>NC_031979.2:23514485-24223235 GCF_001858045.2 Oreochromis niloticus
AGAAGACCACACCTGGTGCCAGAAGACCACACCAACTGAGCTACAGTTTGCACAGGCTCACCAAAATTAGACAACAGAAAATTGGAAAACCTTTCCTGGTTTGCGTCTCGGTGTGCAGAGTATTTTCTTGGAATGATTTATGCCCTTTTATTTATGCCCTCTCTTAAGCATCATTTAAACACCACAGCTTACCTGAGTGTTGTTGCTCACCTTGTTCATCGCTCCATGTCCACAGTGCACTCATCTTCTAAGGGCAAGAAAACACACCACGTCACAAAAATCAAATCATCTCACACTGGCTTCTTGATCATGACATTGAGTCACCAGATCTCAATCCAATAGAGCAACTTTGGGATGTGTCACATAAATATTGACCAAAAATCTCAGGAATGTTTCCAGCACCTTGTTGAGTCTGTGTCGTGAAGAATTGAGACATTTCTGAAAGATAAGTGGGGTCCAGCCTGGTAGCAGCAAACTTGGAACTACAGTGTTAAAATAGTGAAGGCGTTAGATATTATTCAGAAGACATGCAGAAACATGAGCGTTCATTAAGAGTCCAGCTGGCCTTTCAGCCTTTCAGCCGCCTGCTTTATTTTCTCCCATTTGAGTAGGTAGATGTTTTTTATGAGCTAATTTTTCTGCCTGCCTATTTATGATGAACCATTAGAAACCAAAAAAAGCAAAACATCAAGCTGAATTATTCTCAAACACTTGGAGGGGATAAGGGCGGTTACTACGTTACACAGTTACACTGTTGTTTTTTGTTACAATGTGCTTGATAAAGACAAATGTATTAGCATGTGTCCTGCACCCAGAGCCTCAGGGACATCCGACTGTGGCCATAAATGAACTTTTGAACCATGACATGCAATTACAGACCTCATATTAAATTTAACGAGCCTTTAATGAGCCTGCTGGTGACATCAACATCTGTTACCACTGGACCAAAAATAAAAATCGCTGCCCGTGTTTCGCTGCAGTCATAAGACAGATTGTTATTTCTCCACTTCCTCAACACATCACAGCCTCTGAGCCCAGTCATGCTTCGGATGGGGGCTGCTTGGGGCCGCACTCGCATAACGTCAGCGATGTGTAACACCGCAGACGGAGTGATTTTTACCAGTCCGCTCTAACCCACTGCCAGAGAAGAACCAGTGCCTGCTTACAAAAGCGGAATAGAAGAGAAAACTCCTCCCTTTCATCTACTGCCAGCTCCGTCACCAGGGGACTTGATGGAGTGCAAGCGAGGAGGAAACGAGATGGGGAGAGGAGACGTAGGATAGAGGGGTTAATACGAGGCTGGGAATGGAAGAAGACTTGCTCGGAGCTTTGGACAGGAGAAATGTGATATCCAGACAGTGCGCTTGTACTGTATAGAGGGGGGATGATGAGGAGGAGGAAGAGGAGAGATGGGGGGGATGGGGTGAGGTTTTTTTTGTTTGTTTTTTTCCTCCCTCTGTGTGGGTACGTCTGCCATTAAAGGGACGGCCACAGCAGAAATGTGAGAACGTGCCAGAGCTGCAGATGGCGTGGCATTGCTGTTGGGTGTATGGCTGGCACTCCCTCTACTGTACCTCTCACACTGTACCGTCTCCTCTGAATTACCTCCTACCTTATAGATAGGGCGATTTAGAGGAAGGGGGAAGGGGTGAATCAGCAGAAGGTGATGGACAGGCTCAAATGGAGGGAGGTGTAAAACAAAAGGAGCGCAAGAGGCTGGACGGAGCTCTTAAATGTGATGGGATTATGTGGAGGCACGGCTGTAAAGGAGGAGGGGAGGCAGGAAAGGCTTGACCTCTAAGCAGTTGAGGGAGAGTTTACAGAACTGCATTTTATTATGTTTTTCTTTCAATTCTTACTGAGAAATCCATTTCAGACCAAAACTGATTCATGCCACAGCTCTGACAGGCCCAGATGACTCGTGTCAAAGGAGCAAATAAGATTCAGTCATTTGTCAGGAATAAAAGGAGGAGGCAGCAGGCGGAGAGGCGGAGAGGGGAGGAAAGAGGAGACGAAGTTTTTATTTTAATGCTTTTTGTCATGATTGCTTTTGGATTGAAGTCTTTTTGCTGTTAGAAGTATAGTTGGCACGGCTGCGTTCTTAAATCCATATAGATTAAAATCAGAATAGAAAACAATGCGAGTGTAGCGGCTCTAAACTCTGTGTGATGAATCAATCGCAGCCGCGCTGTTCTGGCTCCAACCTGCCATTTATGATGATAATAACCGAATTATACCGAGTATGTCGCAGCCAGCCTTGTGCTAATACACTCCCAGAATTGCTGTTATCAGAGAACGGCATAATTCAGTTAACTGTAACTTTAGCAGCTCGTTTAGCAGACGCTGCTTACGAAGCTACAAATGGCAGATGGCATGATGCAAGACACAGATACTGGTTTAAAATTAAAAAAAATAAAAAATAGGCGAGCCTTTAGTGGCCAAGAAACCAAAGAAGGCACCGGTGGAGACAGTTAGACCTAAGCAAAACTAAAAAAAATTAAAAACTACAAATGGCAGGAAAGGAGCTAACTCTGAACATGATAACAGAGGCGGGAGAAATTAGACCCACAACAGGAGTACTCCCATCTGCTCCCTTATTTTTCCACCGGTCACCATATTTGATTTGGCACAGATTTTACACCTAATGCAACCATCTTATTCAGAAAAAAGACAACGTTAAATGCTACTTTTTATCATTGTTTGTGTGACTTTAGCACGTTAGCACACTACAGGACGGTTGTTACAATTACCAGCTGTTGCAGTTTATCACTGTGAACTTTATTTCTTTTGGCTATTCTTTTTTTAAATAACACAGCAACAACTTGGACATCATGCTGGGATAATGGAAATGATGCATGTTTATTTTGTTTTTTAAAATCTATTTTTAAATCTCACAAATAAATAAAAAAAAACTAAATTTATTCTATTTACAAATATTAATGTGTTGCATATGAGCCCTGTGATGTATGTCATTGCTGTTACATTACAACCTGGACCATGCTACACAAAACTCGTCCTGGGTAAAAAAAAAATAGAACTAAAAATATCATTTTTTAACATTTTGTTTTCTCTTGTTGAACATAAAAACTAAAAAAAACCAAAAAACAACAGAATTAAACATGTAATTTTTAAAAGTGCTAATTAAGGAAGTGCAAATGTGTATAATTTGGAGGGTTTTTGCATCATATAGCAAATAAACAACAATTTATATTCGATGATTACCACCAAAACCTGTGTGGACTTTATCACCAGGCCCAGCTTCATAACATCAATGTCAACTCATACATTTACCAGAAAATAATACTTTGTTATGCCAAAAGCTGGGTTTACCTGTGTTTGACCTGTGCGTTAACAGTACCCCCAAAAAACCCCAACAAATATCACAGGGTCTAAAACGCAGTAAATACAATAAAAACACAAGAATAGAAGAAGAATAGATTAAACTTTAGTGCCGTTATACAAGTATGGAGGCAGCAGCTCAGGGGTAAAAGCCAGCTTCAGCATACTGTGCTCAAATAACAACAAAAAAGTAAAGCAACAAAATTACCACAGAAGTGCATTATATTTAATTTTGAAAGTGTCTTGCTTCCTAATTTGTTTTAAGCGAGTGTTTGAGGGGTGTCCAACATAACGGTGCGAGTGGAGAGTAACTACATTATTACACAGATAACACAATTTTTTTTAAACATACCGACAAAAGTAAAATAGAAATGAATAAAGAAAACTGGCTAAAAAAAATAAGAGGAATAAGTAAAGCTGCTGCATGAGTCCACAAGAAACAAAGAGGAAGAAAAACAGAGCACATCTCCCTTCAGATACTTCTGTGTGCACAGTTTTAGTGTAGCACTCTGTGTAAACTACTAAACAGTGTAGTCCATGGCTTTTGACAGCCCGTCTTTGGACGTGCACCCCTGTGACATTTCATTGACCTTACACTCGGCTTTGATGCTGCAGATTCTCTGCTGTAACTTAAGGCGGCTGACGGGAAACAGGTAAGGGATGAGACAGGAAGTGAAAACCAAAACAAGACAACAGGGGAAAACTATAAAGAGAGACACACGCTGAAGCCAGAAACAAGCAGCCTCACACCAAACACGACACAGAGGCAGCGAAACACAGACAGGGAAACACTAGGGAGGCTAGAACGAAACAACAGAGCCCAAAATAGAAACCAAAATCTCAAACGTAACCCTGACACTATATCGGCGCTATTTGTGCATTCAAAATAAAGTGATTCCACCACATTAAAAAAAAAAGCGAATCCAGTTAAGCTTTATTAACACAGCAGGAGAAAGGGTGTGTTTTCCCAGCTCTTCTTGTCCATGTGTTTGCGTGTATTGCTGAATATGCGTATTCTTGACACGAGACCTCCTCCTCCTGACATGAACTGACAGTTGTGTGAAATAATGAATAAACTGAACTTGTCTGTCAAAGCTAGTTGAAAGTCACAAACACAAACCCTTTCCTGAGATAGAGGGTGAGCGTGAGAGGGAGGCAGATTGAGAAATGCAGAATATTCATCCTCTGTAAGCCACCAGTAATGAGAATTTGCTGAAGCTATTTGCGCATATCTAACACCCCGTGCTCCAGTGGACAGTGCAGAGTAAACTCATTCGCTGTTTATATTTATCCGCAGAGCTCCAACGCTGATAATGTAAATAAATACATTTTTTTTAAGCCATGCCGGTCGCTATCTGAGCCTCCCCTCTCCTTGGCCGGACACAGAATGCTTTATAGCGTGCACTGCCGGGGGATGACATTGAAAACGTGTCCTTGTTAAACCCCATTTGTGACGGCGGTGAAATGCTGAGACTGGGTGAGCCCTGGTTATGTTGATGCATCTCTGAGGGTGGTCTTTTGATTGTTTTAATTAAAAGGAAAAGAAAGAAATAACTGTTGAAATGTTGAATTTAAAGTTGCTGTATTCTTTAAATGTAACAATAAAACAACAACTCTGCAGTCCCTCTCTGCTGTAAGGAGCTTTAACCTTTAAATGCGTAGCTCTGGTTGCTGGTGGCACACTGGGGATGAAGCATTCGGCTCTGCAGCAGTCCTCAAACTATTTATCTGTAATACTGTGCAAGCAGGTTTCCAGTGTTACTTCGTGATCTCATCGCTCCTTAAATACCCGAACACAGTGTCTTATTGTCCCAGAAACGTGACGGTGCAGCAGCAGTTTACAGGTTTAGTTCAGAGCGGCGTCTTTCGTTGATATTTGAGTGTTTTGATGTGGACAGTGCCACAGCTGAGGCTGCTAATGATAAGGAATTTGATTTATTGCCATTCATGAGTCAGGTTGTTTAAAGCTAAGCCTAAAGCGTGACAATAAAGGACGGAGCTGTCAGACTATGTCAGTGAGAAATGACGAGGGGAATCTTCAACCTGCTCTTCAGTTTAGTCATTATTGAACTTATAATGAGTAAAAATGTAACTATAACATAAATATATAATAGATTAAGAGCAATAAATGTTTTTTGACTATATATATTGATTTAATGAAGATATTAAGAATAACATAACTTCACATACACGTTTGTGCTTTAAAACAAGTGCTAGTTAATGCAAATGTTGTGCTCTTAACAGCATAATGATATTTAATAAGCAGGTCAGTCTAAATTATGTAAGTGCCCATTCACTAATGAACTGAGGTATGAAAAACACGTCATGCATTTGGGGTTAAAGCATTGCACAGCCCATTAAGTCTACATACAAATAATGAATCAGAAATGCAACACTGAAGATATTCTGTTTGTTTTCATCCTGTAGATTATTAGGAGCTGGAAAGTTAGTGGTGCAAAACGGCTGAATCACAAAGAGCACCATTCACATTTCTAACAATACAAAACGGGCTGGAAAGGCTCGTGGAAACACGGCTTTTCTGTTTATTTCATGAATTAATTTTGTCCTTTGAAATCGGAGATTTCTTCTGCTCCAATTTTCAGTGATGAGTGACATTTTAGGTCACACGCTGCATGTTTGTGACAATGAAACAGTCACATTTTGTTTGTACTCGTACATAAACTTCCCTCATCACCCAGAGGTAAAAATCTGACACAGTTAAAGACCAAAACACACACACACACAAATCTAGAAAAATCCAGAAATTCAGTTTCAGGAAAAACATCTGAAGTCCAAAATCGGGCATAAAGCCATACATGAGGAGAACGTCACAGAAAAGATGACATTTTCAACAAGTAACAGGAAAATGCTGCAAGGTTTAACTACAGGGAGCAGAATGACAATCGAGGAAATGAGAAATGCTGCACAGGTGGAGTAAATACAGGAGTGTGGATGACTTATTCAGGAGTCTTGAACCTGCAGCTCTAGGGCCACATGCAGCTCTTTTGTCCGTCTCGAGTAGCTCCCTGTGGGTTTGACCCAGATTAATAATGATGTAAGTGATTCTTTACAGTCTCCAGCTGCAAACCTGTGCAGCTGCATCTGTCTCCTGGCGCTTTGTCCCCTTAATTTCACTGAACTCAGACACGCTGGCTTGCATGGATGTATACACATAAAGAGCTTATAACGCGCTATCATTGGATTCCAGACTAAAAGACCAAACAAGAAAAACAGATTTAAAGAGTGTGTGGACAGATGTCGCCACGATATTGCTGGGCTCCTGTGTCCTGGATCTGGACTCTTAAACTATCATTTTTAACTTTTGCAAATTTTAAAGCTGATATATCATATTTCTTATCAACATAAGCTACGGTTAATTTGGTTAATTTCCATGGCCTGGCCTTGCAACTATTGTTTCAGAGCTGGCGTATACAAGCTGATAGATACTTTCCCTCTTTTTCACATTTTTCTGTTTTGTTGGGAACCAAATAAAATTAAAAAAACAAAGAACTACATAATTTTCAGTATTTTATTGCTACAATTTCAAATAGTAAACATCTCATTATTGTAATGAAAATGCAAAGATAAAGCAGCAAAAGATACCTAAATAATCCGCAACAGTGTAGAGAATTTAATTATTTACACCTATTAGTAATGTTGAAAGATTCATGTATAGTTACTCATATTAAGGCTTAAAGGTGTTTTGCAGCTCAATAAAGATTTTCTTTGGTCAGACGTTGCTCAAAAATTGCTCATTTCATGGTAAATATTGCTGAACATTGGAAACAAGTGTAAGCACACAACAAGAAGTACGGCTAAGAGTGAAAAACAAACTGGGATTCACTTTTAGAGCAGCAACTGAAGGAAACGTTGGAGAGGCGAGGCTGAGGTGGTTCAGGCATGTGCAGAGGAGGATATTTTGGATAAAGAAGGAAAAGGAGATTCATGTAGTGAAGGAGGACATGCAGAGGATCGGTGTGACAGGAGAAGGATGCTGGGAATGGGGGGAGATGGAGGAAGATGATCCGCTGTGGCAACCCCTGGACAGAGCAGCTGGAAGAAGAAGGAGGTGGCTGTTTAATGTGATTGTGTGCTCGAGTTATGCCCTGATACATACTCTTTACAGCTGATTTATCTGCGTGCTGTGTTTTCTGTATTGAGTAGCATGCGCTTTACTTCAGGTACTTGGCAAAAAAAGCTTTACTACCTGACTCAATGAGATCCTGAGCCAAACCGTTTGGCAGTTTCCTCTGTTCACCTTCCCATCTCTCTCATCTGTCTCTTGTAACAAGTATAATGCATAGAGCGTATTTCTCACATCTCGCGTACACAGATTAGCAAAACAAGAGGAGAAAGAAGCAGGAAGTGGGTCAATACCAGCAAGCACATCCTTGATGTCACTTGACATCTTTAAACTTGAGAGTGTTTGGTCAGAGATTATGGAAGTAATGTGTTTGACAGCAGAAGGCTGTAGCCAAAGATCTGCTGAGCCAGAGACAAGCGTCTGCCCTGTGTCCGTAAATGACATCACCAATCTGATAATGCCCTGGACACGGGCCACAACAAAATTATATCCCTGTCAGGAAGTTTAACTTCAGATAAAACCTCAATAAAAGTCTCTTTAATTCTTTATTAAAATGCACTTGTCTGTTATTCGAAAGCCTGTTTTGCCTCACGATAGTCAAAAGAACAGAAACTTCCTGGATGATCCTTAAAGAATAAAATAAATGTTGCTTTTGTTAAAATGAGCTAAACAAAAATCAAATCAGCAAGCAAAGCTCGTTCCCCACACAGAGCTTCCATTACAGACGAGAAGAAATCGGGGAAATGTGCAGCGTGGGGCATTAAATGATCCCAACTTTGTCCAGAAAATAGCTTCCTCGATTGTATAAATATTTAAGTAGATGAGTATTAATCCTGAGTCAGCGACTATTTTAGGAGAGCAGAACAATGGAGGAGGCTGCGAATTGACAACATAAGGTAGAAGACAAGAATAGCCAGGAGATTTGTGGTGCATGAGTCAGGGTTTGGGACGAAGGACATGAGGCATTAAGTGTGGCAAGTAGACAACTAAGGTCATCTGGTGAAGTTAGAAATCACCGCTCTCTCTGGAGAAATGTCAGACCTTGACCAAAGAGCAATAAAGGGACTGGATTTATTTTTTTTAAGAGGGAGAAGCCACTAAAGCCTCCCTGTGCCGCCCACACTGTGGCAGATCTAACAGAATAATCTGGTTATTTGATCGCTCTTCACTCCCAGGATCAGTGTTGCACTGTGGGTAATCCATGCAAATATGTTTGATGTACCTCAGTTTCCAGACATGGCATTACAGGCTCTGTGTTGATGTTATAAGGTAACCCATATGACAGGGCTCTGCAGAGCTGGGCGCCACAGATTCTGAGGTTAACAACAGGCTGACCTCTACTAACAGATACCTGCATCTATGTATGTGCAGCCTTCAGGCAGCAAAAACGATTTTGTGTACTAGAAGCTTCCTTGTTTAGTTAATCTATTGATGAGCCACATATTGATGACCCCAAAATGTAAAACTAGTCCTTTAATCTGTGATGCATGTGGGAAATTTACCAGCCAATTTGAATCTTTTCCCCAATCTACCAAAATCCATAAAAGCTTCACGGTCCTTTTGCCAAAGCTTGCACTGAATCCTTGACTTATTTCTAAGGACAGGCAAGACACATCCAGTCAAACAGCAAAAATAAGAGTAAGCAATTATGAGTTGTTGTTTTTGTGTTGTTTTTTTGACACCATATGGAGCTTCATTAGTCTTCCGCTACAGTGACACAGAATGAAAGAAATCATCTGCTCTGCTTAGTTTAAATAAAATGCCATTTGAGGACAAGATGAGCTTCTATTGTCTCTGTGTGATACTAAATCACAGCAGATGTTCCTGATGTCACATTCAGAGTGGCCCATAAGGGAGAAAAAGAGGCAGTTTTGTTTAGAGTGGCAGTATTTAGTTTAGTTCTGTTTTATTTATATAGTGCCAAATCACAATAACAGTTACCTCGAGGTTCTTTACATTGCGAAACAAAGGGCCTATAAATAATAGAGAGAAAACCAAAACAATCGGACGACGCCTCATGAGCAAGCACTTGGCGAAGGTGGGGGGAAAAAACTCCGCTACAACAGGAAGAAACCTCTGGCAGAACCAGGCTCAGGGAGGGCTGCGGACTGTTGGGAGTGAGGCAAGGAAGATGGGACTAAAGGCAAACTTTATAGGGGTCTCATTTCCTGCTCTGTCATTTTAATCTTGGATTCTCCTACCTCAAAATAATCCTTATGTATCTTACACCAGGGCCTTGGTACAACAAAGGCGCCTCTTCCTTCACCCCAACTTTCCTCTGATTGGCTGCCACTCACAAACAGAAGGTTTGAACAGCGGGTGGGTGGAGCTTCTGTGCTCCCAGACAGAGCTGTGTGCCTGAGATGGCTATATTAAAGATACTCTGTCTCACTGATGACTGATGACATTATTATGCGACTTTTATATGAGAGGCTGTAAACAAAATGTCAACAAAATATGCTTCAGTGATCAATTATCCAAATATTTTAGGGTCTTCAGGCATCCATTGTTTCATCATTTAACCTGCAGTGTAATCAGATGTTACACTGTGTAACATCTGATTTAAGAAGAAAACTAAAAAAAGGGGAGAGAGGGAGGGAATTTCAGGATATGAAAAGAGGTCAAAACGGGGCTAAAAAGAGACAATAACGCAGGTGGTGGCGGAGTGGAGTAAATGCTGTGTCATGTCAGTGCAAACGTGCCCTTGTGGTAAACAGACCGAAGAACTCTACTCCTGTCCCTCTCGATAACAGCAAAAAGGCATTCGCAGAAGCGCTCTGGGTGGAGCTATTCTTAGCGGGAGCCCGGAGAGACCGGCCGGCTACTCTGTCCGAGAGCCGTGACGTCAGACGCGTAGGATCGGATTTTGCTCAACAATGTAACCGTGAGGTAATTTCAGGGTAATGACTGTGCACGGTTCATTTGTCTCTCTGAATAAATCTGCAGCAGCAGTGTGGCATTTGTGGAGGGGAGAGAGTAAGGTGCAGTGAAAGGTGAGAGGAGGGTTTTGCTCTGAGGTGAGGAACAAATGGGAAGAGGGTCAAAGATGGAGGCTGCTGTGGAGCTATCTGAGGAAATGAGAGTCTGCGTGTGTGTGTCTGAGTGATGGGTCTCTCCATCTGCCATTATCTTCCCGCAGAACTAATTACAAGGTGATGGACAGCAGACTAATCACCAGGGCCACTAGTGGCTTTAAATTAGCTGAACCGTGGAGTCATGCCTGGTGTGATGGAGAGGGACAGGAGAGGAGAGCGACGTGGGTCCAGAGGGAAGATGAAGTAACAGCAAGAAGGAAAGGAAAGCATCTTCACAGGAGAGCCGAATTTAACAAAATTTATTGACAGAAGAGGAAAAAGGGACTTTCACACTCTCCTCTTGTCCTCTGTACCTCTCACACAGGATTCCTATCATCGTTTTCCCTCGGATGCTTCTGGATTTTGCTTCGTCTGTGCCGTCTCCATCTCTGTCCTCCCTCGCTCCTCCGTCTCCCTTTCATCTTATTTCATCTGCATGTCTTTTGTCTCCCTTTCGCTCTCTTTCTTTTCCTTTTATTCCTCCCAGGCTTTGACGCTCTGTCTGCTAAATGAAAGCGCGTCTCTGTGCAGGCGCTGTTTTTTTTCTGACACGACGCTTCAGGCAAACCAGTGGGGTTTCTGAGCATGTGTTAACCACTCCCACTCACCACACCTCTGATTCCACATTCAAGTGACAGAAACGCACTCGTACGGTCGCATCAAGACACACACACACACGCTTTCACACTCTCGCACTTGACAGCTGCTTTGCACCTGTTGCTCTTTAGAAATTCAATTCAAACACAATTTTTCTTTTTGTTCACTTTTTTGCCGCCACCATATTTCTTAATTTTTTCATCTATTTCTGTCACTTTAATATCTAAAAGATTCCTCGAGAAGGAAAAAGATATTATACTCACAACACTGAAGCAGCCATGACTCCTTTTGTCCTTGTCCTCGCGTGAAGTCTCTCATTAAGACCAATTTGTCTGGCTTCTTTGTACCACTAGTATTTGTTAGGTCTAATTGTTGAATGTTGCCATTGTGTTTCTTAAATTTGTACAGTCTTAGTTCAAGCAGTATTATCAAAGCTATTCCTTTGATCCTGAGCACCTCTAACCACTTTGTGTTGGGGGAGGTTTTATAGCAGATACATCCTATCTGGAAGATCTACTTCCTTTGATGTAAGCTTCCTGCGTTTACGACCCTTTGGTCAGCAGGAGGACACACACACACACACACACCTGCATGCATATACATACAGTGCCTTGTCTTTGTAACCAAAGGGGGTTGCGAGGGGAGGTGTTTTGTAAACTATTGTTTGAAGTTTGTCAATAAAAGCCAGCGAGAGGAGGCCCTCATGGGGGTCACTTCCATGCTGGACATAGACGAGGCCTCCCTTGCGCAAGTAATCGATCGATCGCTGACTGTCTTGTTTTCATTCATGATGAATAAGTCTCTAGAATTAGCGGGGTTTGTGGGAACAGACCCAACAGTATTCATTTTTATCTGGTCTCAAATGTCCCAAGAGGGTTATAGAGGTCAAAGTTCAGCCGTAAGCCACGCAGTATCCTCCTCATTGACATTTATGCATATTCTAATCTTTTTGACTCTAATCTCAATCTCAGACTTTTACAAGTTCAAAACCTAAGAATGTGTTTAAAAAGCAGGAGCCAGAAGATTAACTTAAAATCTGATTTTAAAAAAAGGAATGCTATTATGAAAATAGTTGTCTGCCACTGTTCTGTATGTCTACTGGTAATCTGTTTATGTTCAGTTAACACTTAATCGTCAGTGATGAGAAAACAATGAGAAAACAATACCACTCAAATTTAAGGAAGACTCCTCAAACACCAGGGAGTGCAAAACGTCTTTAAGCTAAAACGGGTGGCGGTCGTACACAGAAGATGAGTCATGATGGCAAACAGTCCAGCTGAGGTGAGTGCAAAAAGGCAAAATCCATTAAACAGCCCAGAAGCTCACACACAAGGAAAAAAACAAGAAAAACACAAGGAATCCTGGACCTGATGAGATGGCAGCAACCCAGTGTATTTATGCATACAGAGAAGGGCAAGATGACCTGCTGAAGCTGAAACTGGGCATGAGAATGAGGCAAAAGGTGATTTAAGTGACTTTGAACATGGTGTGGTTGTTGGTGTCAGACAGGCTGGTCTGAGTATTTCAGAAACTGCTGATCTTCTGTGATTTTCCCACATAACCATCTTTAGCGTTTACAGAGGATGGTCAGAAAAAGAGATAATATCCAGTGAGCAGCAGTTCACTGGGAGAAAATGCTTTGTTGATATCAGAGGTCAGAGGAAAAGACTACTTTAAGCTGACAGGAAGGCAACAGCAATTCAAATAACCACTGGTTACAAACATGGTATCCTGAAGACCATCTCTGAATGCACAACATGTCAAATCTCAAAGGAGATGGACCACACCAGCAGAGGACTACACCTATCAGCTAAGAAAAAGGAACTAGACAAAATTGGAGATTTGATTAAGATTGGGAAACATTTCCTGGTCTACTTCAGTTGGTAGAGTGAGAGTTTGGAGTAAACGACATGAAAGCATGGATCCATCTTGCCTTGTGGTTCAGGCTGCTGCTGGTGTAATGGTGTAGGGGATTTTTTTTTGGCACACTTTGGTCTCCTTAGTACCAACTGAGCATAATTTAAATGCCACAACCTACTTGAATATAGTAGCTGATCCATTCCTTTATGACCAAAGTGTGCAGTGAGTTCACAGTACTCAAATGGTCTCCACAATCACCAGATCTCAGTCCAGTGGAAAACCTCTGGGATGGAACAGGAAATTCAAACAAATCTGCTACAGCTGTGTGATGCCATCTTGTCAATATGGACCAAAATCTCTGAGCAATGTTTCCAGCACTTTGTTGACTCTATACCAGGGGTAGGGAACTCCAGGCCTCGAGAGCCAGTGTCTTGCAGGTTTAAGATGTGTCCTTGATCCAACACAGCTGATTTAAATGGCTAAAATACCTCCTTAACATGTCTTGAAGTTTTCCAGAGGGCTGATAATGGCCTAAATCATTTGATTCAGGTGTGTTGACCCAGGGTGAGATCTAAAACCTGCAGGACACCGGCTCTCGAGGCCTGGAGTTCCCTACCCCTGCACTATACCATGAAGAAATTAAGGCAGATCTTAAGGCAAAAGAGTACTTGTAAGATGAAGCAGATTAAAAGCGCTAAACATTAATGGGGGCAAACGATCACAAAGCTAACAAGAGTGTAAAGAGCCTAAGAACTCCAGAAAAAACAGGAAATTATAACAGAAACTGTGAGTGCAACGGGTTCAGAAGCATTTGAGTGATATTTGCTCTACTGGAGGGATGTACTCTAATTAAAGTTGTTTGAATGATGGAAGTGGAGAAACTGGTTCAGAATCTCTCACTGCTTTCATAGTCATCAAGCCCTTTTGCCCTAATCCCTCTCAGAAGAGGCCGTTCCCATCAGGATAGAAATGTCTCATCACAGCATAAATACAATCATTCAGAACAGTTTTGTATTGATTTGTTGTGATCCCCATAGTATGACCGAGCCATTAGGCCCATTTTCCTGTCAGAGTCAAGGTTTTGGGTTTTTCCTCTAACTTGTCACCCACCCACCCATGCATCCAGTCAGCTACCTAAAATCCTCAGACCTTCCTGTTGATCGCAGGTTTAAGTGGAGCATCGAGTATTTCAGTCTTTGTACTACTTGTAAGACCTATCTACCTACATCACCTGCTTTAGCACATCTGCCTTTCAGTCATGCAAAAAAACACGATCCAGTCTGAAGACATATTCTGGGCTGGTCTTATGCAGAGGTAAAACTGTTATTCACTTCACTACCTGTTTCATGTATTTGTGGGAAGTGCTGTGTAATCACTGCACAGGCCATCGCACCCTTTTAGAGATGGGGACACCTTGGCTCCAGTGATATCACTCGGCTGTGTTTATCAGGCTTCATGTCTGTCTGTGCCTCTGCCCAGCCTTCTCCAATGATCCCGTCATTATCACACCCTTAATGCATCTCACCACACTCTACATTTCCTTTGGCATGCTATCCATCTGTCTAATGGGCCAGTAGGGTGCGGCCGGCCAGTCATCACTTGTGCACGCTGCTTTTGTGTGTCTGTGTGTATTTGTACAATCATGTATCTTTCTCTCGACCTGTGTCATTTGAAATTTTGTGCTGATGAGTCTGTTTTTGTGTTGGCTGTGTCTTCAAGTTTAAATCAGCCTTCTGTTCACACCCACTTGTGCACTCTCTTCATTGTGTGTTTGTGCCATTTGTAAATGCTCCATGCACTGGAAGTGTGTAGATTGTGTATACGAGGGTGTCAGTGCCTGTGAACTCTAACTGCGTCACCCATTAAGCCATTATGGACTGTAACTGAATCCCCCTGAAAGCTCAGCTCATGCCCACAGCTGCAGGGCAGTGATGGATGGATGGTGGAGGGATGAGAGCAGTCTTGCTGTAGCTGAACAGTTGTAAAAACAAACAGAGGGGTGGAGCATCTGGAAAGGTGTGCAGGAGAGGTGGAGGGCTTCTAAGGTGACCGTCACTGTAACAAGCTGAGCTGACTTATGATCAGCAGCTTCGACCCTACTGCCCTGCTCTAAGCTGAGTCATGAGTCTTAGTGAGAAGAACAGGGTTGTTCTTCTGTTTTCCTTCTTATTAAGGTGTGTGTAAACGCGAGTGTGTCTAATCATGGATTATTATTACAGTTTATCTCATGTATATGGCGGCTTTTATTCAGGAAATACAACTCAAGCAGCTGGCTGACAGCTGGAAAACTGCAAAACCCACCCAGGATCCACATGTGCCACCAGGTTGTCTGAGGGTGGGGTTTTTTTTACACCTATAGTTTGTTTATGCTGGTCCAAATGAGTTTGCCAATGAGTTTGTAAGCTTGTAGATCCGCGTGGACCAAAATGCATCACTATAAGCCCCATTAGAGTGTTCAGTCCACTTATTGGCCAGATGTGTTTGGGGCAGGACCAACAGTAAAAACAGAAAGATGGACTACTGGAGATTTTCCATTCATTTCATGGCTAGTTGCTAGCCCGTACAGACATTTGCACATCTCCTGCACTTTGCATGCCAGAATGAAAAGCATATGTGCCTAGGGGAAAGTGTTTATCTCAAACTTGCAACATACACATGGTAGTTGGGTCAAATCAACATAAGATCACATTCACGCTGTAGAAGAACCTCGTCCTCGAAAAAAGTCTTAGTGTTGGTGGGACTAAAAAACAATTCCTGAATTTTCAGCTCTGACACGTGTTTATCAGTAAAATATTTATATGTGGCATTAATATGGAGCCTAGTCTATCATCACCATTCATTTCTAATGTGCAGGATTTTGACACTCTGGAGTATCTTTAGGTTTCTGCAGCAGCTGTGCATAACAAAGCTTGAATTCTTGTAAAAAATGCCAGGATACATGTGTGATATGTGAGCTCATCAATGCAGCATGGTGGCTCACTGGTTAGCACTGTTGCCTCGCAGTAAGAGGCTCCTGAGCTCTGCCGTGTGGTGGTTGCATGTTCTCCCCATTGCTTGCGTAAGTGTTCCCATCACTGAAAGACATGCTAGGTTAATGTGCTTGTGTGGGTCCAAGAGTTTCACTTCCTGGTTACATGAAAGCAAATAAAATTGCCAAATGGTGGTGTCGAATACAACGTCATGAGGTGAAAGAAAGGTGTCTGTCATCTTTAAAATGTGATGTGATGTGTTGTGGTGCATGAAATGAGGACTTAAATGTAGGAAGGGGAATCACACAGAAGGGGGTGGGAGGGGGCAAGCTGAATCATTCAAAAGGCAAACTGCAACCAAAGAGAGCACAGAACCAAAAAATAAAAACAAAATACTATTTATTGGCTAAAGAGGAGAGAGTGAGACAGTGACACAGGAGGGAAGTAAAACTAAACACAAAGACAGAACAAGAATAAACATAAGTGAATAAAGGAATTAACAGAAGAGGAGACTAATAACTCTACAAATGCAAACAGTAACAAAAATATAACAAGAATTAAAGGCTCATAATAGTTTGGAATAAATGAAAACATAAACCACAAAACAATGAACTAAACAGAGAACCAGGATTAAATCAGGGGCACAATGTCCAGAAGACGGACCTACACAATGTGCATGTTGCCCCAGATGTGATTGCAATGAGTTTCATGCAAAAATGAGAACCACCAGGGAAAAAAATTCCTTTAACAGAGGTTGGAACTGTAAAGTAAATGATCATAAAGCTAGAACGTAAGAAAGAAATAAAGGACTTGGTGAATAAAAATGTTATTTAATGGAACAAAGATATCGATTAGAATCCAAAACTTGCCAAAAGAAAAGAAAAGTTGAACAAACTCTCTGACAAAGACAGGGTTTCGGACGATGTATACACACACAGACACACTGAGGGTAATCAAGGAAATCGGAAACAGATGGGGAACAAGAAAGCTGAAACTAATCAAGACAAATGATACAAAGGAAGTAAAATGAAATACAACCTGCAGGAGACTTTTATCCTGTCAAAATAAAACAGGAAGCAACCGCACAGGAAATGATTAACACTGATGAAGACCAGATTAAACAAGATGGTGTAAGGGAGGTAAGTATAAGCTAAACCCAAATAAAAATCCCAACAAAATGACTAAACAAACGCAAAACCTTAAAAAGAAGCTAAACCAGAAAGATTAAACTAAAAATGTGTGCTATAGTGTGCTCCATTAAAAATGTCTCATTTTAAAGGAAGCTGTAGTATATCCTCTATTAAATTCCTTAATGTTTAAAGTGTTCTTACGACAAGTTAAAACATCTGCTATTTGCTGTGTTGAAGAAAGAAAGAATATACTTGGATTGATTTTATAAATCTGAATGACAAGGATCTGTGTGTTACACTGGGCCTGGGGTTGTGACTACATGTTAAGGTAATCATGGTCAGTGAACCTGCGCTACCATTTTTAATACAGAAATACATTTTCCTGTTGTCCAAAAGTTGATTCTGTTCATCTGGATGTAGCGTTTTCAGTGGGAGAAACGTTTTGTCACTTATCCAAGTGACTTCCCACTGAAAACACTACATTCAGATGAACAGAATCAACTTTTGGAGATTTACTTACCTGGATGATTGAGAATGCATCAAGACATTTTCCTGTTATTTCTTGAGCGTTGATTAAATAAAACTCCAAATAACAGGATACCATTGGACAGGGATAAAAGGAAGCAAAATGCTTGGATGTCATTTAAGTTTGATCTACTTGTAGTAGCAGTTGATGAACGTCTTCGAATTGCTATTTTTCTTTTCAGTTTTTGCGTTGGGGTTAAGATGGATTTCCTTTAAGGTTGGACAAGCTTGCAAAGCACCTACCAGACACGTGCCACTTCAACCACTAAATACCAAAAACAAATCGATTGTTATTGAATTTTTTCGTCCCCTGATATCCAAAATGAATTATTTAGTGTTTTGCAATTTGTGTTGTTGATGGGTGACGTGGTGTGTGTATGTGTGTAAATGACGGAGCTCCATTAGTGCTTCACATTTCACAAAACCCTCAGACCCTGAACGTCTCTCAAGCGGTTTCAGCTTTTTGTCTCACACACAAATGGTGGTTTAAGGGCCACTGGCTGCTTTTAACACGCTCCCCCTCCTAATCCTCGGCCTATGGCTCCCATAGGCCTCACCTTTTCTACTCTTTAACCCCAGCTTCCCACACATGCATCATCTCCTCCTCCCCTCTCTCTCCATCACTTACTCCTGACTCACTCTGCCTCCCGGCTAACAGTCCCTGACTCATGTTATTCACAGAGCTGTCTGCGTTTCAAGGGCGAACTGGGAGGAAAGGGGCAGGATGGGGAGGTTAAAAAGGAGCTGGATCAGGGAGGGAGTGCTGAGGCAGATGTGACTGTGGAAGCACAAGGAGAGACAGAAGGAAATCACTTTTGATCTATCATCAGATAGATTAAGACACTGGCAGAGAGGGAAGGAGTGATGGGGTGGGAGGAAGTGAAACCGCGAGTGGTTGTGACCACCAGAGGAATTGTTTGAGTGATCAGATATCTGAGCAATCAGCAGGCGTTTAAAAGCTTTGGTGGACTAAAAGCTGTGTGTGTATATGTGTGCGATTTTTGTCCGTGTGTCTTTGCTAATGATGTTATTCTGATCTCAGAGCTGCAGAGAATTGCTGTAGCAATCTGTGGGATAGATTACTATAGTCCTTTTCTCAAGCGTTCCACTTTATGGCTGTTTTCAGCTTGCTGAATTTAGTGCTCTCACTTTCTGCCCTTCGTTTCTTTTCCTGCAGCCCTCAAGATTTAGAAACCACCTAAAAAGTGAAAGGAACAAGTCGAAAGCTTCCTCGCAGCGATCGGTGCATTTTTTTTCGCCATGTTCTTGTATTTTGCATGTCGAGCTCAGCGATGCTGCTCTCCTGCCCCAGGGCTCAAACTGCTTGGACGACTTTTTGTGTCTTCTCTACACTGTGAGACATTAGAACCGGCTATTTATAGTCCGCCCTGAGGAAGCAGTGTGCAGGATAAATTTCATTGTGGCTCTATTAAAAGAAACAGAGTAAGATGTCAGCAAAATCTCCCCGTCTTTGTTTTTCACTCGGGGGACACACATGTGGTTTAATCTTCTCTAAACGAGACAAAATGTGTTTGGTTGGACAAACTAAGGCAGAAAATGTATATGAACCACTAACTATTTCCTGTCTTCCTTCCCACAGCTTGTCTGTTGCAGTCCGAGCTGGTAAACTATGAGAGAGTGAAGGAGTACTGTCTGAAGGTCCTGAGCCACCAGAGAGACCACTTCAAGGCCATGTACCGAGCCGGCATCGCCTTCTATCACCTGGGTGATTACGAATGTGCCCTACGCTACCTGCGTGACGCCAAAAACCGCGAACCCACAGGTGAGAATGACCCAATGTATTTATACATTTACAAAGCAGCCTTGAGGTACAAGCTCTTCTTTGATGGTGAACCAATGTGCTCACCTGTAGCTCCATATTTAAATTTATGTACTCTGGCCTTAGTGCAGCCTATCAGATCATCCAGTTGTCTCATGATTTGAAACTTGAGGCATGTTTAATATGAGCATCAACATTTATGACAGGAAAAATCAAAAAGCATAATTTTTCCATTTCTCCTGCTAGATTTTATTTGTTATGTGACAAACTGAGTGATAACTAAAGCCTTTTGTTCCAAGAGTGCTGAGCAGAAACTAAAAAGATGCTCTCTGTATTTCTAAAACCTGTATTACTGTACAGACTTTAAAAGACTTCCTGTTTTGCATGTTTGCTTTGACTATGCACATTTCCAAAAAGGTCAAAAGCACAGCTAGACTTGTAATAATTAAAACTGCTCCATATTTTACATCAGTATGCTTTCATGATAAATTATACTGCAGACAGACAGTATTAAATTACTTTAGTGTAAATGAATTAAGTAAAGTACATAAGTGATGTGTGTAAGCAGCACATTGTGTTTTATAGTCTGTTTATTTGAAAGGGAAGACTGGCAGATTTGTTTTATGGATACATTTTATGTCTAATGTTTAGGATCCAGATGCAAAAGAAATTCAAGGAAGCCACAGGAAACCAGTCTAAACAGCAAAGACACATGCGGAGATGTTCACAGGCTTCGTCCACACGTACATATTTCATTTTGAAAAATATCTTTCTTCACATGAATCATAACAAAAGTAGGTCTACAGACATTGCAACACACAGTCTGACATCAGAAAAGTAGATAAAGTCTCACACCTTTGGCATTAAAAGAAATCTTTTTCTTTGTCCACATGTGAAAATCTTCCACTCCCCTGATTCTATAGGTTTTCCAGAAATACTCAAGTACATGTGGACAGCACAGCAAACCCAAATGGAGACTCACAGCTCAAACTAAATCCACAGGATTTCAGAAGGTGGACGGAAACACAAGAGACCGCTATCAAAATAAAACAGGAAAAGAAAAGCTACAAACCAAAACTAGCATGTGCTATGAGAATGACAAAAGCCAACACAAGACGCTGATCTTCAGATACCAGAAAACATGTTAACCAAGAATAAAAACCCCAAAACGTAACCAGAGTCAGTAAGAATTAAGTAGATATGCTGTCTCAGGAAAATGCTAAAGGGGCCACTTTCTTGACTAAATCATAGTATGAGAAGCAGATGCAACAGAGGCAACATGCATGGCAGCAAATGCAGCTCCTTTTTTTAATATCAAAGAGTGAGTGTGCACATGCAGGTGTGCACCTCTGTGTTCATTACATGCCAGCTATAGGGCACGTGGCATTAGGAGCTTTAGTAGATTTTTGTATGAATTTTTGCTGTGGATACATTTGGAAGGATATTTTTCTAAACTAGGAGGGAATAGATTGTTTTCACTTTGGGAAGCAGCCTTTTTTATGCCTTTGCTCAATCCATATATTCCAGGAACACGAAAGTTTTCAATTCACCTTATAAATCTGGGATTACCAGTAATTTGAATTTGGTAGCCAAAGGTCAAAGAGAACTCTAACCTAAAATGATAATTATGACCAAGTTTGAGCCAAATGTGTCATATGACAAAATGACCAAAAGGTTGAAGGTCAAGTCTGGATAAACTTGAATTGTTTGGAGAACTTTATCCAATAGGAAAGTGTCAAAAGGTGAGAGGTCAGGGTTCTTTCTCGTCATCGATGAGCAGTTACAGCTGACTAAAGTAAAAGCCTGTAACTCTTTTCTCTACATTGTTTACCTTTCTGCTGTAGCACGTCTCTTTTACTCAGTTTGCTAAACTTATGTAAGAAAGGGGCAACCGACTGCTCTGCTGCCAAAGCTCAGATCATCCACCGATGACCTGTCTTTCAATTTTCTCTCTGCAGACACCAACGTGCTCCGATACATCCAGCTGACAGAGATGAAGATGAGCAAGAGTGGACAACGGGAACGAGAGAGCGGCAAGGAGACCCAGGGCTAACCTTCGACCTTTCCCCCCTCCTGAACCCTCTGACCTTTCATCCTAAAAGTTGTACCTCCCACTCTCCACTTCCTCCTCCTCCCCTGTTGACTCCTCCTGACGGCAACACAGACAGAAGAGACGCAATCACCTGCCTGTTACGGACAAACACATATCAAGCGCTGTCTGCGACCCACCCTCTTCCTTCTTCCTCTCCCTCTTCTTCTCCCTCTTTCTCCCTCAGGTGCTGTGGTTCCTCTCCCTCGACGCAGTCAGCAAGGAAACTTAAAAAAACAAAAAAGAAAAATCATCAAAATACATGGAAGAAGCTGTAATATATACTCATACAAACCCATCATTGTGGTGGAGTCAAAACGGAGCTTCAGCCCATACACATGACAGATAGACATCTGCGTGATTCAGCACATGTTTAAAAAACATGAAAAGCATTTTGTTTCTGCTCTCTCGCGCTCTCTTTTTCTCTCCGTTTTATTCTGAACTCTCGAGGAGAATTTGGGGGATCTCGGGAAGCTCGACCGCACCGGGAGGAAGGGCAGGGATGCGTGTGGAAGTGTGTGAAACAGGTTTGGAGAATAAAAATGGGTGCGGTGAGGGGGTGTATGTGTGTGTGAGACACATGTCAAGACCACATCCCAATTTGATTGTACATCCTAACCCACCAGGTCTCACTCAGGCCACTTACCCAGACTATGAGATGGACTAATATAACGCGTAGAAAAAAAAAAAGCCTGCCTCCGTGCTTAATCTATCACCTTTCTGTCTGGATTTTTCTTTCCTAGATCCCATCTATCTCAGTTTCTTGACTGTTTTTTGAATTTAAGGGCTAATTCAAGTGTTTATAACCCCGTATTAGGGTTTTTTAATTTGCTGTCATACTCAGTAGTGAATAATCGGTGGTTAATAGCATCTGTGTGTGCAGCAAAGAGCCTAAATTCTCCAAGCGGTTCATTCCGTTGCCTGATGTGCTTTCGTGCAAACTGGTGTGTCTTGAATCTGTTGTCCGAAGCCCCTCCTGGGTTGTGTATCGTGTTACTGTTGTTGAGACTGTCGAAGCCCCTCCTTCGCTCCCTTGCTCTTTCTCATCAATTCCACCATCCTCTGTTCTCCTGTTAATGATGTCACAACGGAAAATAGCCAGTGAGATCAGACTTCCATCAGCTGCCGCTGGCTAGATGGAGATCCACGAGAAAGTTTTGCAGAGAGAGAGAGAGAGACACTTTTATCCTTTTATCACTAATGCTGAGGCTTCCCAGACATCCATAAACCACCACAGAGACTCTGGGCAGCGTTAGTGCAGGGAAAATGCACACACACACACACACACATACACACATCTGGCCTGATGGTGCAGACTGCCGTCTTGGAGCACTTCACCTAGAGTGAGTCATTTGAGATTTCTCCTGCTTACAGTTTACTGTATGTTGATAGATTAAAACACCTGTGCCGGGCAGATAACACACAACATTACCAGTGCAGACGATCTGGTTTGTGGATATCCATTACAAGCTGTCAAACGCTGCTTATCTTGTGACGTGTGAAGCTGAATCATTGATATGTGGCTTTTTATAATAGCTTTACCACAGGTTTAAATCTGCCTGCTCTGTTCTGCAGAAGGCTGGATTGATCATTTGTGAGAGCATGACCTAAAATATCCCGTGAAAACCCAGTTTCCTCCTTATCATGTGCAAGCCCACCTCCTGCATGTAACATGCGGCTCCCGAGCGTTGCTTCAGATGTTTTGGGATTGGGATTATATCTGCTCTATTGCTTTCTGTCATGGCATGCTGCCACTCAACTGTTTGCCTATACCTCTGTTTTATCCATTCTGCCCTTTATAAATACAGAAGGTGGCGACAGACTGTGATCACAGCAGTAGAATAGGTATGAAA
Organism: Oreochromis niloticus; assembly: GCF_001858045.2. Lineage (NCBI taxonomy): Eukaryota > Metazoa > Chordata > Actinopteri > Cichliformes > Cichlidae > Oreochromis > Oreochromis niloticus. The sequence continues at coordinate 23,537,786 of NC_031979.2, forward strand.
TACTTCTTAAAAATTAGGGTCACCTTCTGCCTCGACTAAAACGACTGATTAGTCCACTGCTTAAGAGGCTGAGGAGGAAATCAAGTCAAATAACGGCGTTGGGAGAGGTCCCCCCCCACTTCCCCGTTTATTTCATTGACCTGCTATGAGGTAAATTGGGACCTAAGTGTGTCAATGGGACTCTGGAGAGACGGCACCACGCGTTGGAGAGACCGGCGTGATACCGAGAGGCTCCAGTGGAGGGAGAAGTAGGCCATCATCAGCCCCACTAAAGCAGCTGCACCTCTAAATTGGCAGCAAAAAGCAAGTTTTGAGCTGATTTATCATCATACACTGCACTTAGAAAAAGTGTGTGGACACCTGAGCATTAATCTGCAGCCTGAGTTTGCTCCCATTCAGCCACATGATCATTAATGATGTTGGGCGACGACAAGGCCTGGCTCACAGCCGGCGAGGCGTTGGATGAAAGCGAGGTCTCGGTCTGCGTTGTTGTGCAAGCTGTAGAATAAGAAATGTAGCAGCAGCATGCACCAGATCTTGAAAAAGCAAATCAGATGTGCACAATATAAACCTCTCTGAGGAACGGAGGCAAAAGTGATCACATAAGCATAAACATGGCTGTGGCTCAGGACGTAGAACAGGTCATCTGCTAATTAAAAAATTAGTGGTTCAGTCCCTGCTTACTCCAGTCGGCACAGCAAATCCCAAGTTGCTCTCTAGTCCGCACATCAGCGTGTGAATGTCACATAGAAAGCACATAGACACAAAGGTGAGCGGATGAATCCAAGTATTGATACCAGTGCTGTTATTAGTATAGGATCGATACTTTGTTTCTATCCTTTTCAGTAAATAGCCTAACAAATTGTGTTAAAATAATTATTTTTGGGAGATTAAAACACACCTTAAACATGCACTATAAAAAATGTCTGAACCTTTTCATGCTGACTATCACATCTTTTATTTACGGCCTGAAGCACATTTAAACAACAGAAGTTGAACCAAAGTGCTTTAGAGACGAGCACATTTACATTCCAGCTCTCCAACAAACCCAGTTTCAAAATATTTAATTTGCAAATTGACGATGATCCATCTCATAAATCACAACACACTGCTTTAGCCCAAATAAGCTGCCTTTATAGGTTAAAACTATCGATATCAGTATTGGTATCTGCAATACTGGCCCTGTATTTACTTGGTATCGGATCGATACCAGAATTTGCAGCAGAGCACAGCACTACTTCGACATAAGAAAAAAAAAGTGTGCAGGATTTATGCCAAAATTATAAGAACTATAAACATTTACATGCAAGGCTGTCCACATATTTTTGTCCACACATTGTGGGAAATTGTCTGATTAAGCAAAAGGTTCTGTTTAAGACTCCATCTCTGAATTAGTGCCACGATCAGCAACGCTGCTGCAAACCCCGATTGAAACATGTGAATTGTATTGGTGTCGTGCAGCTCTGGGGTTAATTAGGATGAAAACACTGAATGCAGAAGCTTTCCTTGCTCCTCCTTTATGCTCTCTCTTGGAGATAAATCACCACAACAGCAAGGAATGGCACCTGCAGGCGCCATCTCCATAACTACCTTGGCCGAGTCCCTTCACCCAGGGGCCCCCTCGAGGATAGGTCTCCTCCCGTGGTCCGCTCTCCACGGCACCAGCCCCCACCCCTCCATCTTGTTTTTGTCTTGCAGTGCTAAGTCATTCTTGCTCAACTTGTACTACTGTACTACGACCGTCTAGGGATTCCTAGCTGCACATAAAACAGGATTGTTTCTAGCTGATTGGTTTCCTTGATTAATGACCAAGCTGACTCGGAGGCTGTTATCGTAAGCATAACCTGACAACATGCTGTCTGTGCAAATGGAGACGGAGACGCCGGATCTCTGTGTCTGTGTAGCTTTGAAAACAAACAAAAAGCACAACAAAAAAGAGAGATGGAAAAGTTAAAAAAAATACTGGCTGTGTTACTTTATTTTGGCTATTTTTACTTTGATGTCATTTAAGGTAAATGTTTGTCAAATGTCAAAGTAGTTTTTGTGAATATATGATACAAATGTACAAAAAAAAAGAAAAATGGAAAGTTTTATGGTTGTGAAAAGCTTTACTTCACTAAATTACTTTATCAGCGGAAAAGAAAAGCAAGAGATAGAAAAGAGAATTTAACTACAGCTCCTTCACAGAGCTGCTTTGTGACTGTGTCTGTATTTGTTGGTATTTCTGTTGATGTCCTTCACGTCGAGGGATACAGAAACGGCTCGGAGTATGTGCAACGCCCTTTGACCCCCTCGTCCGACTGACGGTTCACCCAACTATTCTCTTTCTGAACAGCGAGACGAGCAGTAAACACAGGAGCGGATGACACTCTGAGGAACTTGGACCAGAGCTGCTCCTCACAGCTGCAGGCCTCCATCCTACCTGACGGACACAAAGCTGGGGTGTCAAGGCTAAAACTGTGTTTTTGTCTCTCCTCGCTGCCAAGAGGCCTTTCTCTTTTTCCCCTTTCAACTTTCAGACATCCAACAGGCCTCCATCACTGGTTTTACTGAACTGCTAGCCTGGGAATGCACTATTGATTGGTAAATGAAGATTATGAATAAAGTTTCAAACAAAGAGGAATGTTGCTGTTGTGTGGTCATGACTTCGTCTCATTTCACATAAAACTACACAGGCAGGAATCTGGAAAATGTAATAATTTGTAAATGAAATGTAGCCATGTGTGGTAACGTGGACGCAGAAGACAAACAGACCATGACGCTGAGCTGAAGAGAAGTTCATAACAAATAAGGTCTAGTAAGGGTAAAGGAAAGCATTTAAAATTATAAAGAAGATCAGAAGGAGATGCTTTGTGCCTTTGTGGATCTAAAGAAAATAAATGATAGTGTGCCAAGAGAGTAACTGTGGTAATAGTGAGGCAGTCAGACATGGAAGAGACGTATATTAGGGTGGCGTAGGACATGTATGAGGACAACAAGACAGTGGTGAGTTGCGGCAGGAATGACAGATGGGTTCAAGGTGGAGGTGGGTTTCCATTAGGGATCAGCTCTGAGCCCCTTCTTGTTCACAGTAGTGATGGACAGGGTGACAGATGAAGTCAGGCAGGAGTCTCCATGGACTATCATGTTTACAGATGACATTGTAATCTGGGGTGAGAGTAAGGACCAGGTGGAGGAGAGTCTGGAGAGGTGTAGGTATGCACTGGAGAAAAGAGGCGTGAAAGTCAGTAGAAGCAAAACAGAAAACATGTGTGCTAATGAGAGGGAGACAGGTGTAACAATGAAGCTGCAAGGAGTAGAGGTAGTGTAGGTAAATAAGTTTAAATACCTGGAGCCAACCATCCAAGCCAGTCTATGGACAGCCAAGGACAGTCTATGAAAGAGGTAATCAAGGTGATTGTGACAGAAGGATAGCAGCATGCTGGATAGGATAGAAGGGTCGATGCAGGTTTGGAGGCGGTGGCACTAACAAAAAAGACAGAACTGAAGACATTAAGAATTTCAGTGAGGGTGACCAGAATGGACAGAATTAGAAATGAGTGCATCAGTGGGACAGCTAAGGTTGTAACAACCCTTTTGGGTGGAGACGAAGTAAACGAGCAAGGCTGACATGGTTTGGACACATGCAGAGGAGGGATGTTGAAGATGGAGCTGTCAGGCAGGAAGAAAACTGGGAGATTTGTGGATGTAGTGAAGGAGGGTGGTGTGACAGAGGAGGATGCTGGGGATAAGGTGAGATGGAGGCAATTGATCCACCAGGGCAGCCCCTAAAGGGACCAGCTAGAAGAAGGAGAAATGCCCTTATTCAAAAAAGCTGCTGAGACTCTCTAATGCCACAGTTTAGTTCACCCCACACTCTGACTCACCTGCACAAATAATTTATTCTACTGACCCGACTCATGATGCAAAGTGTGAGTCATATTTACCAAAAATGCTTGTTAAATCTCACATTATACATATCTCAAACCTAATTTAATCTAATGCATGAGGCCTACTTACTGTAGCTGAGGTGCTGTAATTGTAGTGTTACAGTTTGATTTTTTTTAAAATAAGCATGGACGATTTATTTAGGCTAATAATTAAAATTATTATGGAGTGCACTGAGGATCTGGTTCGACCTCTGATGTGTTGAAAACATGAGGCTGTGAGCAGGGTAAGAGGCTAATATCACTCCGGCATGCTTCATTCTTGTAGCGGTCTGTCTGTGTGGCAGATGGTAAGAAGATGTGACAGAGGATGATGGAAGCAAAGAGAGAGAGGAAAATGAAGGTTACCCCGAGGGTGATGGGAAGGATGAGGAGAGGATCAAAACTGAAGACACAGACAATATTGGAGGACATAAACATTGAAGGATGAGACAGAGGGAGTAACAGAGAGGGAAACACTGAGGCAACTAAACCGCGTGCACACAAGTTAAGGACCAGAACTCAGAGAACTAAAATTAATGCTCAAAATTAAAATTAAAAAATAACCCAAAGTCAAAACTTGACCTTCGAGACACTAGAGCAACAAGGAACCCTAAACAGAACCCCAAAATCAAGTATATTCTCTAAATATTCAAACCCCAAAACAAAACAAACCGCAGGATCAGCCCCTCCAGTCAGACACAGGCATGCTTCACACACTACATAAGAATTAAACTGACTTAGCTCGATTTCTTTTAAAGCTTCGTCAACCAACACAACACATCGAGGTCCATGGGGAAATTAAGCTAACCTACCCAGTAGATATGTGACAAGGCTGGTATGTTGTGGTTATTAGATGTAACTCGGTTCTCTGATATTGATAGGTTCTTTTATTAGTTTCTTTCTTTTTGGGGGGGTTGCTTTTCAGTAGAGGACTGTAATATTTCTGCAGGATTTTCCACCTTTGAATCAGACTACATCATCTGAAGTGATCTATCCCATTGCATCCTGAAGGAAATGGTGGCATGAGGGCACCGAGTTTTGTTTATTAATATGTTCGGGATAAATCTTCATTAGTGGTTTAATGATCTGATGAAGATTCAGTTTAAAAAAAAATTAAAATAATAAAGTGAGTCCTTCTGCAGATCTGACGACGCACCAACTGGCAGGCAATCTGGTTAGTTGTTCACTTTGAAAGTGAACAGAAAACACACTCACACACACTCCATGCCTGCCTCTTTTTGCTCTCTGTCCTCCCCTCAACACTGTCACCACCTGACCCAACCTACTGCCCGTGAAATATGTCTGCAGGGACACAAGAAGGGGCGGACTGTGGCATAAAAAATAAGAAATATGGTGAAAATATGTGTTGAGGGGAAAAACAAAGAAGGTGGCAAACATGAGAGACTCATCACAACAGGACAAAAGACAGATGACGTGTGTGTGTGTGTGTGAACCAGACGTGATGTTCAGCGTGTTGAACCCTCTCTGCTGTCACTTTATCGCCTCTCTCTCTGCTCTTCACTTCATTTTCAGGCTCATCGTCCATTTTTTTCGCGTGCGTGTGAATGTGTGTTGTTGCTTTTAATAGCATCACCATGGAAGTGAAGAGGGGTTGCTAGGTAACTGGCTGGCGTCTGAAAGGGTGTTTGATTGGCGGTCATACTGACAGACACAGCAGGAGAGGACTTGTGTATGTGTTTTGTGTGTGTGTAACATCTGCATGCACCGCGTTTGAACCATCTTTACATTGCGAGGTTGCGGCTCAAATCTCACATTTTGTTTGCATGTTGATAATTTATTTATTTCTCACGTGTCACATTTCACCTGTCAGTTTTTGTTAACTGTGCTAAAATGCACGCGAACACATTCACGTGCCATCCAGTGCAGCTGCAGTGTCAGGAGGGGACAACGGGAGAAAAACAGCAGACATGGGAAAGAAATGACATCATAGGGCACAGTGGTGACATCTAGAGGAGTTTGCCTGCTGCTACAGGCGCCTTTGTCTCTGCTGCTGTCAGGAGTGGAAGCTCCCACCAGTGTGAAACGTGAGACAGCAGCAGTGTGATATAACCAAGACCAACTTTAGAGGTCCTTTAATTATGCCCTCCGTCACCTCTGCTACATTTTAAGAAGGAAAACGGCACGTCTAACTTGTCTATTTGTCTTGTCGATAGAAGACTGCTGACTTCTCGCATGCTTTCACTGAAAAGACTGAAGCACAGGTTACACTGAAAACCAGCCTCCAACACTACATCTAACAGTTTTGGGGCTTTTTTGGTGAGTGCACATCTACAGCGCTCACAGAAAGTGAAAAAGAAAAAAGGTCTGGATAACTGGATAACCCCATTAATAAATGAAGTTTTCATTTATAAACTGCATTTTGTATTCACTCAGGTTATCTTTGATTAACATTAAAATGTGTTTGATGATCTGAAACATTTAAGTGTGACCAGCAAGGGGGCAAATGCCTTTTCACAGCACTGCATCAGGCATCTCTGAAGCTCAGCAGCTTATAATTCACATCAGAACCATTGAGGAGGATAAACAGAACCGCGGGAACAATAACATGCATGTTTCATTTTGGGGTGAAGTGGCCCTTTAAGTGCATTTTGTTGATAATTTCACACCTCAGTCTGAGCCCGATGCTTTCAGTTCTACTTCTTCATCTGACAGTCTGTGACTTCGTGACAATAACAAAACCAGATGCAGTCGTGACACTGAAGCATCTTTGTTTTTATTTTATTGTCTCTCATTCGTTTCACATTTACTCATCATTGAACCGTAGAAACGTCACAGGTTGAGACCGAAGACAACATGGATGTTTCAGCTTCCCAGGTTTTCCTTGGTTTTTCATTTTATACTAAACAAATATATACAGATATCCCAGGAAGAGCATCGCAATCATAATTAACCCTTTTCCATAATAACAATAAATTTAATAAATACTCAGTGTTCTTAACCACACAATGGGAATGAGTTTGGGCTCACCCTTCAACCAGTGGGATCATCATCCCATACAAATAATAAACATGCGCGCGCGCACACACACGCACTCACACCCACACACACACATACACACAAAGAAATCTGCACAGTCAAGTAAATAACATCTGTAGCCAGGATGAACCGTCCTCTGTTCAAAAACTACTCCGGAGATAAAAGTTGATTTGTCAGCCATGACGGGAGCACTTTGTGCCGAGCTGGTCCACCAGTTGCCCAACTTAAAGTGCAGGTGACATCGAACACAGCAGGTCAAAAGGAGAGGAGGTGAAGTTTGAAATCGAGTGGCGGGCTTCTGTCAGCGCTTTCTACTTTGTGTCCGTTTCAGTGGTGTGAGCAGGATGGGACCAGACTGCCGGTCGGTAAGGAATGTCTCCATAAAATTAAGAAAAGACCTAAGAGAGGAACAGATGTGTGGCAACCAGTGGTCTCATTTTAAAGAAGTGCAAAACCGTTCACATGTGAAATGACATGCACTGAAAAAGCACCAGCACACAGAAACAGGCGTATCTCCTTAATCCACACGTGTACAGTAATATATATATATATATGTACACATTCACACACAGAGACGCACACCGGGGGTGCAGGACCAATAGAAAAACATTTTTGCTAACAGGCTGCAGCAGGGATGGTGCAAGCACTGAGAAAATAAACTCTGATTTTTTTTTTTTTTTTTGTAATTTTTACTTTACAAGGCTGAGGATATATAACCAAGTCCACCAGTGAGAAAAAGGCTTTTTCCTGTCTCGAGTCTAGGAGAGAAGAGGACGACAGATGACACGTGTGAGGATGAAGAAGGTGGAGCTGATTTTATAGGGCATGTTTGTGCACTGGCATGACAAACAGTGTGCAAAAAAAGAACAAGGACACAAGATTTTCACAATATCAGCGCCTCTTTTTTTTTAAATCATGAAAATGCTCCACCTTCAGGAAGAAACATGCAAGCAGAAAGTGGAAAGCTACGCAGACGGGCAAAAGCACAAGCAGATGGACTGAAATGAGCAGTTAGTGAAGTCACAGAACGGTTGTTTGAGTACTCGAATGGCTTTTGAGGAAATGTAGCCTGGTCATAGGGCAGCAGGTAGAGATGGTGTTTCCGGGCAGGAAAAGAAAGGTAAAGTGGGAATGGGCATGCTACAAGGCTGTTAAAAAGGCCTCTTGGACCCTCAGTGTCGTGCAGGTTAGTGAGCACTATCAGCGAATGGCTTTCTGTGAGGGTTTAACACCTTATTAGGGCACGCAAGTGAGGTGGGTTGCATGAGGGTCCTTAAAACAACAAGACAAGAAGTGGGATGTTTTTGCAAACTTCGGTGAGAGTGCACTTTGCTCGGCTCAGACATCAGTAGGCGTTCCTTGTTCGGCCCAAGCTGTCATGTCCTGGAACAGGTCTGAATGCAAAAAAAAAAAAAAAACCTTAATATGTTCATTTATTCTTTGATTTTTACTACGAGTACTGCTGCCCACATAGGGTGGCAGGCTGTAGCTGCCCACACAGAGGAACAGTGTGGTCCAGATTCTGGCCCTCCATGTCCATGTCCATCAGGTTGGGTTGCGCCGCACTGGCGCTGCTGTCCCCTGAACCGAGAGGGCTGTCGCAGCTGCTGCCCGGCGATGAGCTCAGGGTCCGGGAGAGAGAGCCCAGCTTCCAGGGATCAGGTCTTACCCGGGACGGCGTTGGCCTCGGTCGGGGGGCAAACTCTAGCGTCTTGGGCCTCTCCAGGGGGCTGATGAGGCTGTGAGGGTCCGGGTCGGGGATGGGTGGAGCGGGAGCTTTACGCCGGTGAGGGTAGATAATGGCAGGGTCAGGTAGTCGGGGGATATCCAGCTTTTCCTGCATACCTAAGAATAAAAACAGAGGTATGTCATGTATCAAGCAAACACTTCGTGGTTTAAGCTGCTCAGATACGTAAGTGTGTAGTAAAATAAATGCCTGTGGGCTGAAGCCAAAGATGTCAAAACGGATGTTTTGCATCAAATCTCCTTCTCACATTTTATGCACAAAGCAATTAAGTGAGAAAATCATCTGCGGACTAACTCACTAGAAAATATTCAGCAGCTGCAGCTGTAGACCAGATAATGAGGCAATGTTTTGCATATGTTAGCCCACTAACTGCAAATTTGTGTATAATTTATGTTGCCTTAGATCTTTTATTTTGGGAAAGTTTGTAAGAAGTAAGTACTGCAAGGTATAAGCAAATATTACAATTACATTCAACACCGGGGGTCATCTTAGTATGCATACTGCAGCGAGAAGTCCAACATAAAGTAAGAGTACACAAAGAAATAATAAAACAATAAAGAGGGAAAACTAGGAAACACAAGAGTACGGCAAGAGAGCTGGCAAGTGGAGCAGCTGCAGGTATAAATACTGAGAAGACCAAATAATGAGTGAACACAGGCGTGGCACAGGAAGCGCGGAAACTACCTGAAGTGTAAGGCAAACCTTCTTTTCCTAATTGCAGCAAAGGCGAGAAGGAGAACTGACAATGGTACAGCAGACGTCTGCCCCGCTGAAACTACTATGTAGTAGTTTCAGCGGGGCAGACGCTGGACTACAAAATGCAAATTTAACATCATGGCAGCATGTTGTCATCCTCAGCAGCAGATTGGCATACTGAATTTACCCCACCTCTCGCCATAGGACAGCTGGGTTAGGGTGGATGGATGGATTTTTTTGTAGCTTTAGTAAAACTGTGTGCATCCATCACTTGTCCAGTTAACGGTCAGAGTGTTGGAGGCCTATCCCAGCTGACGTGAAGTAAAAACTTTAATCCTGAAGGCTGGCAAATAATCATGGACAATACTAATGCAAAGCGAAGCACTGAAAAACCTTAAATGCACTGTGATATAGTAAACATTACCTATAATCTGATTAAGAGAGGCAACACCATGAGATAAAGTAGATTTTATTACAGCAACATAAAGTTCAGAGTTCCACTGTGAATGGAAAACACACCTATAATTAACATTTACATGATCTGCACCACTTTGTTGGGTTTGTTGATCATTTTGCATCACAGTGAGTGGGATGTAATCATCTCCTTTCCTTTCATGAAGGGTGCTCCAGTGTAGCATCCACTAAAGGAGGTTATAAAGGAGGTACTGAAGCTGCCCTGCAGTTACTTCAGGGTCACTTTGCTCAGCAAATTTGACTCGAGTGTACCCAGAGATTTCAAAATAAAGCAGGATGTGACTAACACAACACAGGTGGAATTGACTGTGGTGGGGCATGTGCTTGTAATCGATGCACAGAGGAGAGATAGTGGATATATTGGTGAAAGGATGTTGAAGATGGATGAAAAGATAAGACCACAGAGGAGATTTGTGGATGCAGTGAAGGAGGACATGCAGAGGGTTTGTGTGACAGAAGGGGATGCCTGGGATAGGGTGAGATGGAGGAAGAAGAAGCTGAGGAAGTTGTTCTGTACAGTTATTCTGGAAAATCCTTCACAGGCTCTCATTCGACCATGATGCACCACAGGACACCACAGGAGGTCATTCCTACCTGTGACACATGGACTGTTTTCATGTATAGTATCCTGTTTGTATTATTTTTGGATTAACATACTGCACGATGAGTGGAGTGCCTGATTTTTAACATTTACTTTTAATCCCTGAGATTAATAAAATACTCTGATTCTGATGACAAGTTAGACTAGATTTGAGTCCCGTACCTTTGTTTGTTGTGATGTGCGGTGGAGGAGGCATGGGCATGCTCCCGTCTGACGGCGTCCTGTGGTGTCCCAGAGTTTGGGCTCTGGGTCGTATCGCCCCGTCTGAAGGGGTGCGTCTGTGTCCTCGGTTCATGGCCATGGCTGCAGATACGTGGGTGGGCGTGAGCGACTGGTTGGGCTCCTTCTTGAAGCTCTCGGCCCGCAGGTCCAAGAGTGGGTTGAGGGTAGGCGCTGGGGGCGCCGCCGGTGTTCTGACCCCAGCCATCGGGGTGAGGGGGTAATCGTCTGGGTCAGAGGGGAGGAGGGACTTGGTGGAGTTGCAGTCCGACAGAGAGGACAAAGAGAGCAGTGTTACGGAGGGAGAAGGGTCCAAGCAGGGAAGCGTGGAGTCGTGGTGTCTGGAGAGAGACAGAGAGAGGTTTCGGCTGGGTGGAGAGGTGCTGCGACGGAAACGTCCCGTCCGCTGGAAGAGACCATCCTTCTTCTTACGCTGCTCCTCTCGGAGGTCCTGCTCATCCTGAAGCACCTGAAGACAACATCAGATCACAAAAACGTGCTGAGCTTTACTCTCATTCTGAGAAAACACACACCAAATACATAAGTTTAACAATTCAGCTGCTACAATGTGACCTGCAAATAAAATTTTGGCCCACTGTCTTTGCTTCTCTTAAGCTCTCTTAAGTTCCTGTGACAGCATTTCAGTCAGGTTGATGTCTGGCCTTTTAATGGATCAATGCAGCATTTTGTCCAAAGTTCTTGTGGTTTGTTCAGCCGCAACTAGAACTTTCTAAGATGTTCACTCCCAGGAAGTTTGTGCCATTATTTTAACACATGACTAAACATTCCAGATATGCAAAATGCCAAAGCATCGTCTTTTATAGAGGTGCTCAAACTTGCTGATGATCATTTAATCAAGTGAATTTGATTATCAGCACCTGGTTCCTACTGACCCTCTTAATTCCTCTGGAAGTAGTAAAGGTATACTCAACTTTCAGGACTGCACAGAGCTCTGTGAAAACTGTCCTGTTTTTCACAGGATCATAAAGTAATAATATTGTCGACCTGTACTTTAATAGGAAACATGTTTGACTCAATACAAAAGATCAGGTCTGACTCAGGAGCATCCCACATTTCTCACTGATAATATGAGGGCTTGTTCATGCTGGTTTATCCTTCATAAATGATTCAAATGAGTCTGAGGAGTCCTGGTATTATAGATTCAGAGACATGATCTCTACCAGGCACTGATTTTATACTAACAGGTAATAAACCGTCTGCAGGAGGAGGCTGTTTATGTGGAGAGGCCATGTATTTAATAAAGGGGAATCATGTGTGTATGAATGAACACGTCTGTTATTGTGTAAGAGAGATTGTGTCTCCAAGCAGGACATTAAAACACACAGATATACACAAATAAACAGGATTAGCACAATAACATTTCACACACTCACAATCGAACTGCCTTGAATAGCAAAAAAGCATAATAAAATCTTCTGAATATAAAACCATGAATCATATCTCATGAAGATGTATTAAGTAAAAAATAAATTCGTTGTGGGGGTTTGAGGAATAAAAACTAAATGTCCAGACTAAACTCGACATTTCAAGAGCAAAGTCACCCTTGACCTTTCAATTTTATTCTCTAAATGCAGCAAAAAAAATAAAAATCCAAATGCCAAATCAAGAAAAATCTCCTTCCTCGTGCAACATGGCTTTAATCTTGCTCCAGAGTTCAACCGTATCTCTCCCAGTTTCAGGGTTTCCTACCTGCTGTTTTCCCAGCTGTAGCAAGTCTTGTCCGAGACCCACCGAGGCGAGCAGAGAGGCGCAACCCAGCAGGAATATATCGCTCTTCTTCCTCTGACTGAGGCGACGAAGCGAGTCCTGGTAGCTCACGCCCGTTCCCAGGCCTCCAACCGCTTGACAGGAGCCCATATTCCCAACAGCGGGCACCATGTTGGGCCCCAGGCTGCTCCACAGGGAACCCGAGTCCTCCATTGCCCCGTTGCTGCTCGACTCCGAGGGCAGCAAGGAGCCTGGCGATTCCTCAAACTCACTGCATTCCTCTGTAAAAGACAGAGAATTGATTAAACTCATACTTGTGATTGCGTGAATGAGGCAGAACGCACAGTGAAATGAAAAGACTCACCCATTTCATTCAGGCTGGAGAAACCAGCAGTCATGGGGGCATGTTTGGGGGACTTGCCCAGATTTGGCGCGCTGGATGACCAAACTTTGCTTCCCTCTGCGAGAGACTTCAACCTGCCAACAGGGAATTTGAATTAGACTGGCAGGCCATCAAGACTCTTATTTTGTAATATATTATCAGAGGCAGGAGATGCTGTGAAAAATAACATTTTTTTAAATGAAAAGTGACATAAACCGGTCGGGTCGATGCCACTTGAGGACGCGATTCATACAAAACGAAGATGATTACTCTGCTTCTGGCTTCTCCGCTCACTGTAATGAGATATTGATCTAAAGGTTTTGCTTCTGTGTGTTATCCAGACGAGTATCTGAAGAAGCCCCTTTTTCTTGCCTGCAGGTGAACAGACAGTGGGCCTTATAATCCTGCAGGTGTTGACACTGCAGTTTCATCAGGTTTATTGAGTTTTTACAGAAAACAAAGCTCTCTGTTCAAAATTAAAGAGCTGTGACTTTCTGTGCCTGTTCCTGGAAATTATTAACCACAGAATTCATAGTTTATCAAACCGCGTAAGTGCGGCCTGTCACTCCACATACAGTGCTGTCAAAAAGACTTCTCCCCCTTCAAACAAACCTTAGAAAATACTAAATAATCAAAGCCAAATTATATCTTTAACTTTGAGCAAATCTGTTGACATACTTTTCCTCGCCGCCCACTCTCTCTTTCTGATGGGTGGAGCTCGGGCCCCAGGTGCGTCCTTTCTTCTTATTGGTCGTCAGGTCTTCCTTTTTACACACAGCGCTGCGACCCCACGTCTTACTGCCATCGCTCGGCGTCACTGAGAAACACAGCTAACATTCAATAAACTCCGTTCCACATCCTCACTAGACTTATTGACGTTAACACTCACATCTGATAGCTCTCAGCCGGGGTATGACCCCGGGGCTGGCAGGCGGGGTCGTGCTCTCGCTCCCCTGGGTCTTCCTCTTGTCCACGCTGGGCGACGCCTGCACTGTGATCTTATGCTCGAAGCCTGCAAAGACAGGGAATATGAGAAGCATTTACATGACAAAAGGAGAGATTAATAGACAAAGAACTCACAAACAAACTGGGGATTTGGAAACACACAAAACAAGGTGCAGATTTTGAGGATAAACAGAAATTACATCAAAAGGAGGCACACAGGAGGCGTCTCCCCATCTATTGTATTAGAGATTTAATACACCATGAGAACATATATTTTGGATTTCCTACATCCTACTCTAATTTTAGGGATAATAAATTGACTGAAAAGCAGAGTTAAGTTAACTTTACTTATTATTGGGTTACAGCTCGCTCAACAGCAACACCGCATTGGAAGAGTGTCATTCTAGGAAATGCAGTGACGGAAATTTTGAAGCATATAAACAGATTCATGGGAAAATTATCTCTAAATTATATCAAGGCCTCAGGAAACAGAATAACACCAAGTACACTGAAACACAACTGGGAAAAAAGAACCAAACATAATCAAAGTAATCAAAGAAGATTTTTAATATCAAAAAGGACTGTTATTTATTCAAAATACTGATAATTGCTGGTTAACAAAAAAAAAATAGCTATAAATGGTATAAACCTGACCTTCCAAGTCTTAAATAATGGATGGAGCGAGGGAATACTTTAATGGATTTCTTGCTAAACTCTAAATGAGACGCCTTTCTACAGATGTGGAAGAAATGGATCACCTTCATGTCAACTACCATTAATTCTACCATTAATGGTTTGGACACCTGGGCCAGTATACTCTGAGAATGCAGTGATGTTTGGAGTATCCCACCTGTTCGGTTTTTCTTCTTAAAACTTGCTAAATAAAAAGCGATTCAAGACAAAGATGAGTTGACTGATGAAAAAACACCAAAGACATGCATGTCAGGATAACTGCTGGCCTTGTGAATGTAAGAGTGAATGGCTGTTTCTCTCTGTGTTAGCCCAGTGATAGACTGGTGATATCTCAGTAAGCTCCAGGACAAGCAGTAAAGACAATGTCTGGATGGATGCCATGCAACGCTCTTTGTTAAACACACATCTGAACTGAAAGGCTGCTCTCATAAAACCTGCTTCTTTCAAAAGTGTTACTTTGCATTAACTGTGTCCTAACTGTAGCCGTTAGGATTAGCAAAGTAATTTGACGGGTTTTTCTTTCCACCTTTAAAGGTGGAATACTTAAACTTCTGAGAAAGTAACTCGACGCTGAGACAATAACTTCAAACTTTGAGTAATTGAGTATAAATTTTGAGGAGATGACCCAAACGTATTTACTTATGGATGACAGAAATGCTTTGTTTTCAGTGGCGGAAACGAGCTCCCAAAGATTAGGGAAAGGACATATGAGGTCATTCTTTTAGGAATATTCAAATGCAGCCAGTGTCCTAAATTTTCCACCTGAAAATACCCCATGTAACAGGAAGTGACATCATACCACCTTTGTGCACCTGTTTCACTGGATTAAAACTGTCCAGGTGTGATTCCTGTGTGCACCCACCAGAGGGCAGACTGATACAGTTGCTGTCTCTGCCCAGCTTCAGTAGTCGGCTCTTCTTAAAGTTGCCCTTCCTCTTCTTGACGCTGGGTTTTTCCTGGTACATCTGGTGGATGATGATATTCAGCTCTCGCTCAACGATGTCGATCTCCCTCTCTGCCAGCTCCTGCTCCCTCTTCCGTAGCTGCTCCTCCTGCTCCTTCTGCTCCTCGGCTGCTCGGGCCAGCGCTTCCTCCCATGATCTCAGCTCCTGCAGAGAGGCAGGGGAAGATGAAGAGCTTACCGCAGCACCTCTTTTGACACCTCTTTTCTGGCATTTTATTTGCTGCTAACTTGATTCTTATTTGCAGAAGCAGCACACATGTGACAGGGTGAGATTCCTCTCACCTCCGTATGAAATGTGACTTTTATTAAAGCACTTCTGTCTGAATAAATCAGCTCAGAACAGGAGAAAAGAAGAGCAAACCAATGTACTCACATTTGTCCACTTTTAGCTGGAAACTAAAGTTCTGATTTACTCATTCTGTCTTTGTACGATGTGAGTTCTAACCACAACATTGAGCATTATAGTACAGAGAGCATCTGTGCACACATACGAGCGTTTTAAAGTATTTTTATACGCAGACATGTTTTATAAAAATCCACCATTTCTCACCTTCTCTTTGGCCCTGAGCTCGTCGAACATCTGCTGGATCTCCAGCCTCCAGTCTTCTTGTAAGGAGTGAAAGGACTCCAGAGGCATCTGAAACATGGCCGACTGCTCGATGGCCAGCAGTCGCCTCAGGATGCTGGTGAACGACGGCCTGCCGTGAGGGTTTGGGCTCCAGCACTCTGAGGAGCAGCAGACAGTAAGAAGCTGTCGTTTATTATGGATTTTGCAGCTGTAATCATGAGTTATAACTATAACGTAAAATTACAAGCACACGTGAAATAAAGTGCCACTTAAGTTGTGTTTGCAATCATTGAACAGATGCTACTTTTTCTTAATTAAGTGTAAAATTGTCACAGAAATTTCAAAGATTTCAAATATGAAACATTTAAAAATACATAAACACATTTTTTTAAAGGCATAACAAATGTGGTCTTACGTAATCAGGCTTCTAATGTCAAAACATATTTTCACAATATATCAAATTTCACACAACGTCCTTGAAAAATCTCACTACCACGCTTACCCAAATAAAGACTTTAAAGGAGGGACGGACCTAATCGTAATTATGTATTTTAAAAATGCTGAATTATGGTAGAAGAAGTCTTAAAAATCTCAAATCTTATACTTGGAGAAGCTTAAAGACCTCCCAAGCATTTTAAATACTGCTGTTTGCAAGTTAAAAGAAATGATTGAGTCAGGAAGGGCTAGAGACACCCAACACAAATAACATATATTACGATTTATCACCTTTTTTAAACTGCAAATTATGTCCTCAAAGTCAAATCTGTCAGTATCTGTTTTATCCAGCAAGATAATATTATCACACTTTAGTTTTTTATGGCAATTACATGTAATCCGTTTCTAATAATGCAGCAATTAACTGTGATAGGTCAGCCAGATTCACATATCTGTAGCAGTCTACATATTTAACTATTACATTTCCACTCATCCACCTTCCCGTTCTACCAGAATATAACCAGAACCCAACCAGCTGGCAGTCAGCTGAGTCGAGCCCCCCAAGTTGTGCTCATGGACAAAGACTCACTCTTATACTTGGAGAAGACGTCACCATAGCTTAAAACCCTCATTCATAAATTAATTAATTTACAAACCTTCAACAATCTCTTTGAGAGTAAATGCAGTCAGTCCAACTCGGACTGTGACAGTTTGCAGAAAGGTTGTCTCCTATCAGGAGACCTGTGCAATCGCCTTGTGATCAAAAGTGGTCGTGAAGACTCGCAGAATGCGAAGAAATTCATTACAATCACCAGGAGGAGTTTTTTTACTCAGGTGACTGAGCCATTATCTTGCTCTGACGTCCTAATTCAGACTAAGTCTGTTTTATGATTTTTTTGTCCTATTATTTTAATTTATTTAATAAAATATTGGTATTTGGTGTCTCTGTAACATGGAAACGTGGACTGTTATCTAATTAGCTTTGCCCTATAGTGGGAAGTGGACAGTACAGAATAAATGCATGCAGCAAAATCTATAAAAAATAATGCAGATAGGTAGCTATAGATAGATATGTTTACATATCAGATTTATATATTCATTTTGTCTGAATTTTTCCTTCAAGTTTTAGAAAGCCAGACAATGACTGTGCGACGGACTGTGCAGGGTGTACACCACCTTCTACCCTATGACAGCTGGGATAGGCTCCAGCACGCCGTGACCCTGGGGATGTTTGAACGGATGAACAAGCACACAATAAAACCTAAAAATGGATTTTTAGGTCTAACAAAATGATACATAGATAATTTCAGTAGACTCACCCTCTACCCCATCCACAGGTTAATGTTTGTTAGCCTATCATACAGCGGTCAGGTTATTTGTACAGCACAAAAAGGACCGAGCCATGAATTGTTGGCTCGGACAATTTTTCCCTTTCTGGCACTCAAAGCAGCAACAGGAGACGTGGAAGGAAGCGAGATGAGACGGCATATGGCGACCATCATGAGCCAAACCCCGACTGACAGTGTTGCCGAAACATGCTGCACACCTACAATAATCTGCCGAGCCACAAACTGATCACTGCTGCCTCTCCGACGTCAAACTACAAACACACAACCCGTCTCCTAAAAGTCCAACAGATTAACGTAAGAGAAGCACCATCAGTGGAAATTTTAACACATGGAAAAAACAAAGGATGGATGGATTCAGGGGCTAAAAATACAGCCTGCAGCAGGTGACGTTCATTTTTTTTTATGGATCTAAATTACCATAAAATCCATGTGGCGGGAGAGGAGATGAAAGTGAGCCGATGACAGGAGTAAACAGAGTGTAGAGAGTAGCGCGGGATGACAAAGGGGAGATTAACGGATGAACTTTGATAAGATGAAGTGGGGGAAAGGAGCTTTAAGCAGCAGAGTGGGAGGGAAGTTTGGTGCTGTAGTGCTGACAGTTTGAGGCACATCTCTCTCTCTCTCTCTTTTTTTTGTCTTTTACATTAAACCTGCCCTGCAGCTTTAACCATCCACATTTTTTTAAAGTAACCTGGGAATAAGCACATTAGGGCAGCTTGGATATAAAGCAAGTGTGTGTTTAAACAGGGATGATCCGAACTCTGAAACAGGAGCCGGTTAATATTCCACCACTGTTAACAGCGATTATTTGCAAGGTGAAAAGGAGAAATGTGGTCCGGGGGGAGCTCAGGCATGTATAAAAAGTAAGTTAATGAAACCGTCCAGACACGCGTCATCTATTTTATCTCTGCGTTTGCTTCTCATCTCCCAAATGTGGGATAGAAACGGGTTTAAAATGAACAACAGTAACCTCAAAAGTTACAGGATCTTAAAGTCAGTGGATATGAACAGCCTGTGGGCTTATTTAAAATGTTTCAGCATTTTCAGTGACAGTTTAAGGTCATACTCGCAGCAACATTTTAGGGCTTTACTAGGTTATAAGGAAAGACGAGGGAGAAGGGGAGACATATTAAAGTCATTCAATGAATAAAAACAACTTGAGTAATCTCTGAGATTATTAAAGTCAGAAAACTCAGATACTCCTTAAAATATAGTCAGAAATGTCTGAGAAAAACATTTTTCCCCTCCTCTGTGAAATCTCCTGTTTTTGGGAGGCATGTTTCTAAAGTGCAGCTGTTAATCTGCTAATCTAACTAAAGCAGCAAGTGAAAGTAAAGCTTAAACATTTTCCAAGGTGAGGTTGAAATAGTAAAGCAAAGTAAACGCAGGTAAATTTAATGTGCAGGACCAAAATTTAAAGATTTCTGAGGGAGCTCGGGAAATTAAAGTAGCTTGAGGAGTCGCCTCGTGTTCAGGCGTCGTTTTGTGTACAAAGTAGATCGGGCAAATTCATATTTGTGTAGAGATATATATATATTGTTTATATATATTCTCCATTTATCTTTATCTGTATCTATATTCTTTTTTTGTCAACTCTATTTTCATGTTATTCTTCGTTCTGCACTGAGAGAATTGCACCTCAATTGTTCAATTTTTCATTGCTACAGTGATAATAAAGATTATGATTCTTGCCATCTCACCATATAAAGTAATATCATAAAGATAAAAAATGCAAGCTGATAAATTAACATATATGTTTGTGTACATGAGCGAAGTGATAACTGCCACAAGCTTGGGGAAACTGGATGGGTTTCCCCAAGCTAATAATTTTGGACTTTTTTAGTTTCAGAAACCACTTCCTGTAAACTCTGAGTTCTTTTCTCTTACCACCTCCTGCGTTTCCATTTGTGTTGGTGTTTTTCATGTTTTAAAATCTAATTTTTAAGACAGGAAATGAATATATTATTAATCTAACCGCAAACCCACAGAAATACCACTGTGACACATTACAAAACACAATATCCAGATCATATGCAAAAACTTGCTGGAAACAAACCAGATATATTTTCAAACAGATTTCAGTGCAGCTGCTGGAGCAGCCACACCTTCATCTCTGCGACAATAAATAAATAATTGGTGATGTGCATTATGTGCTAACCGTGATTACATGTGACAAACACACACACACACACACACACACACACACACACACACACAAAAATCACTTTGATTACATTCTTGACTGAGGCTGTGTGCAGGTAACAGCCTTCTTACCTCCCAGTAGTTGAGCAAAAGGTTCAGGGCAGGTTGAAGGGACGGGAAGCGTCAGCTTGTTCATGGCGACTCCATAAGCTACCGCCAGTGCATCTATCTCCCGGTAAGGAACCTCGCCAGTTAACAACTCCCAGAGCAACACACCAAAACTATGAGGAGAGATAAAAAGGAGAAATCAACATTAAATCTATTCTAACTTAAAAAAAAATGTCAAATGTCATCTTCATTTTTTTTAAAGTGTAGAGCACGCTGTGGATCTAACATTCACGGTAAATTAGTCATTTACTAAAAAGAACAAAGTTTAGTCAAAAAGAAAAGATAAAGTAGGCTGGGTGGGATGTGTGTCAATAAGTACAACGTAGAATAAACAGCTTTCTGTTTTGTAATACAAAAAATACCTCTTTAAAGTAAAATAGCTCTGTGTTCAATAATGCAGCAATATAAAGGAGAATGTTATTCACTTTGACTAAATATAGTGCAAACAACAGTCACAATATAAAATTAAAGTGGCCCAGTATAAACCAAGTGAACGTGATATTAAATAAAATATGAAACTAGATCTGCTGTTGTCATAATTTCCAGTCAATCTGACTTCCTTCTGCAATCACGCATCACTTCCTGCAGATGAAGTCTATCTTTTACATACAGGCTGTGTTATTAAATAAACAACCTGAACACTTGGCGTCGCTAATTACTTAACTGTCTTCTTCCCTGCTCTTCTTCTTCTTACCATTCCCTTTAGAGGTCCAACACAGTAGATCATCTGCCTCCATCTCACCAGCCCTCTCCTCTACCACACCAACCCTCTGCATGACCTTCTTCACTACATCCTTAAATCTTCTCTGAAGTCTTCCTCTTTTGCTCCTCACATTTCTAATCCTGTCTCTTTTGGTCACTCCCATTGAAAATCTCAGCATCCTCAACTCTGCCACCTCCAGCTCCACCTCAGTATTCATCCTAAAAGCTTTCATTTCTATAGCACTTTATATATCAATTAATAACTTTATCAAGTAGCATCTGAAATGAGACCAGTTTTTAAGGTGTTTGGCAGGTTGACTTTTAGAGCATCTACCTGTATTGCTCCTGTGTGTTTAGACTTTCTCACCATCTTCTCTTTCTACATGTAACCCCACACTGACTGCATTATGTGGAGATCAAGGCCCGAGGAGGCTACACTGTCTGTTGTAGGTCGTCAGAGGTTTTTATGACTCTAGCTGTGTGTTTGGGATCATTGTCCTGCTGCAGACGCTGTGCTGATGCCACTTTGCTGGAAAGTCCACTGACAGCTTTTACAGTGTTTTGGCTATTCACCCTGTTCCCCATTCGCCTGCCCTGACAGGCTGCATGGAGACATCTGTCTGTGTGTAAACCAGGGAAGTGCTGTGACACACAAAGAGGCAAGGGCAGTACCTCCACACGTCGCTGCTCTTGGAGAAGAGGGAGTGCTTGATGACCTCCGGGGCCATCCAGGCGTAGGTCCCTGCTGCACTCATCTTGGTGGTCTGGTGCCACTCTCTGGCCAGACCAAAGTCTGTGATCTTCAGGGTTTTGCCATTCAGGTCATCCCGCTCCACCGGCTGCAGAATGAGGACTGAGGATGAGGAGGAAAGAAAGCAGAAGAGAAGAGCTTTTGTTATAAAAGGTGACATTCTCATGCACACAGTGTGCATGACAAAAACGCACACAAATACACTTAAAAACTGCTTTTGTGACTTTTAAATATGCAAATGCTCTCTGACAAGATATCAAACTACTGAGAGGGAAAAAGTAGAAACACAGACAGCAAACAAAGCTCCAGAGTCATGAATAATTACTGTATAAATCCAGCAGTAAAAATGAACTCACATTACACTAACCAAGTGTTTTTATGATTCTTAAATGCAAATATCACTTTCTTTATAGTTCCTTTATGATACAGATTTTATTTATTTATTTACTTTGGGTGAGGGGGTGGGTGTGCTAAATTAAAAGATCAAATTATAAAGAAATTAACCAGCAAATCAGTCAAGATAATCACTGCTTACAGCCTTAACAGAAGTGTCAGTGTGATTCAGTTAATTTCTGCTTTACTTTAAGTGTTTGTTCACAACAGTCATCCCAAAATGCTTTATATTGAGAAGTAAAGACCTACTATATTACAAAAAAACCACCAAAAATCAGATATTCCGCTCAAACAACACATGCAGACTGTGGGGAGGAAGAACTCCCCACTCCCGCAATCAGAGACCATGAACAAGACGCAGGGGACAGTGTAATGAAGGCAGGGGGAGATTAAAGAGTCTTCTTTCACTTCTTATTATATTCAGCAGAATCTGTGAAAATTACGATGGGCCTGAGACTTCAAATGCACTGCAACTTAAGAAAACAACAGCAAACATAGAAATGCTACAAAAGCGCACAACAAAATAAAAACACAACAGAAATAGAAAAAAAGCAAAGCAAACGTTCACAGAACACAACGCAAGTGTTTTTGTGGAGACAATAACGTGACGGACCAGCTGCAGAGGTGACGAGCTAACAGCAAACGGCTATTCAATTCAATTTTATTTATACAGCGCCAAATCACAACAACAGTCGCTTCAAGGCGCTTTATATTATAAGGTAGACCCTATAAAAATACATATAGAGAAAAACCCAACAATCATATGACCCCCTATAAGCAAGCACTTTGGCGACAGTGGGGAGGAAAAACTCCCTTTTAACAGGAAGAAACCTCCAACAGAACCAGGCTCAGGGAGGGGCGGCCATCTGCCGTGACCGGTTGGAGTGAGAGAAGGAAGACAGGATAAAGACATGCTGTGGAAGAGAGCCAGTGATTAATAACAAGTATGACTAATAGCTAATAGCAAACATGTAAAAAGTTAAAAGAATAATACACATACACATCATCGCACACATTACCTGCATGTTTTGGTTTCTATCACTTCCTCACCTGTTCCGTCACATTATTGTCTCCCCTAAAACACCTTTCTTTGATTTGTGAGATTTTCTTTCCTACATGCTGTGTGTTTTATTCAATTTCCATTGTGTTTTTTTCTCCCTCTGCTGCGTTTTGTGTGCAGTGTTTTTCTATTTGCTGATAATTCATAACTTTGAGTGCACTTGACCTCCCAGGGCCACTGCATAAATGCTGAAAATCAAACAATGGATCTATTTTTCATTAAGAATAAGAGTTCAGCAGCACAGTCATGTTCACAGAGCAGACCTTTGTGCCTCTTTCTTCCATTCAGTGAAACTACCTGGTCAGGCTGAAGTTTCCTACAGTGACGGTATTTTAATGTACGCAGTCTCCTTGCTAACATTAGATGCCTACGTCTTTGTGTCGCTCTCCGACTTCCTCCTTCATTTCCGTGACAGGACTGGCTATGGAAATATTTGGAGTGTACACAGTTCACTGGGAGCCAGGTGGGGGTTGCTCTCTCTCTCTGACTCGCTCGCAATTATCTACAGCCGTATGCAAAAGGTGGTGAAACAAGGCTACACACACACAACAGCGTCTTTGTTTACACACACGTGCACTCCTGTGCGTGCGCACACACACACATGCACAATAACCTTTCACATGATAAAGGTGTGTCTCTTTCTCTCTCTGTGCTCTGTCCACAAGCTCGCTAGGAGACGAGTTTCAGTGATACGGACGTGCTCTCAGGCCTATCAGCTGATACTTCCATAGCCGAGTCATGTTTTGCTTGAGGAACGCTGTCACAGCACTCCATTACAGAGAGGCTGTAGCGGTGAGATGACGATTAAATCGTGTTTCTGTTTGTCTGCTGGGTCAGGTCTTAATAGCGATGAAGAGGTCACACGACTCTGCCTGAAACTTGCTTTACATCCGCCCAGATCAGATCCTTCATAATGTAAATCTATTTTTGTGTCGCTGTACACACAGCATCTCCCACACATCAGTGAGTGCTGCTCCTCCTGAAGTTTCTCACTTGTTCTTTGAAGTGTGTTTTTTCTTATCCTATTGAGGTTCAAATGACATGTGGTGGTTCACAGATTGCAAAGCCAGTTAAGAAAAATGTTATAGTGACCTTAAAAAGTATCTTAGAGTTTATTTATTGCTTATTGGCAGCTCTCTATTTCTGCTCTATATGAGACTATCAAGGTCTTCAGCTCAGCCACGTCTAGATTTAATGAAAAAATATCTGTGGCCCTGCACCTTTAAATCAGCATTGTTTACTATTCTGTTTTCTTCTGTTAAATCTGTAATGGTCTCGTGTATTTCTTCATATTTCATAAAATGTGAATGTATGGCATTAGAACTGCACACTGTTTTGGCGTCTTTTCTTATTAGAGTTTATGTACAATATAATCTTTTAAAAGAACAATATATTTTACTCAATTCACTCGATTGTTAAATGAGTAGAAAACTATACTTTTGGTTGTTTTCTTATTCACAAAGGACCATCACAGCAGTTAGTTCCTGTCTTGAAACAACCCAAAAAGGTATTTTTGTCTCCTCCTGGGATCAAACCAGGTATCTTTTACTTGATCCCCCCCCCTTTTTTTTTTTTATTGCTGGTTCCAAACACCAAAAATGTATTTTATGTAAATCCAGTGACAGCATATTTCTGTCAAACCACATTTACAATTTATTTTTGGTTATATATATTATTAATAAACCAAATAAAATAATTCAGGACCTAAAACTGAACCCTGAGGAACGCCACAAATATAAACACTCCAATTGTATAGCTGGTATTTTCTATCGTTGTCATAATTTTCTCCAGAACTACTAATGAAGTCAACCTATTTGTATGGAATCCATACTCAATTAAACTATACTGTATGCATAATATTTGTATATGATAACAAATATGTATAGCCTAGGTTAAATTATAATAAAGTTATTGAAGTGATGCAAGAAGTTTGACTCTAATGGTAACTGGTGGAAATCACAGACTAACCCCATATGTTTCTGTGATATTCTATACATTGCATAGAGTTGCCTAATTAACGAATAATATAAACAGCTGTTAAAGAACTAAAAGGCAGGTATTAAATGTGTATTCGCTGCATTGTTGGGGTCAGTGTGTGTTTATTGTGTTTGCTTTCTCCTGCTATGTTCACTGTGTGGGTTTTGTCCTATAAGTCGACTTCCGTTGGATAATTTCTTTACATTTGCTTATAATTTGAACCAATGCATTAATCAATGCACTGGTACAAAAAACTAAAGAAAAAAAAACACTATAATGTATACAATATATACTACTATATATTACTGTTACAGTGGACTGGACATCTACTTGAGCAGTTTTGTTTTGTTTTTTTTTAAATCTAAGACTTTTACCTGTAATTAAGTATTTTTATATCGTGCCCTTGGTGCTTTTACTTTAATAAACAGGTGAAGTATGTCACCTTGGGCATGAACATTGGCAAAAAAGGAATAAAATATTCTATATCTTAGTGGATAATGAGAAAAAACACTCAGCAACAGTTTTGAGCAAAAATGCCAAATACTGCTCACATTTGAATATTCGCTGTTTTCTTCAGGTTTCTGGAAAAGTCAGTTAAGGTTTTAGATTTCAGCTTTGTTATTATATAACACATCACAGATGAAACATCTAAAACAAAAAAATACTACGTGTTTTACCGACGCTTTAAAATGTATAACACTGAAGATAAAAACTTGAAAAATATAGGCGAGTCCTTGAGTACATGTTATTTTCCACCTCTCTAAGGTAATGTGACTGTGTCGAGGAGTAAAGTGAGGGTTGCTGACAGTGATAATAAGCTGCCCTCATCCTCCTCCTCCTTCATCTGTTCTATTCTGATACTGCCGTCTGTGTGAGGGACGAATGTCTCCTCAGGGTTAGCTGTTTCTGAGAAGCAAAAATGGACCCGGACAGATTCCAAAAAGAAAAAAGAAAAAGGACAGAGAGAGATTGGGATGTGTTTGCATGCTCGGATGGGTGTGTCCTCACGGTCCACCTTTCCCAGTTAGTTTTGTGTGTACATATACAAAGCCCTGACACTCTGGGAAAGGACATCAGGCATGTGGGTGGAAGGTCGGGTGGAAATAGAAAGAAAAAGACAGGGAGGCTGACAGAAACGCACAAACAGAAACTGAATGTGTGACTGAAGCAGCACTTCCACCTGCTTCCTCTCCGTTTCTCATCTTGATGTGAATATATCATCAGCTTAGGTTCACACACTGGTAGAGAGGCATTCATGTTCACCCTGCCACAAGTTCTTCCACCCGTCATTTCATCCACACATCAAACACACAAATCAACATGTTTGTGTTAAGCTGGCAGCACAGAAACCTGAAGTGCAGCAACACACGAATAAGACTCGCAAGGGCGTGGGAAGCATATTTTTATCGCAGTGATAGTCCTCAAGGATAGTGTGGCTTTTACACAATGCGATGCCAGCGCTGTCGGAAATGTTATCTCAAAATGGGACTGAGAAGAAAGCAAGAAGCACTGCTTACATTCTCCCAAAGGGCTTCTATACAAACATGAATCGTGGTAAATATCACAGCCACTGATTAATCGCACAGTTTGATTACAGTAATCATACTGTGACAGTATTAAAGCAAGAAAAACTGATGCTTTCTCTGCTCCTTGAAAGGAAGGTTCAAAAAGCCAATATCATTTACACTCTCTTATCAATGACCTCAGAGTGCTGTGCCTGCAACCTACAGAGAGCACCCAAATTATAAATAAGGAGATCGAGTCTAAAGCCAAGCAAACAGCTCCTTGAGGAAAAATAAAGCACAGAAAATACAAACTGAGCTTCATAAACAGGAGCTCTGCAGTTATTAAGTCTTTTGGGTACCATGCACCTCAGTGCTGTGTAACTTCAGTGCCAGTGGTCCCTAATTGCAATAATTGAACATCTAGGAGGCAATAAACTTCACATTCTGACTTGTTGCATCCTATTAGAGTGTGGTTTCATTCAGTAAGCTTTTTAGAACGACCCATTCATTCGCAAATTCTTTTAAAGGCAGAAGGCTTATGTGTTTGATTTCACGCACCTGTGGCACTGAAAACACCTCAATTCAAAACCTAATAGGAGAACCCTTAAAAATCTTTTCTGTATTGTGGCTTCTGTCATGTTCCAGGTCTACTTATAGAACAAAATGAGTTTGCATTAGACATTAGTGAGGGTGGTCTACTTTTGGAAAATCCTGGAACCTATTCTAATGTTGTCAAACCAGGTTTTAGTTATACATTTAAAAGGTACAGGTGAGGTCATCAAATGAGGGAGTTAAGGGTTAGGAGGTGACGCCCAACACTTCTGCTCATTTAGCATAGCTTCTGGGACTGTAACGTTAAGTCCAAGTGTCTTAAATCTGCATTTTCGCCACTTTTTGTTTTTAATGACGAGCACTTTGCGATTGTGCAGAAGTCTATGGGAAAATTAAAGACTGCCTTTCAATCAAAATAATGAGTCAGTGAAGAGTTTTCGGCCTCAAATGTTACTGAATAAAACTTAATATTTTGTATATGGGTTCACATTTAGAGCACAAACAGACAAAGTTTTGGGGTTTTTTCACATTACTGTGTGTTTCACAGGATTTTTATTTTACTTTTACTTTTGTATGCTTTGTGCGTCTGTGTGAGCCAGTATATGTATTAATTTCTGATATTTATTTAAATATCTGCTTTAATATCCAAGTGACCTTATTTCTAATGTGGTTTTTAGGCATGTGAACCCATATATGTGGTATTAGCATATACAAATAAAACTGAATTGACTGGATATGATTCTGCGAGATGCTGTCTTGTGACGGGCATGTCAGATCCACCTCTCATTCATGACATTTGATTATTTCTTTAAAATCCCGAAACCCAAAAAGCACTGCGTGACGTCACAGTGGCTACATCAGTCTTTGACACAGGTGTGCACCAGTTTGTGACCTCTGGAAGAGGACTGCGGGGTTTAGTTTTTGGACAGGACACACAGTGTGACTCAGGCCGCACTCCCAAAGCTACTATCACAGCCGAGTATTGATCAGCTGTCAGAGACACCTGCTGGGAGTCGAGTTTTTTCCACAGGGAGAAGTGCGGCAGCAGTTTCCTGCCCCTCTGATCATTTATTTACTCACACCAGACATCCAATGGCGGACTTTGACCCCAGTCGCTGTTTAAACACTGACAGAGAGGCTTTGAGCTTACTAATGATCCTTCAGACTAGTTAGTCAGGGCATTAAGAACAGGTGACACATTAGCCTACAGCCCACACGGATGCTTCACCACAATGGAATGTGCAAAGGTCTTCTGAGTGAAGGCATTTCTGGAAAGCTTTTATTAAAAAAAACATAAGCAAAGAGTGTTTAGCACATGCTAGTTGTGATCTGGAAAACCCTGCTGGCCCAGTATGCTGAACAGAGAATGTTGTACTTCATGCAGGTTTGTGTAACACAAACTGCTCTGTTGCAGAATTATTTCACAGCAGCACGGTGAAAATAATCGCTGACTTGAAGCAGGACGAGAGCATTTGCAATGTAAGCACAACTAAATGCAGCAGGAAGTTTGCTTCATCCACTAAAAGTAAAGCATCCATGATAATACAGGTCACAGATTTAGTATCTTTTGTATAATGACTGTGATGAAAAGCAGGTTTTTGGTTGGGCATACTGAGTGTGTACTATTGACAGTCTTAAAACACATAATCCTAAAGACCAGTGAGCCGATCCCTGCCAACAACTGGTTGCTATGGAAAAATGTTTATTCCCCCACTGGTTGGCAAATGGTTGCTGGCTGTTGCTAGGTGAAATAAGTCACAAAGAGGGTGCTGCACTAAAAACCTGCTTGTGATTGGTCTGTAGCAGATGGTCGCGGACGGCCGTAGTTTGCATGGAAGATGCACACTTATGTGCAAACACTCAACATAAAAAGTGCAACAAATCGCAGAAACAGAGAGTGATCACCTTCAAAGTAAAAGTTGCACCTTTTCAAAAGAACTGTTTGTTACACAGTTAACAACTTTTACTTTGAAGGTACCCAACATACATCTCACCTTCTTGCTGTGAGGCGACTGTGATAACCACTGCACCGCTGTGGTGACCCGATTTAAACTTATCCAATCAAGCTTCTGGCTTTCTTCCCCCCAGGAGCTTTCTGTCCTCTCTGATCTCACCTCAGGACGCCTGCGTTATAGTTTGACAGGTGTATCAGCCCAGTAAGACTCCCTGCCTGCTACTCTCTGGAACGGGTCATGTTGCTTGCACCAGGTGCTCAGGGCTCACCTCACCTCTTTCACCACTTAAGCTAATAAAAAAATTTAAAAAAAAGCACTAGAACTAACAAGAATAGTCAGAGTAACAGCCAGAGGCATCCACTGTCCAAATGCCTGTTTTAAAAATTCATTACAAAATATATACGTAAATGATCTTATAATGATAATAATCTTTTATGCTTTTTTTCGACATGTTAGTTGCAACATTAAAAAAAACATGTTATTATACTTGAGGGAGGCAAAATATTAGGAACAATTTTCAATAGAAAACAGTGTTAAAGACCTTTCACCAAAGGCTCTGACCCTGATAATAAAAAGTAAATGTAAATTATCAGCTTTCTATGTTAACAACAACAAAAAATGCATCTGCATTATAAAGTTTTCATTCTTTGTGAAAACTGCTCCGGTTAGGTCCCAGATTTTATTCATAACTATCAGGTTTAAATTCCACTTTTCACATATTTTCAGCCCAATATTGAGAGAAACACTGACGAAATGTATTTTAAAACACTATAGCACGACTACCGGCAGATGAAAAACAAAACAAAACTATTTACAACTCCTTTTGATGACTATTCAGTGGGATTTTTACAAGCCCTGAGCAAAGTGCCATTGTCTCTGTACTGCCTCGCCTTAAATAAACTCCGTGATGGGAGAGCGAGCAATCAGCTGGAGCAGCGTTTTGGGCGTGGTCCTCTGAGCAGTCAGCTGAGAGATTTATCTTCTGCTGATCAGCTGATCTGGTTACTGCAGGTGGAACAGCCTGACAGAGCTCGACACCACTTTCATTTTCCTTCCTCTGTTCTTTAAAG
The DNA here is from genome assembly GCF_001858045.2 of Oreochromis niloticus. Taxonomy (NCBI): domain Eukaryota; kingdom Metazoa; phylum Chordata; class Actinopteri; order Cichliformes; family Cichlidae; genus Oreochromis; species Oreochromis niloticus. The sequence continues at coordinate 23,567,767 of NC_031979.2, forward strand.
TAACACTGCAGGCACATTAGAGGAAAGTGCAGTAGCTTATAACAAGCGTATGCCTACTGAAAACCCTTCAGACATTTCAATATTTGACTCTTTCTGAAGCGCAAATATAAACACATTCAATCCAAATGAACAGCTTTTACTCCAAGAGAAAATCAAGACTTGTTTTTCTTTTTAATGTTACACTACCATAAGAAAATTACACTTTATTGTACAAAAATATAAATATATACATGAAATATGGCTGAATAAAGTTAAAAATAAAAATAAAAAAAATCAACTGCATCCTGAGCTGACCTCCAGAGAGCAGCCTGGACACATCCAGCTGATATCGGAGCAATGAGGAAATTCACAAATGCAAATGTGCCCTGAATGATTCAGCTATAACATCAACAGTGGGGGCGCAAGCTCGATCTCTTGCATCACATGTGTAATTTCTGGATTCAGTCCACACTGCTGTGTCATTAATTTGATGTTGTGGTAACAACTGGGAAAGGTCACAAACCAGAGCAGTGACATTGGGAAAGAAAAGGTGAGTGGGGTATGAACACCCTGACGCTCCTATGAGGATCCATTTTGACCATCGTCCTCGTTGGTTTAAAGGAAACTCCGCCGCATGAAAATCAACCATGAGGAAAACCATCAGGAAACTACGACCCCCTCCCTGGAAGCCACGTAGTGATTAGTATGATGCCCCTTTAAATTCAGTACATTTTCTCCTAATCTGGGCAGCATCATATTCATGAAGGTGCGCAGCCATTATAGTGTGACATTTCTAGCCGCCAAGTAAATCATTTTGACTGTAAAACTGTGATAAACGGTTAAAATTTAACTTTAATCTTCATGTTTATTATGGATTACCCCAAACTATAAATGCCTACTGACTGTGGCCTTGGAGCACAATCATCAAGTGAAACTTTAGTTTCCCATGACTGCAAAACTAAAAGTTAAATGTGTGTATACCAATGTGTGTAAAGTTATATGTGTAAACCAGATACTCAGGGTGAATTCAAAAGGAGATAGTGGGCACATTTTCCTCAAAGATACCTTTTTATCTCTCTCAAGCCCTGATCTCTACTTTTGTATCAGCCAAGCAGCACGTGGAATTTTATTTAATTAATAATTTTATTTGATTTAGTTTTTCATTTTAATCATTTTTTGTATATATCGGTTAGGTTTTCTTAAGGCGGTTTCCTTGCATTTTCTTCAACTCCCATACACTTGTTTAAAAAATGTCTAATCTAACACAAACCTAATTTGTTAACAGTCTGATGACTGTTTCAAAAGCTGCCACTAGAGGCAGGATACAAACGCAAGTTAGTCCTCTTATACGCTCATTTTACATCCCCAACTTACAGCATTTGTCACTGAAGTAGAAATACAGATACTTGCTTAGTTAGAAAATACTCCGGTAAAAGCTAAAGTACTGGTTAAACCTCTTTACTCAAATAAAAACTGTAAGATAATCAAATCCCAACAAATTAAATGGGACAAAGTGGGAACAAAGTCTAGTTAACCTGCTCACTGCATTAAGATGTGATGTTATGCATAATTAAGACAACAGCCATTCTGAGAGACAACACTGGCTGGAGTCAAACACACTAAGTAGTCAGTGGATCAGTTTTTCCAACATTTTTATTTTGTTTTAAGCCAAAATTAGCATCCCAGTTAATATCACACATCTCACCACCCAAGCTAGCAATAGGCTCACCCGATAACCTTCAACTGCTCTTCTAAATATGATCATGCCTGGCTTAAAGGGAAAAAAATAATAATCAATGAATAAAATTGGATAGGAACAACCAAAATTCCAGAAACTAGCAGTCCATGGGCTGCGTCCCTCTTTTATATACAGTCTCACAGTGCTGCTTGCTTAGTGATCAGTGTTGTTTTTATCTGACAAAATGTTTGTAAATTTTAATTCATGTTGTTTTCTTGACTCATGTTCAAAACGGGCCTTTGGGGTTAAATATTTAGTCAGATATGAGCCACACAGTTGTGACATTGTTGAATTTTATTATATGAGATCCATTTAGGTACAGCCAAATAACAAAGACCATCCTTCATCGAGTTATTTCTTTTTTCCTTTTCCCTTATCAGCCTTGTTTTACAGCCCCTTCTCCCTCTCCCCTGCAGACCAGGTGTAGCCTGCATTTGATAACAGCTGCTTCTGTGTCGCCTCGTCAGCACCCCGATGCACATCTCCAACCACCTTCATCTACCTCCTCATCCTCCTGCAAGTCCAGAGCTTCTTGTTGTCACTCCGGTAACACCTGAGCACCCTCCCCGCCGCCTGCCTCAGCACATCAGCATGACAAAAAAAATTAAAAATAAATATTACACCAACACAGCAGCAGGCTGATGTGCATCAACGCAGACGAAGTACGTGCCCATGGGATTACTGAGCAGCCACTTCCCCGCCCCCGCCTGCAGACCCACCCTGTTTCATCTTCATTGCTACAAGATCAAAACCTCACCAACGAAGAAGTGACCGCCCCCTCGTCTTCATCTTCACATCAGCTCTTTTCCCCACAGCTCCGGCCCTCTTCCCTCCCCTACTGCTGGTGCCTACTGCTCCACTCTCTGCTTTTGCAGCTGTCGCCAGCCTGACTACCATCACAGCACGCCGGGGAGAAGAAATGGAAGAAGAGGTTGGAGAGGGAGTCAAAAACAGAGAGAAATAGACTGTGTGCGTGCAGAGTAATGGGTGGAGGGGGCGTAAGACGATAAGGAAGCAAAGGGGAGGGGGGGGTTAAGATGAGGAATGGGGCGGGGGGTAGGGTGGAACAAAGCTGCAGAAATGAGGGCAAAGGAGGAGAGCGAAGGAGAGATGGAGGGGAGGAAAGGCACACACACTATGAGAGAGAGGGAAATGAGTGGATGAAAAGATGAGGGCTACTAAAGGTAAAGAGAGATGACTGGAGGGAATGCTTTTGTCATTATCCTGGCAGCACATACCACATGTCTTTGTATCTCGATAGGTCTTTCCCTTTTTTTAAGTTTCTTTTTGGCTTCTCACATCTCTCACCTCTCAAGAGATTTGAACCATAAGACGATGCACATCTTTCCGAGCATGCCCCACAATATATATGTAAATTAAACCTCAGAATAGTTTTTTTTTTTTTTTTTTAAATAAAGAGATAAAGCTTCATGAGACAGTGTGGAAATGAAGTCTAACTAAAAACTGTTGCAACAGCACAGCAGATGCGCATCGAATCCCTGGATCTGTTTCCATTCCCCAGTGCTTTGATACGGAGGTTGTAGTGAGTATGCTCCCATGTCATCGATACCCCAGCTTGGCTCCGCTTGTACCACCACAGGCCATCGAGGCTCCAATCCTGAGCCGCACAGTGGCACAGTTTCACCCTGCAGCTATTCACTTTGTCTGCACACAAACGCAGCTGCCAGATTCGTGTGACCAGGCAGCCTCTCTCTTAGAAGAGATGGAGGTATTAAATGAGGTGGCTTTTTGTGCATGGAGCCTATGTATGTGTGTGTTTGCATCTTTGAATGTGTATGGTATGAAAATGGGCGTACTTACAGCACGGGAATACTCACTGAGAGATTTGAGCTTTTCTAACTCATGACTAGTTTTAGCTTTCACAGTTGTTTAGTTAAAAGGCAACATTTTACTGACATTAGATGCAAACAATTAGCATTTCTTTCCCCTAACACAGTTATTACAAACAAGTCATAGCCATTCTGCAGTGACAAAGAATTAACTGGACCTGAAAAGGTTTGATAGCAGTTAACTTAAAGTAATAGATAAGCAGAAAATAAGAGCCAAAACTAAGAAGAAAAAAAAACAAACATTGTGGATATAGCTAGCTAGGGTTGCCAACTTTTAACTATCAAATAAGGGACACTCTGGTGTGCCAGAAGCACAATGCACAACCAGCTGGACATAGAGTAAATATGCTCTGTATGTGACATTGCAGATAATGATAAATATACGTGATATTTAAGGTAGAATAAGGAACAAACCAATTTTGCTCATTATAATGGGATGTCCCAGCTAAAATGGGAAAGTTGGCAACCCTCAGTGTTGCCAACTTCTCAGTAAGGAAAATCGCTATTGGCTGTCCTAAAAGTCGCTATTAGTCGCTAAATGACGTCATCGCCTAATTTGCATAATTGGTCATGCCAATGTAATTGTAACCTACGTTGTTGGAGAGAGAAATAACATCGTAGAAGAGACAAAGTGAGCAAAAAACATCCTAAATGCAGTTAGAATTTATTTAGAACTACAAATTAAATTTCTTTTAGCAATTATTGTTTTTTAATGTCACAATTCCAACCCTGCTCCTTTATCCGGGCTTGGACCGGCAAAAGTGACCCGAGATTGGCACTCTGGTGGAGTTACTTTGTGTGTGAGCGTGTGTGTTTATAAGTAGTGTGGAGATTCAGAAATTGTTTTATTGCTTCCATATAACCTGCATTATTATAATTGCATTAATAACATGTTTTACAGCATTATTTGATTAGTAATATTTCTTACAGGGTTCATATTGCATTGAATATGTTTGTCATCACATTCATTCTATTCACAGGTAGTTTATTTTATACACATTGCATATCTGTGCTTGTTTAGAGTTGATGTTCCATCCAAGAGGGTTTTAAGCTTCACTGGTGAGAGTGTCCAGGTGATACATGTTGAGGGAAGATGAGAACATAGAAGGTTGACTGCATGCATGCTTACAATACACATAAATCTAGGGACAGGTCTGAGCGAAGGCCCAAGTGTCTTCTGCTCCTTCTTGAGACTTGCTGCAATTTAGTCTACTTAATGATTAATGACGAGTGTCCATTATTAGCTCTTAGAGACCCTGTAGCTTGAAGTTGGCTACCTTAAAAGGCAAGTGTCTTTGACCTTTTTGTAACCGGCTGCCCTTTTAGCGACCTGGTAACAGATGACTGGAGGAGATAACCAGCCCTCAGATACTCTGAAGGCTTAAGACTATGATTGTGCATGGAAGGTGTTATGGAAAAGAGAAGTTATATGTCTGTGTCTACCTATTAAAAATGTACAAGATGTACCATTATCTGCAAAACAATGACTGTACATAATGTATTTTTGACCTGTATTTGACGCCATGGGGGGGGCGGATACCCCAATGCTTTAAAAGTGTTCTCCACATGTATTTTTAGCAGAGAGACAGAGAAGACTCATGCTGTAATTTTGTTCTGTATTAATAAACTCACCGTTTGATTGCACTTTTCTGGGGCCTCCGTGGTTTGTTTCACTGCTCTACATTGATCGACTTCGCGACAGTAGTTTTAAACCTTGTGATCCACAAAACAGCATAACAGCAAAAGAATAACTGACTGCGTTACAGTCAGTGCGGGAGCAGCGGCTTCGCTCATGCGCGATTCATTTGCCGTTTGGACACATAGGTGTGAACATCTCCTGCCCTGATAGCAGCTGGGAGAGGACTATCCTCCGCCTGTGAGCGCTTTAGCATGGGTGAGGTGCCCACGGCAGCACCGCTGCTTGTTGAGAGTAAGAGCGATACGCGTTTTCACATCAAAAAGTCATCATAAATAAGTCTCCCATAACACCAGAAAAAGTCGCCAGATTTGTGGCTAGTCGCTTTTTAGAAAAAAGTCGCTGAGGGGGTCTGAAAACTCGCTAAATATAGCGACAAAGTCGCTAAGTTGGCAACAGTGGCAACCTTATAGCTAGCTAAAAAGTTTAGTGGTAAGTTAAAAACATCGGAAAATCGTAACCGTAAACTGTTTAAAGTATAAAAAAAAAAATCAACAGAAAAAAAAGGGATAACATTGTAAATTTCAAGCAAAAAGTATTAATAAATACCTAGAAAACATTAGCTTAAGATATGGATGCCAACTGAAAACTGTAAGGTAAAGGTAGCATTGTCAACTAGCTAACAATATAGATAAACAGTTAAAAACTGCTAATTAAAGTAATGGATCTATACTTAAAACTGCTAAAAACACTGAACAGCTAAACAGCTTTAAAAAAGTGGCTCAACAGTTAAAATAGAAAGTCAAAATTATATATAAAAATAGCTAAAGGTAACAGGGGAAGTCGCTAGCTGACAGTATATAAAAACTATTGAAAAGAAAAGAAAAAGAATTGCTGAAAATGGTTTGAATTGTTAGCTATCAGCTTTAGCTATATCTTTTATATCATTAGCTAACAGTATAGATAAACAATTAAAACTGTTAATTGTTAGCTGTTAACTAAACTTAATAGAGAAACAATTGAAACTGGTCCTTCGCCATAATAAGCAGGTCTTAAAACGAATATTCACTAAAAATAATGAATGAATTATTGGCTGACACAGTAAGCAAATGGTTATAGATAAAGAATCGAGACAGTTGACCAACTCTGGGAAGTGATTAGTGTTAAACTAAACAAAAATCAGTAAAAGTATATGATTAACTGAAATTAACCTCAATCCAATCCCAATGTGTTTTTGTTTAAAGCAGTTAAAATCCTATCAACTAGTCGTCAAGTTACACATCTTTTTTGTGTACGAACAGATAACTGACAACGAAAAACTGAAGTTAAAGTTGTCTCACACAGCTCACCTTTAAAATATTGAAAAGCTGCTGACTGTGCAGATCATCTGTTACATTTATGTTTAGTGTCATGAGTTATGGATGGACCTGAGTGCTCAGTGGTTTGTTTTGGAATCATCCAACATGTATCACACAGAAAAACATTGAATCTCTCCAGCAGTGAATGTAAACATTGAATAAAACATTACATGCTCGCACTGAGTCTTGGCTCTTTGCTCCAAACACGCAGCGTGTTGTCTGCCGTCTGACTAAAGTGTCCTTCACATGACTCTGCTGTGAAAGTGGGTGAAGGACCTTCGGCTCGGAGGGGACACCCAGCGCCTTCTCTGCTTAGCCCGACTCCCCACTCTCCGTGCCAGGCTGCTGGCAAACAACAATGACTCTCTAACAGCCGACTCAACGACCGCTAAACAGCCCAGGACGTGCCAGTGTAAATCTTTATGACTTTGTCCGCTGAAATCCATGTGTCTTTAAAGTATGGTGGAGCAATCCACTGTGTACGTTTGTTTATAGAAGCTGCATTATTTATCATTTTTAAACTCAAATTCAGCAGAATCCCTGAATTTGAGTGAACCTGTTACTCAGCTACATTAGTGCATTATGTACAGTGTCATACAGCTTGGGGACATGTAAATGTGTGTCAGTGGAGGAGGGAGTCATAACTGTTAACCGGCTTGAAATCAGAGTTTTATTGATCAGTGGAGAAAGCAATCGTGACGAGCGGGTGCATCATTTGTAATCGTGCAGGCACTGATGGATTCGATTTAGCAGTTTCACTGCAGCTCTCCCTTTGTCTCTCACTCATAGAGACAGACTGAGGCTCGGCGCCATGTCCTTCTGACAGCGAGGTGATACAAACATGTTTTAGCAGCGTGGTTGAGTTCACACAGTGCCGACGAGATGTGAACAAGTCCAAAGTCCTTCCAATAATCCACAGTGTGGCACGCTGTTACTACTGCAACTACAGAGCTCCTACCTTTCACCAAACTATTCTGAAAACTTTGTAAGCCATTCATCAGATAATAATATATAATATATAATAATAAATAATATAATATAATAATAATAATAATAATAAATAAAATGTTTATTTAAACAGAATGGGAAATCAAACAGCTTTGTGTTTATGACTAACAGATTTAAATTGCTAATGTAAGGAACTAAGTTTAATTGTGCTTTTCTGGGTGATCGCAACACATACATATCACTATACACCTCGTTAGTGCTTTGTGAGTACAATGGTTATGTGGGACGTAAATGTTTGTAAGTCATTAAAAATACTGGCGACTGTCAGTGCTACCCCTTAGCCTCCTAGTAGACACACCTTTGGTACCAGCTCGTAAATCATACGTCACCACATTCTTGAGTTATCCCACTAAAAAGATTCCTGAAACCTGACCTCTGACCTTGAATACAGCAATTTAAACAATTTAGCAATTTAACTCTCAAGCAGCCAAGCTAGTTCAGCAGCTAAAATGACCAAATGGAGTTATTGAACACCTCAATACATTTTATACAGAAATGCTCATTACAATTATAACCATACTGATTCTGTTATATAGGACAAATATTATAATCATTATTTTTCACTTGTAACATTTTTTCCCCAAATAAGACCAGTAACACGTTTAAGTCTTAAGTATGTATTTCACTACATTTTAACACCAAAATGTAAAGAAGTTGTGACTTCACAATATTCTGATAAAATAAATAAATAAAAATCACAGTACACTCATAACTACAGTACAGTGGTATTTTGTGTTTGCGTTTACGTCCACACATAAACAGCAACATAAACATCTTCCTTCCACGCTGAAGATTTCTGGAAACTGAGACTGAGTATAATTGTAGAAAAAAAAAAAAAACATCAAAGTTGTACAGCTTCATCATCTTTTTTTTGATGTCATTGATGATGATGACGATGACGATATTTTTTCTAGGCTTCTGATTTACTAATATTTCTTTGCATTTAGGATTATGTTGCCATCTGCTGCTTTGTCATGCACTTTGGGTTTTTGTATGTTTTTTGTTTTTCTTGCATATTTGTTTAATATTTTTAAGTTCATATCCTGGTCAAAAATGACTCCCAGATCCCTCACACCTTTACTCGAAGCCATGGTAATGCCAAGTATCTGGTTAGACATCATGTTTCTAAGGTTTGTAGGGCTAAATTTAGAATCAGGAAATTAGAGGTCATCTGGGTCTTTATGTCTTTAAGACGTTCCTGCAGTTTAACTAATTTGTCCTCTGGCTTCATGGATAGCTAAAGCTGGTTGTCATCTGCATAGCAGTGAAAATGTATGTTATGTTTTCTAATATTCCTGTCTAAGGGAAGCATGTATAATGCTAGTAGAATTGGTGCCAGCACAGAACCCTGCGGAACTCCATAATTAACCGTAAGTTTGTGATGAAGAGTCATTATTTACATGAACAAACTGGATTCTATGAGTAAGCCGTAATTCACTGAAAAACATCAGAATGTAGTGATTAGAAGTGAAAAATTACAATATAGTTACAATATAACCAAAGCCTTCCATTATTTAGGTCACACCAGAAGAGCAGTTCCTCTTAAAAACCATGCAAAAGTAAGTTAATAAACTGCAGGTTATAAAATCATTTGTATCCAAATATGCATTTTTTAAAATATGAGTGGGTAAATGCTCAATGAAGCAGTCTCCCCAAAAACAACTAAAGAATTTACTTTAAAGACACAATAATGCTGGAGGAGACTTATCTGAAGCAGCTTATAGGCACTATCAGAGAAAGAAAAGGAGGTTAGAAGATCAACTTAAATCAGCCTCTGCACTTTACATCATGTCTGGAGAGTCCACCGAGGCTTCTGTGAGTGGAGAAATCAATATCGCTGTTGTAGCTGTCAGGAAACCTCAGAGTATAAAATAAGTTTACAGCTGCCTGATGCTGAGATAGCTCACACAAAAACCTCTTTTTTTAATTCACATTTTTTGTGAGCTTCAGAGTTGCTTAAAAGAGGCATTTTGACTTTTTAGTTTAAAGTTTGTTGTGGTTTTTCTTTTTAACAACCACAGAAAAATGACACCACATCCGCATTTCGGATTGCCGATTGCGCTCTCACATGATGTAATGCTCACATTGCTCAAAAGTTGTCTGTCACCTCAGACGTGATACAACCACCTGCTGACTGTTTGGCAGTGGTTCCTGGAGGTCGCTGGGTACAAGTCATAAAGACGTTTCTGCACCGAAAACCGTTGTTGCCTGTAGTTTTTCTTGTTTGTCTGCAAATATTTGCTGGTTACTAGATTAATTGCGTTTAGAGTAGAATTTGTGCCTCAGCGTTGCAACCAACATGTTTCAAAAGGGAGAACTTTTCAATTGGCAAACAGTCTCGATTTCACTGCAGTTTCACTGCAGCTTAGAGAGAAGCTGGACAGTATTTGTAGACAAGTTCATCACTTCCACTTAAACTACAACCACAGCTACATGCTAGCAACTAAAGCAATCATAAGGAGGTTTTTGACAATCGCTTGGGGAATACACATTTTTCCTTAGCAACAGGTGGTTGCCAAATGGTTGCAGACTGGTCTCTAGGTCTGCGTGACTAGGTCCTAATTCAATTTTTACATGTTAAAAAGTTAACATCACATAGCTAGGGATCACGTGTTTGTAAAAGCACAATAAATCTTTAATTGGTGTCACCAGGCTGGAATTTTCCCTCACTAAATAATATTTTATTTGCAACAAAGAGGAAGTATGTCAGCAATTTGCAAACAACTCTAGAGATTTATCTTCAGAGTCACTGGTAGATATCTTTAAATTAGCTGACATGAAAGATATACAAACAACTTTGTAAATGTATCCATCCAAAAGAAGAAAGAGCTTTTTTATCCAAGGAAGCAAAGAAAAACAGAGAGAGTGACAGAAGATGGGACAAAACAGGCGTTAGCCTGGAACAAGCGTTCACACGATGGAGAGAGCTTCAGGACTGAAGGGACTTATTTCTACTGATCAGTAAACCTGGAGGCCTGCTATCCAGCTTACTTTTTTTCTTATGACCTTAGCGTACTACTCAACTGTGCCGCTGGAGTTTAAAGTGGCAATATCAGGATTTTCCATAGTATTTTACAGTACAAAAACAGCACAAAAATGATTTGTGATCTAAAAATAAACAAGAAACAACCACAAACACTGGTCTGTCAGAAAAATATGACTACTATGACAATAAGGTTAGCACCGAAAAGAGGAAGGATCCACGTAGGGACCATGATTACAAACACGAGCACATTCATGGATCCTCCTTCCACCCTGCTGTTTGGAAAATAGTACGTAAAGAGGACTGGATGTGGCAATGAAAGACTGAATTTATAATGATGCCTCTAGGTAGTGTGTTCATCGCTTCATGTGACGTGTTGATAGAGGTTGCTAGGTTACAAGCAAAACAGTAAAGCCTGCAGTAATGCTGTTTAGGCTCGCCAAAGGGATGAAAGTTATCTATCGTAGGTTTGATATCAATGAGGCACAGTCAGACAAAGCAGCCCCCAAAACATATGAGGGTTTTTAACTAATTTGATGCCAAAATTAACAATGAAGTAAACACACTGTTGCAGATTATGCAACTTAAAAACTGTATTTAATTCGAGCATTTCATTGCTAGAGTTTTTTCAAAGCAAACTTGCACAGGTATGTTTCTTTTATAAAGGTAGCAACAGTGTCCACTGATTTTAAGTCTAGTTCCACAACTTGGGGAGACAACCTCAAGAGCATAGTCTTCTTTTATCCTCGACCTGGATCTAAAAGCACTGATCATCTGCCTTCAGCTGACCTGGATCTAGTAGTTCACCAATATAGGGATTGAAACATAGACCTATATAAGGAGGACAGAATCGTTATCACACAAGATCTTTCAGAGGACCTGGGGAGAAGAAGCTAACCCCTGGATGATTTCTAAGCAATCCAGAGATGATTTGCTCTGCCAGAGGAATAATGAATTATAAAAAGCATAATTAATTATTTCCATTTGACAATGAGATACAGTAAATTTAAGACGGGTAATATTCTACAGATGATAAAAACAGGTTTGTACACAACAGCCAACATGGTTATCAAAACTGAACAGCTAATCAAAAGCAACATCCAAATTTCTCACAGCTGGGAGAACTAAAGATAAAGCTGTCAGGGGCACACAGCGATGAGGCTCTGATTTATGTCTGCATTTCAGTCTGGAGACGTTGCTGAACAACCCATCTTCAGCTGCTAGGTGGCTGCTGTGTTATACAGCAAAATTAGGGAAAATATAAGCGCCATTATTATGGTTTCACTTTTTAACAAACCTGCACGTGTTATACAATTTGCTCATTTGACTCCAAGTCTATCAGTATAATGAGGCCTACATATATATGGACACAGATCATAAAGAACTGCAGCCTTCAGTGCAGCAGCGATGTTAGCCTTAATCTGTATCTCCCTTACTGAGGGAAAGAAAACTGGTCTGACCTCCTCTCAAACTGGCCTGTCCCTTCCTCCCCCATCCATCTATCTATTCCCATTCCCTGCCGAGCCTGCAGGGGTTTCTCTACAATCACTGCATTCCTGCTCTGTTCTCCTACCCATCCTGCCTTGCTTCCATCCATCTCTCTATTCACAACCTACAGTCGACCCTCACTGCCAGCATCGCCCATCCTTCGCCCCCCGTTCCCGGTGCAGTGACTCCTGCCTTTGTGAGCTCTGCTCTTGCTCTGTCTTGGGCTGCTGTGTGACAATGGGGTCATTGTTGCTGTGCTGTAGCATGTACATAAGTGTGTGTGCACATGTGTGATAGCACAAGTGTGAGTTTTTGTCCTGCAGCCCGACCTCCATACACACGCAGGCCTACATACTCACTGTACATGCACTGAGCTTGGAGACATGCAGAATTTAAAACAGCCTAATCTAGTGATATAATTTATTCCAACATCCTAAATGTAACACAAAAATTCAGATTAAATAGTCGCCTCACACAAACCACATTATTGACTTCTTTTGCCCTGACTTTCGCCTCTCAGGTAGGCTGTCAAACCCAAACGTTCAGTAGCCAAAGATTAAGATCAGCTGACACTGATCAGGGCTACCAAAGCTGTGGCTCGAAGGGTTGCATGATTTTCCAAGAAAAAAAAAAAAATCTTAATATTCTGATTTGCTGTTAAACCCTAAAATGAGGCCCAGGATCCTTAATCTGTCATAAACTTGACATAGCAGACCTAATTTTCCAACTTTAAGAGGATATATTCTGATCGTTCCGACTCCATTAGAATAGCTTTGAATGATTTACAGTCCATAATGAACCTGTTTAGCTTTTTAATGTTCTTTCACTATTTTCTGATTGGCTGCCACTCACTAACAGAAGGTTTGAACAGCAGGTGGGTGGGGCTTCTGTGCTCGCTGCCAGAGTTGTGTGAACAAGATGACCACATTAAGGATAACAGCTCTATATGACATCACACAGAGCTAAGAGGAAAACAAATGTCTTAAACTGTTTGTCTAGAGTAGTCACAGGAATTAGGTGCAAATACACAGATCTCTTTGTTTCAAATTTTGGATACGTTTAATCCGCTGCTGTTACACTATGACAGCAAAAAGGAACACAGTGGATTCTCTTTAAAGACATTTTTTGTACATTAGCTGTCATGAAGCCATTATACCTGCATCACGAATATTATCCTTGACCTACACTATAGGTGTAAAATTGGAACTAGTCTTTAAAATCTAAACCTCGGTTAATGCCAAGTTATCATAAGTCACATGTCATCAGGTAGAAGGTGTCCTCCTGCTGCTTGTATTTTAATTCAGTGTTGAAATATTTAAATTAATAAAATATTAATAATACAAACATTAAAAATCATCTGTACTAGCTGTCTTCTTTATAAAGTCATACACTGAAGGCTGGTATTGGTGCTATTGGTTTAATATTTTCATATGTGACACATATAATTATTGTGTGGCCTAATTTGAAAGGTAAGCATATCTCATGTTATCTATTTACACAGTATTTAACATCATAATTATACACAGAAGTTAAAACATGTAAACTAACTCCCCATTGCTTTGCATGTACCTCACACAGTATCTTCACCTCACTCTGAACCTCCCTGATAGTTTGAAAACCTCTGATATGCACTTTACTTTTCATAGGTGGTAACTGCCCTGATGATACAGTAAGAAGACCAAATGCAATACTCCGACAGTCAAACAAACACATAAAAAAATTTTTTTAAAAGTGTCCACACTGTCTGCGAGCTTCACTGGGCAGTTAGTGTGCAAATACCAACTAATCTCTTAATAACTGAAAGTTAAGCTGAAGCTTTTGGCTTGGCTTATTTCTTCATGGCATGGACTCATCAAGGTGCTGGAAATAGTCCTCAGAGATTTTGGTACTCAGGTAATCTGAGTATTGTTGCAGTAGATACAAAGGTGCCCATAACGTGTCTAGAAAGTATGCTCCACGCCGTTACATCACCAGCAGCAGCCTGAATCGCTGATACGAGGCAGGATGGATCCATGCTTTAATGTAGTTTACGCCAAATTGTCACTGTGCCGTCCAAATGTTACAGCAAAAATAAAGACTTTAGGAACAGACAGTCTTTCCAATCTTCTGCTGTCCATGTGAATTGTGGCATCAGTTTCTGGCTCTTAGCTAACAAGAGTGGCATGCGGTGTGGTCTTCTGCTCCTGTAGTCCATCTGCTTCAAGGTTCAACACAGAGAGTCTCTTCTGCATACTTTTGTTATAATGAATTATTATTTAGGCTAGCGTTGTTTTCCTCTCAGCTCAAAGCCGGCTAGCTATTCTCCTGTAACCTCTGTATGCCTGAATACACCGAGTTGCCACCATATGATTGACTGGTCGGATACTTTATTGTGCAGTTGAACAGGTGTACCTAACGAAGTGGCTGCGGGTGCACTTCCACACATCAGTCTCGAAGCCTGTGGCATGATAACAGTTTTGTGCCTAGTTCCTAGCATCGCTGGCTCACACTAGCCCAGTTAGTCACAGCCTCGGCCTCTGCTCTGTCTCTCTGAGGGATTAGCAGCCCACACTGGCCACCGCTCTAATCCTTTCCTCAACAGACTCGCTCTTTGGTTCTCACACACAGCCAGACAGACTTTTCAATGACGGCAGCTATATGCCATATCTCAGCTTGCTAATCTTAAGTAGCTATTACAGCACTTGTGCGCAAGTATTGTTATTGATGTCATGGCCGCTATAGTGGAACACATCAAATAAAAAAAGAAAAGGCAAAAAACAAATCTGTCGAATTAATTATCGTTATGTTGCTTTATAATTTAAATATTCCGAGTTCAGGCAGAATACTCGACAAGCCAGCTTTGGGACAAGGGTCTCCCGCTATTCACGTGATTGTTGACTGTGTAAACATGGCTTCCATTTGAAGCTGCTGCAGTCATAACAGCAGGTACTGTCAACCGTGCTCTGTCTTTATTGTGTATGTGTGTGTCTATAGTATTAGCCTCTGCATTCATGGTTAAACATTACAGGAGCTTCATCCGAGGCCAGAAAACCACCAGTTACCTATATGCTACAGACTTTTAATAATGTTATCAAACAAGAGTTCAAAGCAAAGGAAATATTGTAAATGTCCACAGTGTAACACAGTCAAGCTACAAAGCATTTACTGTACGTAAGAGCAGGATACAGGCACAGACATGTGCTGTGCAAAGAAAGGTGATCTGCTCACCTGTATTGTCTTACCTCCAGCTGACTCACTGCTTCTGTGTATGCACAGAGTGTCAGTGATTGTCAGTGATGTACATGAACCATGACTCAGACTTGTGTAGTGGCAGTGGGAGTGAAATAGAAGCATTGACATGTCCACTTACTCAGTCAACTATAACTTTCAAGCAGTCTTTGTAAGTGGACTATATTAAAAATGTATCTTTTGGACATTGATTTAAAAAATAGACTGAAATTAGATGGTTGAAAAGTGGAAAAGTAACTGGACCTTCAATATAGCTGGATGAACTGCTGATTACAAAACTCTCAGCTCCAAGTATCTGTCAATTTATCTGTTAAATTGTGTTTTTTACCTTGCCTCAGTGCAACCAGTAGTCCAAAATCAGATATGATGTCACCCCTGTGGTTCACGGTTAACCGCTAACAACACCAATGTGATGTTTGTGATGATTGTGGTTATCACCTAATGATGTCAGCCCTGAAACCTTTATGAATCAATTCCCTGAACACGTGTGGAGCTGGACTCACTGTGGAGGTTTTGGACTACTGGTTGCACTGAAGCAAAGTAAAAACACAATTTAACTGATAATTTGAGCCGAACTTTTGTAATCAGCGTTTCAAACGATACTGAAGGTCCAGCTAATTTCAGTCTTTTTAAATCAGTTTATTAAAATATACATTTTTAATATAGTCCACTTACAAGGACTTGTTGAAAGTTACAATTTAACTGAGTACGTGGACGCTGGGTTAATGCTGCTTTCTGTTTCACTCCCACTACATAAGTCTGAGTAATGGATTATGCACATCACTGAAACTCTGTACATACGGGGCTCTGTACAGTGACATCAGAGGTGATATCACCGTATCACTGTGGTTCAACTCCCATCTCCAAACATTAACATTTATTTTAAGTAAAAGGAAAAAAATGAGGCTGATTAACATCTGGATTGGCGCTTATATACCAACCATCAATACTCCAGTTACTTATTCAGCTGTGGTAGGACTGCCCAGTCACTAAGGAGACACAGGCAGGGTGACATGGGCAAAATCACTTCAACCATTGTCCCATACAAGCCAAAAACAAAACATCTCTCCAAAAATTTGACATTTTCAAACATTTCTAGAATGGCTCCTCTTTCTGTCTTACATTCCAGCATAAAGTTTCCTTAAAATTCCAGGTCATCCTTTTGCATTAGATAAATGTGCCTCTGATGTTCTCGACTAATTTTCTGCTTCAGGAAATAATGTCATCATAAATTGTACAGCCAAGGACATTTTTCCCAGGTCATCTTGAGACTGTTTGTATTCCCCATTTGTCCAGGGGCCTATCCCAGCTGCAATAGAATGAGGTCGCCAGGGGTAGCATGGGGAGACAGACAACCATTCGTAGTCAATTTAATATTGCCAGTTAACCTAACCCCACTACCTGCATGCCTTAAACTGTGGGAGGAAGCCATACCAGAAAAGACTCCACACAGAAAGGCCCCACCCAGATGGTGGACTCAAACCCAGGACCTTCATGCTGTGAGGCAACAGTGCTAACCGCTGCCCAGATATCGATACTCTGAATCTTTTCTGCTTCCTTTAATTCTACATTTGAGTCAAGCGAGGGCGACTGGTGCCCTATGCTTTGAGCAACTTAGAGGCTGATCCAGGATCAGAGAAACAGGTAAGGCATGTGGGTTGGCCGATGACCTGCCAACCCACAAACATGCTGTGACATCACTCTAAGGAGGTCACGGTAATCAGATTATCCCGGTTACACAGACTCGCGCGCTCGCTGTGGGCCCACAACGACAGCGACACTCAGCAGGTTAAAAACACCCGCTGCAAACACTCAGGATAAATTTAGAAGAAAGCATCTGAGCCAAAAATAAAATTGCTGTAAAAAAAAAAAAAAGAAAGAAAAGAAAGCTCGCACAAAGCTTCAAACACTGATTTGATCAAGTGTCACGTTTTGCCTTGATGATTTCTTTTTTCTCTTTGGGAGTGTGGAGACGGGAGGTGGTGGAGAGGCTCGGGGGCCTGTGCTGCACTGTAACCGCGGTGCTGCCAAGTGGTCGGCGGTTTGAAGAGGACACCTGAGACCAGCGCACCTGGACAATGAGCTGAGGTGTAACCCTAAACTGAGATGAACCACTGTTTACCCCCCCCCCTCCCGTGCTCTGCTTCTCTTGTTTTTTCCCATCAGTCTTCACACTCCAGCTTATTTTCTCTTCACCACCCGATCTTTTCCACCCTCCTATCCTCCCAATATTTTGACCTGCTACCTCTCTCCTCTGTCTCACTTTCTTCCCAAGATTTTCCCTTCTGGGCATCACAAGGCTAATGCAAACATCCCACTAGTGCGGGTATGACTCATATAATCACATGCTTAACGATTAGCACCCTGCATTTACAGCAAGATTCATTATTCCGGAGGGAAAAGCGAGTCCAACATTCCCTCCCTGAGATTTTCCTGCATTTCTTCAGCTGCTATTTTCACACACGCACACACAATCGTCTAAATTAGGGGACTGACATTTTACCCAGCAGCTGACAGCGGCTAGCAGCTGTATGACTCAGTAGCACAGAAGCAGTGACCATGTCACCATGGAAAGGCAGCGTTATGGCGTTGTTGCCAAGGCTCTGCCGTCCAATACGCATCAGCTCCCGCATCATTGCTGCCTGAGCCGTACAGAGAGGAGGTGGGAGACGGCAGAGAGGGAACTGAGGACGTATGATAGAAAAGTAAGAGACTCATGAAGACCGAGACAGGGACTGAAGATTAGCAGCACATGAGCAACGAGTGTGTTTGCTACTCATACCTCTCCTGCTTAAAAGGCCTATAGTCAGCATCCTACACACTCCACCCTTATTTGTACTGTCCCTTCCTCATGACTCATGTCACTTGGGATAAATAAACACTCTCCGTCCCTGACCTGCACACAGACGCACTTAGATGCTTGCTGTGTATTATTTCTTTGATGCACCAACAATTGCAACTGCGTCTTTAAACAGCAAGTAGCACAAAGGACCAAAAATAGCTCAGTGAGTTGCAGAGGAAAACTGCTCTCCTTGAGGAGGGGAGGATGGAGGAGGAGGATGAGGATGAGGAGCAGTAGGAGGTGTAGCAAGAGATGACAGGGAAAAGATGGCAAAGTGAGACCAGGACTAAAGCCTCCCTGCTGGGATCAATTTAAGTTTCTCCTCTAGTGTCATCATTCCCAAAACCTCACATCAAATACTGGAATCCAGTGATAACACCATCACGATCACATTTCTGCAGTGACTGGGAGAGGGCTCATTTGCCCCGGTGGATTACACACAGGGCAGCCCTGACTGCAATAGCTGTGACCACAAATCTGACATATAGACTGTAAACATGTCAATATTCAATGTGGGACAACTATTTAACACAGCAGCACAGCACCGTGTGCCGTTTTGCAAGTGTTTATTTCTCACCAGTCTGAAGTGTTTCTTCCTCTTCTCTTCTGAAATACTGTAAATTACTGGTTTCTGCTGATGATGACAACGTGGAAGCTTGTTTCATCTACTAAAAGAAACATTTTTGCCCTACACAAGTCAAAATTATGACTTATTTTTCTCAGACATTTAAGTAACTAACTCAAACCTGACATTTTATTGTACGGAAGGCAAAATTTGTTTTGGTTTTTTTGGGGCAGGCGGGGTTGAGAGTCTGAAACAAGCTTCTATATGATGAGCCGCAGCTACAGAACGCAAGACAGTTTAAGTGAATAACACTGATCATCTCATTAGAACACATGTACCTAGACACTGCCACAGCATCAGCCTACATACACAAAACAAAAATGCTCAGGAACCATCTCTGTCACTGAGTCTTACAATTTCAATCCCATTGAGAATCTGGAAGACGCTACAGGTCAATCTTGGTGCCACAGTGCAACCCACAGGACCCAGAGAATCTGCTGCCAGTGTCACAGTGCCAGACACCTGAGGACACCCCTGAGGTCCGGTGTCCCTGACAGGTCAGAGCTGGTTTGTTGTATGACGGTGAATGTACGCAATACAAGGTAGTCGATGTAGGCAGATCGATCCAAATATCACACACTGTGATCTCCAACATAAGTTACCTTTATGCTGTAAAAGTATCGGTATCAGTATTGATATCAGCACTACTGGACTGTATTCACTTATTATCTCATCTATATCAAAATCTGCAGTATAGCACAGCACTACTAGGTAGATGGTTTTAATGTTATGATTATTTGGTGTGTACTTGGAGGTCCTGATAGGCTGATTTAGCTTGGGCCAGCTAGCCATTTCCACCTGACTTCAGTCATCATGTTAAGCTAAGTTAAGCTAAGTCCTTCCTGTCTATTGTTCTGCAGTCTAGAAACCCAGATAATCTGCTAGGTTTTTCCTTTGAAGTTACAGTGTAGCCAACAGATACCTACTGTTTATTGTGGTTTTATATAATTGAACACAGTAAAATTTTATTTGTGTACTGCAGATGCAAAACTCCATCCAGAGACAATGAATAGAAATTAGAACTAGCTATAAACACTCATGCTCTGTATTGGAACTATGTTAAAGGAAGCATCCCTATCAAATAAAAATGTATAAAATATTAATTCAGACCATGATTTCTGCTTTCTGGTCATCGCCTGCACATACAGATAATCATCTTCAGACAACAGTTAATTATTAACCAGTGTATTTCTGCAAATCCCATCTTGCTTTTCTTTCTTTTTCTTTTTTTGCTCTTTATATGACCTAAATGCAACCAAAGCCTGATCAAACACCACTGGTCAATATAACCTGGATTACAAATGGAAACCTGAAAGCTTCCACCAACAAAAATCTTGACTTTTTGCATAATCATGCGCAGAGATGGACAGCTTGCTCAGATTAGAGACTAGTTCACCCGTCTTTGCTCTTAAAAAGAAAAAAGTGGCATGTGTTCTCCTCTCTAGTAAAACACTGATGTACACTGGATGAGTCCTGCATATGCTGTTCGTATTATAATATGCCCCTGATACGGTGATCAATAGATTGTGACTGCATCAGTCACATTATTCTTGCTTTGAGTCAGTCATTATCAAAGTAAAGTTGTTATTAGTTCATTAAATTGAATCTTCCAAAATGCCATGCATACAAATTTTAGGGAGGAAACAAAACCTTAGGTAAATTGATGATAATATAGTCAGCTTTTTGTTTAAAATCCTCTATTCCCACTTCACAAGTGAATGAAGTGGAACACCTGTTTCAAACATCTCGAATAATAACAATAATAATAATAATAATAATAATAATAATAATAATAATAATAAATGAGCAATTCTGTGTGACTTTGTGTTAGATTAAAGTAGATTTGACCTATAATTCAAGTGTGTGTATATTAAACGGAGGAACTAAACAGAAGAACTATGTAAGGTTGTGTGTATCCTCACTGAGCTCTTAGTTGCAAGTTCAGTGACATCCAGCATACACAAAGGTCAGCTTGAAGGTTGCATACTGCAAACAATATCTCAGCATAATGTCAACATAATCTAAATATCCAGTCACCTTCAGCTGCATGATAACACAACAGCTGAGCAAACTCCTCCTGCTGATCTCACATCATAACAATTTAAAGTGTTTATCCACCATTGAGTTCTGCTCTATTCTTCTGTCTCAGTACATGTGCATTACATCAAAACCTTTTTTCCAACAACTACATATTTGAAATGTGTTTTTGTTTGATTACAGGGAAGATAAAAGACTTTGAAGTACTCACTATTACTCGACTTGAGGTCTCTGTGGATGATGGGTACGAACGCCTGGTTGTGCAGATAGTCCATCCCCGTTGCAATCTGGACCGCCCAGTTCACCAAAACTCTCGGAGGGACCTTCTTCCCAGCCAAGGCTCGATTCAGAGCCCCCCCTCGAGCATACTCCATCACCAAGCACAAGTTGGGCTCCTTCAGGCAGACTCCACGGAGCGCAATGATGTTGGGGTGCCGGAGCATCCAGAACAGCCTGGCCTCCTGCCGCACGCTCTCTGCTGTGACACTGATATCCTCATCTGGGTCCTGCCTGGCCGCCTTAACGGCTACTTCCTCTCCCCGCCACACTCCTTTGTACACTTTTCCAAATCCACCAGCTCCTATCACCTCCTCCAGGAGCAGTTCTGAAAAGTCAATCTCTAACGGACAATCACCCACCCCACCTGCCACCAGTCCTCCTGAAGTCAGCTGCTGGTAATTGGGAGTGTCTCCCCTTGTGACATAGTTGCTTGGAAAGATACCCACCTTGTCCTGGATTTTGCCCGTCCACCAGCCCTCGTCTCCAGACACCTTAGAGTCCTTGGAGAGAACCTCAAGAAGGTCCCCACGCCGCAGGGTTAACTCTTCATCAGCTGTGGCCTCATAGTCAAACACCGCCGTCCAGTAAGGGTTGTTTGCCCCACCTCGATGACCAGAGTGGGAGTCTGGGGAGCCAGAGGAGGAGATGGTGGAGGAGTTCCAGCTGCTACCATTCTCCACCTGCACGACTGGGGCAGGAAACATTGGTGGCGGAGGGGTCATGTTTGGAGGCATGGAAGAGGAAGAGGTAGTAGAGGAAGGGGGCCCAGGGGGAATGAGGCAAGGGGGAGGGGTGAGCAACAGCCCCCACAGCTGGTGCAGGACAGGGGGGCCGCTGTGCTGCTCGCTTTGCCGTATGGGTTCATGGCAGCCTGACTGCTGTTTGACACTGTTGGCCTGCCCTCGGACAACTCAGGCACAAAATCCATACAGGGCCCATTGACTGAGATGAGCTGCCCTCGACCACTGGAGGAGGGGTGAGGGGAATCAGCGGGTCAGAGAGCAGCGACTGCTCTCCCCCATCACCACATATCGCTGCTGAAACTGTGCCAAATCCTAAATCCTGTCACCGGCTGCTGCTGTGCTGTTGGCACAAAGTGTGGAAGTAACATGAATTCCCAAAGGCAAGTTTATTCAGGGATAACGTACATTAGGTCAAACAGAATGGATCCTCTCCCCATGCCACCCGCCCCCCAAAAAACTGATTGTTTTCAAAACTGTCTTGTAAAAAAAGAAAAAGAAAAAAGAAGAAGCTGCCTCAGGAGAGGGTATTTATCTGTGAAGGAGCATAATCAGAGAGATGCCTTCAGAGGTCCTGATCAGCTAATAAGCTGTGAATTAAATCCATCCAGTAAAAATCCAGCATTTACAATCTGAGCTCATAATTTTGTTAGAATTTTGATTTATTTGCCCGAATGACCTCTGATGGTTGTCAGACATGTTCCTTGTATAGACTCTTAGGCAAACTGCTGTGGGTGTACGAGCTGAGTGAAATCCTCTGCGCAGAGGTCCTCATTATTTCTCATCCAGCCCCGTATAGATGCACCTCCACCGCCTGCCATCTCCATGAATATAGGCTGTTTTCTCTTCTGCGTTTGGGAATATCCGCGGATATGCGCCCTACATCCCGACAAGCCGGTCCAAGCTAAATCCTACACGCATGGCCACTCAAGAGCCGGTTCAGTGTCCCTGAATAGCCTTCATCAAAAAAGCCTCGTCCATTTTAAGACAGCTGGGCAATTAGTGAAATGAGCCGACGGCTGGGCGACAGGTAGTCAATACAGAGCTGAGAAAGTGGCACCATGTTCAGCATCCAGCCAAGTCTGAGCATAACAAACCCGCCTCCGTCTCTGTGCAGCGGCCTGGTTTAATCGCCTCTGCTGGGCTGCATTGGTGATGGTGACGAGCGTCGGTTTGGACAAGAAATTCTTCCTCACTGGTGACGGCAAAGAGATGCCAGCGTTTATCATTATCCTGTTGCCCTGTTAGCGCGCATGATTGCCGAATCTATAAGGTCGTAAGGGAGGTGTGAGCTTTAAATGTCCGCCACTTCTTCAGCGGAGACGGAAACCGTCACATAAGGTGGAAAACGCTGTCAGCGGAGGTTTGCATGGAGGCATTGCGGTATAACAGCTCTACAGGCTATCCGAGGACGAGATGAACAGATCCACTGTCTCCATTTTTCCTCTATAAAGACACATCCGCATCCCACTAATATTAATGATGATAATAATAACAATAATAAAATCCTGTGCGTAAAATTGTGCAGCGTATCCAGGCGCCTCTCGCGTGTTCCGCCTTAAAATGGCTTAATTTTAATACGTAAACAATTACTGTAACCTAACCTGGAAACTGAAGCCAGCAACATCCACTAACATCGTCGCATGGGCGTACGGTTTACATCCAAGTAAGGGGGCCCATCGAGGTCCTCACAATTTGGCGTCAGATTGAAAAAGCGCACCCGGGAGTCCGCGGTCATCCAGCTGTCTGGAGCTCCACGATACTCAAACAGGCTTTTCTCTCTTCCCCCTCCACACACACACACACCAAACAGACGAAATATTTCGAGGTCCGAGCTGTCAGTCTGTGGGCTGACTTTGCATTCAAATATGCCGGAGTGCCGTTCACGTACGCTTAAGCGAGCGCTTGCCCCGTCACCGATTCTCTAATCATAGGGATGGCTGCAGCAGGTAACAGGTCCACGCCCGCGATCCCATCGCCTGTGCGCAGATCAGGGTGCAGCTCAGTGTGCAGGGCGGAGAGTGTAAGACACCGCAGTCTGTTGGAACGGGACTGGACTGTGTTGGTGTGCAGGTGCACCCTGGGTAATGTAGTGTTTGCGTGCTCTCCAGCTGACCTACATCATTCTGGCAGCTGATATAACTAAATAATTAATATTATTACAATCATCAGGAAACGGTTGGCTGTACAGTACATTATTAGCATTATCCTTTAATATACCGTGGCCTACTGTCCACTTAAAACAACCAGATTACAATTCAAATAATGTAAAATATTATAATATAATGCAATAATAAGATTTTGGAGCTGACTATAGGAAAGGATATTTTTAGGCTCTAGTTGATAACACCACACAAAAGAGGCATTTTTAACCTAACTGTTAGCCCCCTGATTCCCATTATCCTGCTCCATTGCTTTTAACGTGTGATTTTTAAGCACCAGTGGCAGCTGGTATTTGTCTCATAGGCCATAAAATCACAGATTATAAAGCATTACTTATTTTATTTAGCCTATTAAAATGCAGAAAGCAGTAGCTGAAGGTCTTTTTATTTGATCTAAAAATAACACCAGAATAGCAGTAAAATGCAAAAAACCCCAAAACAAAGCAATAAAATAATGTCTTTTTAAACAATAGTGTTCACGCCTATTAATTGTTGAGCTATACTGACCCCTGGTGCGCAGTTAGTTAAACAGAAATTCTTGAATGGAGTGTCTTTTTCAGAAGGGGATCAAACTCTCCCTCCTAGTCCATCTTTCTTCAAGTTCTTTCTCCCCATTTCTTTTATTACTCTCCACCCTTAATTGCCGCTTTGAATTCAAGGCTTTTGTGTGGTGTCCTTGCCATCCTTTTATCAACACCCTCCTGTGCGTCAAACTTCACTCTTTATCAATGCTTAGGTTGCATGCTGTGGTTTATTCTTACATCTTATTAGAAGGGGGGGGGTTTTTCGAACTGCACAATTATGTTCAAATGAATCATCTTTTGAACGGCTGTTCATTAAAATAATTTCATCATACTCATGAAGGTATGGTCATGGTTAATCAGGAAAAAATGATAAAAAGATAATGAACCGAGTTTTTTGACTGGTTGAGCACATTTTTGGAAAGATGTACTTTTTTTTTTCTTCCTGAAATGATTTTGTTCTGTCCATCCCAGATTATCCTATGTATATCTACAATTGCTGCCGGAAGTAAGGTGTGTTTTTTTGGTGCGGTTTGGTGCGGAGTAGACCATATCAGCCGAAGACCGCAAATTGTATTAACCAGTGCCTATACCTAGCATTGTAAACTGCAAAACTCAGAAATAAACAATTTTTTTTTAAAAAAGAAAAAGAAGAAGGGTTTTTTTTCTCATATTATATATTTGACTTGCTGGAAAATCCACATCCTATTTTCATTATCACCCCCGCCGACGAGGTAATGGCTCAAAAAGATTTGAATGAATTCACACAAATACTTATATGTCATTAACTTAATTATTGTTCATTTCAGGTTAATTTCTCAGCATTTCAAATCAGCAACCACAAGGGTGTGCTATTGGCCTATTTGTGAACTTGACATGACACTGAGTAAAAACTTATTGCGCTGCAAAGTAAAACACTCTGCCCACTGCTTAAAAGAAACAAAATAAAAGAAAATACATTTACTCAAGTACATAACAATACAGGGATATTCCATTCTGCTTCTTGATACTATTCCACCAGTTCAGATTCATTTATTTTTACTTGTAGACTCAGATTATTCATACAACATATTATAAACAAATAAATTATAACTAAGTATTATGGGTTAGGATAAGATGGAAGTTTGTAAATGAAAGAAAAAAGGGCACCATCGTTATCTGTAACAATAGGTCTAATGTATAAGCCAATACTATAAAATCATTTACCTGTGCTATTCTGCCTTCAAAATAACTGCATGAATAGTTTTCATTCATAAATAAACCTACAAAACTACAATAAATTAAACTAATACTTGGTGTTATGACTATAACAATGTTGGGGCCATGCCATGCATTGCAGAACCCCACCCTTCAAATGTGAAAGCTACACCTGCCCCAGGGTTACTATAGCTGAGTGATTTTAGTTTATTCATTTTAAATAGTTGTGATGTGATAGTTTTTGCTTAATCATTTTATTTGATAGTTTTTTCTCATTTTAGCCTAATCTGTATTGTTAAAAATGTGTTTTTGTGTAGTTTATTGTTCTTATGGGCCATATTTGTCAGGCTCACAATTTAAGAAATTTAAAATATAGAAAAGTTTATATCAGTAAGCATCCACCTTTTGCTTTGGGTATTGCCAAACCTCTAGGTTCATTTATGGTTTAATTTATTTTTGTTCTTAAAATGTCTTATCAAGTTTTAGGTAACTCCAATACCCACTATTTAATTAGAATAGAATAGAATAGAATAGAATAGAATAGAATAGAATGCCTTTATTGTCACTATACAGTTGGACAATGAGATACAGTCAAAGTCAGTTAGTCAGTATGCTTTTATTTTGATGTATTGTTGTTCTCGTACTGCAGTAAAACTGTGAATGTAGGACTTTGGTAGGTACTTGTACTCTGCAGTATTACCACTTGTATTTACTACGTGTTTCCACGGCTCCAGGAGCAGCAGCGTGCCGCCCCCTGTGTTACTATCAGTAGTTTGCGCCAGTCGGAGCCACGCATGCGCAGCGAGTGCGGGCGCAGCTTCGCCGTGGTTTCGGTTGAGAATTCTTGGCAACGTCTCGCTCGGTGAACAGGCAGCAGACCGTCGGGCAACGGCTGTTTCCACAATGTCTGGAGGATTATTTTAACGGAGATGGAAGTGAGCGGAAACCGTGGAGCAGCGAAAGGTAAGTCGTGTGTGCTCTTTTGGTTTTCTCTGACCAGTTTTGGGTGAGCAGCCGGGGATATTCAAAAGCGCTGAAAAGTGGCGAGCGAAGTGAACGTTAGTGAGCCAAAGCAAACACCGAGAGGAGAGGCAGCCGAGCCGACCAACTTCAGTCAATGCGGAGAGCAGCCTCTTTACTACGGCTCAGCCGCGGGTCTCAGTCCCACCAGGAGCCGTTTCCACCGGGTCCGTGCTCTACTTCGACCTCCAGCTTCTCAGCAAAGTGCATACATACTCTCAAATGTGCCGCTGCACGCAAAAATTATTAAGGAGAAAATATTCTACAACCTTCGCGATCCTTAAGGGGCCAGTGCGCATGCTCATGGGGCTCTGCAGACTTCGGATTTGTAGTTTTTCGTACCTGAGTTAATCACAGTTGCGAGGGCCAAGAGAAAAACGGTAAAACTACAAGTTCCAGACAATGGGAGCTTTGTTTGGGAGCCAGCTAGTTAGCCTGGACGAGCTTTGAATTTCGAGTAGTTTTTCCTACAAACGGAAGTTGCCTTGGCTGGAGATTGGATCCAGCATGAGCGGCATGGGAAATATTTTGGCTGCACCGCATATTTAAGGAGGAGGGGTGGGGGGACGAGTTCAGTAGTTGTAGATGGAAGTGGTTTGTCATGAAAGGGTATGCAACACGTTTTAATTGATTGTGCGTACGCGTGTGTGTGCATGCAGACTGCTCAGCTGTCAGAGGACCTGTGTGCAGGATTTGTAAGTGCATTGTAGATATGCATGCTTCAGTGTGTGTGCTTAGTCGATTGTGTGTACGCAGAATGGGAGATGATGATGCCTCGGTGTTTGTGTCGTCTCCCTTTCATTGAGATCCTCCGTGTTGCTGCTGTACCCCCCACACACCCCAAAGCCCTCAGAAAACGACACGTCGAGTATGAGGATGATGGATTTTGTCGGGCAAGAGCAGCAGAGCATGGCAG
Source organism: Oreochromis niloticus (assembly GCF_001858045.2). NCBI lineage: Eukaryota > Metazoa > Chordata > Actinopteri > Cichliformes > Cichlidae > Oreochromis > Oreochromis niloticus. The sequence continues at coordinate 23,595,374 of NC_031979.2, forward strand.
CACTGCACATATTCAAGGCATCATTTGCTCTGGTCGCCTCTCGTCTGGAACTAATGGAATAATGATTACCAGGAAAATGTGAGAATCATGTGCAAATGCCTTAACCTGGTTATCCTGTATTGCCCACTGTTTGCTGTACTATGGGGGAAATCCTGCATTTCACGTCCAGTTTAAGGGGAAATCAGGATTGGATGTTGCCTGTGCTGTTTACTGTAGTAACGACATGGTTTTCCTCATTGTAAATCCCGTTTTTGATCAGTGGATGTACACCGAGCTGCAAGAGTCAGCCATTCAGTGATCTGTGTTTCCGTTGTTTTCATCCTTTCCATGGGTGTTTGGAAAGCTTGCATTTTAAAAGCCAAACTAAGCACAATGGCTATTTTTGGTCAAGGAAAATATTAGGCAGTTGCTTTAGCTTGGAATCCAAAATGCATTATAGTTATCGAATGAGCAAAAGTTATGTACCCTCTTCGCAGTATAAGATAAATAGAAACTGAATGGTGAATGCAAACCTGATGAAACTGTATAATTAAAATATACCTAAAATACAGTATATGTTCTATATACATATTGGGCCACCGACACATAATACACATAATACAGAAGCTTTTAAATCTTTCTACAAGATTTTGGAGGATGCTGTTGGGAATTTGTCAGGTCAGACACTTCTGAGGACAGAGGCCCCCATTCTAGTTCATCCTGAAGGTACTGTATTTTTTGGACCATAAGGCGCACTGGATTATAAGGCGCATTAAGTGAAACAAAGCAGTCAGATAAGTCAAACTTTACTCAATTCATTCTTCTTGCTTACTCCACTTCCGTACCATTGATTCATTAATGTTGAATTCTCTTGCAGCTGCTCTATTCCCATGTTGTTGCAGTATATTAATGACTAACCTCGTATTGTGGATGGATTATCTCAGTTGTTCTCCTGACTGAAGTTTGGTCCGTTTACAGCATCCTGCCATGCGATTGCATTTGTCCCCAACCCTCGGGAACCCTCACGTTAACTTTTGTCGAGTGAAAAAAAAAAAAAAAAAAGGTTATCATTCATCCTCTAGCTTCACTGTGTTTATGTTATGCTAACATAGCTGTGTCGCTAGCGATCACGTAGCACATCATTATATACCAGCTAGCCAAACTTCAGTAACCCTACAAACGTAACTGCTGTTTAGTTTTCTGTCTTCATTTATGTTGGAAATGATAGCAGAGCTGTACGTTTTAATTTTTTCAGAAGTCTCTCAGTCAGAACATGGTATATCATGTTTAGGTGGAAACTAGCGAGCTAACTTTCTGCTTCTAACTTCTACTTCTAACTCCGTTAAATTTAATACATTCTGTTTTCATGGATGCCTGGATGTTAAACTTAATTGTTACACCTGGTAAAGCAGCAATGCTCATCATTTTATTAAAGATGAAAGAATTTAGACAGTTTTTAACTCTCAGTGATGCTGCAGTGCTCGTTTGACTTTGGGACCTGAAGCGGACGGACTTTTGGACCCAGATTACTCCGACTCTGTGAGGCTCCTGATTATAGTAGCCATAATGCTCCGACAATCCATCAAGCGGTACGGCTTCGTAGCTTACCAAAGTTGTACTAAAACATTTTTTGGCAGATTTTTGAGTAGGGCTGTGCAGTATGACCAAAATCTCATATCCCGATATAAGACATTTATCGTCCCTACAACGATATATAGCACAAAAATTTTACATTTTCTGTAAATTCTGTGAATCTCGGGCATCTCGACTTGCGTGAAGTGTTTTCAGCTGGGCGTCATGTACCTGGAGTCGAGTGTTACATTTTTAGACATAAAGTGAAACAGCCACCATTTTCTTTGTCAGTATTTATTACACGGGGTGCTGCTGGGAAAAGCCTTTTCTAAGGTTTGATTATTAGGACCTGGCGGCTCTTTTTTGCTTCTCATCCATAAACACTCTGCATACTATTTCACGTGATTCATTTTATTTTGAAGAATCTCAACAGGATCTTCAGCTTTATTGTGAAAGGTTCATGTGGAAAATAAACAAACGGACAGAGCCACGTGATCATTATTGCTAAGGACAGCGGGCAAAAGCAGTCGCTTGTCCATCTATAGTCAGAATCAGAGAGACTTTATTTATCCCCAAGGGGCAATTAAGTGTGGTTATTTGAAATATAAGAGGGAAAACTTTAAGAAAAAAATTCTACAGTGACCATCAAAACGATGAAAAATTATTGCCGTAAACAGTTTATTTTGCGACACCATGAAACAAAGGATAGTAATATGAAACATAGACGTTTTTATATCGTCATCGAATATATATCGTTATATCGAACAGCCCTATTTTTGAGCGCCATGTACCACATAAAATCGGTTCGAGGTCAGTAAGCATAACCAGAATCGATACATAAGGTGCACCGGATTATAAGACGCACTGACAATTTTTGAGAAAATTAAAGGATTTTAAGGCTACGTCCACACGTACCCGGGTATGTTTGAAAACGCAGATTTTTCTATGCGTTTGCACCTTTCGTCTACATGTAAACGGCGTTTTTGGTCACTGAAAACGGAGATTTCTAAAAACGCCTGCCAGGGTGGATATTTTCGAAAACTCCGTTTTTGCATTTACGTGTGGACGAGGAAAACGGAGAAAACGCAGCGTCAAAGGTGTGCGCCTTTTTTGACGTCACACTGTGCGCCACCTTATTGTTTCGGTGAAATGAATTTCTACAATACTGTTACTGTTAATTGTACTCTCTGCAGTGTTTAAATGCTTACATATACACACACAGTTACTGTCCCTCCACACATACGACTCGGTTCTGCTTCTATGCCCCATCTTTGTTTAATATTTCCTACCGAGGCTTCTAGACTTCTGATTGGCCAACATTTCTACATGGTTAGGAATATATCGCCACCTGTTGCTTTGGCATGTTCCTAGCAGCGTTTTCCTTCATGTCTGCGTTTACGTGTGGACGGGATTATTTTTTTAAAACGAAAACGGAAAATCTCCGTTTTCAAAAATACCCATGTACGTGTGGACGTAGCCTAAGTGTGCCTTATAGTCCGAAGAATACGGGCTGTGTGGGCAAGTCAACCTATTCCACATTAAACTCATCTAAGCATATTTTTATGGACCTGGGTTAGTGCACTGCTTGTACATGGAAACCCATTTCATGAAATTACCAGTTCATAGTTGATTTAGACTTCTGCATAGAAGTGCCTACAGTGCTGTAGATACATCTTAACTGCAAACCCCTTTGAAACCCTACGCTATGCATAACCTGGCGTACACTTCTCTGGAAATTTAACTGGATATTGAATCGATGCAGCCCACAACTATTGACTGACTGGGCTGTTCATTACCGCTGATTCATTTTATGTATTTCCGCCTACTTTTTAGCCTCAGTTTTTGAATTTATCATTGACAGGATAACAGTCATAGCCTCAATGTAGGAACTCATGCATGTCAGTAAGTTCTTGGAGGGAAACTGGCAAACCTATGGGAGTGGATTTGAGGAGATGTACAAAGAAGTGGAAAAACTTGAGGGATAAATGTTTGCCTTTGGGAAGAAAGTACCCACAATAAAGAGAAGGGACCCAGGAGGGGAAAACAAGCCAGAAGTTTATTTGTTTCTATTGTGGCATGTATAAAACACTGGGGACGTGACCAGATGCGCAAGCATGCTGGCAACAGCACTGGCCACTTACGTAGGTTACATCGTAGGCTCTGTAAAGATTCAAATCAACTGTCAAAGTGTTTGTGTTGAAGTTATGATCTTAATGCCAGAGGAGGTGTGAAACTCATTGAGTCAGCAGAGAGTTGGTGACTTTCACACACTATGCTTCTTAGCACTCAGTGACCCCACTCTGTAACTGTCAACTGTGGTTGCCACTTTGTGGCTGAGTTGCTGTGGTTCCTAATCACTTCCACTTTGCAATACTGCTTAAAGGTGGTCATGGAATATTTAGGAGAAAAGAAATTTCACAAGCTGACTTGTTTCAATGAGCCATCCTACTACAGTACCAATATGTTTAAATTCTGTGTGCTCTTTAGAATGACTCAAATATGTGTAAAGACAGACTCCATACCTGTGCTATACCTGTGGTAATGGGACTGAAAACACATGAATTTAAAGATTAAGATGAGTGGGCCAAAACCTTGGTTCTTATAGTGTATGAACTAAATGTACATAGAATTAAAGAATACTCTTTTAATGAGTTTGTCAGAAAGATTAAAACAGTTTGTGGGGTCACAGTAAAAAAAAATTATCCCAAAAGAACTTTCATCAGACCTGAAGCTCTTTATACTTGGTTTGATTTTTCTTCAGATGGGTGAAGTTGTGTTAAAAATTTGCAAGCATTAATGACTTTCAGTCTTATTTTAGAATTATTTGTATATCTGCCTGTTTGGGAGATGTGTATACTTTCAAATGCAAAAACTGTGACACCAAAAGATGTTCTAGATGAGCTGCTTAAGGGACTTTTTATGAACCTGTATACAGGGGGATGCAGCCACAGGTGTGAACTGACCTTTTTCATGTGCCAGAGTAGTAACTTGATAATGATGTCTCTGTTCTGTGAACATGCCTCAGTAATAACTTTACAATATGAGGGGGATGAGGAAGCTAAAGTGAATTAATGTTTTAGCTAAAGCTGTGTTGTTGTTGTTTTTTTGTTTGTTGTTTTGTTTCGGGTTTTTTGGAATGAAAAAGATGTTTCAGAAAAAAGGCTGTTGAGGTTTGTTGTCTTGGAGCTGAAAAGCGTTGTAGTTTAAAGTTACAGTCATTTGTTTTTTGGGGTTATTTGATAGGGGGAAAAAAGTGATACTCTGAAATATCCATGTATTAATTCATTAATTATGTCTTCCAACAACAGCATTCTCATAAGCTTATGCTTATGAGGAAGCTTCTTTGTTGAATACAGTGGTGTAGATAGACATTGTTGTTGTGCCTAACAGCGTTATATGTATGTAGCTACAGAGCAACCACATGCATAATATGCTCAATATTGTCAGCAGATGCAACACTCCATCACCAGAAATCTGACAAAGAGCCAACTAAACAACAACAGCTGGTTATAAGCTGCATTTTGCATACAGGGTTAACTGTTTAAACGTCACCTTTCCCATCAAAATATGTTGATACAGCTGTAAGAATTCATGTGTTTCACCTGCATGCACCTCGTGTTTTGTCTAAAATATGTTTCGCTGAGTGTGACATGGGCTTGGAAAGTCTTGTAAGGTCTTTTGTGTCTATCTAAGCATGTTTCTTTTTCTCTTAAAACAATGATATCACGTTAATTTGCGTTGACCTCATAACTCTGGACCCATGTAGGATTGTTGCAAAGCGCCTGCAGGAGTTAACTTGTAGCAGATAACTCTTGCTTTCAGTCTGTGATCTTTGAAGACATCCTATATTTTCTGCTACATATTTTTGGTGTTTCATTGCAAGCAGCTGCTGGAACAAAGACTGCTGTCTTCAAAGGGAGGTGAATGTGGGCCACCTGAGTTATTTCGCCTGTAAACATTTTGTTGAATCACAGCGTTCTATCTTGGCAGAGGTGACTCATCAGTTGTTGATTTCCCCCTTTTCCTTTTTTCTTGACAAAGATTTCAAGGAACTTACTCATGGCCGTGCAGTCGTGGTCCTCTGTAGGAGGAACAAAGCAATCTTTCCAAGATCGTGATTTATTTTTTATTTTTTTTTAACACCAGTAAAAGCTGCGCTTTGGCATCAGCGATGGTTGTAGTTCTCTTTCCCAGCCGCGACACCTTGGCCGTCCTCCTGCCGTTTGTAATTTTAGAACGCAAAATCTCTTGCCAGGTTTCTTTTTAATCCTTCAAGGCGTCTTAGTTAAATAGAGGTTAATAGAAGTGAATAACTGTGTGTGCTCACTGTGTACATGACATCCATCACAATCACTGGGTGTATCCTGATAGGTCACAGAGAGGGAGCACAAACCTTGAGGCTATGGATGCCATCTGGTCTAAGTCAGATTCCACGGTGATGCTGCATGTGTGCATAAGTTTGTGTTTAAAGTGGGTCTTTAACTAGAACTTGGGCTAGCTACTGTCTTCTATTCTTTATTGGAGTGTATTTCAAATTGCATTCTGTGTTTGTTGCTGGCTCATAGTCTTTTTATAGCCTTTATAAACCGACACTGTGACACAGGTTAAACCAGTGCTGGCAGTTAATCTGAATGGATCTGCACACGTCAGCACACCTGACATCACAGCCTCCACCCAGCTTGCGATGAGGGCATTAATTGACTATGATCAACAGGTGGTTTTATCGAGGTGTAGTTTTTTTTGTGTGTGTGTGTGTTTTTGGTGATGATTTGCTATTGCTGAAATAATAAACCTTCCAGATAAAACAATTTGTACATCAACTCTTTTTCCATCATTTAAAAAAGTGCATTTCTTTCACCGTTTATTCAGGACATCTACTGATCTGAAGGTTGGTGGTCTGCTTCCTGGCTCTTCTACTCTGCATGCCAAAGTATCCTTGGGCAAGATACTGAACTCTGAGTTTCTCTTGATGCGTGAATGTATGTGACTGTTGGATAGAAAGGACTAAGACATGTATGTGAATACACGTTGTATAAAAGTTCTTTGCGTGCTGGAGTATAAAAGCATTATATAAGAACCAGTTCATTTACCATTTGCCAGGGCTTCTCACGGTCATTTTTATCATCTCAGTCAAAACACTTAAACAGTGTTACTGGACTTTATCATGGTGTTTTTCAAGCCTGAAGGTTTGTTTTTGCTCCTAAAGTTAATTTTCATTTAAATATTATTTAGTTAAACATGATTAATGTACTGTAAAACATTATGCGGTTGTACTTCAGATAAATAACATGGGTATGTGTTATAAACTAAATCCTAATTCAGATCAGTCAAAAGTTTTAAGTGTCACAGAAGAATGCAAACAAAATAAAAGGCTAAATTCTTTGGTTACTTAAAAATAAATAATGTAATAGAATACCAAACAAAATCTCAAAAAACTTCCTCTATACAGTGTCTTTTCTTCTGCATAGATTCAAACTATTTTACTTTGTTGGGAAAGAGCCCACAAATAAATGGCCAATACACATACTGTATATGTGTAAATATCCTCAGCACAAATGCTAGAAACTTTCAATTGTAAGCAAAGGAAAACATGAACAAAGCCAATATTTACTCAGTTGTAGTCCACGTTTTCTCCAATGAAGAAAGAAAAGAGAAAAAGCACAAGAAGTGCAGTTAAGTGTGCAGTGAGGGTCATATGGATAGTATGTGCAGTTAGACCACAAATCCAATGTGGTATCGAGCTGTCATAAGATGAGAGGCAGGTTTCACCCTGGACAGGGGTCCGGCCTGCTATAGAGCTCCAGGGTTAACTCAGAAACAGGTGTCAACACTTATCCCATTTTGCCTTCCCTGCCTGCTGCTGCTGAGGGCTGGATGCCTCATTTGTATTGGCGTCAAAGCTGAGTTGCGCTTTTGCTCAGCGCAGCAGCAAACCGAGCTAGCCATTAAAAGGTGTGTTTCAGAGCGCGATGCGTCTTGTCTAAAAGCACCTTTACACCCTGTATTTACTTTGTGAATCCATATATAGAAATCTCTAGGCTTTTTGCCATTACTCTTTATCCTCTGTAATGTTTTCAACAAGCAACCATCAGTCTCATTTTTGTTTACACTGCATGCAAATAAGCTGAAATGTCTGGACAGAGATTGTTTTAGTCTTTATGTAGCAGGCACCTCCACAAGGTACATCCACAAGTGGGGGGGGTACACAGGCAAAACATGCCGGGTATGAACATTTAAAACAATTAATGAAACTGCAGTCAATTAAAATACAGTTAAATTTAATTAAAGGTGGAATACAGTTGCAGAGCAGTAATCTGTAACATACAGATGTGTGTGTGTATATATAAGGTAGAAGAGTAAGAGGCAATAAGAGAGAGAGCAGAACAGAAACGTAGAGGTATTGTGTGGGTGTAGTTAGTGTGAGTGCAACAGAAAGGACAGAAAATTGCATTTCATTTGATAATTATGTAATGTAGTGTAGTTTTATGTAATATTGTGGTTACAGTGTGCTAAGTCACAGTTTCTATGAGCAGTCAGCATGAACATGTTTTTGTCTAACTGAAAATGTATCTCTGTATACATTAATGTGTATATCTGGATACCTATTTCATTTTATATACATGTAGATATTTGAGTAGATTGGACACAGCAGCATCTTTATGTATGCAACAAGCTCTTGTTTGCAAACCTAATGAAAGTTGTTTAGATACTGTGCATAAACACATGCTGAATGGTTGTTCTGTGTTAGAGTTCAGGTGTACAGTTTAATATCAAATAGCATTAGATGAGTGACAGCATTACAGCCCACCCCCCTGCACTCTCTTTGATGTATTTTTCCTCCCTCGAGGGTTTTGTCCATAAGTCAGCATTCATGATGGTGTCAGGAGGTCAGAGATTTACAGAGGGAGGTGCATACCATGTTTCATGAAATGAGTCTATGCTTTACGGCCTCTTGTGCAACGATAAAACATCTTCTAGGTAGGCAGCTGATCTGTCAAAACTGCCTCCTCTTTTTTCTCTCTCAAGGTGTTGTTTACCCATCTGTGTCTTCTTGTCGGAGAAGAGAATGAATCAGATAATCACAGGCCTGGGTGTAAATATATGAGATGTGCCACTTTCTTTCTTTAAAAGAGGTCTTTTTAGCAGCACAGGCTATGTCCTCGGCTCCATCTTTCTCCTCTGAATGTGTTTGACCCGGGTAAATATAGCCTGTTGGTTTTAGCTCGAGGATAAACCCAGATGTTGAGGAGGCCTGTCTTGCCACAGGTTGGCCTGCGTCCTCTTCGTGGTCACCGTTGGTAACAGAGGGGAGAGTGAGAGAGAGAGAGAGAGAGAGCCACATCGTCCATCCACAAAACACTTAAACAGTGTTACTGACTAAACTCTCAGCTTGTGACAGGGTTACAGCAGATCCACTGGCTACAAAGGCATTTAGACAGCCCGATAAAGTGCTGTACATAAAGAGTGATTTACACAAGACTGTGTAATGCAGTCCATTCAGCAATTTAAAGTGAAGGCCACGCTACAGATTTATAAATGGATATCTACTCCAGAAGAGTCTGTACTTAGCCCTGACAGGCAGCGAGTTTAAATGTGAATACTTCGATCTGTCCTTATTGAAACAGAGAAGGACTCTAAGATTTTCATGAGTGTTAGAAAACTGGATTCAATGTTTTGAGGGTTTTCTGAATTCTCACATTAAATCTGAGTGCATGAAAAATAGGAATAGCTTCACCAATTGGCTATAGACTTGCTTTATCCCTGAACAGCACTAAATGTCCTCACCTTTATAACATTAAGAGCTCTCAGCTGTTACTCCTTCTCCTCCCTTTCCTTTGTAAAGTGTCTCTCTGCCCTCTCTTTAAAACACGAATGAGGATGGTGAGTGATGCTGATGACGATGCTAGAAGCACAATTCATTCAATTGATCTCTAGGGAAAAGACTTTGTTCCAGAGACTTTCAAAGCATTCAAATACTTGCTCGTTAATATGAAATGCCACGGAGGTGAAAGGGACAGCAGACACTTCTCTCTATAATGTCTTCATTTCACCTCCTCCTTATTTCCAGGTAGCCGTGTCTAGAGTGTTAAGACAACGAGTATGTTGTTACACCTGCTTCTTATCTGTTCTTAACTGAGCCATCACATGTGGAGATGACAGGTTGGGTGTGTGTGTGTGTGTGTGTGTGTGTGTGTGTGTGTGTGTCTGTGTGTCTGATTCCACAAAAAGCTCTATTGTATTTAGCATGCCAGAAATGTGCTGGAAACAGGAAATCCTGCACGACGGGATAAAGAAACAGCTGATTGTGTCTCCATCTGTTATTAATGGAGTGAGACAGTGAATTAACCTCGTGCACTCGACGTACACACGAGCTTGACCATCAAACACCTGTCAGGTCATGGGTTCACTTGCTATCTGTTTTAGGGTGGGGATATACCCCCTTTTGAAAGCATGCGTGGCCAACTTGCACACTAGGGACAAGTAGTTGTTGTTGTTACTTTTTTTAAGGCAACCTAGAAAAGCATCAATATTTGGTGATTTGTATTGTTGTGACACACAGTTTAAACAATTTGGATAATACCCCTCCGTAAGGTTGCAGATTACAGCAGCAATCATAATCATGACGACTGTGTTCAATAATGTAAGTTTTTTTCTTATTTCTTAATTTAATAATCATGCAGTTAATTTTCCCATAGAAATTCATGCTTTAAACTTTTCTTTAAATTTAATTAAAATGGAAAACAAATTTAAATGAAGAGGAAGTGACAATACAGAATTGTCCAGAAGGAATTTTTACCCCCTGACTGTGAAGCCCATTTCTCAAAGGCACCAGCTTGAGCTTTGCTAAGATGCTGCTGCAGATAACCCTCTTCTGTTATCACAAGATGTTACATTTTAAAGTTTCAGTAATATCAATGATAATGTCTACGGTGCAGACAAACATCAAGAAAGGACCACACAGCTGTCGAGTGACAGAGAGCTGAAATTGACAGCCAAGTATTGGATGCCACCAAATACGGGCTGAGTGAGGGACCTTGGAGACACAAGCAGCTGCAAAAACCTGAAAATCCTTTCCAAGGTTCCCTTGTCGCTGCAGTTGGTTGGTTGCTAGTGGTCATTCCTCGCTCTAGCCTAGATGACCCTCTAATCAATTTCCTGTGCTGTCAATCAACCAAATTGCTTACCTCAAAGCTAAGAAAAGCCTAATGCGAGACTGTCATGATGCTGACCATCATTGTTGCCATTACTCTACAGTCACTGAATGTCACTTTACGTTGACTCTCGTTGCAACGCTAATGCTGTTCGTGTCCTGTTTGGGTGCCTTTAAGCCAACTTTCACTTCACCTTTCCTTCATCCTGTCCTGCCTACTAAAGGCTCTGTTTTAGTCGTATTGGCTCAGGCTGAAAATGGTGTGTGAGTTTGGTCTTTTACAAAGCAAAAAATAAATAAATGAAAGCACCTTTTATGAAAGAAAGGGATGTGCTTTATTTATAACAAGAAACCAAACAGAAGCTTCTTAGTGAAATGAACGCAAGAGTAATTATTTTGTCCTGATGATCTCATTTCAATAAGTCACAATCTTTTAATTTTATTTTAATAAGTTAGTGGCCCAGTCCCACGCTTGCATTCTTACAGATGCAGAAGTTGTTACAGTGGCATTACTCTGGGCTAGAGTAAGATCAGCTCTGGATTTTTGGTTCAGGTTTTTCACCCATCTGTTTTTAGTGTTACAGTTTGAAACTCGACACTAACGACAGAGTTTGAAATCAGCAATCGAAAATGGTAATGCAAAAGAGGAAGTATAAAAGCCCATCATCTCAGTAAATTGTCTGAATCACAAAGTCAACAAAAGGCTGTCGTGTTCCAGGCAATTATGTCCCAACAATGAGTCAGTTCTTCTTTGTTAAATGGATGTGTGAATGACCACATTTTGGCCTCTTTGTAGCCTCCAGGAACCTCTCGTGGGGAAATTCGATCTGTACTTTCTTTGAAGGTGTTCATTAGCCTTTTTACTAGTTCTCCTTCTGTGCTGCCGGCTGGAAGTTGAGCTGCTGGACAGGAAGTGAGTGTATTCTGAGGGGGACGCAAGTGTGTGGTGGATATGAGTGTTGCTGTGAATCAGCCGTTAGGCATCAGGGAGAGAAATGGTCTTACCCTGTGATCCGTCATGATGATAAATGACCAGTTCACAGGGTATGAGTCTAAACATTCATTTCAGAAAGAGGCCGTGGAGTTTGTCTGTGGCATGCAGCTGCAATCCTGGAGACTCTCCCTGCCCTTTCATTGTTAGGATAGTTTAAGATTGGATCATCCTGGTTTCCGGAGAGGAACAAGGCTGCTTCCAAATTCTCCAAACAGCATCAGGAAACATGTAGAGAGATTTGAATGTTTCCTCATTCCTGTGTCGCACAGGATGTTTTTCTTTTAGTGACCAGCATGTCCTTTTAAAACAGAGACAGCAGATCGCACACCCACACCCACAGGACCTCGCGCATGTGTAGGAATAGGTGGATGAGGAGGGGATAGTTTAAGTTGTTTTATTTATTGTTTTTTATTTGAAATATTTCATGAAACATCAACAGTAACACGGTATACTCCCCTGGCATTTTGTGGCATGTGTGATGAGAAACATGCATAAATATACAAACATGCATATATACACACTGTTATACATACATGTGGTCTCTAACACTGTCAGTTTTTTCACAGCTCAGATCTCAGGCTGTTGCTGTTCACTGTGGTGCCATTGTTTTAATGCTAATTGAGTATAGCGTGCGGTCATTCCATGGATGCCTCTTGTCCCACTTTATTATGGTACTGTATCAAAATGTGCATTTTTTCCCCCCTCCTTATTTCAAAATCAGATTTGGTGCTGTGATGGAGGTTATTTAGCTCATTTGGTCTACACAGCTCAGACAGTGTATGGTATGATAATGTGTTTATGTCATTGCTACAGCAGGGCAGACAATATATTTAGTCTGCTGTGTGAGGGGGAATTTCTTGCAAACATACAGTATATTTCTGTAACTCTCGGGCACCTTTTGTTGTATTGAGTATTCATTATGTGTATGTGTATGCATCTTTAAAAATATATATTTGTAGTTAACAAGCAACTTATGTTGATATGCTGCCACTTCCAAAGGATTACATCTTTTTAGACATCAATGTATTTGTTAGATTTCTGCTTATTAAGCTCCATCTAGTTTATATCCAATAAAAACCAGCAGATTTTATTTTATTTTTTTACAGTAAGTAACATATTTGATAAAACCATGTAATATTTTATATTCACGACTAGAGGATGTAGGTAAAAAGTAGACATTGACATGTAATAACTTGTTTTGATAAGCCACTGATCCTACGTGGTGATATGACCCTGGGAATGTTGTCCCAGCATTTGCTATTTGAAGGTCTCTCCAGGGAATAATCAGAAAACAGATCCAGCATCCAGGGCAACAAATGTAGTTTCTGTTTCTCTGCGCCAGTTTTGCTATTGAAATAATGATGTATCTCATGATGTTGATGCTCAAATTTGGTTTTGGAAAAAATCTCTTTGACCCCCCCTCCACGTACTTGTGACATCTAGAGTGATGTGTGTGCATTGCTTTGGTACCACAAGTCAAACTGACCTGTTCATGGTGGACATTGAACAACAGTTAATTTTACTGAAACGTAGCTGGTCCTGACTCTTGAATTTACACAAAATTATGTAGCCTCCACTGGCAGAATGAGCAAACTAGACACAATAGCAGCCTATTACACTGAGATTCACAAAGATGATCTTTATGCTAATCAGTATACTTGTTTACAATGCATATTACAACCTAAAAGTGCAGTGTCTACGTTGCAGCATAGGATATAGAGCTCTGCCATAGATTTAATGCAGTACCATAAATCATGCATAACTGTGGTCACACGCTTCAAACAAGCCTCTTATAAACTCTTTTCAGGTGAACATAAATAGTAGCGTGGCTCCTGCTTGTGCCCTGCCCTCACACATACATCATCTTTGTCTTAGCTTTTTTTGCTGAGCCTGAACAGAGTTTTCCTGAGCCACTACATGTGAAAACTTGTATGCCTTCAAGTGCTGTTTATTCGAGTGCCTGATTAAATTAGCAGTATTGTAATTAGTTCTTCTGATGCCAGTCCTTGAAACACTTTCATTGTAACATGTAGCTCCCTGGCTGTTTTTAATCTTTTTCTCTCACTGCAGACTTGGCATTCAGTGCATTTAGATCATGCACTACTGTGGAAAATATTTATGTGGTAAAATCTATTTTACATTGGAGGGAAAATGTCAAAAGCGTCAGCTCTCTGCTTAATTGTTTGTTGTAGCCAAAGGCGGTGATCGATGCAGTTGTTTTTCCAGCAAACGTTAGTGCATGTAGCAGCGACAGGCTTGTTAACTGTCCCACAGGAGTCGGCCAGAGAGCAGTGGAGGGGTGAAGGAAGTGACAAAAGTTAGTGTTTCTCCACACACCAGCAGAGGCTGTTATCATTGTGAGAGAGGAGACGGGTGAGCTGATAACTCAGAGCCCTGGGATGAGGGACAGACTGTGGGAGAGGCTGAAAGGGAGGTCTGTTGCTTCCTTCTCCTCTTTCACTCCCTGGATTTATCCTCCCTTTTGTCTCTGTGTTTTCCCCGTGACCTCTGCAGCTGAGCTCTGATTAGACAACTGCTCAGTTCAGTGTGGCAGGAGAGGCTTTACCTGAGAAACAGTAATGACTAAAACAAAGGCGGACAAAGAAGAATAAAGTGACATGTGATTGTGATAAAGGAGGTGTATTGTGTGTGAGTTTTTGGAGGAAATGCAGTCTGTTGTTTGTCTCTGGAGAGAGCGTGTATGTGGAGCAGATCTCCTCTTTCTCTAATGAGTATGTTTACGAAGGAAAAAGGTTTAGCGCAATGTAGACGTTGGAGACGGTGGATATTGTGTCTGTGCTGGAGCTGTGTGTGTGTGTGTGTGTGTGTGTGTGTGTGTGTGTGTGTGTGTGTGTGTGTGTGTTTTTTCCCTGTATTCACCTGTACCTGACTGAAACTTGCTTGACCCAATTTGCTCCCTAAAGGCACTCACAACACCTCTCTGTCCTTGTGTGTCTCAGACATGCTTTTAGATAACTTTTCTTCTCTCAGACTGTCGCTGATCTCAACCCAAACACCTCAACACAGACTTACCTGCACTCATTAACTACTCCAGACGCTCTTCCCCCGTGTGCACACTTGTCTGCAGAGGGCTGCGTTTCTTCAGCCGTTCCCACGTCTGAGTTTTGAATATTGGCAGCCCCATGCGAATCCTCCAGGCGCTGTTCCCCCCCTCCCCTGCTAATTTATTCACAAGTAGTTTGGCTTTTGGCTTAATTTCAGTGTTGAAAGTTAAATCTAGGAAGAGTCTTGGTGTTGAAATAAAAATAAGGCTAGTCACAAAAAGGTAACCTGTCAGGTTTTTATATCTGTCTATATCCTGTTGCCTGTGCCATGCACAGAGGTTAAAGAAATACGGTGTCATTGCATTTGGGCAAAAAGATTAACCTAGCTAGTAAAGAGTGTGACCCATGAGTAAACTATATCAAAGGAAGTTCAGCAAGAGTTGGGTTGCTTCGTCTTCAAAAGGCCATTGACAATAAACAATGTGGAGCTAACAGACAATTTATTTATTTGGTTTTGAAGGGACAATAACCTATTTTTTCCCATGATATTTGCAATATAAAAAGAAATTAAGTTTTTGTTTGAGTATAAATTATGACATGTTGGTAAAAAGACAATTTTCTGCTTTATAATAGTCTTTTTTAAAATTTAATATTAATAGAAGTATTGTCAGCCCTGTGACAGACTGGCGACCTGTCCAGGGTGTACCCTGCCTCTCGCCCTAAGACAGCTGGGATAGGCTTCAGCCCCCCCGCAACCCTGAAAGGGATAAGCAGGGATGGATGGATGCATGGATGGATGGATGGATGGATGCATGGATGGATGGAGAAGTATTGTTGAAAAATAAATGGAGAAACAACGAAGATTGCTGTTGTTGAAACTGGGATCTTGAATATTGCCCAAAATGTCAAATAATTCCTTCAAATGCTCCTTCTTAACTCTCCTTACCCTTCCCTCCCTTTTGTCCTATTTTTAATCTTTAACTTCATGCCATTAGTTAAATGTTTTCACTCCACACCGTAATTCCTAGCCCCGGAAAACAAATAGGCCACTGTATCCTTTTGAGAGCACATGTGCAGCTCAGTGTGAGTGCATGCATGGCTGTAGGACCACACCCTGGACTCACGCCACGCTTTAAACCAAACACAGAGCGAAAGGGAGATGACTTCTGCATGAATTTAGCTTGTTGTGACACAGCTCCACATCAGTTCAAGCCGGGACTGTGATGACTGTGGATTGCAGGGTAAGGAATGAGAAAAATGGCAGTGGCGCTGCCCTCAGTGCCGTCTCTGCAGCTGTAGCCAAGGTTGAGAAAGAAAGTGATGATGGTGATCCGATGGTACAGTGCTTGTGTTGTGAGTATGCTTTGAAGCATTTGAGGGTGGTTGGAGCAGACACACCTTCCATTTGATTGTTGTTATTGGCCTAATTCCACTTCAGAGATGCCGCTGTCAGCCCAGATGCCTGAGATAACTCTGAGAGGCTGAAACCTCTATCAGCAAGTAAAACTCCTCCTCACCTTCTCTGTGTGGCTTGAAACAAACAACCATTCATAAATTATCACAGTATTTTCTTAAGCATTAGAAGCACAGTGGTTTTAATGCAGTGCAGATTTTGACCTCTGGATTCTAAAAGCAAAGCATCTGCGCTGTTCCTGTGTTGACACTGAACCCTATTGGGTAGGTCAAAAACACAACCAGCCTCAACATAATGCATGGGTTAACCCCTTACCCTAATCTTTACCACCACAACTAAAGTCTTAACCCTGAAAAGCCATTTAAACTTATGTGGCCCAGCATTTTTAGCCCCCATAGAGATCTAGGTCCACACCAGTATAGCAGGCTTCCTCTTTTCAGAATCCCATGAATAGTAAAACAAGCCCACACACATGCACACAATACCACTGTGAGTTAAGAAGAACCACACCTTCTCCTGTAATCCTCTTTCAGTCAAGACAAACCCCTCTTTATAATATCTTCTGAATAGGCTTCGTTCACCTGTACTCACCACCTGCCTCTCTGCTTCTCCTTTGCCAGGAATGGATGCCCTTGTAAATGTGTAATACACAACTGCAAACTTAAGTCCAGTGTAAGAAGAACAAGTGGTACAAAAAAAAAAGAAACTCAACAATAATAATGAGAAGTGTACCAAGAAAACAAGAGAAATACCCAGAATGAATACAAACATAAAGGCCTGCAAGGACTTTATAATTAATATTTGTTATCCCATCAGTTTCCTGATGAGCAACATCTTCAGAGTATCCAGAGTTTCTTGCAGAATTGGACTGTATTTGAGGTGTTAATGATGCAGGAAACAGGTGAGAGCGTGTGTGTGTGTGTGTGTGTGTGTGTGTGTGTGTGTGTGTGTGTGCAAAAAAGGGGCACAACCATGTTTTCTTAAATAAATTAATAAGTAACACTGCATTTGGTTTGTGACAATGAATAACAGAGCTCCCTCACGTGAGTCTCATCCTGTGGATGGAGTCCAACTTCACTGTCCTGGACCAGTGATGATGGTTGCTGTTTCTGCCCTGCAGCTGTGGTAAACTCGGGGTAGTGGTTCTAACCACTTAAAGCCCCAGTTCTCCACCTGCTGCAGGCTCTGATTGCACAATGTCTACACAGGGAGCGTACATTCTTGTCATCCTTATGTGATACCAGAGTGCGATGTGTTGCAGCAACAATGTGAAATAATCGTTAGTGAAACTGATTTGGCTGCTCCGGCGTTAACGTTTCTTAACTTTGAGGTGAGTGAAGCCAGGACCAATGGGACGCAGTTGAATGACACAACAGGGTGGGAACTCATCACAGGGTTACCTAGGCAACAGGAACATAAAATGTGCACTAGTGATAAGAGAACCCTGTTTGTGTGGATGTTAATTGATTCAGTGATTTAAAGATTCAGTTCAGAACAGCGGAGTTGGAGTCTGTGTGACAAAAGGAGGAGACACCCCAGATAACTGACTGACCTCCATGACTGAGTAGCAACTGAACTTTGAAACCGAGAGCAAGGGAACTGTGAAATAGTTAGGTCATTAGGTCATTGTGTCTGACAAATATATCATTCGTTTCCTCAGCATCTATTCCAGAGTTTTGAAAATGCATAGGAAAAAACCCTGAAGTGGAAGCATTGATATGGAAGCTGTTTTATAGCACTTAATACTAATGCTTAACAAATACAGAGTATACATTTACCTTAGAGATTTACCTCTGCTGCTGTTTGCGCTGGTTTAATTTCCTTGCTGTTGGCTGCAGTCTTTGTTTCTCTTTTCTCACAGCTTCACTTTGTACAGTGCTTTCTGCAGCTCTGTGTTTCAGCTCAGTCTCAATGGACCTACTGTACTCTGTTTGCGCTCACCAGTCCTGCAGGCAAACAGTGCCTGGTCTCTGTGGGGCCTGGGACCTGCTGAGATGCAGTACTTCAGTTTCACTGTAGGCTCATGTTACCACAGTGTCTGGCTACTGGCTTTGTGTGCATGCACATGTGTCTGCATACAAATGCTGGAGAGGGAGTCGAGGTTGACAGTTTGCATGTTTTTTTGTTTTTTTTCACCCTGTTTATTCTTGAAGTCACACTCACAGATAAAAGGTCACCAAAATGTAAAATTTTAGATATAATTATAGATCAGATATCGGTTATAATGCCTATCTATTCAAGTCAGTTCGGTCTTCTGAGCTAACATCGCCCTGTGTTAGCAGCAGCTAGCAGGAGAGCTAGTATAGCATGTAGAGAGCAAAGAGCTACCAATATGGAGGATATTTACAAGCTTTTAATTTTAATTGGTAACTGAGGTTGAGTGAGTGGATACGACTGAAAAGCTCAATGACGATACTTTGGCGTTTCTCTGACACTTGTTTAGTGTCACTAGTTGTGCTTGGTCAGAGAGTTTATGTAAGGAGAAGTTAGGAGGATGGTGATTCCCCTTCCTGGGAGGCTTTTGTTACATTTACAGCAACGACGTGTTATTGTCAACTTGTTTAATATGCTTTATAAAACATAAAAGAATTGTTCCCAGTTTCTTCCTTAGAGTGAGGAAAACAGCTTAATTTGTAACTAGTCAGTTGAATTGATGTCTGAACTTAGTATTTTGTATTCGAAATAGAAGGAGCTGGATCGGTGACAGCAATAGAGTGAGGGTGATGCACCAGACAGAGTAGTTATGAGAGAAAGGCCCTCCATTTGTCTCCAGTGGTGTCTGGATGAAGTTGCATGTTCACATTTTTGTGCATGTCTTTTCTGTTTCATCTAACTCTTTACCTCGGCCTCTCCAAATATTCTGTGGGACTGGAAATTGCTCCCCTTGGCTGGTGTTGCCAGACAGAGGGGGGAGGAGGAGGAGGGGGAGGAGGGGCGGGCTAGAGCGATTATGAGACTTGGGGTGTGCTTTAACCCACTTAGCACACCATCTCAGGGTCTCCTGCCAAAACGGTGAGCTTAGTGCTTTAAATCCTCCTCCCAGAGTGAGCTTATAGTTTGTTGCTTGCGGCTGTTCTTTGTCTTACTGCCTAGAAATGCTATCTGCACACTTTTCATCTTCCTTTGAAAATTTATGTTTATTTGTATCAGCATGCTGTTTTTATTTGCCTTATAAGTGGATTCATGTGAGTGTGGATCTGTCCATGTTGTATAGAGAATTTTGTTTGAAGTGAGCCTCCTGGTTTGTCTTCCCAGTGTTCAACGCCAGCACCCCCCTTTTCACACACAGTTTGCACTGGGCTAGCCTCTGCCCCAGGGGTCTGATTATAGTCTTGTCCATCCTCTCCCAGCTATGCTGGGCTTCCTCTCTTAATAAAACAGGCTCATAAGGCCAAGTTCCTTGCATTCTTTATGTGCAGCATTCTCTCTTGTTTTTTCACATGCATGGATGGGTTGCACTGAGAAATGTAGACCACCACATAATTTACAAAGCGAAATTGTGCACAATGCTTTCACTGTGGCTGAGTACTCGTGAGTAAGGCTGCTCCATTATGGTTATTTTGGACCCTAATGTTTAAAATGTAATTATTTAACGCAGTTATTCAATGACTTATCAAACTTTTGAACTTTAAAAAGCTTGTGTGTGTGGGATTGTCTTTAAATATAAATGAAAAAATTGAATAAATAGAGGGAAAAAGAGGTGAAGTTAGGGGCACACAAGGCCGACTGGTTGGGAATTAAGCCGAGACCAGCAAATGTTTCTGACCCTAAAGCCTGTTTGTACGGGCAACTGCCAGCTCCTGCTGGCCTGCAGCCTCCACCCTGATGTCTACGGGGGTGGAGTCTTGTGCAAACTATGAGACCTCAACAGCAGCAGCAGGGAGAGCAATGAAGAGCTGATGACCAACTGATAACACTATCAAACACTACCAAAAGTGGACCGGGTGAGAGACCTGGTGATTCACAGATAACAGCAGCTGTAATTTGTTTTGGTGATCTGCTCCGTAGTCTGATCATCCTATGATCGCCGGTCGGCGTCATCACCAAAGTAGTGTTTTCTGAGCTCTGAAATGTGTGGTCCCAACAAAAAGACTCACCAGTGTTGTCTCAGTAACTGGTAAGTGAGAAACTGCTGTTGATAGAGAGATAAATTTACCATAATTAGTGAGTATACATGGACAGACCTCAGCTGAGCAACTAAAACGATATTTGATCATTACATATGCTGGCTCTTTAAGTTATTACTACAGGTCTGTAGCTCTGCTGTCTTTCTGTCACTTTTCTCCCCTCCACCCTTCATCATGTTTATCACACACAGCACTTTTTCAACAACAGAAATGCCTGGCAGGAAAGAAGTTAAGGAGACACAATAAACGAGCTTTTCTGCAATTGCACATTTATATTAAGCTAAAAATGATTTGATGATCGTCGAGCCGAGATATCATTGTCCTTTGGGAGGACTCCAGCTGTAATGTTTATGATCCTTCCACAGTTTCAGCTACAGAATTATTTTACGACCTTTTTTTTCTTCTAGATAGTCTGTTGACTAAAGGCTCCCTTTCCATTATCTTGGCTTGAGCTGAAGATTAAGATTTGGTGGCAGGAAAGCACACTGCTGTAAAGGAAATGGGTTCACTTGGAACACAAGACATAAAATTAATGCAAAAAATATATTTCATCCAGATTGTTATTTTCAGAATTTTCAAAAGCCAGTAAATTAAATTCCAGTAAATTGCTTTTGAGTTTTGTTTGCCAGTATTAGTCATTCACAAAACAAGAGAATACTTTTGTGTTTTCCTGCAAATGCAAACTGAAGAGCAGAGGGGAAACAAACAGTTGGGGGTTGGCTGATTCATCAGAGGGATTGTTAGAACAGCAGCCTTGTCATTGTAGGTTTACGTCTGGACTCCTCCCTATACACACACACACACACACAGCCTTCCCGCCCTTGTAGCACAGAGGAGTCATGGCAGAATCGAGGTCAGCCAGGCAACCCAGTCCTTATTTTGTCCCCCCTCCCAAACAAACAATCTTCTGTATCCTCATATCTGTCCTCTCTCCCTCTCTGACCTTCTCATTCAGATCAGTCAGTCATGTCTTTCTCCTGCTTGCTTTTCATAATGTCTCGCCTCATCTCATGCTCTTGCTCGGGGTAGTTCCCCTTGTGTCTGTTAAATGAAGACGACAGGGTGAGATTTATAATTAACAAAGGCATTGGCACTGAAAGGGAGAGCTGTCTGGAAGAGTGGGGATGGTGAACAAATTGGGCTTTTTACAACAGATGATCAGAGATGCTGAAAGAGGGACAGAGACCCAGTGAGTGATGCGATCTAAAAAAGGTTGTGCTGTTTTTGTATGCAAGTTTTGGCCAAGTATAAGCTGCTTAGTCATAGCTGAACTCTACTTTCACACAACTTACTGCATGCAACCCTTCATGTATACTGTGATAAGTTCAGGCAGCCATGAAGATTCGTTACCATCACATAAGAGAGCTTTGTACCCTCAAGACTAAATTATCGCTGGTGAAATTACTGTGTTGCTGTACACCCACAGTGCAGTTCAGTGGGGGGTTTTTTCTTAAAGAAGTGCTATAAATTCAGCTTATTTTTGTCACAAGGTTTTTATTGCATGTCTCATAAATGCTAACATTTCATGTAGTGTTGGGCAGCTCACTGTTATCTTTCAAGACGTAACAGGCAGCTGACTGTACAGCTTTGAGCCTAATGTTTACATGTTTGTTAGAGCTTAAGAGCAGACTATTTCATGTTTTGGCTGTGTGGTGTTATTAAGGTTTGTTTCTTTATTATTATGAAATTAAAGTGTTTTTGTACATTATACACTACTAACAGTAGATGAGCCATTGTAAAGGCTCACTTATACAGAAACAATCATTATACTATAATGAGCATTGCACATGTATGTCTGTATGTTTGTTTGTTGGCCTTTAAACTATCTAACATCTATATCTGTTCATAACAATCATATAGTATTTGATTAAAACATTCACATTAAAAAAAAAAGTACTTTTTCTGTTTATTTCTTTATAGAAACTGAGCAATCGAGGCCAATTCATGACCGTATGCCGTTTTTACACATGCAAATGCAACTTAACGTTTGATTGTTCCTATGTGCGTTACCTTTATTTTTTAATGGTCACCACAAGGTCTAAGTTTTAGGAATTGGTAAAGTTTTTATCTATTATCTGACGCACCTTCACCATTCAACACCATTAAATGACGGTCAAACACGATCACAAGAGATGGCAGAGAGAGGGGAATCTTTCCAGACATTTGCATGCATGGTTCCAAAGAACCACGATCAACGTAAAAGGGCAAAGGTACTTTCTGCGAACAGCAGGTGTGGCCATTGTTTCGTTTGAGGTAAAATGCTGGCTTGTCCTTTCAGTCATTTTCACATTTATATCTATGTTTACAGTCAAAAGGCCCTAGTAATTATTGATATTAATACGAGGGTTAAAGTGTCTCAATTGTAGCAAAATGTTGAAAGTCATGTCTTTTTCTTTCAGTGACTCTGTAAATGTAGTTTTAAGCATTGCTCAGAATTTTCTTTAGTACCTGTTAACAACGTTTACAAATAACAGAAATGATATGTATAGCAACAACAGCCCCATCTTGTACCATACACAGCATAGAGCCTTTGGTACTCCCCGTTCTTATAAATTACATGTTCCTATTGCATTTCTAATGGTTCCTGGTTGCTGGTAATTAAATGTTGTCTTTAAAATTCTCAGCTGTAACTGTACCAAGTCTGATTCAGTAACAATAATAATAACACAGTGAAGTATAGTGAAACTGCCAGATTATTTTTAAAATGGTCATACCATCCCGTGCTAGATTCTTAAAAAGGACCATCTCTGGTTTTGCAGAGTTCGTAGACATAGGCTGCTTTGATCAAGGAAGACAGTTGGAGAGAGGACTGCAGATTGAATCAAAGCCATCTCCATCCTTAAGGAAGCTGCCCTATTCTGAGGCTATAAGGCACGGCATGACCAGGCCTGGCACAGTATGGTTGGTTAAACAGATGGCACAGTGCAGGTCAGTGTAGTGGAGGGAGGGACGGTGCAGACAAGCTTTTAACCATCTGGGCTCCAAATAACGCTGGCGCCGGTTGTCTGTGCTTCACTCAACTGGTACCTGCTTCCTGACGAGTTAATGATCCCTGTTGGTATATTATATTGGCTCCCTGAGAGTCATCAGTGTGGAAACGAATAACTGCTACCAGAACCAGGGAATCACCGATTAAAGCGTGAACTCCACTTTTTCTGTAATATAAGTCTTAGTTTTTCCTTAAATATCATTACATTTTGCTGTCTGACATCCATCTCACTCATAGCATTTCATTGTAGTTAACCTCTTAGTACTTAACATCTTAGTATTGCTCAGTGAGTTATGTTAGGGTTTTGTATGTGTAGTGAATAGCAGAGATAATCGAACAGCAGTAACCATGAGTGAGCTGTTTGCACATGAGCAGTGTTGTTCTTGTGTAGTTATTGGAAGGCATTACAGTTCAGTACAGAACAATAAACAGCAGCCTCTCCAGTAAGTCTCTCCCTGTGCGCGGCATTCCACAGTCATGGACTATAGCTGACAGCGGTAGTCTCCATGAGTGTAATGACAGGAGTTCTCCACCTGCTGCAGGTTCTGGTTATAATGGCCCTCGAGCAGTTGAAGTCTGTCCAACTGAAGCAGTTAGTCTGTCCAACCATGGGTACTGGAGACTCAAGACAGCTGAATGACAGTGTCAAGATAGACCTACCCATAGAAAACTCTAGGAGCTAGCTGTCTGCAGTGACTAAACCTTCAAATTAAAACAGAGAGGATTGTCCAATGTTACTCTGTTGTCTTTGATAGATTAATTGCCACTCCAGGAAAAGCCTGTGAGAAAAACCATCCACTGCTGCTAACCTCTTAATGATCATTTTAATGGTGTTTACCACTGACCTACACCATGAACAACAAATGGCTTGATTCCAGGAACTAGTCAGGTTCTTTATCACTTTACACACACAGACATAACGAGTTGAGCATTAAATCCTGGTAGGTGGATTTTTATCACATTTAAACAGAATTTCCAGTATTTCCGATCCTTGTTATCTCCTAAATATAACTATATTAATTCTAGAGCTACGAGTCAAGTCCAGCTCCCAATGAGAACCAACTGTAGTATTTTCCAGAGTGGTGAAATAATTCTCTGAGGGTATGTTTTTCTTCTCCAGTGCGCTGAGAGTTTGCTTGTATCATCGGTTTGGGCTGAGTATGGTTGGTAAACCACACGTCTTAGAGTTGCGAAATATCCCACATTTGATTTTTGTATGAATTTGGAGACAAGCTGTTTGTATCTTATCAGAAACTATGATCATGTTTGAACCAGTCACTCTGTGAATCACTCCTTTGACGGTCCTCCTACATTACAAGTGGAAATGTGGAACTGACAGTTTCACTGGGAACAAATCATTGTTCCCTTTTTTTCTGTCATTTATTCAGTAACGCACTGAAAAGGGCTGTATGGTTTTGGTATGTGTATTATAGAGATTTGAGTTCAAGGTGATGTGGTGGTAACACAGCTGCTAGCCCTCAGTTAATATTTGACTCTGTAAGTGTGTAGTCACTGGCAGGAGAACAAACTAAAACGGTCTAATGAAGTCTTAGTGGAAGAAGAAGGGCTGGGCACAAGTACAAACTTTCTCTCCCATGTTAAAGTTCCTCCAGCTGCCAGTGAGTGTGCAACACCTGTTCTCCAGGTCTGTGTATCAAACGGATCGGAGCAAAACCACAGAACTAAGTGGTTGGTTTGTGGCTCCAGCGGGAGCTTCGTCAGATGCATTTGCAATGTGAATTGCTGCATTGTCAGACAAACAGCTTGGACTCAGGCCACTCATCGAGGACCGGACACTGTGCTGTGGTGTTTGCTTCTCCGCCCTCTGCTTCGTCCATCTGGCAACGGGAAAGATTTTTAAAAAGAATAGTATAACAGAGGTTTGAAGGCTGTCAGCAAAGACTTGTAAAATGTGTCAGGGCAGATAAGAAAGCTGACAAGAAAAACATGAGGAAAAGATAGAAGAAAGATAGGGAAAGTTGTGGACTGAAATTTTAAGTGTGTGAATGTGATTCCAGGTTATTCCTGGCTCACGATGGGCCTTTTAAAGGTATGCATTATTATGACTGTATACAGTTAAAACACAGAATCTGGCTTCCTGATTAAACAGAAATATGTGGATTTTCTGGCTTTTTTTTGGCTATTTGATTAACAAAATGGATTTTATGTCTGATCAAATTAAAAACTCCACTTTCAAAGAACTTCTTATAAGTCAAAATCCTGGTGATTTTTCTTTGGTGGAAAGCCAAAACCTTTCAATTTTTTAGATGCAGGAGAATCTGTGGATTGAGTAACATGTGACCCTGTGACCAGCTTATCTCATTAGCCAGGTCTTACTCAGAGACTTTGAAAGGAGAGCACCACAGTTGTCGTTTAAAATTTCTCACTCGATGCAGCATGAGTTAAAATCTGATTCGTTACCAGTATTTTTGTTTTTCATCTATAAATTTGGCATCTTATTTCAAAAACAGAAGTATTGTTATCACCACCTTGAAAAATCACCTGAGAATTACACAAACAGCCTTCCAGTTTCTGTTATGTATTCATTCAGGTGGTCATTGTGTATTTAGGCCAGCATGCTGCCTCTATAAATGCCAAAACAAAGTGTTACTCCGTGTTCATGGAGTTGCGCAGTGACTCATTTCATAGTGAAACTCGACTGCCCAGTTTGCTCACGCTCACCCTTGCTCTGTTGTGTATGCTGTAAGGATGGAGTTGTATTTCCTGTTTCGCCAGGTGTGTTTGGACTGTTTGGACTGTTTGAACATGTTTACAAGAAAGTGTGCCTCAAGAGTTATAGACATGCAAGTATGCTCACCCAAAAATTTAAAAAAGAAAAAAAGTACTCTTTGTACAACAAACGCAGCAGTGAGATCACCTTCAGTCTTCTGAGATTGTAGAATAACCAGTAACTTTCTAAAAGAGGGAAAATGAAATCATAAAGGCTTTACTAAAGATCTAAACAAAAAAAAAGACACTAACATGAGGAATATACAAGACAATAACAGATCCACGTGACCTTAATGTGTAGTTATAGTTTTGGATAGGTGGAGGACTGTTCCAACTGTTATATCAGCGGAGCTACAGAGCCTCTACAGCTCCTCAGCAGACAAGTGTATGTCTGGCTCACTCACTGTGAGTACAGCACGAGTGTACCAAAACACTTGAAAGTGACACTTTGGTCTAAAATTAACTAGCAGTCTCACCAGGTGGGTCACATAGAAGAGGAGTGGTCCCCATATGGTGTACCTTAATGCAAGGCCAGGTGTGACTTGGGGATTTTATGACAAGCAAACATTATCACTGCAGCTGTACAAAGAGTAATGAATGAAATTTAAATTTTCAGGGTCTTTGATTAGTAAATATCAGGAGATGACATTGTGAGAAAATAAAACTGATCACCTTTCATGAGAAAACCGCTTAAAGAATGAAAAGACGGTTAGGAGAAACTAATTTGGAAGCTGTGTGTCTTTCAGCGCCTTCAGCCCAAGGGCATCATTTGTTGGGAGGAGTTAATACTAATACTAACCTGATACCAAGCAAGTTAAAGAGGCACTTGGAAACCAAAAATCCCTTCTGAGAGAAACGGTGCCTGCTGTAAAAGGGCACACGATCTGAACAATAAGCAGGAAGATGTGTTTGATATTACGAAAGTGTTGCACAATAATGGCCCTTTTCCACTAGTATGTGCTCAATTTGACTCGACTCTGTTTCGGTAGTTTTCCATTACAATTGAGTACCACCAGCTAATGTGTGTGGGGTCGTTATAGCAACACGGCAGAAGTCCAGTGACGGCATTTGTATGCAACACAAGCACAACATAACGATGGAGGATGTCAAGACGATGGCATATTTGCTGCTTGGTGTAAAGTTTTTTTTTTTGTCAGACTCGGGGAACTTTTCTTTGTTGCCGATTCTCAAAAATGGAGGTCTTAATTTTCGAGTGATGATTCATCGAGTGATGCCATTGAATAGCCAATCAGTGGCATGGAGTCTCTTTACGTTACATTTTCAGATCCACGCTTGGAACCCTGGTTGAGCAGGTACTAAAAAAAGTACCTGGTACCAGGCACTACCATCTATTGGAAAACCCTAAAAACTGAGCCAAGCCGAGCGAAGTATGTACTAGTGGAAGGGCTATAAGTGATATGGGGAATAGTGCATCTTGCTAGATGATGCATCATCAAGTGCCTTGATCGGTGCAATCAGAAGAACTGATAAAAATCCAGATGGCATTTTTTGCTGATGTGAGTAAAAGTGTGCTTTGATTTAAAAAAATAAAAATAAAAAAAATTAAATGTTAATGTGCACTGGGAAATATATATGTAGAATATGAGGAATGACAAAACAAGAGAACATCATCTGCATATAATCATACCCTCTACTAGGGCTGCACAATTTTGCATAAAATGAGAATCACGATTGTTTTGCTTAGAATTGAGATCACGATTTTCTCATGATTTTCTTTTCCAATATAAATATTTATTGCACTTATTAACTGCACATCAACTTCGTAACAGTTGAGACTGAACATAAAAACAATAAATGCCTCACATTTTGTGGTTGCAAAATGTTGTGCTGCTTGAAATTCCGTCTCCACCGTTGCTCGACACTGCGTGTATAGAGCAGGTAGTGCAACAATAGAAAAATAGCAACAATAGAAAAATAGTTGCGGGACGGCACTGTGTAGCGTTTGTCTAGGGTGTTGATCATTTTCCTAAATCCCTCGTTTTGCACAGTGTTGATGGGAGCCATATCTTTGGTCAGGTGATAAGTAATAGCCTCCGTAATTTCTTTGTGCCTGCTGGAGTTCGACGTGTATAGGGAAGCGCTGTATAAGGTTCCCGTCATTGATGTTTGGGTGGTTGACCGGGGCGGATTTTCTCCTGTCACTTTCTCGTGTTCTCCGTTGTTTTTTCCCTGCCAATTTGAGCGTCACACAGCACAGCTTCTGTATCACGTGGTATAAGGCTCCGCCCTTGTCATTTGTTGAGCAGGAAGAGTGAGCGCTTGTTTTCATGCAGATTACGTCCCGGATCAAAATGCGGTACAATCGTCGTCGTCTTTTTTTTCTTCTTTTTTTTTTTTTTTAAAAAAATCGTTGTCATTTGGAAATGAGATCGCACATAAGTATGAATTGAGATTGCGATTTTCTAACGATTAATCGTGCAGCCCTACCCTCTACCTTGATTTTAATTTATCCCCTTAAATGTATGGATGTGGAAGGACTGTTTAGCTTCTACAAGTCCCAGCCCAATCCCTGCTACCACACATATCTTGGATTTGTTTGATGATTATGCCTAGAAAAATAGCTACATGGGTGAAAAGACAAGAAATCAGTTGAGTTAACAAACTGCAACACTAGCTCTTTCTCATATCAAGGCTGGTTTTGTCCTTATCAGTTCTGTTGGTCTGTTCACAGCAGAGTCAATGCAGAACAATTTGTAAGAAGAAACAAAACCAAAAAAAGGTTATTATAATGGCTGGAGGATTCAGACTCTGAGAATTTGCAGTCAACCATTGAAAATGTACCCGAATGTGTGTGAAAACATAGAGGATCATATTTGTGGGGTTCCCCTGCACATTCCTCCTCCTTGTATTTTCCATGTATTTTCCTGTTAAACATTTCCAAGTCTGCTGCTACCCCCATCTTCTCTGAACGCCTTTTTGTACCCGATCCTAGCAATTTTTCACCAGCCTAACCACAGACAGTGAAAACAGTCTAGAGTAAGAGACATGACTCAGGCTATATATACAGCTATATATAAGTTTAGCAAAATAATGGTTCTTCTGAATTTTAATGGAGAATTGTTTCTGTTTTCGTTAGCTTACGAATCACATCTAGGTCTTTTTCACAATCCGGGATTCAAGGGTGGCAACTATAAATTTTTAGAAAGGAGTTAGAGGAGAGGGAGGAACAAGGGAGTGGTAGATGTGTTTTTAATTTCCTTTAGCATGCTGCTGCTGCTGTTGCTGCCTCTGTCTGCAAGCCCTGTGGCGGATTGAAGAAGTCTGGGTCAGGACAGGGTGCGGGGGTTGACAGTCGCCCAAATGTAGCCGAAAAGATGTTGAGTGAGGACAGGAGAGAGATGTTTAAAAGAAATGTTTTCTTGACAGCAGCTAATTCTGTTAACAAATGTTAACCCTCAGTCCTTACTGCTGTACTCACATTGCAATAGCAACAACTGTGTGTACAAGCGGTCACCTACCAGGGTCTATAAACCTCATTCTTTCCACCATAAGATTCATATCTAGTCATTTTCTTCCTTTTCCTGCCAACATCTGAACTTTAGATTGTTCTGCTTTCTGGCTGTTTATGGCTGTCAGATAGTACATATACTACCATGTATAATGCGTGCAGCATGTAAATGTGCTGTAAAAAGCTCACACTCTCTCTACTTTAGTGCACTCTGTTTTTAAAGAGCAGACTTGAGGTTTTCTATTGGACTGCATATGCCTGAGATCTTTTTTTTTTTTATTTTTACACCACAGTGACTGTAGAAAGTTACCCCATTATGGCCCCCACGCACATGAGGAATATACAGAGAAATAAAGGTTTTAATCCCAGCTGTTCATAAGGGCATTCACAACTCAAAACTTTGTAAATATAATTAAAATAATGAAGCAATTTGAAGTAATGGCTCAGTCTTATAAAAGTAGTCAAGTCTTGTCTTCTCCTTTTAAAGTTCCTGAAAATTTGTTTTTAGTGTGTTTAGCAATTTCGCTAAACTTGCGCATATAAAGTTTGAGCCCAGAGAATTTGAAGTATCCCAGTCTACCTCCACCCCCGCAAGAAACTAGACCACCCTTCAGCTTCACAGCCAGTTAGTGCTCTCTCCTCTTTCTTCGTGTGAATGGAGAACCTATAGGTGCTGAGTTAAAATTCATCCATACTCAGCACCATCCTGCACCTCTCCTATCACGGATGTTAACCATTCTACTGTGTGAGGTCATTAGTAAAATGTATTTTAGAAACCGTAAAGACATCTATCAGTTCTGCTTGAGGCTGTATTTTAAGTGTAAGATATGTTCCACCACAAAAACAGTAATGATTTTAACACGAGAATGGCAAGGGCTCTCTTAGATAAAATGGTAAATGGCCTGTATTTATATAGCGCCTTTATGGTCCCTAAGGACCCCAAAGCGCTTTACATATCCAGTCATTCACCCATTCACGCACACATTCACACACTGGTGATGGCAAGCTACGTTGTAGCCACAGCCACCCTGGGGCGCACTGACAGAGGCGAGGCTGCCGGACACTGGTGCCACCGGGCCCTCTGACCACCACCACGCTGTAAGCATTGAGATTCCCCTACAGTCTACAAATAAACTAATGCTTTCACGTTCTCCTGTATCGCAGTTGTATGTGTGAAACTTGGCTGTCTTTCTGTTATCTGTTTATATCTGTTTGCTTCTCTCTTACTTGGTGTTCTCACATTTACTGTATTTTAACACAGCTGAATTCCCAGTAAACCTGTTCTCACATACATATTTTTTCTGTCCTTTTCGTCAGACAAGAGAACGACCATGAAATGTTGACTTTAACACGGCCCATTAACTACAGGGAAAAACACGCTGGTGCCATTTACCAAGCTGTGCTATTCTCTGGAACTTTCAATTTACATTGTGGGAACATGTGAGACTGACATGAATTTGTCCTGAAATGGAAAAGTGATTTAAGGTTAAAGTCGACAGCTGATGCATTCTTGTTTTCTTGGGAGTTTGTGCTCTTAAGCTTTGTTACTCTGTGCAAGCTGTGTGATAGGGACACTGCAGACTGCATCTGTCATTGAAGTAGAGGTGACTACACCTTGAAGCTGCAACCTGACCGGGTGTGAGATGAATTTAAAGCCGGTGATTGTATTATCCAGGTTGGTATACTTGACTGACTTCATTTGTGAGGCTGATACACTCAGAGGCAGGTATTGCTAATAAAAGGATGAAAAGTTGCATACAGTAATCTCCAAATCCAGCAGCAGTTAAACGCTTTCTCTTGCTCTGAGATTAATTTGACCTTACAGTATTACACCCACAATAGGCCAAGCCGTTCCCACACTTCATCTTGAACTAACCCACAATTGTGGTACAAACTGTCTGCAGAGATAATCCCAGAGGAGTCCATCATTTCACAGGCATCAGAGGAACCGGCAGGCACTATTACCTCTATCTCTGTCCGCTATCTTTCAGCCCTGACATGCTTTCCCTCCACCAGCTGAGCTTATCTAGGCCATACAGCTACACAAATACTGGGTGGAGGCAGTCAAAGTTTTCAAAGAGATCAGACAAGAGGCACGACTTTATTGTAAATCATATTGTTGTCACTGTCTTGATTTTCAAGTGTAGTGACATTTTTTTAGTGTTATACAAAGTCTGACCCCCTCACCTTAGGTAAGAGGAGACTGTAGGTAACCGAGGGGGGAAAATGATCTGCATCAGTTGGGCTTGTTTCTGAGAGCTCACCAAGTTTTTGTGGAATAATGTCCTAACTGCCTCTTCTTTCAATGGCGCTATGGGGGGTTGGGCTCAAAACAGTGAGAGTCTGAGTGGAAAAAAAAGTGAAAGAGAGAGAAAGACTAGCTGGATTTGTCTCAGAGGCCTTCTTTGTTTGACTACACTGTAACCCCATCTCTCTCACACACACACAAACACACACCCCTTGACCCTGTGCTCTTTTGCTATTGTCAATATGGAGCAGGCTGCAGAAAAGAGGACACCAGTGTCACTTCTCATTAATCAGCAAAACTGACAGGGATGTCACTCAGGGTACTCTTTAATCTTTACCCTCAGAGCGCTGAGCTTTTGTTCACGTTGAGTCAATTTCCTTCTTTAGTGCAAACATTAAAATTGTTCTGCTTTCCGGCAGGTTTCTGGCTATTTATGGTTGTCTGTCTATTTTTATTTATTTATTTTTTCCATGCCCCTTCACCAGCCACCATTGTTTTGGGGTTTTTTGGGGGGGGGTTGCTAAATTGTGGAAACATGGATTGGTCTGTTTTTTTTGTTTGTTTTTTTTCTTCTAGAAAATCTTGCATTGCCAAATCCAGTTCTTAGCCTTAAAACCCCGATTTGGCTCATTTTTTGTGCCTGCACTGATTAAATAATCTTTTTTTAGAGAAGTGCACGGAGGAGTGGGCTTTAGGAATTTTTTGATTGAAGCTTAACCCGAGCTTGACCCTTGCTGATCCGGTCACTGGAAATATTGTGATGAACCCTTAATTTGAGTGCTTGGCCAGGAGTGTGGTCAGGAGGCTGTTGAATGAGGGCTTGCATCTGTTTACATCAGCCCCACAATATCCACCTCAGAGATGGTGTTTGTGAGACTGCGTGCACTTCAAGGACTCGAGAACAAGCCCCGGCCACTCTGACTGCCCTCTGAAGAAGATAATTTACTTATGGCGATCAATAATCATCAGATAATAATCAATACAGGACTCTCATCAGGTAGTTTTTGATTGCGCTGTGCGCATCTTGTGCACGATGAGAGCAGCTCTTTCCTGCCAGATATAGTGTTTCTATAAAAGCAAAGCTTCCAGAGGAAAACCACGACTCTGTCCCAGCAGTTTGACACATCTTCTCTTCTCCCCGCTGGAGGCTCTCTTCCTGAAGCATCATCATCATTTAGCCTCATTAGTCTGTCACTGCCCTGATTTGGTTACAGGAAGAGCCTTGAAATAACCAGCAGAACACACACAGACACACAGAGGCATCACTACTCTCCTGCTCCTGCCTCCTCTTAAAAGCACTGTTGTAGAAAAATAACTAAGAAAATACAGTGAGGTGGAAACAATCCATTTTATGCACAAGTTTGAGAAACATAATCATGTTTTCTTTTGCCATAAGTCTTATATCCAGCTGCGGGCCAACCTGAGGTGGGGGTTTAACACAGAGAGACACTGGGGAGTGTATTTACCTTTCCAACATTAAAAGAAAGTAACGTCGATACACCAGGCGGAGAGGTAACCTTTTATATGCTGCTGAATGATTAGGTTGATCATAATTATTCAGTGTAAGTAGACTGATGAAAGCTGAGCCACTGAAGGTAAAGATTTCATAACAAGTCATAACAGTGTTCTGGTTTCTTTTTTACTTTTTGTTTAAAATTTGTTGTAGTTGAGGTCCTGGTAAAGTGAGGATTATAAGCAGTCAGAAATAGCTGTAGATGAGCAGTCATTCCTGTTGTATTTCTTTGAAGTCCACTTGACATAAAGGGCAGATGTTTAGATGGTGCATAGTTGTGTAGTTGCTCCATAAACGAGTCTGCGGTTTTACAAAAAAGTGGCACTAAATTGGACATTCGCATGGAGTCTCGCACTCACCATCTGAAATGTGCATCACCATGAAACAAGCAGAGCCACGGACACAACAACCAAAACTTCCACTTATGATGATATCTGGAATATTTCAGTTTTCTAGAGATAGTGTTGTCTGTACAGTGAAATAAATATAAAGTCATTATTCATTCAAAGATACCTCGTAAAAATAGGGAAATGAGACCAAATATTCAGTAACACCCTTCAGCACTTTAAGAAGTATGGGGAAATTAGACCTGCTTGCTTTCTTGGTGAGAGTAACATGGGAAAGTAAGTACCGGTAGCAAATAAATATGAAATATGAAGCTAAAGCCATTTTTGTTTGTGTGTTTAAGGGATGAGAGAAAAATTATGGCGGTAGTAGAATAATTGCATCCTAATCCCAATCAGATTGCAGATAGTTTTTAGGAGTGTTACAGGTTCATAAACAGTCAAGATAACTGACATAGTGATGCTGTAAAAATTTGGAAACAGCAGCACAAATCACAGATGTGTATTTGCTGCACATCACGGTCTTTCTCCTCCTGCTAACCTAAGTTGTTGAAGGGGAAATGCTAATGCTAATCAGTATTGTGCTAGACAGATTGAATATGACAGATGGATTTACAGTAATTGGAACACCGTCACAATCTGCCTTCAGAGCTGTCATCTTTTTGACAGGTGAGCAAACATGAACATTATTCCCAATTAGAAAGTCATGTGTCACTGACAGCGTGCAGTGTCAGGCGTGCCTCGACAACAGTCTCTCCATAATGCGTGGTCATTATTTTAGTATTATTTATTTTAGTCAGTAATTATTAACTACAGCACTGAAGTCTTTGTCAGTGTCCAGGTCTTATTTGGAAATGTTTAAAAAAACTGGTACCTTCTTTTTTCAGTTGTTTTGATAACTAAACAGAACTCAAGATACATAGAATTCTGTTTATTTCAGACGATCTGTGGCTTGTAATGTAATTCATCAGCATGCATTAGTTTTGGTAGTTGCATGCTCACTCACTGCAGAAATGTAAATGCAGTGATTTAATAGAGGGTGCTTTTGGAGATTTGTATTTGATTAACTTGCCTGTTTTTCACCTCTCCCCCAAACTTCACTTGGCCCTGCCTCGGTTTGGACTCAGGAACTGCCAAACCAGTCCATCAAAGCCCCTTTTGGGCTTCTTTTATGGTCAGGTTTCTGGGGGAATGTGCCAAGTGTGGTTCAAGGGAGGGGGAGTTTTGCCTGATGTTTGGAGGATGTGTTAACCCTTTTTAAGCAGTTTGAGAGTTAGTTCATTCTCTTAAAATGGAGGTAAATATCTTTTTCCAATACTGAGTTATTGCAGTTCTCTTAAACTAAGCACTGCTACAAATTAGTTTAGTACTTTATTGTAAGTTAATTGTAATTTCCTGGAGTGGGTGGAGCTACTGACTACAAAGGCAGCAGTTTTGAGTTTCAGCAGGTCTCAAGGTGTCCTGCCAAAGGTTGTGTTGAAAAAAGGGATATAACTCAGTGCAGAATTGTTTTTTGACAGTCATCTTCAGTTTTGGCTAACTTAAATATGGTGCACTAATCCTCAGCTGTCAACAATGGCTGGTTTATAAAGTGAAGTCCGGACTTTGTTAAACCTGCAGTGGAGGAAGTACAAAGCAGTGTTAAAACCTCATTCATTACTTATCATGAGATAATGAAACAAAAATAAATTATTTATTTAGATAGCGATTGAAATACACAGTTAATCTCTACACCATTATATTTAACTGCTGAAGCAAAATGCCACTGATTTACTGAATGAATGTTAAACTTTAGCTGTACCTTAATATAACATAAGATAAACGCTGCAGTGAACACTCAAGCCTGTTCTGTCTGTGTGAGTCAAAGAATTTTCCTTGTGTGCACCTTTGAATTAATCAGTGAAAAGCTGCAGTAGCCCTCAGTTTTTCCCCTGAGACCTCTCTGTGGGAGCTGCAACAGCTGTGAAGGTGTAAGGCACCCCCAGGACCTGTCGCTACAGCTGCAGTGCCACACACACGCGCTGTCTCACACTGCACGTCCATGAAGGCCAAGGGCTGCAGTCGGCCTCCTTTATTATTGTCTGTCTTCTGTATGTTTTTGCATTGGGAGTGTCCGATTTAATATGCCATCCTTTCTAAAATAGCCCAATCTTTGCTAATGAACGTGCTTAATGTGCTCCTCAGCATCTTTTTTTTATCTAAATTACCAGGTGGGAATTTCCCATGTTTGAATTGTGCGTAATGTGCTGTGATCAAAGGGGCTCTGGACCGATGTCTAAAATTAAAAACAGAACCAGATCCAGATATGTGGTCTCTTTATTGGAATGTTCGTGTGTGTTAGGGTATGCAGGGGAAAAAAAACTAAGTAGGTAAAGATAGATATTATCCTTACACAAATTAAACTGTTTCAATATGTTTTGCGATGGAAAGCTATTTTTAGTTCAGTGGTGGAGTTTCAGCCTGTATCTTGCCTTTACAGCAAAGAAACATGTGTAAGTCTTGTCAGGAATTTGCCTTCTGGCCTGAGTTTGGATGATCTTGTGTCTGATCTGCACGTCACTGCACAGAGATGCATCAGGCAGTTTGTTTGACAGTCAGACAAAACAGGGCCCCGGTCTCCACCAGATACAAAAAGGTAGCTGGCTGACAAGATCTTGATGGTAATCGATGCTCCCACCAACGCAGATGATATGCCTTGAAGAGTTGAAAGAATGACTGCGTGATGAGAAAATGTCTGTGTGGTGACAAAATTCCTTTTTCATGAGATGAGCACTGAACATGCAGGCAGGTCTCTCTAAGAAGCCATCCTCATTTTATTGTTAAAAGTGAAGGTTATATAGTACTTATTATAGTACATATACAGGGTTTCTCTTTGCTCGGGAGTCTTGACTGTTAAGCAGAAATGTCTGTTATGCTTGGGCAAATAAAATCCCAATCAGCAAAACTAGTTGTCATATTATTACAATGTGTGGCTGTAACTAAAACCTCTCTTCTCTGCGCAGGAAAAACCACTGTGATCAGTGGGATAAAGATTGCAGTTGTATGGTTAGGAAGAATGAAGGCAGAAAAGGTCACTTTCTGTGGTTGCTTTGGAAGTAAAGCAGAAATGTAAACCAACACAATCTCATATTAGTTTGCTGAGTGTGGCTGATACTAGCAGCATGTGTGTGTGTTAAGTGTTCAAAATTATCCCCTAGTGCCTTTTCTTAATCATGTTACCTCAACCTTGATGGAAAATGTCAAGAGGTCATGGAAAAGGCGAAAGAAAGAAAGGCGATGCAGAGAGCCAGGTGGCACTTACACTAGGCTCCTTAATGGTGTGATTGTGAATGTCTGTCATATTGAAACAACAATTTCCAAAAGATAGAGAGCGTTTTATTTATATATATATGTATGTATGTATGTATGTATGTATGTATGTATGTATATATATATATATAGAGAGAGAGAGAGAGAGAGAGAGAGATATATAGATATAGATATAGATATAGAGATATAGATATAGATATAGAGATATCTATATATATAGATATAGAGAGAGATATAGAGATAGATATAGCAGATATATATATATATATATATATATGTGTATGTATGTGTGTATACATACACACATGAGGCAACACCTTGCCAAGAAGCAGATTTGATTACAGAAATGTATTTTACTCTATTGTGGACAGAGACAGCTGGAGACACCACGGCTCAGCAGTCATTCTTGTTGTTCTTTAAAGTCTGCCACCTGGGGCACTTGTGCAGTTGGTGCATTGTAATAGTAGAAGTGTTACTATAAAAGTGTTACACTGTAACAGTGACAAAAAAAAAATCCCAGACACATGGACTTTTGCACAGACCTTTGCACTCATTGTCTTACTGCGAACTTTATGTCACTCAGATCCAAGCAGAGCCTAGCAGAAGAAGAAAGTATAATCAAGGCCTTGTGTATTTGTTATGAAGCCTTGATTTATCACTATGTATTATGGGACAGCCATATTTTTGTTTAGGTATTCTATTTTTAATAAAAAAATGGTCCAGTATATCCTCTGCTGAATGAGTTCATTTTAAAAAGTAAGCGAAACATCTTTATTTGAGGGGTTTGACCAGGTCTTATTATGGCTGCAGCACAGATACGTCAGGGTCATTTCACTTAGTCACTGACCTTCCTAAGCAAAATTATTTGACTGTTTTCCCATAGCCTACCAAGTACTACAGAAACACAGTAGTTCACAGGGACGTCCCCAGTTTTACTTTCCATGTCAATATTTTTCCATCACAGAGCGATAAGAGCATGAAAGCTGTGTAGCATCTTAAAATCAAAAGTCGACTGCTGTTGTGTATGAATAAAATAAGACAATTTTGCTTGGGCAGCTATTTTTATCTGCTAGTGGATGGCGAGAGCATCAGGTTTGAATGTCTAGTCGACTAGTCTCGCATATCCCTGCAGTAAACTTCTAATGAGGAAGTAAGATTTAACCGTCAAACTTTTCTGCTCTTTATCAGTAGTTATTTTGTCACCAAGTTCAAACACTGTAGATATAAAAGCCAAGCTCAAGAGTTTGATTTATGGCTTTTAAGTCCACCAAAGATTGTGTCCTTCACGACCATCCTTATAAAATGCCAGGAATTTGCCAGGCTGAATTATGTTATGGGCACAAAAACAAGTAACAGATCCTGGAAGTCTGCTGATGTGTGCACTTTTCTGCCACTCAGGTTTTTCAACAGTTTAGAGGCCATGCAGACATGCTTTGGTGCTCATGTAGAAATTGTTGTTAGAGATGGACAGACTATATAGTCCTCAGTGGGAGGAAAAAAAACACATCTGAGTAAAGTAAAATAATAAAATAACAGGATCAACTCAAGTGCCTTTAAGATCTTCAGCTTTGGAGAGAGGAACCAGCTGATGGACATGTTATCTACATTACCGCGCTGTGCCTTTATTATTTACTGCTCTGCTCTCGGGTTGTGTGTCCTGATTGCCTGCAGCCGACCGCCTACACCGTACATCTTCTCGCTGTTGCACCTTTACGTTCCTATAGCAACCAGCACCAGCATAGCGATTAAACATCTACAGCAACATTTCCAAGTGGTTTTGGTAAAAAGGAGCTCTGTGTATTACACATGACTTCATCACTTATTTTCCTCCTATGTTGCCCAGACTTTAAGCCCACAGTCTGTGGACTTCATTCACTTCTTAGACATTAAGAAATGTCTGATTTGGAGTTTCTTTTTTTAAACCTGCATGTGACCACTTAGCCTGATTGTCGATGTTAGGGTAATTGATGCCAGATAAGAGTTGCCCTGGGTGTGTTTAAGTTTCTTTCATGATTTAACATTATGGAAAGAAAGACTAATAGAGTTTGGGTGTTTTTAACATAAAATGCTTTGAGTAAATAGTTGCGGCCTGAATCTATTGATGGATTGCCTTAGACATGAGTGAGCTGAGTCATACCCTGCTTGTGTCAAATAATGCAAACTGAGCATGCTTACACTGCAAATACATATGGGTACATTTGAATGGGAGGCTCATCAGTCTCAGATTCATATTGATTAAATGCTGATTGATCAGCCCAGCTCTCACCCTCATGTATTTGTCGTATGCAGTGATATCTTTTTAAGACAGCGGGACAGAGCCATGCATCATTATCGTGTGACACATAGAGGAAGGAAGCAAACCGGGCTTTTTTTTCCCACCCACGGCTTCATTTTAATGTGAATTAATTAAAGCGGAGGAAGACAAGAGGGGTCATGCATGGGAACAGAGATGTAAAAGGAAAGCTGCCATGTCTCCCCCTCCCAAGCATTGGAGTGTGAATGGGGCTGTCCACCCTCTCTGTAGGGGGCCTCCCTATCGTGAAACATGTGAGCTCATTACACATTTCAGGCTCCTGTTTGATATGTAAACATGTAAACGTACACACAATATTCTGGAAGCCGAATAAGAGTACATTCAGGAAGATTTGGATCCTGTAAAGATCTAGATATTTTACAGTGTATGAGCAATGTAGATGATGGCAGTGACTGGGAAAAGCCTAAAAGCCTAAAAATTATTTCCTATTATTTAGCTAAGCTAAATAATAGGAAAGCTGAATAATTCCTTCAATGCTTCCTCAAAGTGGCATTAAACCACCAGAAATGTTGAATTACATCCAGTTATATACTTTCAAATAATATTTATCGCCATAAGGAAAAATGCATGTGAAACACATCAATTAATTAAAGAAACCAGTAGGATACAAAAAAGAAATTAATATCTTTATGCTTTAACAAAAAACTTGATTTCACCTTATAAATGTAAGTTATTTTATATTGGGTGTTTTTAGGTAATCTGTTAATTTCTGCAGTGAGAGGTTAGTGTGGGGAAAATTTTATGTACATTATCCAATGCACAGGTGTGGAAAAAGAGCAGCAATGTGCACAGACACTGATGATGTTACACTGTCAGTAAAAACATCAGTAGGCTTAACTCTGAAGGAACACTGACACAGCAAAATTGCATCAGTGTTAATCCCATCTTAATCACAACATAATACTAATGATGGTGCAGGCTTACACACACACACACACACACACACACACACACACTCTTTTAATGCCATCAGTGGTTGCTGCACATCTTCTGCAGGTAAAATTTCTTGTTCTTCTCTGAAACGGCTGTAGCAGAACTTATTTATTTATAGCTGCTGTGATAGCTTTACAGCAATCACAGCAGCAGACAGTGACTCCACTGCTGTTCGTGCAGATATGCAAAACTAAAGCCTCGGTCAACAGGCACATGTGAACACCTGCTCTTAGCTCAGCTCTGCTCTCTGCTGCATGTGAAGGGTCAGTGGTGTGAACATGTGGTGCTTGTGGGGGCCACCGAGGTCATTTGTCTTCATCCATGGTATTCATTGGATTTTCTGAACTTCTACGGCAGCGTGCTCTACTGTGACACAGCCATTCATCAGGACCACTGGACCACACAATGCAGCAGAGCCATCTCCTTTCACTAACGTGTTTTGTGGCATGCAGGTGGTTTATAAGAGGACTGCACTACGAATGGGCGTGTGCGATTCCCATGTTTGCTTCATTAAGCTGTGGAAAAGTTTTAGACATGAGTGGGTTTTTTTTATGTACTATTTTTAAAGTGTGTTAGAAATAAGTGACAGTCGAATTGTGTGTTTGTGTTTGTGTAGGTCCCTGCTACTTGTCCTCTGATAATGTCTCTGACTATACTATGCCGCTCTCAATAGGCCCATTTACTGTGTAACAAGAAAGCATTAAATGCTCCCTTCCATGTGAGCATGTACAGAGCCTGAAGCAGAAAGTCTGGTTTAACAAAGAAAGTTTAACAAAGCCCCCACAGTGGTTGGGTCTTGATGCAGCAATGTCATCATATTTGTTTCCCTGCTGTGATGCGATGTGGTGCAGCTCATATGTTTTGCACCTTTCCTCAAACATTACATAAAATTTCATGTAATTTAATGCAGGAAAAAGTGACATTACTTTTGAAAAACGAATAAAGCGTTAATACTGTTCCCTGAAACATTTTGACGACAGTGCGACTTTGTCAGATGATGAAGATGATGCTCTTTTGTTGTCTTTAAGTTTTCCAAATATTCACTCCTTTGTTTATTTCACATGGATGTATTTTTTAAGTTAGAAATGGAAATTAAAAGGTTAATAAATCTGCTTTTTTTCAAGTTGTGAATAAAATTGATGTGAATAGTTGTGTACGTGTAGGCGTACTCAGTAAACATAGAGCTAGTTTTCATTCTATGCTTCTGCATGGATGTTAGGGAGAGTGTTTTCTTGATTTTACTGCTATAATGTGTCCTTCAGAGAGAGAGGGAGGGTGCACGCACGGGTGTGTGTGTGTGTACAGTGTCTTACACTGACAGGCAGGTGTAATTACTTTCAGGGGTCTGCGGTGCAAAGTCTTCCATGGTTGGGAAGTTTTCACTTTGAGTTTAATTTCATTTTCAGTGCAGTGGAGTGGAGCCTGAGCCTTAAATCTGTGCTGACACTGCTAGCTTTAAGGTCCCTCACTGCTGTAGTAAAATAGACGCTCATGCAATCACTGACCCTGCTCCACCCCTGCTCTCCCCCACTGCCAAAGACAGTGTGATTATGCTTTGTGCGGCAGGATAAGTGGACTCTGATTGATCATTATTGATCAGAACTGTATTTGCCAGACAGTAATGGGCCTGCCCCTCAGGACATTATGTCTGCTGCTTCTCTGGCCCCCCTTCTCCCCTATCTTTATGTCCTACTTCAAGGGCCCTCCTTCTCATTGTTTAGCCTCTAATCACAGAGCACTAAGCTCCTTCACTTTGCCTCCACTCATCTTCTGTGTTTCCATCTATGTTTAAGAC
This sequence comes from Oreochromis niloticus, assembly GCF_001858045.2. Classification (NCBI taxonomy): domain Eukaryota; kingdom Metazoa; phylum Chordata; class Actinopteri; order Cichliformes; family Cichlidae; genus Oreochromis; species Oreochromis niloticus. The sequence goes on from NC_031979.2 coordinate 23,637,260, forward strand.
AGAGGTTAAGGATGGAGGTGGATTGTGAGGTTAATCAAGTCAGGGAGCACGTGTGTTTGTTTCTCTTTACGGCTCTGTGCAGGTCAGGAACTTTTTCCAGGAAGAATTTTGCAAAACCTACTTTAAATGATGCTTTTAAATGTATTTGCATACCGGCTTGCTTGTGTGTATACAAACTTCTTTGAAGACTGCATTATGGTTGCTGGCAGTCACTAGGTGAAATCGGCATCGAATCATATCTGTTATTAATCTCTGTCTCTCTTCCACAGCATGTCTTTATCCTGTTTTCCTTCTTCACCCCAACCGGTCGCAGCAGATGGCCGCCCCTCCCTGAGCCTGGTTCTGCCGGAGGTTTCTTCCTGTTAAAAGGGAGTTTTTCCTTCCCACTGTCGCCAAAGTGCTTGCTCATAGGGGGTCATATGATTGTTGGGCTTTTCTCTGTATTTATTATTGTGCTATCTACTGTACAATATAAAGCGCCTTGAGGCGACTTTTGTTGTGATTTGGCGCTATATAAATAAAATTGAATTGAATTGAATTGGTTGGTGCTGCACCTGAAACCTCATTGTGATTGCTTTGGTCTCTAGCAGTTTGCCGCAGTGAATGAGACTGACCTGTCTGCAAACACTCAACAATAAAGTAGCTTTAAAACTTTTGAACCATGTTGGTTTCACTGGTGAGATACCACTTTTACTTCAGAATCTTTGCTTCTGGTTTATGTTACACGCTTTCAGTTTCACTACTGCTGAGGGAGCAGATGGTGGTGAGTGTTTGCAGGCAAGTTGGTGCCTTCCACCAGGTGACCGAGGCAGTCTACTATCAACCAAAGCAGACACAAGGAGGGTTTGGGAGCGGCACCATATTTGCAGCCAGCAACCTCCAGCAAGCGTGTCACTGACCAGTCTCCAGGCCTGTGTGACTGAGACATATATCACAAAATGTTATAGTTCAGTGATAACTGTAAAAATCTGAACTATATACTTTTCAGCTTTAAGCCAAAATTAATCATTAAAACACTGAAAGAAGTGGAGACTTGACCCCTCTTCCTCTTGACAAAGCCAAGCAGTAAGTCGCTTCAAGATTGAAAGTGCAAACTTAACTAAATAGAAAAAAGAAACTGTTCCATGGGACGCATATGTCCAATAAAAGCAAGTATTTCATTAGCATGCAAATACAGCTGATATATTGTCTTAGTTTTCTTTTTTCCTCACTCCCCCGTGTTGTATCCCTGATGCAAGGCTCTGTACTTGGGGATATTTTTCCATTTAGTTGTATAAATCTGATTATATGTGGGGGAAAAAATCACAAACTGCGCTGTGCTTTTCTGCAAAACAATCACCCAACATAATTTCCCCTCCTCTATCCAAGAACTCAATTACAAACATGGGTTCATTAAACAATGGTTTCACTTTAAGTAATTTTTTTTTTATTGTACCATAACGACTGGTTGTGGAGTCTGCCAGCTTGTTTACAATGCAGATAGACCGCCCCGAGCCTCTTTGTTCGTACTCCTCACAAACAATGGACGATGTCTGTGTGAATGCTCTGATGAGCGTGGAACTGATTGCAGCTACACATACACACATTATCAGTACCACACACAGATTATATGACAGGCAAAAAGCTGAAAACATCGTGCCAAGTTATGCTCATTCTAAAAGAAACTTTACAATTATGTAACACCGAAAAGAAGTTGGTATCATTTTTTAATAAGATGTTTGTGCCTTGTCTCTACAGAGTGAAAAACCGGGCCGCCTCTGCCTACACAGTGACATCAGACGTCACCACAAGCTTCGCCTGCATAGCTGAGGGCAGAAAAGGTAAAGTTAGCATGTATGGTGATGAGTATCTGCATGGGTAATTCATTTTTTATAATGTTGATTCTTGAGCTGAACTTCGAGTTGAAAGGCTGATTTTAAACCAAACGTATGTAAGGATGCTTTGTGTGAGCTATCTGACAGTTTACTGTCAGTGAATGTTTGTGTCAGTTGTGGAGCCATTGTTGAGTTTGAACATAGTGCTTGGGTATAAGCGAAGTGAGATTTAAAGACTCGATCAGAGGCTAATTGTCTTGATAATCTCAATATTTTTCTGCAGTGTAGGTGGGAGCTGTCAGCTCTGCACTGCTCTCTAGGAGATAAAGCACTTCCTCATCTGCATTTTGTACTGATAATGGATAGAAGGTCACTTGACATGTACTCTGCTTGCATAAAAGAGGGCTACACAAGCAGCCACTGTCAGAAAACACTCTGAAGTGTCCCATAGCAGTCTCTCTGGTTTCTGTAACAGCTGCTTTGCTCTGTTTCACTCTGGTTGTTGTCATGAATGTGTGAATCTGATTTATGGCTCTTTTGTTTTGTTAGCTTCAGGAAGCGTTTTGATTTGTCTCCGAGCTGTCTGCATTCACCCACAAAGCCTTTTCTATCATAAATTCAATTTTGTTACTGCTCAGACTATAATTTATTCTTAAAATATATACTAGAGTCTTGACATGTACTTTTCATCCTGCTGCAATTTACACATATATCAGATCTTCATACACAGCATAAACAACATTAAATAGTTAGAAAAGTGCAGTAGATTCATCAGGAGAAATATTATTAGTGACATTTTGATGGAAAGAAACGTAAATAAGTTAGGATATGTGTGTGTGTGTGTGTGTGTGTGCTAAGTGCGCCCACAACTATTTGCCTGCGCTCGGTTCTGTGTTGCACATGAAACCGCCTCATAATTGTTCTTACAGGAGACGGACATTCTCACCATCTCTAATGGATGCTCTAGCTATCCTGTTAATATCTGTGAATGTGTTGCCTCACTGTGAATAAATCTGATATAATCTTATCTTCAGTGTGATTAAGAATCTGGATTTTTCACACATTTAGTTAAATAAATTAAATGAATCTAACATTTCCCAGAAAAGTGATAAGTGCCAGGGCTACAGCTAAGTCTTTATTGATTAATCAGTGATCATCATCAATCAAGTGCGCAACCTAAGGCGAACAGAAAATGTTTTAGAGCCCAAACTGACTAAATCAAATGACGTGTTTTTTCAGAATTGTTGATTACGTGGCAGATTTTTTTGCATGAAACTACATGTAGAAGCAAAGACTATGGTACAGTGTGCGTGTATTTTTCAGTACAGCAGTTAGGTCAGCTGCTTCTGCTAAGAAAGGCTGTGGTCGTTCCACTTGGCATCTGAGGTTCATGACCCTTTTCCTGCAGGGACTTTTCCTGAAATGCCCTTTAACAGTTCACTGAATCATCATCATCGTCATCATCGTCATCATCGTCATCATCAGCTCCTGGCATGTTGACCACTGAGAGAAAGGGGAAATGACATGTTCTGTGTGGAAATGAGCTGGTGCTGTTTCATAGAAATTTTTCTGCAGCAGTGGAAATTGAAACGTCAAGTGATGCAATATGTGAATACTTTCATAATCATCTTGACCTCCCTTCTGTGATTTTTGCACAATCCCTTCAGCTTTCTGTTCAGCCGCGTTTTCTCACCACTACCACAGATAAACCAGTGAATGATGAATCGCGGTGTGGGCTGCAATTTGTGATCTTCCAACTGGATGCAAATCATTAGACTCATTACGTCAGTGCCTTTTTTTGTGTGTGTGTGTGTGTGTGTGTGTGTGTGTGTGTGTGCGTGTGCGCACTAAATGAATCTAGCTCTTTTCACCCCAACCCCCGGTCTTTCTGCTTCTCTTCCTCCTCACCCTCACGAGCTGCTTCAGTGTCGTGGGACAGCAGCCTGACGGACAGACAGGCAGATGGAAGTGACGTTGGCGACATCAGCGGGATTCAGCAAAAGCAAAGTAGATGGAAATCAATGGCGACAATGACAGTGGGGTCAGGAGAGACTTGAGGAAAAGGCTGGGGAGGAAAGTGAGTGGAGAGGAAAGAGCTGCAGCTTAGTAAAGTTCAGTGTAAGACAGAGATGTCTCCTACAGATAACTCAAACGGACCTATGAGCCCAACACAGACCGGAGTCAGAGGTATTCATTGTGTGCTTCCTTCCAGCCTGGTGTGCTGCAATGTTAGTGTTGTTTAAAGTGTTTCCTGGAAAGTATTGTTGTTGTTTGGTGTTTCCTGGTTCACATTAAGAATGTGATTTCTCTGTAAAGAATAGGTCTAATTTGGAATAGGTCATGGGGTCCGGTCTGTTGGGATAATATTAGAGCAACAAGGCTGGATTTGCATTTATTTCTTAGAGGATGTTTCCTGTTGTAGGAAAATGTGGATCTTTAACAGCTGGTTTTTGACAGTGCTGCCTTGTCAGAAGCAGAGCCTCCATTTGCCACGTATGCCAACATCAAATTTGGTTATCAAATCTGTTGTTGCGGAGGGAAAACAGGTTGCCTCTTCAGTCTCATCAGGGAGGTGCAGGCAGACACCTGCAGACATCCTGTAGCCTCCTCCTGACTCCTCCACTGCAGAGAGCCATCCGGTCCACTGAACACACACTCCCTTTTAAAGGCACTGACCTTTCTGAAATCCACTGAGGATTTCTTTTTATTGAGGAGTTTACCATTTACCATTGGCTTGTTATTTTTGACCAAAGCCACCGTTAAAGTGGATGTATTATGTCTTTATCCAGCTCCATTTTTATTCTTGGACTCTGTAAGAGTTGCTTTGCATGACAAAATTAATGCCTGTTTATCTTATAGTGCAGCCCCTCTATTCATCCTCTGACTGCCTTTTAGGCCATGCTTCTTCTTCTCCTCTCAGAGCTGAAACATGTTCACACCAAACACCCTAGAATTTTTTGTCAGTCATTAATTATTAAAGAAAAAAGATCATAGTTGAATTTTTAATGAAGTAAAGGTCAGTAAAATCGGGTCAGCATCAACACACCCTACATCAAAAAATTCATTCAGTTTAGTTTCACTTCATACTTTTTCAAACAAGAAAACCAACATGCTCAACTCCAAATAAACCATTTAATGGGTGCTCAGCCATGTAGGTGTCAGCTTATGAATGAGAACTTCAGCTCTCATACTTACACATATAAAGTATTTGCTATTACAAGGCAGTAAGAAGAAAATGACAAGCCTTCTCTCTGCGTTTCTAATAGTCATGTAAAACACAAGGCAAAGGTGGCAACAATCAACAATACATCAATGTGCAACTCCACCCACATGTACAGATCATCGAAACGTGTACAAAACAACAGACCCCATTAACACTGTCTGAAACACATTCACAGACAAAAACAAACCCAGACGACGACGGTTCCTCATTTAGTCCACCAGGATACAAAGTTTGTAAATGATATATAAATACGCCTCCCTTTGAAGAAGCTTACGTTCTCTGTCACCACCTCTTTTCAATGACTCAGTCGCTTCAGGTTGAACACACTCAAACGTTATAAGTTGATAAATGATGCTGTAGGAAAGAAGACAGTGTGCAGAAATCTCCTCAATCTCTGTCTTAATATGTACGAGTTACTGATGAGTCATTCCTCTTGTCCATATGTGACTGCACCTTATTTTCTTATCTGAAAGCAGGTTATGTGATCGTGAAGGACCAGTAATTAACAAAGATGTTTGTATCATGTTTTTGTGCTTGATTTTATTTATTTATTTTAACTGTTTTGAAATTTTCCAAGGTCAAAGATTTAGACCTTAAAGGGGAAATTAGGGCTGTCAAACTGTCTCAGATCAGCTGTAGATGTTTTGTTTAACTTCTATATCATATCAGGTTAATAATGACTAACCTGGGGTCAGTCGAGACCTGGCATCTTCTTGCCTGACCTGTTCTCTTGCAGTCATGGTGGCATGAATGCCAGATGTTGTACTCTGCTGCTGTCTGCCAGTCATACATTTCACCATCTGTTTGTCAAACCAGCCCATGATGTAGCTCACACTCTAGTGTTGTTTGCACTGTTTGTAAGTGTTGCAGATGTTTTATATCCAGAGAGTTTGTTTTTGTCTTTTGGCGAGTTATCTCTTGTTATTATATCATCAGAAGCCCCTTCGTCTTTGTTCTTGTTGCCAGCATACGTCTGGTTCATCCCTCCTTATCGGTCACATTTCACTCTGATCTCAGGTCTGCCTGCATTGCTTTGACATACCAGTGAGCAGCACCTCCTCCTCCAGAGTGATTGCACTCATTCCACTGGAAGCTGCACTCCTCTGCGAGCTCTGTCATTACTACCATCTAAGCAGTATAATTACCAGCCTCGATGTGTGTTTGCGGTGCACGATCCAAGCCTGCATCATGCTGAGCAAGCCGGAGTGGGTGAGCAGAGCGCGCGCGCGAGAGAGAGCGTGAATGGGAGAGCCAGAACAGGGGAGGTACATCCCTGAGCTAACTAATTACTGTATGTGAGTAATTAAAAAGCATTAAATGTCTGCTTTTTATCTTCTGAAGTCGGTGCCAGAGACTGTGCTGGATGTCTCTGCCCTCGTCTCACTGAAGAGGAGGGAGATTAAGTCTTTTTCTTTTTTCTTTTTTTTCCTCCCATGTGTGTCTCCTTTTTTTGCCTGTTTGTTTCCAGTCAATGATCAATTTTTTTATGTTGATTTGCTTTAAAAATACTCTCTTACTTTAAATACAACTGGTTCTCAAGATTCCCACCATCAGGCATACAATATATTAGCTCCTTACTGCTAATTACTTATGCATGAGGTGAAAGTGAATCTTTGTGATGGGGATGTTTCTTCCTCACACAGCAACACCATTTGTTTTGTCTCAGTACCATTTACTTAAGAAAAACTGGGACCTTGAGTTGAGAATTCGTCGTCCTGAGAGTTTGCATTTAAGAAAACTAACGACATTACCATCAGCCTCAGCTCTACTTTTGCTTACAGCTCATTGGCAGCTGTTAGTACTCTCGCAGATTTACAGTGTTTAAACATCAAACATGCTAACCAACAGCATGTTAGTAGGACATCTGTGACCAAGTATTGCCACACAGTGCCTGTAGCATGGCTGTAGATCACATATGCACTGCATTACCTCACAGAGGGGCACCTCAAAGGCTGAAGTCCTTACTGCAGCAGCCTGGGGTTCACTCTGCCCCAGACCTTGAACTAACTACACGTCTCTCTACTTTTCTGTTTGTCCACATTATCCTATCTGCCAAAGGCCTAAAATACCAGTAACTAAATTAATAAAGTACACCTTGCCTATACAATAAACACCAGTAAACCAAGAAAACACACCAATAAACACCGAGCACCAAGAGCTTCTATAGGATTGGATGTTATTTGGCATCCACATTAGAAAGAACGCAGGTTTAAGTCACTATGATGTTGGCTTCACTTTTCAGACTCCAATCCCACCTCTCTAGTAAACAGTCTGTGTGATATCCGACAACACTGATTTACACTGATATGAAATTGCCATTGCTAGCAATTGGCTGCCCCGTGTCCTGAACGCTACTCTGGGAGCTCCTGGTAATGAGAATACAGCTGATCTGAACCATCTCCTTGTAAATGTGAGAAAGGACAACTTCAGAAAATGTCGCGACCTGATTCACCCGGTGTTTTCCGGAGTTTATGTGTGAGAACAGCTTTAATCAGATGTGTTTCTCACTAAGGAGCTGTGTTCTGGCAAAGGTCACTGATAAAGAAGACCACACTCTCTGCATTGCTTCTCTCATCAGGCACCTCAGACATATAATGAAGCCATTCTACCGCTCCGGCAGCTGGGGCGGATAATCTGCGATTGGGCCTCAGTGGATCACAGGACAGCCCTCTGAAAGAGGAAGGACTCTGTCAGAAAGCATGATCAGAGCAGGCGTCTTTGGCCCGGAAGTGACTGCGGTTACCTAAAAACAAAGACATGATACATCCGCGCGGCTGTATGACGATAGGGAGATTCTGTTTGCCGTGAATGAGTTTTGTTGATGTTGCCCATGTGTGTGTGTGTTGTGTATGAGTAATGCGGTCTTAATGCCAAAAAGGAATTCAGCTAGCACTCATAAAAGCCATTGTGTATCATAAAAGACACTGGGACCACTGTGAGCTGCCTTTACACAATGGAAAGCTCAACGTTATGCAAATTGGACTTTGTACAGAGATAGCCACCCCAGGAGTCGACATTTGTAGAGTTCACAAAGACACGTGTAGCTGGAGAGAGCACATTTTCTGCTCGTTCTCACTGGAAATACTCAAATGTTTAACTCCTGTCTTTCTGGAGCTTCCCTTGCAGCTCCGTGTGCAACAGTGTAGTGTGTCACTACTTAAATTTTAATGCTGGATGTAATTATGCAGTGGTTCGTTGTGTTTGAGTGTGTGTTCCTGCTGGTGTTTGAATCATATTACATTTTTTAAAGCTCTTTTCTTAGGGGTAAAATTGTACTGTTCCTCTCTGATTAACCATGACCATGAGTTGGACAGTTGATGAAAGTGAGGTGAAAGCACCATGTGATGACACATACAGTTGAATGTAGTGCAAGATACAGGTGACAGATGAGTGGCATATATGATGGAAGTGGGGACATGAAACCCTAGGATTTTGTGAAAGTTAAGTATAACAGCAGAGTAATTTGGAACTCAAAAGCAGTACAAAAAATTATATGGTGAGCAGTGGAACTTTATGGGCATATTTTATAAAGGTATATATGCAGATGATGAGCTTATTCACTGTGAGGAGACTTGTATAGATAAGAGCTTTAACCTGACAATGGAGACCTAAATAGAGACTGAGATTAAACAGAAACCTGAGAATGATAAAGGAAAGAGAGAAATGCTAGTGGTCTGACTGCAGCATAGAGAATTAAGCACATTTACATTTCAGACATTAAGCTCAATCTCTTATTAATAATAAGTAACCCCCCACTGAGACTGCTATTATCACATTTTCACACTTGCTAAATTTTCTGTTGGTATCTGCAGCTCTTAAAATATTTTCCAGAACCAGTGGTTTCTGTGTCATAGCTGTTAAATATGTGCATTCTTTGTCCAGGGTAAGCAGTGGTTTGGCTACAAAATGTTCTGATAGCTGCAGGTTATCAGAAAAAACAGCTAAAAAAACCCAAAGAAAGTGGGATTGTCTTGACAGCACAAGGACAATACCTCTGTGAAGCTAAATGTAACAGGCTGTAATTGTATCTAGCTTGCTCATTGTGCTATGCTCGCACTAGTATTCTGCCAGTGTCAATGCAGGCCGGTTTTCTGGTTTTCATGGCTCTGACAGTACATGCTGCAGACAAGATAGAAGTCAGACAGAAGAACGTCCTGTAGAAAGATGAGACTGAAACTGCCCACTGCAGCCACTGTTTGTGCCTCTTTGCCTTCATGCTGAACTCTGCTGTCACTCCCTTTCTTTGCAACCAATCAGTATTCTACCCAGGGCAAAGTTTTGTTTGTAGCCTCTGCATTGGTTGAATTCCCACAATCCCTCTCACAGCATAGCGAGACCTGGTCAAATGAGCACAAACAACATCATAAATCCACATCAGTCTCTTCAATACTAATATGCTATGCTGTAGTTACTTAAATGTAAGTGAATGTAAAGTAAATGTTCTTCAAAGCACTAAAGTGAACCTTTTAACTGTTCGTCACCCACAGTGAAGGTTTATCAGGTTTGTGTTTAGAAAGAAAGATCCAAAGCATGTCATTTGACTATTGCCCTCCTGGTTCCAGGGCAATAGTCAAATGACTATGGGTTTGGTTTAATTCTCAGTAAAATTTCAGAGTCAGTTTTCAGTTAAATGTGAGGTTTTAAATGATTTTGAAGATTATGACATTCTGATTTCATTAACTTTTTATGCAGCGTCCCAACATTTTTCACCGCAGAGCTGTACTGCCAAGATCCCTTACTGGGTCTCTCTTTACATTTGCATATGGACCACCATGCCAGCACATTATCATTTCTTGCTGTCACGCAGTCGAGTCATAACCACATAATGAAAAAAAATAATAAATTCCCTGCCGGTCACCCTGAAGTACCAACGAAATCAAAACCAAAAACACGCAACCACAACTTCAGTCTATTGTCTGCACTCACGATGACCAAAGATCAGAATAGTCCAGTCTTCAGGTTGACAGAGTAAGCTGGAGGTGACCGTATTCCTGTACCTGTTCGATGAACATGTAACCATAAAACCTCAGAAGAGAGAAAACAGAAGTCTTTATAAGGCCAGTTCATTTTTAAGACTTGGTGCTGTGTGAGTGTTATGTTAAAACATACTGTTGTGGTTCACCAAGCAGTGCTCCAGTCTCCTCCACCCACTTTCTTGACTCTTGATATCTACTTTACCAAACCTCACCCTTTTGGCTAAAGTGTTCTTTTGCTTTCTCTTTCTCTCTCTTCTAAAAACTATGAACCACACAAAGTTGTTTGTTTAGTGTCGCTCTGCGGAAAGAGTAGAAACAGAGTAACTTCTTTGTGACTGTCACAGCCGTGAGCCCACATAACAGCAAACACAAATATAGCACAATTTTGTTTTTTTAGGTATATAAAAAAATGTTGGAGTTTCATTTACTCATGCTTAAAATACAAAACAATCATCAAATGGCCCAGAATAAGAAAAGAATGCATAGACTTTTGTGTTTATGTGTGCAGTCGCCCCCTCCCTCAAAGATCATTTTTGAGCCCTGCTGTAACCTGTGCAGTGGGAAAATGCTTCAGTGTATTTAAACTGTCTGTGCACTCTCCCTGTTTGGATTTGTATTACTTTCTTGTCTGATAAAATTAGCTAGAGTGTTTCTGAGGTTTTAATCTGCAGCAGAGCGGCTGCAGCCTTCGTGTCCTGTGGGTGTGCGGCTTTCTGTGCGTGCACGCCACATGTGATAATAATATCCCTTGTCAGCCTCCTGAAGATTAGCCTGGATGGGAGAAATCCTCTGTCATATCCCCTCACCTTATTTTCTCTCTCACTCTGGCTTATCAGTCCTACGTTGTTTTACAGTTTAGTGATTCTGAGTTTTGGCTCTGTGGAAGAAATATGGGTCACACAGGCTTTATGATTTAAAAATCTCTGTGTATTTTAAGGCAAATTTGTCTTTGTCTTAATATTTTTCCTGATTGTCTGCCTGTTGTTGTTTCTCCTCTCAGATCTGCATCAGACATCATCCAAGAAGAAGCACAAGAAGAAGACGAGGAGGAGAACGACCTGGTTCCAGATTGGATGGACCAGTGAAGTCTTTCCCACCCTCCCCGTTAAAAGCAATGTTTTTGGGAGCTGGAGGTCGTAACACCATCAGCAGAGTGCGTGTGGGGCCCCTCCGCTCCCTCTTCCCCAGCACCCCTCCCGATATGGGATGCCAGCCCCCTGCCCCCCTGCCCTGAGCTCTCCTGGGGTGTCATGAATAGCTACAGAGACAGAGGGGTAACTTGCACCTCCTCAGACCTTCTCGATGGAGGCGGAGGAGGGTTGCCCCAGCACAATCCATTTCGTCACACCCCTAATGGGCACCCGGTGTTAGGTCCCTCTGACCCGGCCATCCAACCACGCATCTCTGTGCCCAAAATGGGTGTCCGTGCACGGATCGCAGAATGGCCTCCACGCCGTGCTCAGTCCCGGGAGTCACTGCTCGAGAATGGGCAGATTGGCGGCAATCACTATGGCGATGACAGTTCAGTTTCGTCAGTTTTGTCTGACTTCAGGCTGGTGCGAGGAGGAGTCGCCAGGTTGCCCCGGCGGAGGTCCAAGGAGGTAGGAGGAGAGTTTGGCGGTGAGAGAAGTTCTCCTTTCAGCCTCAGAGTGTTCCCTCCTTTGAGAAAGCGCTCCAACAGTGAAGTGACGCTGAGCGAACAAGATGAAAATGAGGTCAGTGTGAAATCTTCCTCTAGCGTCTCTTTTACACGTTTAGGTCCTAACTGGATTAATTGTTTTCCTTTTAGCAGTAGTCCAGTTTGAGTTAAATGACTCAAACAAACCGACTTTACAATGCATGACTACACAATGATTGGCATCCGCAAACACCGGCGACTGAATGCAGGTGATACAGCGCTGCAATCTGCTCTGTGTACAGGACATATTTACACTGTCCAAGAAAAATTTAAAAACTTAAAATGTTGTTACTGCGTGTTTAGTCTAAACTCCTTTCCGTTATCACAGATGCTGTGGAACGTGTCTGCGGTTACAGATGATCTTCCATTAACATTTAAACAAATAGTTTATCAAGCTTTGACAGGTGGATTTAATGGTATTAACTTTTCAAGCTATGCTGAAATCACATATCTGCGGTTTTAAAATCCTGTCCTGCTTTACTTTAATGTGATTAATGAAGTGCAGTTCTACATTGTGAATTCATGATGTTGTTATTGTGCAGGTTTATTTATTTTCAGCTGGAGCTTAGTATGGGTTGACATGCTAACCTAATGAGATTGTTGCAGATGTTTTTGGCTGTTCCCTTACCTTCAGGCCACCTGCAGAAGAAATTAGACATCTGATACAGACATCTTAAGAATATGTCTGTGTAGGTTCTGGCAGGTTGCCAGGATTTAAGTAAACTGACAGAAACTAAAAAGCGAAACCGCACGTTAGAGTGAGGTCTTTAAATTACTCTGTTTCCATCTAACAGTCCAAAATGTACTACGGATTCACTTGGCTTTTTAATAATGTATACCAAACTGTTAATTGTAACTTAATTATAAAATCTGCAGTATAAGAAATCTAGACATTGTTCAGCCTTTATTTTTGTTTTATTGAAGCACTGACTTTTTATTTATTTTTTTAAGTTGAGGAGGTCTCTGTGTGACTGGTTTGATTGACAGCTTTCAGATCTGTCTAAAATCTGCTCCTAGCTTGATATTACATAAATCATTACGCAGTAAAAGGCTGATGTTCTAACCACTGAGCTGTTATCACACACTGAAATTGTCTCCTCTTCTTGCATAAAGGTGGAGGCTCGAGGAGATGGCGGATTGGGGAACCGGTTCAGGGAATACGGCAGCACCTCCTCCATCGACATCCAAGGCATCCCTGACCAGAGCTTCTTTGACATGATCAGCCAGTTCCGCCAGGAGAGGCCTGACCAGCGCAGCTCTGCACCCATACAACTCGGCGAGCTGCTGCGTGCTCCAGACTCGCCACCCGGACCTCTCCCCTCAGCGCCTTCACCTGGTCCCACAGGTGGGGAAGACAGAGAGACAGGAAGGAAAGACGGCACTGAGAGAGTGAGGAAGAAAAGTGGAGGGACAGAGTCGTCGCTGGGCACCTCCTCTTTGTTTCGGAAACTTCGGAGCTCCAATAGAGGGGAGCTGGATGGAGGGAAAGGAGAGACTGTTGAGGACAGGGGAATGCGAGGTGCCATCAATTCCTCCTACAAATCGTGGGTGTGTCCAAAAAGCTTTGTCCACTTTGACGCTCAGAGCATCCTGTTTGACCTCCACGAGGCAGCGGCTCAGCGTGGCTTTGTCACGCAGAGAAGAAACACGGCCACGGGAGCATCAGCTGCCTCAGTGTCTCTGTCAGTCTCCAGATCCTCAGCGAGTGTGAACGACCCCATTTACTCCAGCATCGAGGATCTGACTCTGAGCCTCGACCAGGGCTCCACTACACCCTCACTGGGTGTGGACCCTCTAGATGGCGCTGGATCCCAGAGCTCCAGTCCACTTCTCCTCTCCTGCCCACACTTCCTCAATGAAACCGGGGGCCACGGAGAACGCAACATCAGCTTCCTCAGCTCGTCATTAGAACGAGGAGGAGATGGAGGAGGAGGGGACGGGGGGAGGGATGGCTGAGGAAGAGTAACGCCAGCATGTCAGTGGTGGAGGTGGCCACTGAAGAGCAGGCTACGAGACTGGAAAGACTGAAACTGTACAGCATAGAGCATGTAGACCTGGGAGCTAGGTACTACAGAGACTACTTCCATGGAAAAGGTAGCACTGAGTCATACACAGTTAACACGCTCACTCTGCTGCAGAGCCATCACTTCCACTGTAAATACTATAAATACTCTTTGATGTAACTGCCAGCTGTGTTCATGTCATAATCACCAGAGTTTTCATTTCCAAGAGTCTCTTGAGTTAATAGGAAATGGGCAGGGCTCAGTTTTGGACGCATTTAGCATGGTAGGCTTACTAGAATGTAACCTCCGGCAAACACAGCGATGAAAATTGACTTACAAAGAACATGAAATAAGAACAAGATGCGACATGTTAGGATGTTCTATCTTGGATGGGCTTCTAGTAACCGAGACAACAGAAATCACTCCTCACTCATGAGAGCCGTTAATCTGATTGAAAGCCACAACGGTAGTTCATTATACTTCATAAACATTCAGTCTCAGTAATAAAATTGTATAAATTATCTTTACAGTTTCAGATAAAAAAAATGCTTATGTTTTGTGAATCAGTGAAAACCTTTCACACTGCAGTGTAGTGCAGTTCAAGGTAGTTTACGGACGAAAGTTGAGGAATAACAGAACAAAAATAATAAAAATGATAATTAAACATAAATAAAATAATAAAAAACACATTTAAAATATTTATTTACGTTTTAAAATCTAAGTACCCCGAAAGTGAGCAAAATAAAACTGTGCTAGATGCTAACAGATTTACAGACATACGTTTTCACATTGAAACCGAATGTTTTTCATTCTTGTTTTATAAATCAATGTTTGTTTTTGATTACTGCTTGTATGTGTCCAGATGTAGTTTCTGAAACAAGAAACACTTGCTCTTTCTTTCTCTTTTCTAAGTGACTAATAAGTCTTTAAAAGTAGTAAAATCTCTTCATCTTGTCGGATGATGTCCACCCACTGGTGTTAATCACTACTGACAGCTCAACAATACTGACGTAATGATCTTCCTTTATAATACAGTTTGTGCCTCTTGCTGTCATCCGTTGGAGTTAGATGTGTCGATGTTGTTTGTCCATTCAGAGTTTCTCACATCTCATCCTGCAGCTCTTTATATCCAGCTGGGCCCCAGCGCTGAGCTGGCCAACCTCCCAAAGTTTTTCTTACACGTGTACCTGCCTGTTCTGCTGGCAAACTCTGACCTGATGATACGCCACCTGCCTTTCTGCAGGTCGGGGGGAGCACTTAACAACAGTTGTTTTAGATCTGTTGTTAAAGGTCAGATGTCACACCAATTTTCAGAGGAGGAGGAGGCGGTTTGTGTGATGTGAGCTTGTCATTGGGCATTTCTTGTCAGCATCACCTCTTCTGACACTGTTGATTAAACTTCCCTCTGGCGTGCATCATCTGGCTGAAGCCTAATTAGTGACAGATGCTGTTAGGAGCACGTGTGTGTGAGCGCAAGAGAGAGACAGAGACTGGCCTGCAGCCACACAGATAAAGGTTATCATTCCAAAAATATGTTCATCTGCTGACTCGTTTCCAGCTTAGCTGTCCCCCAGAACGCTGCGGAGATTGTGTGCGTGTGCACGTCAGAAAGCCTCATCAAAAAGCTGACATTTGCACCACAGGACGTGGCGTAGAAGCTGATCAGGCCCGAGTCTCCTAACATGCACGTCGTCCCCGTTCACTCCACCGGTGGGATGGAGGAGGAGTACTTGTCAAACTGGATTCCTCCTCACAGTTATGGAGAATTTGTGTTTCTTTCCATAATGCCTGCAGCACTGGCATTAGCACGGCTCAGCTTATGAGCTTTAGAGGAATATCGGCAAGATGCTAGTAAAGTGTGGCGATAACTCTGTCCCGGCCCCTTTAATAGATGAACGTGTTGTGCCGACAATGGTAACAAGCCATAAAATGCTAATTGACTGCTGTGGACATTACATTTTATTCACTTCCTCGAGTTACAAGGCTGAGGGACATATTTCTCCTTTTAATGGTCTCATTCTAAAGGTCATGCTGTTCCAACATGACAAAAAACAAGATTTCCCATCGTTCTCTACAGGTTAGCAATCGATCAGTCGATTGACTGATTACTAGATAGCATGCTGTTGTCTTAGTCCTGTCCTTCTCCTCATCTGTCAGGCCTGATAAATACATATAAATTACACAACATCCAGACAGTCTCTGTAAGTCAAGTTCTTTCCCATCCATCTCATTTCTTATGAATCAGTGCTTGTGAACTTTTTCATCCTGTGAAGTGGGACATGACAGAATAATTTGAGAACCAGTGTGTTATATGTGCTGCTTACTCTCCTTCTCAGTCATGTTGTGAACCTCAACACATTTCTGTAGCCACTTCTGCTGCTCTGTGCTTCGATTAGCTCATTATACATGTAGTCGTGTTGACATTACTGATTTAAATTATTGTGAGGTATGTTGCCTAGATAATTTTTCTCTGTGCAGCTACTGTAATTAAAACATGTTATTTATTTTTAAATAGGGAAGCAGCACGGTGGGTCTGTAGACTGTGCTGTGCCTCATATTAGCGTTTGTTCTCACTGTGTGTGCGTGGGTTTTCTCTCAGAGTTTCGGTTTCTTCTGCCATCATGCAGGTTAAAGATCACTATCTGCACCCAGGACCCTCTCATAAAACAGATCGTTGATCTCTAGAGTTTGCCTTCTAGGTAAAATAATTAAAAATAATTTAATGCGTACAGTTCATAGAGTCCTTTCTTAAACAGGATTACCTTTGTGATTTTAAAAAATTCATCAGTTTTCCAGAGCGAACAAAAAGGTGGTTGTTATCTGATTGTTTGGGCTCCAAAAACACTTCAAAATATAAAGCTGGTCAGTTTACTCTCATTCTAGGATTAAGCAGTTAGAGAAAATCTGGAAACGATGTGTAAGTAGATGAAGATTACATTTCTGATGCTCGACTCATCACTGATAGCATTTTTTTGGCTGCTGCTTCTTCTTTTATTATTGGGAAACTCATCTGATCGCCTGTCTGCTGGCACACTGAGGTGTAGACACAACACAGGCACATGTTCAGACACAGAACTTTCTCTGCTTCTCAGACTTTAACCTTGGTTGTCTCTGACCTCCTCCAGAGCACTCAAACTACTTCGGGACAGACGATAAGCTGGGCCCTGTGGCCTTGAGCATCCGCAGAGAGAAACTGGAAGACACCAAAGACCTGAAAGACCAGTACCAGTACAGACTCATCGTCAGGACGAGCGAGGTATGCGCGTGTGTGTTTATGTGTTTATATGCTGATCACGGGGATTTCCAGTCAGTCTGTTAATTACTCAACTGCTTTCAGTTTCTCCAGGCCTACCTGTGACACATGCCCTCATTATAACCTTCCCTCTGTCCCCTCGCCCCTCTGCTCATCCCTCTTCTGCTCTCTGTCAGTGGAAAATTCCACCTGCCCAGTCCAAGCACATTAAAGCCAAACCAAACACGGGCTGCTCCCACAGCCAGCTACTTCTCCTCTTTGATGGATCAAACACTCATGATGTGGTAAATGATGGGCTGATGATTGTAGAGAATTAGTTTTCAGATTCTCTGCATCTGTTCTTGGTTGTCTTCAGAGGTTTTACTTCCACAGTTTCCAAGACACAATTCTGGAAAGACATCTTTGTTCAGAGACGCAACTGATGATTATTTTCCTACTAATTAATGTAAATTGTCCATTTCAGTTTACCGAAGTCAAATAGAATGACTCTTGTAGTTTGACTAACAGTCCAAAACTGAAAGACATTAAGTTTACTGTAACTGAAATAGCTGCAGACTATCTCAATGAGGGGCTCCCAAGTCTAAATTATTTGAAGGTGTGAATGGTTCTTTCTCTGTTTTAGCCCTGCAGCGTGTCCAGGGTGTATCCCGCCTCTCATCCTATGACAGGTGGGATAAGCTGTTGGAAAATGGATGAAAGTTCTGGAAATTAAGAGTTAGGGCTAGTGTTCACACCACTTAGACCTCACTTTCTGCTCAGCTCAGTCTTGTGGGGTTTTTTTTATTTTTATTGGCATTTAAAATGATAACACAGCACAGTTTGTGTCAGAGGTCTCGTGAAGTAATTGGCTTAATCTCAATCAATATATTTTACCGGTTTAGCATCATAAAGGCCGCTCGAACAACAAGCTCGCCTCTCCTCATTGTGTTAATGCAGTCTTAGCCTGAGTGTGTCCTTCTTTGTGGCTGTGCTGTGTTGTTTTTAGCAGGATTACATGGCTGCCTGGCCTCATCACTGTAGCTCTGGTATAACAATGGAGCCTCTCCACCATCTAAGTACACAGAGCTAAGCTAACGGACACAGTCCAGGCCCACTGTTCCCACACAGAGAAAAAAGGAGATTGATTGCGGACTTTATTCTCTCCCACTCAAGCCACAGCCGCTCTCAAATATCCATCCCCCTAAGCCTGTCATTTAATTCTGTGCAGCACTGCTGACACAGCAAGGTGGGGAGACTTCCTCTTTCTCCTTTCCCTCTGTCACACATTCAAACAGCCCCCCTCTGATATTTCTGCTCAGCACGTCGCACTCACTCGCTCGGCCTTGCTCACAGGCTGACGAGTTGAAACGATATCTGCGTAACTTCAGCCGCGGGTCTGTCGGGCTTCATTTCTCTGCAACAGACCCGAGTCGCTGAGGTTCAGCTGTCTCTCCGGCCTCTGCCAGCTCCAGAGACCGCCATACATCTTTAATCAGTCTGCAAGTGAGAAGCAGCAGCCCACTCCTCCCAGAGGTTATTATAGTCTAACTGTTTTGAAGCAGGTCAGTTCCCCCTGATCAGGAAGCAGCACAATACTGAGCAGAATCTTGATTCACAATACCGCTGAACTGTGTGCATGTTTGACAAAGAGGAAGACGCTTCAGGGCAGCAGGGTGCCATTAATGTGATCTGATGGACCTACCTGCTTCAGACTCCCATACTGTGAATCATCCAAACCCCTTTTTCCCAAAGGTGTAGTACAGTAACCAAGTGACCTCTGACCTCTCTCAGTAGAGTTCAACATTATTGTTACTTTTTTATGGCAACGCTGCTTTATTATTTCATAGATGCCCACAAAACCCCCCACAAAAGCCAATATGTCTGATACACTAAAGTTCAATTCACTTCAGAAGTTTTATGTCAACAAAGAAAAAAAGGAACAAGAAATAAATCCATATTACATAAAGGGGATCACATTTTGTTTTTAAACACAATAATTAATGTCTGTATTCCCCTTTTTTTCTTTCTTTTTTCTTTCCCTTGACTTCAAATGTGAAACACTGTACATATTTTGACCCAGACATCTACATCTGTAACTCATGTACCTGTATTTGTTTTTTTTCTCCTCGTTTTCTTATTTGTATTTGGCTGTGCTGATTTGTTGCTGTTTGTGTTGTTCCAAAAAATCAATAAATCATTGTTTGAAAAAAAAAAAAAGAAAGAAAGAAATCCAACAAAAATAAGAATTTATAAACTAAGACTGTTCTTATTATTACTTAATCTAAATATTTTAGACAACATAAATAATATCCAACCAAAAATCTGAAACTTGAGCCCTTAAAGGAAAAACACTAAACAGCAGAAAGCGTTAAATTTTAAGACAGTGCAAAAAGAAATTTACTGCTTAACTATTTAAATTTATTGGGAAAAAACATAAAACAAAACAACAGCAATAAATCCGGTGGTTTTATCACAAACAAGAACGATGCACATCATCACATCATTAACAAGGCTGGTTACTATAATCACACTGATCTGTTGTTTCCCACATCATAAGGTTATATTCGCTGTAACACCTTTGGGGGGGAATATTAATTTTCTTGACATTTCAACCATGACACTTGAATAATATTTGTTATGTAGGAAGCTCAAATTGCTTCCAGTTTGTTTGTTTTTTTGTTTTTAAATGTTGTTCTCAACCCACAGCTGGTGACGCTGCGCGGCTCCATTTTAGAAGATGCAGTGGCGTCTACGGGGAAGCAAGGCACCGTTCGGGGTCTGCCACTCAAAGAGGTCCTGGAACAGGTCGTCCCCGAACTCAACGTGTCCTGTCTGAGACTGGCGCTCAGCACGGCCAAAGTCACAGAGCAGCTCCTTAAACTGGATGAACAGGGGGTGAGTTGATGGTGCACTAAGTGCACTGAGCAGCCTTTCCAGCAGGCTGGAAGACTGCAGAGTAAAATTGTACACTAATAAGGTGAAGCTGTGGCACGTGGTGTTCTCAGGTAGTGTGTGAGACCTGGGTAACTGATTTAGTGCTGGTGCAAAGTGCAGTGTTGTACAGGGAAAGCTGTAAGGAACAGGGTGTGGTACGTTTGAGCATGAGTGAGTAACCATACAAGCTGTAATGTTTGGCCATGTTATCTCACCTTTCATTTAATGGAGGGAGAAGCGTAGGTATTTTGCCAACAGCTGGCCTGTTGGGTTGTTTGTGCAGGTGGTTTATAGATCAACAAAGCTGTGTGTAAACAAGTCCAGATATACGTTACTTTTGGGTTAAAAGCTTGTTTGTTGGCATTAACCTTCAGAGTGCTGTGTTTCAGCTGTGTTTGTGTGTGTGGTCTCTCAGCTGCTCGTGCTTGTTCTGCTTGTGTAATATTAATATCGTGTCTCTTCTGCCTTGTAGTTAAGTCAGAAGCACAAGGTGGGTGTTCTGCTGTGCCGTGCAGGGCAGAGCACAGAGGAGGAGATGTACAACAACGAGGAGGCGTCGCCCGCCTTCTCTGCCTTCCTGGAGCTGCTCGGGGAGCAGGTGCTTCTCAAAGGATTCACCAAATACGCTGCACAGCTCGACACCAAGAGTAAGAACACTCTGCAGCATAGCATTCGCTTTTAGAAATCATTTTTTACATGTTGGTCTCATTGCTGAAGAAGTGGTTTTAATGTATCATTTCATTACTGTTTCCTATTCTCAAAGGAAAAATGCAAATAAACTGTGAAATGAGTATTTTAGGTTTTAAAGGAGGTTCTTCATAAAAACACTCACTTGTCCTGATAAAGCCATAAAGAATGTTTACACAATAACTCCTGCAGCATCTTTAGTTTTCATGAATTCATTACATTTAACAGACTCATAAAGTCAGTAATGTTGCATACGTGTCATAAAACCGGAGGTTACACAGTGAATGCATCATCAGAAACTTTGACTAATGTGTGGTCAACAGCTGCTGACTTTCAACAAATATGTTTCCTCCAGCGGACTCTACGGGCACCCACTCCCTGTACACCACCTACCAGGGCTATGAGATAATGTTCCACGTGTCCACCATGCTGCCGTACATGCCCAGCAACCCACAGCAGGTAACAGCCCCACCTAAGTAAAGCACCAACACTGGTGTGCGTCTCTAAAGAGAAAAAAAACGTCCAAGTCGATGCTTTGTTGTCACACAGCCTTTGAAAGCACGTCTGTATTTGTTAGCTGAGGCTTCTTCTGTTTTTTTTCTCCGGCTCGTAAACGACGGCAAGAATTCATGAAGTGGAAACTTGTGTCTTTTGTCGACCTCTTCATTTGGAATTTTTTGTTTTTATTCAGCCTCTTGTGTTTTTATAGTCTTTGTTTTCTGTGTCTTGGTATTTCTTTCCTTTCTGGCTGTCTCTTCTGCCCTCATTGTTTGTCTGGATCAGAGTTGGGTGGGGTTCAGCATTAGTATATTTTCTTCCTTCTTATTTTTTTCTTCCTCATATTTTCTCCTCTTTCTTTCCCTCTTTCTTTTTTTAAATTTGACTACATTTTTCTTCTTGCATGATCTTCTGGATGCTGTGCGTTTCCAGCATGTGCTGGTGTCGCTCAAAAGTGTGTAAAATTCAGCATGTTGGTATTTTTTACAGTTTGCCTGAGTATTTGCGTAAGAGCCTCACTCGACTGTGCACATGTGCTCAGACAAGCCTGCAGGTGCTCGGGATTAGTGCACACTTTTGAATGTGTCAATATGTCAGAGCAGAGCAGTTTAGGCCAAAGAGGTGTCATTAAACATACATTAATCTTGTTAATTAAACTTTACATGTTGCCATACCCATACCAGCAATCAGTTATTTATTATAGAAAAAGCTTTTTGATAATCTCCTCATCTTTTAGTAACATGAGAAAATGTGAAATCGTTAAAATGTTCAAACAGCTGAGTGTTGGTGTCAGGTGTTTAATCAGAATATAACAGCACAATAACTCCATCCAGAGGCTTTAAGGCTGCAACAGCAAGGAGGTTTACTTACTCAGCTGAACCTCTAGATGGCATCATCTCACTGCAAAAATAACCCTCAGTGACTGGAGAAGCAAAAGAAGATTGAAACGTAAGCTGCTGTGATGACTCCTGAATTCAGGATAAAGTAGAACACTAACTTGACCTGCACAGCTGTTCTTGGGTTAAATGAACAATGAAGAAATTTGCTGTAAATAACAGGTGAATCATGCATATGAAGGGTCACATTCAAAACCCTGAAATAGAAAATGATGATATGCTAATACATAAGAGGTCCCACATATCCCAGATTTTCATGCTGCTGTAAAAACACATGAAGTACAATTCAAATGTTCACACAGCAGCCTGGGTACGAGTGAAGGATGCTCCTGTGGTACTGCACAGGAGCCAAACAGTGGGCTGCATTACATAATTGGTACTTTCACACTTCTCTTTGCAGATGAAGAGCGGATTGGCAAGCACCGCACCACAGACACAGCCTGCACTGTGTGCCACGTCTCCTACATAAACGCAGATAGACAGACAAACTAACGCACACGCACAGACACAAATAGCCCACACAGAACCCGCAAAACAAATTACGTAAAGAGCTGTTGCTTGGTGTCTAACAGCGAGCATCTTAATCTCTCTTTTCCCCTGTCAGACTTTCTGTCGTTCACTGAGTCAGTCGTGTGAATGCCAATTACGCTCGCTCATTTTATTAATTTGTCGTTTTTATCTCTTCTCTCCTGCTCAGCTCCTGAGAAAGAGGCACATAGGGAACGATATTGTCACCATCATCTTTCAGGAGCCGGGAGCACTGTCCTTCACCCCGCAAAATATTCGTTCCCACTTCCAGCACGTTTTTGTTATTGTTCGCGTTCACAACCCCTGCTCTGAAAACACCTATTACAGGTAAACGTTTACATCAGCACAAACTCATGTTTCTATACACGTGGTACACATTATTAATTAGGATCTCACTTCCAATATTCTGTTCCCTCCTCTCAGTGTTGCCGTGACACGAATGAAGGATGTGCCCCCCTTTGGACCACCCATCCCCAGCGGCGTCACCTTCCGGGACCCAGAGACCTTTCGTAACTTCCTTCTCGCCAAAGTCATCAACGCAGAAAACGCAGCACACAAGTCTGAGAAGTTCCACACCATGGCGACGCGAACACGGCAGGAGTACCTGCGCGACCTGGCCGAGAACTATGTCAGCAGCACGCCGCTGGATTCGGCCGGCAAATTAAACAACCTCATCTCCCTCGCATCTAAGAAACGGGAGCGCACGAAGGCGAGAGAGGGAGCGGAGCTGGGTGCTGCCGGGGCGGTCGCCTGGAGAGTCCAGGCCCAGGACTTTAGCGGAGGCGGGGGAGCAGAACTCCCCTGTGCCTTGGGTGTGTCGGCTGAATACATCGTCCTCATAGACTGCTCCACCAAAGAGGTGGTGTTCAACTGTTTCTGTGCAGACGTGATCGGCTGGACGCCGGAGCGGCTGGCGCTGAAGATCTTCTACGGCAGAGGAGACCACATTGCAGTTCGAGTGCCAGAGGGAGGTGCACAGGACATCAGGGAGATGGTGCAGAGGTTAAAGGTGAGACCTTGGAGCAAAGACTTGATCTTTGGGATTTGAGGTCATGCAGGCTGTGCTGTAAGCAGATCTTGTAGAAAGACTACAGTGCAAACACAGTTGTGTCATGTCTCGTTTACTTCCTTGTTCTCCAGCTTGTAGTTTTCTTTACATCCTTTGGTGTGTTTTTTTTTTTTTTATTGCTTTGTTGCTTTCTCACCAACTCTTAGAGGAAAATAACATGAAACTTTTCTCATCTGTTTGCATTTGTGCCCCTGTATGTCTAGTGCAAACAAGACATACTGCTTGCACAAAATTATTCTTTAGAGCTTCCTGTAGTCAGAAATGTTTCATGTGGTTATTGAAGTTTATTAGACCAAATCAGTGCAACACCTTCATTCTTTTATACTCCTTTAAGCTCAGGGGATTTCCACAGTGGGTGTTGGTTTTCATTCCACTGAAAAACTAAATTCAAAGGCAAGTCATTGTGTCAACATTCACAGTGTATTCTGTGTTTTTTTGCTTTATGTTTTTGTGGTTGTCATTTTTTTTTTTCAATGAGGCTTTGCCACTGTCTGCACTGGCTCATCTGAGGCCTTTCATATTGTGATAATCTCTGAAAAAAGTGATGAATTAAACGCTGGGAAAAGGAGATTTCCTGGACTCGATCAAGCTTTGAGTTAATCCAGCAGAAAATTAAATATTTAAAAATGAGTTAATCTTACTAAAAGCACCAAATACATGCAGATTTGAGACTGAAAACTTCACCCAGTGCTGGGTAAGAAGTCATCATCACCTGGTTGTTACTTTGCTATGATGATCTTTAGTTTGTTTGTCCATATATAACAAGCTAATACTGTAAATCTGATATGATTTTTTTCCCTCCTGTTTGTGTAGTTGTTGACGGTGGGATGTGAAACTGTGGATATGACACTAAGAAGAAATGGACTGGGACAGCTGGGCTTCCACGTTCGCTTGGATGGCACCGTAGCTGAGGTACCGTCAGATGACCAGATCTAATTTTGAAGCACTCTGAAGATTCTTGGCCGTGCATAAACGCTCTGCTTTTGTTTTGTTTTTTCATCCAGGTGGAGGAGTACGGCTTCGCCTGGCAGGCAGGCCTGAGGCAGGGTAGCCGGTTAGTGGAGATCTGTAAGGTGGCCGCGGTGACGCTGACGCACGAGCAGATGATTGACCTGCTGAGGACATCGGTCACGGTCAAAGTTGTCATCATTCCTCCATACGAAGAAGGCGGGCCTCGCAGGTGCGTAGCAGTCTGCGTGTGGTTTCCTTTGAAGCCCAGCTTCATTTGTAAACAGCTGTCATGAATGCAGATGTTTGGACAGTGGGTTACAGCACAGGAGCACGCTCAGTGTAAGTGGGCAGAAGTGGAAGGACAAGAGCAAGCTAGAAGAGAGCGCAGGACACTCATTACTCCAACACACAAAAGCCTGGCAGAGATAGTGGCCAGACTCCAATGTTCTGATGATTCTGTGTGGGAGTGTGTGAAAAGAGGAAGCGAGCAAACAGAGAGAAAGAACGATGCGTGGCTGAAGAGGAAGCGGGCGAAATGAGGCACACAGACAAAAAGAAAGAAGCATTTGTTTAACGTGAATTAGCTACAATCCGCCTTCCTTGCTTCTTCATATCTGCTGATCTCTGCTATTGTGTCACTTCCTCTCCTCCACATCATTTATATCTTTTCCCTGCCGTCACCCTTTTCCATCCTTTCATCCACATACGACGCCTTGATTGAGACAGAATAACGAGACCTTATGAGACGCTGATGTGGTGTTACTGAGGTGAAAAAATAACCGTGTGTGTGCGCACATGCTTGTGACCGAGAACCAGAGCTCCTAAATACAGTAATTGTGTCAGGCTGTGTGATCGCACAGTGGTTAGATTTCTTTAATGCTGGAGGCAGTTTAATTACACCAACTTAAATCCCTTTGACACACACACATGCACAAACACACACATGGTACTGTGGCATTGGAGCAACTGATAATTAGAGTCTTGTATTTCATTCTTCCCCTCTCTCCCCATCCGACTCATTTGCTGTTGTGTGCCAGGCAAGCAGATTGCATGAGATTAAAGCCTGGAATCTGCAGGAGAAAAAAGGTCCACAAAAAATCTAAATAAATAAATAAAGGAGTGGAAGTGATTAATTAAAAATGCACGCCCTGTGCGAATGAAAAGGACAGGAAAAGAGGGAGGGAGGGAGAGAGTGAAAGAGAGAGAGAGGGAGGCAGGGTTGAGTGTTTTGAACAGAAGAGGCAGAGAAGCGCTCGGTGAGGAGGACGTGTCTCAACACCACCGAGAGTTAGAGGAGTGGGTGGAAGAGAAAAAGAAAGAAAAGAGAGAGAGACCAAAGTTGGAAGGGCTTTTTCTTCGCCGTTCTTTCTCGGCTCCGAGCGTGCAAGATGGACGGATACGACGGGGAGAAGGTGTGACTTATGGCACTGTCTATTTGACTGTGTGCGTGCACGAGTGCGTGCACGAGCTCCAGCTGTGTCACATCAGCCAGCGTGATGGGAGGAACACTGAATGCCGACAGATTTAGGCTCTGCTCTCTCTAAGGTTTGTGCTCTCTTCCTGCGTTTGTGTTAGCCCGCGCTGCTGTTATGTAACCGTATTGATACTGATTGGATTTGACTTATTCCGTTGTTGATGAAAATATCCCGACCACATGTGCATCGACTTGTGTGTCTTTTGGTTTAATGCACATGTCATTTGAAATCACCTGGTCGTGTTTTTGAGGACATCTGTGTTGTGTTTGTGTTTCACTGTGGACATGGCTTGAGCGTGTTTTCACTGTGGATTAGTCAGCTGATTATTTTCAAGGTTAAATGAATAATCACGCTGTATAAAAGAAACATGTATCGCCCTGCACAGTTTCCCAAAGCACACGATGACATCTTGAAATGTTTTGTCCAAGCAGCACTTTGAGGAGCCTCAAAGATATTCTGCTAACATGTGTGCTAAAAACAAACATTTAATTCATCGTTGAAGCCAATTTTAAGCAAAAACATATTTAAAGACTCTGCTCTGCAGTTTGGGGAAACTATAATGGACTTCTTTGTTCTGACTTTATTTTTGTTCTGCTGCTTACAGGAACTTTTGGTGCCCCCAAAGACTTTATAACCACCCCCAAAACAAAAATGCACTCCCCCCTCTGATGCTGTGGTGAATTTATCATTGGGGTCTAGTTTATCTAAGCATAACAGACACATTTATTCATCCATTAAACGTAAATAACTGAAAATGAATAGACTTGTGTCAGACAAGGTAACAGCATTATTGCCTTAATACACCAAATGCGTATTGTTTAATAATGAAAGTTTATACTACACACACTCTGTCCTCATGGTCTTTATCCCACTCTGCCTCACTTTAAATCCTCACCCTGACAGCATTTTCCTGCTCATTTCCTCCTCTCTTCATTAGTCTCATGTTCAATGCCATCCAGTATGCATATTTGATGCCTCCTTCCCTCCTGCAGTGATGCTTTGTGAATGGAGTAATGATGATGATGTGTGAAAGACTTGTGCTGGGCATCAGGTGAAAGGTCACTGTGAGAACATAAAAAAAAATATTAAGGTTGAGTAGATGCGTAGAGATGGCCACTTGTCTAGCTGGGAGCTCCATCAGTCATTTAATTATTGATGATAAATAAATGGCATCGTGTCTTCATTTGAGGCTGTTTCTACTTACATGCTGTTTTTATTTATTTAGTCAGAGGGAGCTGAAAGAGTCGATGTCTGTGTGATCTTTGGTTTAAAAACAGATTCATAGTTATTTGATGCCTGATTGTACAACCAAGAGTTACTGCAACCTTGTGTGCCTTTACTAAACATATCTGCTGTGTATACCAAGACTCTGATTCAGGAGCTGTTTGATGAGATTGGATATTTCTCTCTCTCTCTCTCTTTCTCTCTCTCTCTCTCTCTCTCACACACACACACACACACACACACACACACACACACACACACACACACACACACACACACACACACACTTGACCTCAGTCTCGCAGTAGGAGAGATGGAGTCCTGATGTGCCAATAATCGGTTTACTTTCCTCTCTTTCTCCCTCCATTGGCGTCAGGGGAGCTCATTAGTGAGCTCTGTTACATGTCTGCAGTGTGTTTGAGCATCCGCAAAGTAAGTTATGAGAGGACAATAATGTGGAGCATTTGGGGGAGATTTATTGAGCAGTTTCCACGCACTGAACTTGGTACAGAAACCGCTGTTCTGGTTCAGCTACAGTTCAGGGCTGCTGCATTTACTGACCCGTGCTGAGGATCAAAAACTGCACATGAAGGCTGTGTAAAGGAGATAACCTTGGAGTTTTGGAGGGAAACGGCAGCATTTTAAGTGTCAAGCTTTTAATTCTCTTGTAGTGGATGTGGTGTGCTCTGTACCTTTATAAACTGTCCTCCTCTGTCTCTGTAGGGGCTGCACCGAGGAGTATGAGATGAAGACCATGGAGCAGAAACCAGAACCTGAGCCTCTGGCAGCAGGATACCGACCCTCTCCCCGCCAGACCTGGCGATGGGAGAACTCACCTGTTCCTCAAGTGCTCCACCCCTCTAGCCTGCAGCGCTGGGCCCCCATCGGCCCCCCACCTCCTCCACTAGTACGCTCACACAAGCCCCTGATGCCAGTTCCCTACAGAGAGCCTCATCTGACCAAGAGGTGAGCCTCTGAGCCGAAACACAGTTATTCTCCACAAGTAATCATTCCTGCCTGAGACACTGTAGCTGACTGCAATCTGTTTACTGGTGACAACACAAATGTGATGGACACTAAAATATAATACAACCCAAGGTTTTACATGTATGACATGGAGGAAAGCCTCATGTTCATTGTAAGTAGCTGTAGTAGGCCAAACACATGCGTGAGCTCATGATCATCACTGTGCTGTGCTGCCAGTATCAACCCAGCATTTCCAAGCAAAAAAACATATCAAAAACAAACAAACTTTCTCATTCTAAAGTAAAACATGAATCAAAGTCCGATCAGCAGAGAAATGCAGTCCCCAGCTCTCAAGTCCAGGTGAAGTCAACAGGCGAGTGCACGCTGTCATTGCAGTGTGCACATGCAAACCAAACGCATGAATATGCAAAAGACTCATGAAGGACTTCTACACATGTGCTGCTGCCCCACCTGCACCAAGTCTTTATTCATCACTCCATTAAAATTCAGATTTTAATGAAAAAAAGCAAGTATAAAAAGTGTTTAAAGCCTGCAGTGTGTAGAAATTTAGAAAAGGGACAACAGCAGCTGCTTTGACTTTTTTTTTTTTTCTCATTATATTCTTCACCCGAAAAGCTCAGTGAGTGGCCAAAGTCTTTGTTCTAGGCTAGATGTTCTAAAACCTCATACAGACCTTGGAGGAGGTGCAGGAGTCAAATTTCCTTTAAGTAAAGAATGCCGAAAGGTTTTTATGGATGTCTTTGTCCAGTGATGACAGAATCCTGTCACCTACTTCAGCTTTAACTGCGTATTGTATGAAGTTAGTGAATCCAGTCACCATTCTTCAGCATACTATG
Source organism: Oreochromis niloticus (assembly GCF_001858045.2). NCBI lineage: Eukaryota > Metazoa > Chordata > Actinopteri > Cichliformes > Cichlidae > Oreochromis > Oreochromis niloticus. The sequence continues at coordinate 23,666,271 of NC_031979.2, forward strand.
AGGATATTTGTTCATTAAGACATAAATCATTAACTAATGATGGGTGTAAAAGTGTAATATGCAATGCAGTGAGCCATCTTCACAAAGGCTTCCTGTAGTAGATAGTTTCCTCGTCCAAACTCCTCAATCACCGTCACATTTTCAGTTTTACATCACTGGGCTGTCATCATCTTACACAGTTAATTATAGAGAAGAGGAGAAAACTGCTGCAGCTGTACAGGTGGCTGTAGATGAAATGTTTTATTGCATTTTAACTAAACAGTTGTTCTGCAGCTCCTTGTCTTAGTTTGTTCATGTTGACTGATGAAAGATTTGATGTTAAATCACTGAATGAATGTTTGAGGAAAAGTGATGTCAGCTGGATGACATCATGGATAAACTGAACATGAACTGTGACTGCTCCAAAAATACCTGCTTAGTCCTGTCGTCAGGATGTTTTCCTCATACAAAAAGCATAAATATGATGGACCTCCTGTGCACAGCTCCTGAAAATCCTTCTATATAACATTTCACAGCAGGGTTTTCCGAGGCAGATGTGTGTGAAGTAACAAAAGCCCTCAGGCTAACTCGTGTGATTACTGCACCGTCTAAGCCTGCCAGACGGTCATAAACTTGTATTGATAGTAAATGATATCCTGGCATTTTGTTTCACCTAAACAGTGGAAACAATAAAGTCTTTGTGTGGTTTTATTCCACTTAAAAAAGTTTTTTTCCCCCCCAAACTGTCAATACTAGTTTTTTAAACTTGAGTTGGTTCCAGGTGTTTGTCTAAAACAACGCATTTTAAGCTGTTTACAGCCGTGTTTTCATTGTGTTTTCAGTCTGTTTTGCTCTTTTGAGTAACACACAGACACACTAGTCCTCAGTTATTTTAAATCTCTCTTATTTGTGTTATGTATCAATCGCCTCTCTTTAGTATGCTTGTCTCTCTTGATTACCCACTGTCCTTTGTGTATTTCAGGCCGGTCAGCTACCCAGAGAACCACTTCAGCCTGTCTCCTGCAGGAGGCGACAGGCCCTACAGAAACCCCTCAGCCAGCTTCTCCTCTCCTCCCTCCGGCCTGGTCAGTCTCACCACGATGGGACCACCTGGAATCTCACCAGGCCCCTTTGTGCGCTACAAACCTTCACCCGACAGGTGGGTGGGTGTGGGTGTGTGTGTGTGTGTGGTGTTTTACTCTGCGAGCTCTCCACTGTCACTCGTTTGATCTTGATCAAACATGTCTGGTTTTACTCGTAAATGCTTTGTGTGCTGAAGGTGGAATATATTGGTTCAAATCGCAGGCTGAATAGCGCGGCACGACCAGGTCTGCAGTTAGACGTGTATGAACACACAGTCTCCCAGAGGAAGGATCTGTTGTGTGGGTGGCTCTTCCTCACACTGTGGAGGTTGATAACATCTCACCCAACCAGAAAAACTTGTTTTATTCAACCGCCACAGGGATGCAAAGGAGAAACTGAAAATGTTCTCTGTTAGTCAGAAACGTTATATTTTTACAGCTGGGGAGTTTTATTCCAGAGTGTGTCCTTTCTGTCATGGTGTCTGAATAGCTGTACATCTTATTTTATTTAAAAAGGGTTTTGACCTTCCACCAATGATAACATCAGGACTGATTTAAAAGAGCAGAGCTGCATTTGCACAATTACAAAATGCAGTTTTGGTCAGAAACAGCAGGAGGATTCAGACTTCTGTTTAGTAAGGTAGAACAGACTCATTAAACATATGCAGCTCCAGGGGCCAGGAAAATCCCTGTGAATGTGTTCATCTATCACTAATGTTTCTCCTGTGGTTCATATAGATTTGGAACAGGACAGCGCCCCCTGCTGCCGTATGATCCTCACCTCGGTGTGGACCTCCTCTCCAGTGGAGAATCTTCGTCAGGCTTTACCAGTCAGGAGAGTACCATGGAGCGCAGCAAAACAGGTACAGCACCACCTTCAGAAGTAAATGTTGAACTCTACTCTTATTTAACATATAATGTAAAATCTCATAAGTAGCAAAAAATGAGTTTTTTATTGGGTTGGTTTTTAAAAACAGTTAAACATCACCCTTCATATTTTCATTGCTGTCATCACAGCCGTCGTGACAGAGTACAGCTGAACACTGAAACTGAAAATAAAATGACATGCACATATCTAAACAGAGATTTGTAAAAGTCTCTCATTATTGTTTAAATGTCCTAAAAAAATAGGTCTCTATCTGCTGATAAAGAAGCCTTTCTGAAGCCCTAAGTAGTATGTTATTCCATCAGATTTCCCAAACACTATCCAATCATATGTGGTTGATATGCTGACAGTGCTTTTAACTCCTGCTGTCAATAGTAGTCATATAAGATATCTATTAGCTGACCCCTTAGATGCTGAGCAATGCGATCTTGGACTCTTTTGCAAGATTTTGGTGAAATATCTTCTTGAGGGCATCAAAGACATTATTATGTGTCTGAATTTGGACAAATCCAGAGTATGTGCAAATGAGTCCTAGCTTGTGTACCACATTATAACTTTCAGTTATAATTTATTTATTCAGTTTCATGAATTTGAACTTGTTGCTGAATGTGCTTCACTGCATATTTCTGGTGGTATTTCTGTGCGTAGTTCAGCATCCCATTTCCTTTTTGTATGTGATGTAGTTTTTTACAGAATTTCTCACTTCCATTTATTCTATAGATATGTACTCTTCTTATGTGTTGTGTTCATGCTGCTTTAAAGAGTGCAGTTGTTGCTCAGCAGACTAGAGGCTGCTGAGTGTGGTTTTGGTGTGTGGGGGGAGGTCAGTGTTTAAATGTGCTATAAGTATTTAATCCTCTTTGACAGCCGTGGACGTTCAGTGTGATTTGTTATAATCCTGAGAGTGTCTGTCTATCTGCGTGTGTGTTTTTGGATGCAGAGCCTCTCTGGCATGTCCCAGCGTCTCGAGGACCAGGTGGTGGAGGGGGGCAGAGGAGAATGCCCAGACAGGATGTCCCGGGGAAAGACTCTCCAAACAGACACTCGAAGGTCAGACTCAACGTCAACATTTCGTCTCTCTTCTTTCCATCTTTCGCCTTCTCGCTGAGCGCCTCTGACTCTGTGTCCTCCGCAGGGTGAGACTCAGTACTCCAGCCACTCCAGCAGCAACACCCTGTCCAGTAACGCCTCGAGCAGCCACAGCGACGAGCGCTGGTTCGACGGAGGCGCACCTGGAGAGCGAGGAGGCGTGGGTTGCCTCGGTGAGACGGCCGACCCTGACCCCGACCTCCTTAACAAGGGCGGGTCCAACGATAGCGGCATCGACGCCTCGACCCACTACGGAAACGGTCGCCACGGTAACATGTCCAACAGCCAGTCCCACAAGGCCATGCACAGCTCTGCGACCTACAGTGGCATCCCGGAGCTGTCGGTGGGAAGGAGCGGCGGCAGCGGGGGGGAGACGAAGAGACGAGAGTCTTCGCCCATTATACCAGCTGCAGCCAATCAGACCAAAGGGTACAGGACGAGGACATTCCCTCCTCCTGGCTCCAGCGCTGATAAAATGGATGCTTTCAAGCCCAGGTAAGTGACAAACTCCTGATGAGATGCATCGCCTGCTGATCCTTTTATGAAACTTGTAGCAACGTTGTCCCTGAATGTTACAGTTTTAGGCTCAGATTCCTGTGCTTATTAATCACTTTAGAGTGTTTTTATCAGTCTTTAGTTTATGTAGCATCATCACATGACTGAAAATGTTCAATACTAAACTAAATGTAGAGAAAAAGTGGGATTATGGCCATCTAATCCTTGTGAAACATAAAGATCATCATGTGATCTCATGCTCTCGTGGTTTTATAACTGTCAGGGCCACGATATAAATCCACACAGGGATTCAGCACACAAACCTCCACCCACTTCGGTCAGTCTGTGCTGGATTAAAACAATCTGTGCTGAAACTCAGAGTCCCAGCAGCTCTTATTCTGTACTCTGTGCATGCGATGTGTCACATGATGATCAAGACACGTAACCCCAAGTCCTAAAAAAGCCAGAACATTGTTTAAGATGTGGATTTAAAAAAAAGAATGCAATGATTTGCAAATCTCATAAACCCATACTGTATTCACATTAGAGCGTAGAAAACATCTGATATTAAACTGACACATTTTACTATTTCATAAAAAAATATCACCCCTGTCTGAGCACGGGATGTGTTTCAGTTCAATTGATGCAGTCAAAATACAGATGATTTTTAAATGTTTTTCCTCATTCAAATAACAAACATGTTTCCTGTCCTCGGACAATCTTTTCCACTAAAATATTAAAGAAGCGTTCATTAAAAAAGGAAAACAATAAACATGGCATCCATGTTCTGTCACTTTATTCAATCTAATAGATGGCGATCATCCTCAGTGTTAATAGAAGTCAGATTCAGATGTATTTCTCTTCTGGGGTCTTTCTGTCCTGGTCAAGGAGTTTTATATTGTTTCTTTTATTTTCTGTAACCTTCAGGGCCTACACACCGCAGGGTTACAAAACTCCAGTGGAGAAACCACGGCCTGTCCGAGCCTCTACCGCAACGCCCACTTCAGCTCAGCTAAGCTCCACCCCTCTGTCCAGCTCCGCCCCCAAGTCATCATATGGCAAGAGCACACCAAGCGGTTGGCAGGCAGAAGACTCCAACCCCTCTCCTTCAAACTCGACCACAGCATCGAGCTCCGACAGCAGCAACAGCAAGAAGTAAGACCGACAGCCTCAGCGGATCTGCTCTGATGCTTGGTTCTTCTTCCGGGATAGAAATTATTTTTAGGCACCTCCTTTTATTCCAAAATAATCATATAAATGACCTCGTACTCAAAAGGATGGTGGACATAAATGTGTGATTAATGGTGCAAATTATGTTTTAAAATTTCACATTTTTTAAGCGCTGATCAATGAAATAGAAGGCATTTGGCTTTTTGTGTCTTTATCCATGGAGTCAAACCTAGGCCCGCACAGTGGTCATGTCCTTTGTAACATCTGCCTCGTTTTCAGTTTGTTACTTAAAATCACATCCACACAATAAACTGATCGGAACAACTTTCCAAGTCCGTATATCCATCCGAGGAGCGCGTGATCGCTCCTAAACTAAGTGAAATCCTTCAACACGTGTTTGTTTTTACTCGAAACCATCCAAAGAGTTTGAGTTCTGACTCTGGTGTAAGTGGCAGTAGACCAACAAACACTGGAGGATACTGTAGGCAGAATAAAGTGGAACATAGTTTCTTACTGTGGATAGAGGCAGGAAGCAGTCTTCAGTAAAGGAAGACTGTATGTTTGTGTTTTGTTCTCATATCTTGTGTCTCCAGGCAGGTGGACACAAATTCAAAAAACGTGTTTGGACAACCTCGCCTGCGAGCGTCACTGAGGGACCTGCGCTCGCCACGACGGACGTACAAGAGCAGCATTGAGGACGACCTGAAGAAACTGATCATCATGGACAACCCGGGGGAGACGCCGCAGAGAGACCCTGTGAGCATCGTGCTGGTGGATGATATCAGTTTTCCTCTCATGAGCACACAGCTCTGACCTCTGACCTTTCTCCCTGCAGTCTCCCAGACGCACCCTGCAGCGCACCTTTTCCGACGAGTCGCTGTGCAGCGGGCGCAGGGACGCCGGCTTCGCCAGCTCTGAGAACCAGACGGCTCCCAGCGACGTGCTGTTCACCTGCACGCTGCCCACACGCAAACACGCCGGCTCCTCCAACCACATGCAGAGCAAGAAGGGTGAGTGCCTCGATTCTCCTCCCAGCGGCTCGCAACGGCTAAAGCAAACCTGCTGTGATTGTGTTCAGATCATTAATCACGACTCTGCTGCCCCACAGTGCCGCTCTCTGCATCTGAGCTCTCTCTGACCGAAGTGAGAGACAAGCTCCCCCCTGTGAGGAGGCTCGACCCCGGCATGATGCCCCTTCCCGACACAGCCAGCGGACTCGAGTGGTCCAGCCTGGTCAACGCTGCTAAGGCGTACGAAGGTGAGGATGGATATTTCAGTATTAAATGTAAACATAACCTGGTTCGTGAGTGATGAGGTAACCACCATCTCACCCCGACCTCACTCGTGTTGAGGATGGAGTCATGTCAGATCTTCTCTGAACATTCGTCTGGCTGTTAGGAACCCTCAGCAGTCTGTGTCCTCTCAGTGCTGATGTGTTTGTAGCAGCACAGCTTTCTATGTTAACTGTTATGTTTTCTGCTTTTCTTTACATGCAAAGCTGAAGTAGTGCTTTACTTAAAAAAAACAACAGAAAAACTTCCTTATCATTCGCTAAGCTACTGCTAACTTCACTCCACTAAACCCCACAGATGTTTAACGTCATTGTAACATCTGGCAGAGCAGCCACACCGATCGTGTTTATTGGACCTGGAAAAAATTTTGGACTGTTAATCATTCAGTGGTGCCTCGGTGCTTAGACTCATCTGACTAAACCAACGATATATTTTTTTTATTCCTCCCAGAGGATTGTTTTATTTGGCTGCTGGGATTTGGTTGCTTTTTACCTTCTTTCACAACATTTTTTTTCCCAGGAAAGGTTTTTAGAGCACTCCTTTTCTTTTTGGGGACGTGCTTTATGTGGAAAAGGCTTTTTAAAAGCACGATCACGTGTTTCTTTTGCAGCACAAAGAGCGGGTTCCCTGTTCTCACTGACTGACCCGCAGCTTGGAGGTCCAGACACGAGACCGGCCGCTAGTCCAGTCCAGTTTCAGACTCCTCAGACGCCACGGACCACGCCCACACTCAGCAGGTAGGTCAGCCCCTCTGTTACAGAGAGCGCCTGTAAATATTCAGGTTTTCATAAGTCACTACTGCCACCTGGTGGTAGTTTATCAGAGTCTCCTTTTGAGCGTTTTCACCAGAGTTAACAGTTTGTTAACTCTGTGGCACCAGAGAGGCTGTTTGTCCTGCCAGTGAGCAGCACACATTTGAGAGAAAAAAAAAAAACTTTTTTACTGAAGATGAAGAGCTTTCGGATCCTCATAATAAAACCAGTAAAACCAGTCTGTTTACCTGCGGCGTGCACATCACAGCGGTGTTTTGTGTGTGTAATCACTGGGTCCACGGTAATAAATGCCAGGTGTGTTTGTGTGTGTTACAGCGATGAGGTGCCCAACGATCTGTCCGGTCGGCTCTACCACCTGGAAGTGATGCTGAAGCAGCTGAACAATGACCTGGAGAAAGTGAGAACCTTTTGTTTTTCTCTCTAAAGCAGGAACCCTCTGAGGTTAAAGTACCAAATAATGGATAATAAGTGACTGTGGAATCATGTCTTCTTAAAGACTTCAAATATTTACATGTGTTGTTGATACTGATGTATGTTTAAAAGCTGCATCACCTTCATTATGAGGCTCACATGTATTTGTGGCTCCATACATATGTTATTTGGTCTTTGATAACTGAACATTGCCTTTATTTCTCCTCCTCTCTATCGCAGGAGAAACAAGATAAGGTCATCTTACTCGCTGAGATGGCCAACCTGAGAGAGAACAACCAGCGGCTGCAGGTGGAGAGCCAGACCGCCAGCGAGCAGCTGCGCAAGTTCAGCGTGCTTCTGACCAATCTCAACAAGCCGGGCAGCGACCACGAGGCTCACTCCTTAGCCGACTCACAGAGGGAGTGACCGACAGCCAAGGAAGAGAGTGAGGTTCAGGCCGGAGGGAGGGGCTTTCAGTTCCCATGATTCCTTGCACTCACAGGGGCGGCAGATGTCACACTCAGCTTCCACTGGACTGCCTTAAACCAGAGAGAAAAAGAAGATCTGGATTTTTTTAAACCCTTCCAGTAGAGAACCTCCCTCTCTACACGCTCCCTGCTCTGAGCCTGTTTATTTTTCTAACTGACGTCTGAATATTTGTCACACGGTGTAAATACATCTGCTACTATGCCGGAGGAGCGAGCAGGAGTGGAGATCCTGACTGTTTTAGAGAACACTAGATCACCTGGAGAGGCCTAATACTGTTCCTGCAGCCAATCAGCCAAAAAAATTAATAAATAAGACTGCATCTCCCAGAATGCACTAGAAGAGAGGAAGCTCTACAGACGTGGTACTGTAGATAGATGCCTGTGTGGTACAATTCTCATATATCAATATTATCGACAATGTACTGATATTGTATAAGAGACGTACTAAAGGTGTGTGTTTGTGTGTGTGTGTGTGTGTGTGTGTGAGAGACTGATGGTACAAAAGTGAGAAGCATTACAGCACAGCATTGTTTGTGCTGAGGATGTATTTTATTCCTCGTGTGTGTGTGTGTGGACAGCGGAGTGATGAACAAACCTGTTTACTGTAATCTGAACCCTGTGGGCCTCTCCGCCGTTTTCCTGCCCTCCGTTTACACGGGTGACCCGCGGCGGCCCACAGATGTGAATCAAGCCATCAGTGTGCCGAGAGCAAACGGTCGCAGAGCTCGCCAGCGCGGCAGCGTCGTATCTCCCACACAGAGCGGCGTCCTCAGCAGTGCCCGATCATCTCAGACCTGAATGAACTGATGGTTGCTTTAACCTTCAGCGGGTCCTTTGTTTGGTTTTAGTTGCAGAATTTTGAGACTTACACTTACCTGCTTTCTGGTGAAGAGCTTATTCTGAAGTAATGCGGTTGGCGTAGCCCCACATGAGCCCAGTTTTGACCATATTGTTGTTTACGTTTTGGGGAATAAAGCATGGCGAATAAGCTTTCATTTTTACCTTTTTTATTGGACGTACCAACTGCTGCCGCTGGATTACTGTAAAACTGGAGAAATCTTTAAAAATCAGCCAACTTCTCGGTCCTGGTAGCTCTCAGGAGAAGAGCTGGTAGTTATGAGGTGGTTCGATGGCTGTTATTGTGAAATCAAATCGCTTCCATCACGTCGCTGTAACCTCTAACTGACGTCCTTTAACAAACCTTGTGTTGTTTATGATTTAGTGTGTCAGGCAGCAGAGCAACCCGGTTGTTGTGTTTTTGTGTTTTACGACATCACAAACTGAACTGGAGTGCATAAAGCATGTGCAACAGCCTCACCAAGAAAGTAAATAAGTGTATTTTCTCAAAGTGTCCACAAGTCTTCATGTATTTGTGATCCAGTGAAGCTCCGTCTCCAGCTGAGCGCACTCACAGGAAACATGTACTGTACCTGAAAGTCCGTCACATCAGGACAGATGTGCTTGTTTGAGAGGACTTTTCCTGTGTTTTATACTGCGACAGTGCTCTCAGTGATACTGTGTACTGTATTTTTCATACAGAAACGTGTTTTTGAATGCTGGCAGTGAATGGACAGTACACCCCAACCCCCTCACCCCTCCGCCCTGCTAGAACTGTACTGCACTCTCATCTCTCTAATAAAACAGGAGGTTTCTCTTTTTCTCTTTAACTGGATCTGTTTAAAGTTTCCACTCAGGTTCCTCAGGATGCTGTTAACGACACTCGACCGTTGGGGGGGTTGATGATGACAGACGTCACCCTGCTGTCTGCACCGTTGTCCCTTTAAATGTTTTTGGGCAGCAGGATGTTTTAAATTTCTGGAAAAGCCAAAAAAAAACCCTCTTTTTTTGTCACTGACCCCGGAGGATAACTACCGCCTTTCTCCCTTCCCCGCTCCCCTCTCTCTCTCTCTGCACCCGCTTTAAACCCACCGCCTCCTTCTCTGGGTTGTTGTCATCCCAGTTTTTTCTTTGTCTTTTTTGTCTTTAAGCAGCTTCATTCGGGTTCCTGTTAGCAGGATCTCCTCCATCCACACAGCTCTGCAGGTGTAGCTGTGATTTTAGTGTCTTCAAGTCTTAATCTTTAGTTTGCTGATGTAAAAGGGGCAAGGTTGGGTTTTTTTGTGTTTTACATATATATATAAATCTTGTTATGTATAATTTTAAGCTATTTAAAGCATACACAAGGACCCCTGTTGAACAAATACAATAATGCATTATTACTGGTAATATTGTATGACTAGTTGTTTCCTTTTTTTGTTTTTTTTTTTAGATGTTAATATTTTTATAATTTATTTTTGACATGTTGGCCACTGTTGCAGACAATAGTGAAGATGAGAGGGTACTGTGTTTTCTCTCCAATTCCTCCTTCCTTTCCTTTTTCCTCAAGCCTCATTGTTCCTCTTTCCATCGATGTTTCCTGTGTTCTGCAGGAATAACTGAAGCAAGGGTTTGGTTTTCTTTGGGTTGTAATAACGTGTACATTTTGAAAATGTAAATTATGTTTTCATTATTTTATAAAAAAAATATATTAAAAATATTTGTTGGTTTCTGGTCTTTGAGTTTTTGAGCTGCGGTTTAAAAATAACCTGCTTTTGGTTTCAGAGTTTAGAAAACGACTGCAGGGTTATGAGAAGTTAGTAAATTGTGTATGTAAAGAAAATGTTTTTCACTTAAACTTGAAGCAGATTTTTGCTGCATTAACAGTACATTTGGGGAAAAAAAAAACCATCCTCGTGGCTTAAACTGCAATTAAGCTTTTAATGACCTAAAATTAATTTTAACTTACAGAAAGATATTTGGTGATTTCAGGTTCTTAACGGTGAGACTAGCAGGAATAAATCGACTGTTTTTGGCTGGTTGATCCTGTCGTATCTGTATTTTTGCATGATCACTCGTTCAAAATAATGCTGTTAACAGGAAAACGACACAGGAAATTATAAAAATGTATTAATCATTAATACATGCAAGGTAGCTTTGCATGAGTCGGAGTTCAAGCCTTACTTATTTTAAATTCAATTTTATTTATATAGCGCCAATTCAGCGTCTTTATAAGACCAAACAATAATACAGAAAAAACAAAACCCTAGCACTCATAGGAGCAAGCGCTTTGGCAACAGCGGGAAGGAAAAAGCTCTAACGGGAAGAAATCGCTGACTTTGCTTCTATCCCTCTGTTTTGCTATACAGGTTCCTGGTTGAATGAATTAATCAGTACAACATTTGGTTAATAAACTGGTAAAAACAGTCTCTCCCATTGGTGTCTGACATAAAGATAACCTGATTAAATTTTTAAAAATTCACTAAATTATTTCATTTATTGAGGGGGAAAAAGCTATCCAAACCTACCCAACCCTGTGTGAAAAGCAATCATCCCTCTTTGTCATAAACACTTGATTGCAGTTCTGTTAAGTGTGGCACAATTTTGTCACAGCAGTGAATACAACTAAAAAAAAAACACGTTCAGTCCATTTTGTTTATAGCAGACAAAGCGTCAATGAAACAGATTTTACACGATCAACTTTGATCGAAAACTTTATTTTGTGTTAGAAAAAACTCAAATGTACATTTTACAGTAACTGCTTTCTGTCTTTGCTTGAGTCGACAGGAAGTTTATTTTATACAATACTAACTGTACCCCTCTGAGTTTAACTGAACTGTAGTGGAACAAGCTTCAAGCTTCAAGCTACAAAAGGAGATCCAAGGCTTCAGCAGGTCGGAAACGTTTACGAGCCGCACATCAGGCACTCATCCTTGTTCTCCAGAGAGCACACCATGGCCGCCTTGTTGCGCTCTTTGATCTCCTGCTCCGAGGACGTGGCCGGCTGTGCCTCTTTCAGCTTCTCCTTGTTCAGGGTGAACTGGATGGGGTTGGCGGCAGGCTTGGTCCTCAGGTAGTACATCCCAGTCTTCAGACCCTGCGGTGGGAGAAAGAGGGAGTTATTTTAAACCCCAACATGTCTTCACGGTGAGGTTTCACTCCTCCTCGTGCAGCTCGACACTCACCTGCTTCCAGCCGTAGAAGTGCATGCTGGTCAGCTTGCCGTAGTTCGGCTCTGCTATGTGGATGTTCAGGGACTGGCTCTGGTCGATGTAGGCCCCACGGTCGGCGGCCATCTTGAGTACAGTTTTCTGGGAGATCTCCCATACGGTTTTGTACAGCTGCTTCAGATCATCCGGGATCTCATTGATGTTCTGTCAAAAAATTTTAAAAAACAAAAGTTTCAGGTCCAAACACAAAGGAGTAAAAACAAGAAATAAATAACCAGCTGAGCTTAAAACATCTTAAACTTCTCAGCTGATGGTATTTGGGACACAAAGACCAGAATTTTGGGCTAATGTGATGCTTAAAACAATTTTCCATTCAATTTTATTTAAGTAACACCAAATCACAACAACACCCATGTCAAGGTGCTTTATTTTGTAAGGTAACAACAACAATTGAGAGAAAACGCCAACAGATGACCTAGCAAGCACTGCGTGACAGTGGGGAGGAAAAACTCCCTTTTAACAGGAAGAACCAAGCTTTAAACAATTTGCTGTGGAAACGAAATCGTTACAAAAATAATTGGACCATTTCAAAACGCCAGACTGAGATGACGGATTTCCTTCTTCGTGTTTTCACTGATTGCTTTTGATCTTCTAAATATTTGACTGTTTATTGATTTACTTTGTGGCACCTGATCGAAATTCGTTTTTTTTATTGATGAACTAGAAGACCAATTCAGGATCAAAGAGAATGAAAAACAGCAAGAGATTGAGTATTGCCTTATTTTCATTATGCTTATTTCAAGAATCTTGAAGCTTTAAATGTATGTATTTAAAAGCAGTTGAGTGGCATTTTGTCATTTACTGTAAAGGAAATGTTTGGAAATCAATATTTTAGGCTACAGAGAGAAGTTCACACATAAGAAGCTGGAACCTAGAGATGTCTGTCATCTTTTATGGTTTCCCTCCTGCTGATGATTACCTGGATGGATCCATTGTGAGCGATCAGCTGGTTCTTCATCTCCTCATTCCACAGGCCCCTCTCCGTCAGGTCTTTGAGCAGGTGGGGGTTGACGATCTGAAACTCCCCCGAGAGCACCCGGCGGGTGTAGATGTTGCTTGTGTAGGCCTCGATGGACTCGTTGTTGCCCAGGATCTGGGCGGTGGAGGCCGTGGGCATCGGGGCCAGCAGCAGGCTGTTCCTCACGCCATGTTTGGCGATCTTCTCCTTCAGCAGCTTCCAGTCCCACAGGTCCGTTGGAGTCTTCTCCCACATGTCGTACTGAAGAATGCCCTTACTCACCGGCGAGCCTTCATACGTCTCATAGGTGCCTAGCTCGGCAGCCAGCTCGCAGCTCGCTTCCAAAGCGGCATAGTAGATTGTCTCAAAGATCTGGATGTTGAGCAGTTGAGCCTCGGGGCTTTCAAAGGGATAACGCATGAGGATGAAGGCATCAGCCAATCCCTGGACCCCGATTCCTATCGGCCTGTGGCGCATGTTCGACCTCCTGGCTTCTTCCACCGGGTAGTAGTTGATGTCGATAACCTTGTTCAAGTTCCTGACAATTACTTTGGTCACGTATGCCAGTTTTTTAAAGTCATAAGTCCGCTCAGGGGTGACGTACATGTTGAGAGCGATAGAGGCCAGATTGCAGACCGCCACCTCGTCCTTGCTAGTGTACTCGACGATTTCCGTGCAAAGGTTGCTGCACTTGATGGTGCCCAGATTCTGCTGGTTGCTCTTCCTGTTGCAGGCGTCTTTGTAGACCATGTACGGCGTCCCAGTTTCTGTCTGCGACTCGATGATTGCATACCATAGCTGCTGAGCCTTCACCACACGCTTCACCCTCCCCTCCCTCTCATATCTGGTGTAGAGTTCTTCAAACTCCTCCCCCCAGCACTCATCCAGTCCGGGGCAGTCGGCTGGGCACATCAGGGACCAGTCTTCGTTGTTCTCCACCCGCTTCATGAAGAGGTCAGGGATCCACAGGGCGTAGAACAGGTCCCTGGCTCGCTGCTCCTCCTTTCCCGTGTTCTTCTTCAGCTCCAGGAAGTCAAACACATCAAAGTGCCAGGGCTCCAGGTACATGGCGAAGGCGCCGGGTCTTTTGTTGCCCCCCTGATCAACATACCGTGCTGTGTTGTTGTACACCCTCAACATTGGGACAAGCCCGTTGGAACAGCCGTTGGTGCCGGCAATGTAGCTCCCCGTGGATCTGATGCAGCTGACTGCCACGCCAATCCCTCCGGCTGATTTGGAGATGAGGGCGCAATGCTTCAGTGTGTCGTAGATCCCCTCAATGCTGTCATCCTTCATGGCGAGCAGGAAGCAGCTGGACAGCTGCGGCCTGTTGGTTCCAGCATTGAAGAGGGTCGGGGAGGCGTGGGTGAACCACTTCTCTGACAGCAGGTTGTAGGTCTCGATGGCCGCTTCGATATCCGTCCCGTGGATTCCCACAGCCACCCTCATGAGCATGTGCTGCGGACGCTCAGCTACTTTGCCATTGATCTTTAGCAGGTAGGAGCGCTCCAGAGTCTTGAAGCCAAAGAAGTTATAGGAGAAATCTCTGTCATAGATTATGGCCGAGTTAAGGCGGTCTTTGTTTGCAAGAACAATGTCGAGTGTGTCTTTCGAAACCATGGGGGAGTGGCGTTTGTTCAGGGGGTTGATGTAGTTGTACAGGTCCTCCATGACGTCGCTGAACACCTTCTTCGTCTCTTTGTGCAGGTTAGAGACAGCAATGCGTGCGGCGAGTATGGCATAGTCGGGGTACTTGGTTGTGAGAGTGGCAGCGATCTCCGCCGCCAGCGTGTCGAGCTCCACGGTGGTGACGCCGCTGTACAAACCCTGGATGACCTTCATCGTGATCTGAGCTGGGTCCACAAACTCCATGTTGAGTCCATAGCAAAGCTTCTGGATGCGAGATGTGATTTTGTCGAACATGACGCGCTCTTGGCGTCCATCTGAAAAACAGAGAAACCCGTTTTTAAAAAAGGGCGACTGATTTTATGAATGCAACAAATTTTAATCCGGTTTAAAACATTAACCACGGCTCGTATATTTTTGGGTTCAAGTTTGTTTTTAAAGGTGAATAATGACGTCAACATACTTAGAGCTCAGGTTTCCGTTCTTCTCTTGTGTGATGTCAAGGTACCTGAGGTACCTACATCCCCAATATATTATTGGACATCCCTAATACCTCCCACCCACTCCATAACGTGCTGGCTGGTCACAGGAGCATGTTCAGTGAGAGACTGAGATTACCAAAAAGCACCACTGAACCACACAGGAAATCATTCTTGCCCGTGGCCATCTCCCTGACAGGGCAGTGCAATATGACCAAAATCTCATATCCCGATATAAGACGCTTCTCATCCCAGTAACAATATATATCACAAAATAGTGCATTTTCTGTCAATTCTGTGAATCTCAGGCAACTCAACCTGTGTGAAGTGTTTTCGGCTGGCTGTCGTGTACCTGGAGTCGAGTGTTTTGACCGATGCATAAAACTTTTATATATATTTATATTTACAGATAGATATAAGTTGTAACAGCCGCCACTTTCTTTGTGAGTATTTATTACATGGCATGCTGCAGGGAAAACCTATTCTAACGTTTGAGTCTAAGGTTTATTTTGAGCACCTGATGGCTCTTTTTTGCTTCTCATCCATAAACTCTCTCACGTAATTCTTGCATAGGTGGTAGAAGAGAAAAAAAAATTGCTGTAAACAGTGTATTCTGCGTCACCACGAAACAAATGATAGCGTATAATTTAAAACGATAGATGTTTTCATATCATCATCCGATATAGTTCGTCATATCGCACAGCCCTACTCCCTGTACAACTCCTCCATCTAATACACTGTAAACACTGCAATAGTTACACCCTTTTTGCACATGGTCTACAGTAAAATAGCAAATGACAAAGTTCACAGGTTAGAGTCAAATGTCAATCATATATATTCCACCCCTGTAATATTCTTTGTCAATATTCTTGATATTTATATCACCTCTGTAATATTCTTGATATGTATAATTGAGCCATTTGTATATATTAGCTCTATTTCTTAAATTTGTCAACTCTGTAACATATCGTTTTATTTAAATAGTTTAGTCTGTTACTGTTACTGTCTTGAAGCAACTGTAACCCACATAATTTCCTTAGGGATTAATAAAGTATTCTGATTCTAAATATTAGGTGTGGTACCCCCCCGCAGTTGAAACCTTCATGAGGGGCATCCAATCACAGGACAATTTATTTAAAAGGCAGAAAACTAAACCTGCTTGTTTCAGATAACAAGGGGCTACACTGAGGCTCAAAACGGCATGAAGATGGCAATCATATCTTTAGAAGAAGCTCAACCCAAAATTAAAGTTTCTTCCTATGATGCATTTCGTCTCTATTAATCTTTTTTCTTTGTCTTTTGTCATTAATCTTTGTCTACACTCCTCTCTTGTTCAGTTGTTATTTTCTTTCCTCTCTCTGCTCCTTTTCCTACTTCATCTCCCCTCATCCTCCAACCAGTCGATGGTTGCCCCTCCCTGAACCCGCCTAACAGGAAGAGAACCGGGTTCTCTTCTTGATGATTGGGAGGTCTTTCTGCCAATCATCGCCAAGACCATTTAGCACCTCTAGACACCTGCGCCTGCTACTGCAGCGGGGTTTATTCTTTGCTTACGTCTTAAATTGGCGCGGTCGCGATTGCACGGCCTTATTGGCTGCAAAAATGCAGACGAAAGGTTTGAATATTAATTCAAATTGTGGGCGTACTCAGTAGCGACTTTTGATTTTATAAGTAGCGAAGTAGATTACATGGTGTAAGTTGTACTCAAGTATGAGTAAAATTACACACTTGAAAAATGACTCATAAAAGTACAAGTACCCAAAAAATCTACTTAATTACAGTAACGTATTTGTAATTCGTTACTTCCACCCCTGGTAGTGGGTGATATCATGTAAACACTGTCATGATTTTGTGTACACATTTTGTCATTTGTAAACTATAAATGACATGGATTCTACATTGTAGAACATCACATCAGTTACAAAGTGGTTTTAATAAAAAAAAAAAATTAAAAAAAAGGCAAAAATTAGTTTGTTTCTTTATTCAACTTTTGAACAGTGCTACTCAGTCAGTACATATTCAGTAAATGCAAATTATTTACATGGCAGTGCACTTCAGGCATAAATCTAGACCCCTAGATAAAACATTATGTGTCATTCCCACGACCCACAGCTTTACTGTGTTCCAGCAAAGTATCCAATAGCAGTGACAACTCCTCCACAGTAGCAGATGGGATTTTTCTTTTTTGAGGATGGCTCCTTTTACCTTTCAATACGGATGGTCTGTTTATGTTTTGATCAAGAGCCTTTTTTTGGGCAGCTGAAGAGGAGAAGTCTATCTTATGGCCAACCTCTGGCTGTTTCTTGGTCATATTACCAGGCAAAACCCAGTATGCAGGTTCATGTGTAACAGTCCTTGTGCCACAGTTGCTTCTACATTAAACAGAAGAGCAGCGACATGGCTGCAGGTCTCCGCGACTCCGGCCATACAGGTGCAGTGAGCAGCTTCAACCTTCCCTGTGATGCTCACAGTGACCCATGGCTGCAATGCTGGTTCATTCAGTCTTTGAGAGTGCAGTAGCTGAAACACACACAAAGTTCATCTAATGACAAGAACTAATGAGCCAAGGCCGACACAAATGTGTTTTATCTACTTTATCAAAAATGTAACAAAGTGTTTAGAAAGTTAGTACATACATGTAATTTTTCATTTTTTTTATGTATCCATCTATAGAACGCTGCATGTTATATTCTAAATCTGCCGGTTCTCTCTCAGAAACCTGCCTGCAGAAAATGAACCTAAAGTATGTAATGCAAGGATGTAATCACTTTCAAGATGGAGAAAGCATAAAGTGACAATTATGAATCACTTAATATGATAAGGAGATTGATTAATGACCTGCACAATGTATAAAACTAAAGATGTATTTTTAGTGACACAGGATACAAATATGGAAGCAAGATGTATAATTAGAATTATTTATAATAAATATGAATAAATTATTGCAATTTCTTTAACCATAAAGAATAACAAAATCCTTCAGGACAGTGTCACATCAATGCACTGAACTCACTATGTTATCCACCTAACAGAGCCTCCACATGTTCTCACTGTAATTTCCCCTTCATGAATGAATTTATGCTGCACTAATCTGAATGTTTGGAGGGAAATCAAACGCATTTTACTCGCAGTACTCGAGCTGACTTACCTTTGTTTGAATGACGACTTATACAGACAAGGTATGAAAATATGTCAGGCTATGTCAATAGCGGTTGGTCTTCTGGGTTTCTACTCCACGGCCGTATTTCATACGGGTCCACATTTCCAATGCACGCTATTTCTGCAAGTACCGCTGCTTCGTCTCTGGACGCAATCGGTCTCTGTACAGTCCATTCTCTTTTGAGCTGCTTTTAAGCATCTTTCTTGTCGTCGTCGTTCGTCGTTTGTTTTGATTCGTAGACCCCGAAAATGGCGCCGCGCTCCCACAATGCATTGCGGCGTGACGTCAACTCCAAAGCCCTATTGGGATTTCCTCTCATACTGTAGGGTTTGAACATTACAGTTCAGATGTCCAGATGAATCACGTAAACAAACTCTGAACACACTGTCAAAACCACCTTCAAAGTGGAGGTGTTGTAAGGGTTTATAGATATTCTTTATGACGTTACACTGCAAGGCTATAAAAACTTTTGGCGCCTCTTTTAAGACAAAGACTAAGTCGATATTGTCAAACTACAACCGACCCCCCCACTTAAACATGTTTAACCTCCACGTCAGGGGGGACGGTGCAGCACTAACCAGCTCCTCACTAGTCCAGGTTAACCAGCTTGTCGCTAAATGATGTAACCCCACAGCAGGCAGAATCACGTAACACCGGTAACTCCACGCGAAGCTAACCGAGGCCTGCTACAACATCGCAGCGCTCACCTCTTTTGACCACATGCATGTTGGCGGGCTCAGGCGTCTCTGTCTCAGGGGCGGGGATGTGAGCAGCTCTCCAGGTACAGGTCGAAGCTGTTCGCGGGATCACAGCGAGCTGCTGGACACTAACTCGCGGACTGCTCGCTGTAGAAGCGCGCGAAAGACTCCCAGAAAAAACCCGCTCACCTCTTATTTGTACGGAAGGCGTCACCACGGAAGTGAAGAGATGGCATCTCGGCCAATCAACATCTCGGGACTTCAAATTCACACAAAAAAAACTTTTACAGTCAAAGTAAACTATCCTGTTAACAGGAAAATGTCACATGTATGTGTACATGAGGTGTATTTGTCTGAAAAGGTTTAAAATTCCCGAGTTAGTACAGAAAAAATTGTGTGTTTGAGGGGTTATTGTACGTTTTCAGTTTGTATGTATGTCTGTTTTGTTTTCAGAGGCAGGATTTTGGATTGTAAGAACATACATTATAGTGGTAATTTACAAAGAACCAAAGTATAAATAATAACTGCATGATGCATCAGTTTAAAAGGTTTGATTTAAACTTAAATCCTTAAAGAGTCAGAAGACTTAAAAATCCGGAGAAACAGTAAAAAATAAAACATATTTTTCCTCTGCCACAGCGAAGCACTGAAGTTTAATGTGCTGCAGAAGTATTAGAAAAATATAAACTCACCAGCCACTTTATTAGGCACACCTACACCTGCACTAAGGCAGATAGAGTGAGGCTTCAGAGTGTAGTCAAGGCAGCACAGAAGATCATCGGCTGTCTTCTCCCCTCTCTGATGGACATTTATTCCTCCCTCTGCCTCAACAGAGCAACAAACATCATCTAAGACAGTTCCCACCCTGGTTTTAACTTGTTCAACCTGCTTCCTCAGGGAAGCGCTACAGGTGCATCAGCACAAAGACCCACCGACTCAAGAACAGTTTCTTCCCAAAAGCCATAACCACCCTGAACTCACACATGCCAACACGTTGTGAGTTCAGGGTGGTTAAACACAGTTCCACCCCCCATTCCAAGGATTTCCCTCTATAAACCATCACTGTGCAATAACCCAAACTGTATATACACAAGGACGATCTGATATCCTCATGTCGGTGTTGTTCCCTCGTCATCGACACGGGAACAACACCAACACGAGGATATCAGATGCTCTGTATCTCATTGTACGTCTGTATAGTGACAATAAAGGCATTCTATTCTATTCTATTCAACGGCTTATTGCAAATATCTAATTAGTCAATCACATGCCACCAACTCACTGTATTTAGGCATGTAGTCATGATCAATACAACCTGCTGAAATTCAAGTTGATCATCAGAATGAGGAAGAAAGGTGAGGCCAAAAGAGAATGACCAAACTCTTTTGAGCGGATAGGAAGGCAACAGTAACTCAAATAACCAGTTGCTGCAACGAAGGTATGCAGAAGAGCATCTCTGCATGAGCAAGACGAACTACAGCAGCAGAGGACTGTAGGCCTGTCTACACTAGCAGATGAATGTGCCACCCTCCAACAAAAGGAGGGTGCCACTCCTGTCAGCTAAAAACAGGAAGCTGAAGCTTAGCGATACATTTAATCCCTGAGATATTTTAATATAAGAAAAAGAACTGCAATCCTAACTGTATGTCTCAGTTTTACATGTTACATGTTAAAGAAATGCTGCTGTAGCAAGAGAAAGAAATCTGACTCTTTAGGCTTAAACTGTAAGTAGTGAATGTGTAAAATGACAGAAATCTATTACTTATTTACTTTGGTGCAGGGTAATGGAATCAGTAGAAAAAAATGTAAAACCTATGAAAATACAAATAAAAGTCCCAAATTAATGTTCTCTTTCACATTTTCCAACACTTTCCAAGAGGCCGAATTGAAGTGTTTGGGTTAAGGGCAATCTGAAGGCAAGAACAAGAAGATGTACAAAGTGTTGTGTTTACTGTAGTTCCTTTTGCGCTCCATAGGTGGCGATTACGTCTTTCCCCCCCTACAGGCACCACAGAAGAAGAAGCAGTGCAGTTTTCAGAGGAGATGTCCCGTAAAGAGAAGGGGTTAAAATTAAACATTTTTTAAAAGGAATAACGCAGCAGTGGAGTAATGATAAGCTTGCTTCGTGACTTCATTGTTGTAGTGTTTCTCTGTAGTAGCTGTAAGTGGATTTAAACGAGTTTTACGACAGCAAGTGAGGCGTTACAAGCGGCAGTTTGTGTCTCTGTTGTCATTTATGCTGGATTAAAAGCTCCTCTGAACATCTCCAACATGTCCGGCGTGTCTTCGAGCTGCCGGGCCGCTGCGTCTGGGAGCTGCGACCCCCGGAGCCCGCCGAGCAGCAGCTAATGATGGGCCGCCGCTGTGCAGCAGGAGTGCAGCGTGCTGTGTCGGATGTCCCCTCGGCTCTGCTTCTCAACAGCCTCCACTTCCTGTGTGACTCTCTCTCCTCCGCTGTTCTGCAAAGCCGGTTGTGACACGTAGCTGTAAGGACCGCCCGGAGCGGCTCTGCGCGTTCAGTCATGTCCAGGTCCGGCCGGAGGTACAAGCCGCTCCAGCAGAGCAGCGGGGGCGGCGGCTCGCTGCCCGGCTGTGATCGGGTCCGGATGCCCCGGGCCCGGGTGCTGCTGTTCTGCCTCCTCGGTGTTCTGGTGCTGGCGGTGGTCCTGGGAGTGTACCTGTCCAACGACACCGTCACCGGACATGTGAGCCGCGTGCCAGCGGTGGATCTGAGCCGAGACAGGGTAAGAGCTGCGACAGGAAACAAACTGAAGCTGTGCACACAGCAGGGCTGATTTAATCCCCACAGACGGTCATTATAACACCTCACTGTAACCAGACCTGTTCAGTCACAGCTGTGCTACGGGTTACTTCAAACCAGTACTCCGGGATAACTTAGCTTTTATAAGAATAACTCAAATGCAGCATCGCAGTCATTCCAAATCTAAATGATCAGGAGCTTAATAAGAAAATTCTGGCCATTAACAGCGGTTACTGTGGAGTGAGGCAATGCAAAGTTTGCATCTGTGTTTGCAGCAGTGGAGCTGAATCATATAGTGCTGCAGAGCATCTGTAATCACGCAGATGAGCCCATGTCATTTTTACATAACACGGATCATGCTGAAGTAATTACTGAGCTTAAATTCAATCATTGTCTGCTTATAATAACTTTAAAGTGTATCTGTGAGCAAGCTAATGTCGGCGTACTTTGCACAAAACAAATAAAGAGCCAAAGTCATTTTAAATATGAGCTGAATTTCTTTTTGTACCAAAAATAGATTATTTTACTTTTATTTTAAATGAGCCAGGTAAAACATTAAAGCAGCAGGAGCCACTGTAACTATTAGAAACACAATCACACAGATAGATGCAGAAGTGAACACAGCACCAGATTATATGTTAAAAACAACAACAAAAACCCAACTAACTTTCAGTCAAACTTGACACCTGAAACAGTTTCAGTCTAACCTAAAAATAATTTTTTTGAATAGAATTATGGAGGCACTCTTCATTTTTAATGGGCAAAAGACTAGAGCTGTGAAAACAAAATAATAATTTAACTTGCACGGCCAAACAGATGTGAAGTCAGGCGTATAGTCTGCAGGTGTGATTCATGACAAGTAAGCAGTTTGGTGGGAAACTGAGACCTGACACCCTCAGTGCAGTGGCTGATATCAACATAAAAACAGCCAGCTGTAACATGTAGCATGTTGGGTGTGACATGCTTAATGACGATTTTCAGGACGTCTTTATTCATCAGTGAGTGCGTGTTCCTCAAATTAAATTGATACGTTTTATATTGCTTGACTTGTGACCATTGTAAGACAATGCTGATTCTGTGTAGCAGTGTATCATGAGCACGTTTGTGAATCTGAGCCCTTTGAGAGCAGTCATGTGGCCAAGAGTAGCATTTTCTCTATCCTGTAATATTGACTGAAACTGAAAACTACTATTATGTACAGGCCTACTGCTGTTTCTTCTCCCTGCTGCTGCTGCAGTCCTGACTGGGAGGCTCTCACGTGAACAAATTTCACTGATCTTGCTCTCACTCTCACTCTTTAGGATTCATATTAAAGTCAATTTATTTCACTTAGAAGTTCTTGCATGGACCTGCCCCTCGCCAACGATCAGCAATGCTACAATTTTATATCCCACGCTCAGTCGACGGGCAGCTGTTGCAAGCACCGGACTTTGAGAAGTCAACATCTGTTGTGATTAAACGTGCTACATAAATAAACTGACGACCTGTTTATTTAGACGCTCAGCTCCATTAATAATGGGCGCCGCAGCAGCGCAGGTGTGCCACTGATCATGTTTCACTCTGCAGCTTTTACCTACCCTCATTTTACTTTACTCCTTAGTCGCGACAGTTTAGTTCACGTTGCCCCAAATCAGAAATAAATCAGATTCCTGCAAATAAAAAGGTGAACAGAGCTGCTCATAGCTTCTGATCAGCAGCCCAAACCCAAAGATGTTTAATTTACTTTCATATAACACAAACAAAATCATCTTACCTTCATGTTTATGATTTGGGGTTTTAATGAAGCACAAAAAGAGCTGCAAGTTTCACAAACGTCACATATGCTCTTATGTTGTTAAGCACTTACAGCTGTGGCCAGAAGTTTATTCTGACTCATCATGGGCATGACTGTCATGGTCATTTTGAGCTTTTAATAATTTCTTTGAATTGTTCTTTTAGCAGGGTTGAATGATTGTACAGCGTACAACTTTTAATTAAGGTTTAAGGTTTGAAAGCCTTTACCCAAACACACCCTGGCAATTCTCAGTCCATGGCAATATCAAACTCAGTTCACTGTGGACAGTGACACTGTGGCTCTCTTCCACAGCATGTCTTTTATCCTGTCTTCCTTCTCTCACCCCAACCAGTTGCGGCAGATGGCCGCCCCACCCTGAGCCTGGTTCTGCCGGAGGTTTCTTCCTGTTAAAAGGGAGTTTTCATCTGAGGGTGACAGTTTGGGTCTTCTTCCAGACTTTGGAAAAGTGGTGAGACATGAATAAACTGGTGATCTTGGACTCTGCAGTTGTTCAGAAATGGCTCCAAGAAACCTTCCCAGCTTACGTGAATCTGCAGTTTCTTCGACTTTCCCATTATTCTGAATATTGGTCAGTACAATGATGAGTGCTGTCAAAGAAAATCTACTAGATGTAGTCAATCACAATCACTGAAGAAGTACGCTGTGTATGTAAACATTTGACCACAACTGTATTTTTGGGGCCCACCTAAGAGGTTTTGGCTTTCCACTGAAGAAAACCCATGAGGACTGTGCTAAAAACATTTTTTTTTTTTAGTAGGGGTTAATTTTTCTTTCGTTTAAATACAGTTTTCTGTAAAATATTGCCAAAAACAACAGGAAACTGCACAGACTTGTCCTTAGTAAGGTAACACAGACTGTTTGCCTGAACTGTGTGCGGGCTAGTTTTGCTTTGGGGCATTGAAGCTTCAATAGTCAAAGGAAAAAAACATGTTGACAAAATCGTTAAATGGAGAAACGGAGGTGTAATATAAACACTGGAGGAACTGAATGATCCTTTAAACTCATTAGAGAGGACATGAACCTCTAGACCACGAACACGTGGAACGTCTGTGCTGCCCGTGCTCGTGTTTACACACTATTCTTTTTTTCCCTCTCTTCCAGCTGTCCCACAAACCCAGTAAGTCCTCTCCAGCTCAGATCCGCCGTCTGGCCTCTCAGGTGGACGGCACTCGCCTGTGGAGGCTCACCTGCGGCCCATCCTTATAGAGCGCCTCCCAGGCACGCAGGGCAGCCTGGCTGTACAGCAGGTGGGTGTAAATATTTATAGCTTCCTCGCTTTTACACATTCTCCCCTCATCATTAACTCCCTGCTCCACTTCAGCACATCACCTCCACCCTGTCCTCGCTGTCTGCCGGCTGGTCCATAGACCTGGACTCGTTCCAGTCCCCTACCCCTCGAGGCCAGGTCACTTTCACCAACGTCGTCGCCACTCTGGACCCTTCGGCACCTCGACGGCTGCTCCTGGCCTGCCACTATGACTCCAAGGTGTTGCCTCCAGACCCGCGAGCCCCGGAGAAGGTGTTCCTGGGGGCCAGCGATTCTGCAGTGCCCTGCGCTATGATCCTGGAGCTCGCCACCTCTCTGGACGCCCAGCTTAGGTCATTCAAACAGCAGGTGGGTTTTGTGTTGGCTGAATTTAAGCAACAGACAAAGCAGATGCTGACAGATGTGGTTCCCGCTCATGATGAAAAGTAAAGGGCTGAGATGCTGACGAGAGTCTTTCTTATTGTGTTGTTTCATCCCTCTGCTTCTGAGGCCGCAGTACTGGGGAGAAAATGCTGACTCGAACACTATCTCTCCAGAGGGCTGTGATTTATGTAGTTACCGTAGAAACACATACTGCAACAGCACTGCAGGAAGAGAAACTCAAGCCCTGCTTTTTTTTTTCCCCCCCACAAATTTGATTACCTCTGCTTTCCTTGTTTTTCCTCTCAGAAACTTCCCGTAACACTCCAGCTTGTGTTTTTCGACGGCGAGGAGTCATTTGAAGAATGGACTGCCACCGACTCGCTGTACGGCTCGCGCCACCTGGCCGAGCGCATGGCCAACACGCCCCACCCCGCAGCCTCCTCGCACGCCAACATGCTTCAGGCATTGGTGAGGAAGCTGCAGGCAGAAATACGTTTCCTCTGTGTTCACACTTATTTCCTGAACCAGACGCGCTCCACGTTGTCCTTCAGTTTGCACAGCTTAAAAGTTGAATCCAGTCACGCTTTGGTCAGTCAAACCTGAAAAAGTTTCCACCTCAGAGTCAGCTTCATACTTACATCTACAGGCTCTTGAAGTACATTTTGAGCCTTTTTAACTCGGTAAATATTCATAATATGAAGGTAAAATGTGCATAAACTCATTTAAAAAACATTATTGCACACAAAGGTCAGCTGATTATGAGAAGGTCAGGTGAGAGGGTCATGGAGTGACCCTTTGACTTACATGAAACATTTAAAGTACTCTGATTAAGACGAATGTCAGCTCCTGTCTCTCTAACTTCGTCTCTGCAGGATCTCTTCGTGCTGCTCGACCTACTCGGTGGTCCCGATCCGCTGATTGCGAATCACTTCGATAACACTGCACGCTGGTTTGACCGCCTGATTGCTGCAGGTAAGCGCCTGCCGTAACTCCTCCACCAATGCTTGAATCCCTCCTGAACACTTGTAGACCCGATCTCTGCCTCCTCCTCCACCCTCAGAAAAGCGGCTCCATCGACAGGGTCTCCTGACGTCTCACCCCTCGGAGCAGACCTACTTCAGGAAGGATGTGTATCTCGGACCCGTGCAGGACGATCACATCCCCTTCCTTCACAAAGGTAGGTGGGAACCAGGAGTGTAGCCTGTATACCCATCTCCTGCCCACCTCTGTGTGGTTTTACCCCCTGACCTCTGCAGCTGGAGGTCATCCCTCAGAGTTATTATAGTCGAAGCAAGCCACAAGACACTTAGATTAGGACTGCAGCAGCGATGCTTTCCATGAACAAAGACACTGGCAGTCCTGTACTGGTGTATTTGAATGTTTCTTTGCCTCGCTCAAATGTTTTTTGAGCAGTAATTTATAGAACACCAAACCAGCTGCTTCCTCTTTCTGTTAAGCAGAACTTCTTGGCTTTTTTTTCCCTTCCAGCTGGTTAAAATTGGACTTTTCTTGTTCTTGGATCCTCGCTCCGTAATGACAGATTAGCAGGATAACATGCTGCTGCCACTAAAATCAGGTGGAATTAAGACTAGCCTCAGTTCTGGTGCAGCCCATGTTAACAGCAGCGTTAACGTTTTCATCTGGGATGTGTGCGAAGGGTCGACTCGGGTCCCTAAATTCTTAGACAGTGAACACAAGGCTCTGTGCAGATGTCTGCATGCCCTCAACATCTGTGTGACTGTGCAGACATGCACACATGTAAATATCTGAAGTTTCATCAAACGTGAAAACATGAAGCTGGAAATGTATGAGTTTAATATGCCCCCTTTAAAAGAAGTGAGAAGGAAGATTAGTAAAGAGCTCTGATGCTGGCCCACTGAAGGGCGTTTCTCCCTGCTGTGTTCAGGCCTCGGTTGAACTTCTTTCTCCCGGCTCTACAGAGCCAACCTCCTTTTTTGATGTTCGCCAGCTGAATCACAGCTACGGTTTGAACCTTTTAAGCTCAGTACTGTAGCGCATGTCTGTCTCCAGGGATTTCTCTTCTCTTTAAAGAAGAGCAGTCACTTTCTTTAACCCATGCTCAGTCACCATCCCTGCCTTCGTGTCTCTGTACAGGCGTCCCCGTGCTGCATGTCATCGCCACTCCCTTCCCACAGTTCTGGCACACACTGGAGGACACGGAGGAGAACATGCACCGCCCGACGGTGGAGAACCTGACGAAGATCATGGCAGTGTTTGTGGCGGAGTACCTGGGCCTCTGAGCGCTGAACACAGACAGCAACGGTCCGAGCAGGACCGGCGATAAACGACGAGGTGAGGAAGAGGAGAGCCTGGTGAAATGATGTAAACTGGAATCTGAACTTTACCAAAGACGTGTATCTGCTGGGCAGTCCTCGGGTTCACGTGGACAACGAATCGGACAGAGCTGAGCAAAGTATGTGAAGTGGATGGTTAAAACTTATTACTAATACACATGCTGGGGAGCATCATACCTGAGAAGCAGCTGGGAAATGTGTCTGTGACTCTAAATTAATGTTTTTGTTCTGTTCCTGTGAAAGAAAAAAAAGCCTTATTAGCCTTATTGATGATTTACCCTGTTAATAAGAGATGGAGATGCTCTTCGTCTTCTTGGGAGGGACCTGTTGTGCTCATTTTCAGCTCTGTGATTTTTTTTCTCTGACTCTGCTCAAGTAGTTTTGCATGATTTACCGATCACGTGCAGCCTGAAACAAGCCTCTCCTTTTAAACTGAGCTCCTTCTGATTGGCTGCCCATCATAAATAATAAAATATCTGCTCTCAGTGACATCATTCAGAGCCAAGAGTAGAAAAAAACTGTGAAAAAGCACATTTGGAGCACTCTCAAGCTTAAGCTTTGGCCATATTTAATAGGAGCATCCACAACTGTAGCCGTTTATATATACATATGAAGGGAAATCAGCAAAAGCACGATGGGTCCCCCTTTAAGAACGACCTGTGACGAGCGGTGCTGCTGAGGACGCTTTTCGTAGTTTATCTGTGAGTACCTTCTCCTGACTTTACCTTCACATCAGTGAAGATCCTCATGGCCTTGGCTGTTATGAAGTGCCAGCAAGATGAAAATCATGAAGATGAAGATGTTACTATGGTAAAAGATCACACCGCAGTGATTGTGAAATTATTTTATTCAGGTTCTCTTACAGTTTTGAGACATTTCAGGAAGTCGTAAACACTGAAAACTCTGTCTCCTGGTTCAGTGTGTAACCTTTGGGTGAACGTGGGAGGAGTTTACCAGCACGTACCCTTTAAAAAATAAAAATAATTCCCTGATCATTATAAATGCTTTGGTTTCATCTGTGAATGCAGTGTGGAGATGCACCTTTTTGCCACACCTGTGATCCAGTCTGTTGGGTTTAATCCCCAGGCGTCTGATGTCTGTCTCGTGTGATGTTCTTTAACCATTTAAGTCTCTGTACGGGATCTTCTAGGTCTTGTTTTGGTAATAAACTTTCAATTACAACAGAAATTATGATGATCTATCAACCACTGGACAGTTTAAACATCTGGATGCCCTCCACATGTGTGGTGCAGTGGAGGAGGCGGTGGATGGAAAAGGGGTGGAGGTGGTTCACTGCAGCACTGGGGACTGCCTGGAGGTGAAAGGTCGTTGTCAGAGGATGGGTAGGCTTGTTCTGAAGGTCCTCGAGAGCCTGTCTGAAAACTGAAGGATCATGACTTTTAGAAAAAAGTGCAGATTAATGTCTTACTGTAACCACAAGGTGGTGCTATTATGCAAAATTCAACGCGTGCGCCACAGTGATCAATTCTACTTACGGCATGCCAGATTAAAGTCTTCTTAAAGCGCTTTGTAGAAAGTACCTCTATTTTTTTTTTTGACCCAATTAAATGCTTCGCTTCACATAGATGTTTTTTTTAAGTTTTAACAGGAAAAAAAATTCGTTCATCCATCCGCTTGTTTTTTTTCCCACAACATTGACTCGAAATTTCAGAATTATCAGTGAACCCTATCACTATGTGCATGAAATACATATTAACTCAAATACCAGTTTCTTTATATTGATATGTACTGATTGTGTAATTTAGTTTGGTCATAGAAAAAAAGCTACTGGAAACAAGTAGGACCGACTATAAGGTAAGAGAATCGGGTTAGCTTATGGTGTCATTTTTTTAAAATCACTCCGCGATTTTTTAAAAATCAGTTTCTTAACGAAAAGTATAAAACTCAATGATTTCTGTAAAGACCTATTTCTCTTTTAAGTTAAAAGTATGAGTAGGTGATTTATTTATTTTTTTAGAGTCATTAATTTAAATTGTTACAGACAGCACAAATCCCGTTTTTTATTGCTTAATGCTAAACGCCAACGGTTTATGTATTCAGTGTATCCATTCGCTTTCTGTGGGACACTGATGGCGCGTTCCATTTGCAGTCGGAAGTCGGGATTTCCCTGTTCCCAGTAGGAGTTTCACCTGGAACATATACTCAAGTCGGACCTCCAATTCGACAAGTCGGAGAAGCCCCACCAACTACGATTTAGCAGTCCAGGATGGCAGCAGTGCGCATAAACATTAGTAAAACTGCGTTTTCTTTCCTGTTTTTCGTACGTCGCTCCCAGCTCCGACTTTCGAGGTAACTAGGACGCACCATGAGCTCAGGTTAATTAGCGCGTTCATCACTTTTTATTATTAATATTAGTTTACATGGGGGTTCTTTGAATGATAAGAGGACAGCAGTTCAGCTTACAGCGAGCTGGTGCCCTTCACTGACCCGGTAAACTCCACTATGCGGTCCCTCTGCCGGCGGTTCTTGAACCAGTTGCTGACCTGGATGGCGGTGAGGCCGGTGGCTGCTGCTAGCTCCCGCTTTTCTCGGGTGGAGGGATACGGCTTACGGTGGTACCACTCCCTGAGGATACTCCGAGATTTTTCCTGTTTGTAGTTAAATAAAATAAATAGTGAAATCTGGACATTATTATCAGAAGATATGTCAGCGATCCAAAAACTGTCAGAGCATCTCTTATTAGCTGAAGGGCCATGTGCATCTTTGTGGCAGGTCTTTTTCCTATTTCTTACATACATGACTTTTAGATACCTTCCTTCTATTGAGATTTGTTTTGGTCTCCATATTTTCAGTTTCCTCATTTTTTTAAAGGACACATTGCACACCCCTGCTGAGCTAAACATTTCAACTAATTGCAAAAAAAACTTTTTATGCCTGTCAAACTATTATCTTTGGCATTTCTCATAGATTGAAGTGCCTAAAGATACCCCTTACATGTAGACAGCACTGGTCCATCCTTGAGTTAGGTCAGTGTTAACTGGTTCCAAATAACTAACCATCCATTCTCTTCCGCTTATCCTTGTCAGGGTAGCAGGAGGGCTGGAGCCTATCCCAGCTATCACAGAGCAAGAGGCAGGGTACACCCTGGACAATTAACCTAACCCCACTAACTGCATGTCTTTGGACTATGGGAGGAAGTCGGAGTACCCGGAGAGATGTTCATGACCTTCTTGCTGTCAGGCAACAGTGCTAACCACCACACCACCGTGCCGCCTTCTGAATAACTAACAAAAAAATAATAATAATAATCAGTCCTCTGAAAATATTTTCAATCCTTGTAGCTGACTAAGCGAAACAGCAGCCAGTGTCCAAAGAAAGACTTGAAAAAGCTTCAGAAAACCTGGAGAACTATTGGTCAAGACCACTTTAAAAAATTACAACAAAGTTCTACTCCTTAGAAGCAAAATATAAAGAAATTAGGGTGGCTCAAGACTTGCATAGCACTGAATTTTAAGCCAAAATACAATGGCATAGATGCAGCATGCTGCATAGAAATGCTTAAATTAAGTATGTGAGTAAAATACCAAGTTACATCCCACTGGTCCTATAATGCTCTGAACCAATAGATTAAGATTAATAATACTCTTTACTCACCAAACCAGGGTGGGACAGTTTATATTTGCATATAATTAGATTCATTACTATAAAAATACTTGAAAGGTAATATTTTATGCAAAGCACGAACCTATAAATTATGTATTTATACTATAGAGGTCACATACACGTATTAAAGATGCAGTATTCCTCAGATGTGATAGTACACGACTTGTACATAGTAGTATTAGTAGCCCACAAGTACACTATGCTCCACTTCAATCAGTACCAGTACACTACTTGAATAAATGCAGCTCACACTTCAGTTACTTAAAAACATGCAGTACTAGAGTTTGCCTACCTTGAAGCAGTAACTGGTCTCCTCTCCGTCCCAGATGGTGTTTGGTAGAGGAAATTTTCTCCTCACGCGGTACTTCCCCACAGCTCCCAGGGGTCGACCCCTCTGCCTCTCTGCCTCTATGTAGTGGGCTTGCAGCCAGAGCTGCTGCAGGAGCGGGTGGCTGCGTGGAGAGAAGGGGAAGCCCTCCAGCAGGGTGTAGAGGTCTGAGAAGCGCCCTTGGTGAAAGGCCACCGCGGCTTTGGCTTTTAGCACGCTCTCAAGCTCCCCGGGGCACGAGGAGGAGGAAGCAGGAGGAAGAGTGCGGAGGAAGCTGGCGAGACGATCTATGCAGCCGCTCTGCAGCAGGACCTCGCACACGCAGGTGACCTGCTCTGCTGTGAAGATCATAGCTGCATGGACGGGTCCTGAGGCGTAAGGTGAAAATATCTTCTAACAGCTCTCAGGAGAGCGCCAAAGCCTTCCCTCTATGCCCTTGTGTGTGTGGCTGAACAAAAACTAAGTAAACTGCATGTGTGTGTAGCATTACTCATCATCATACCCCGGCACAGGTAACCTGAGACCATCAGGGCTATCATAACACACCATGCATCCCCTCCTTCTCTTGTACAAACACATGCATGCACAAGCTCACACACATTTTGGTCTGACTTGCACGCAGAGTCGGAGCACGATGGTTTCTCAGTAAAAGAAGAGAACACATTTGAATAAAATTTTCTTGCCAAATTAGAAGCAAAGGTTGATACCCTCCACCCCCCCGCTGACAATAATCTACAGTTCCAAAGTGTGGCGCATGAGGACATTCACAATAATCACAGTCTTTTCTGTAAATGTAGTTTATTACAGTATCATGTAATATAAAAAATAGAATGCATTTGAGTACAAAAATGAGAAGACGAGGCACAAATGATCCCTTTGAAAACTCAGAAACAAAAACAAAGCAAAAACACACGATATCTTTGGTTAATTCTGGAGTCATGAATGTTACACGTCAGGCTGGAGAGTGAAAAACCAATCCAGGAACGTGTGTGTGTAAGCCACGCAGGCTTTAATGTCAACATACTTTGGTAAGAAATGGCTAATATGAACAAACACAATGAAAATATTTCCCTTTTACCCCCCCCCCAACTAATTTAAACACTCAGCTAAATTCAGGTTGATTTGTCCAAGCTAAGGTCCTGGAAACTGAGCTTGTAAAACCTCACGTTACAGCGTGAATTGATAATGAACATTTCCTATCCACAGCTTCTCCTCGAGGACTGTTTTAAAAACTACTAACTGATTGATGCATGCCTTAAATAGATTAAATGAGACCAACAAACAAACACTGACAAACACACACACATTAATGTAACTATACGTGTTTTTTTGATTTTTTCTGTACCATAATTGGCCAAAGGTTTGACCGCTTACCTGTGTTATGACAACAGAAAGCTCACACAGCTTTGATCGAGCTGTACCCAAAAATTTAACAAGAATATCTCGAAAACACGAACCTCAACTTCCTGATTTATCTCCGTGGCTCCTTATCTTTCTGTGTCACTCTTACTAAGAGACTGTGAAATGAGTCCGACCACTGTCATAACACCATGGCAGCGCAGCGTAAACAATATGTGAATGAAATGTGCAAAATATACAACAACAACAACAACAAAAAACACAACTGAGCTATGACCACACAACCAAAAAAAGAAAAGACACGTTTGCGTATCACTGAACAAACTCATTCATAAACGTAGACACAAAAGAGTCCATATGAAGTGAATCCAGATATTTGGTTGAGTACATAGCAAATATATATAGCACGTTTTAGTCAGAACATCAATAACATCAAACGTGTGAGCTTTAAAATAAGGCACTTATAAGTATTAACATGCTGAGATGTTAACAGGAAACATCTCAGCATGTTTTAGTGTAATGCTCTGCTGTGCTTCCTTTTGAAAGCTCAGCACAGCTTCTTTTCATCTCCCAAGAGTACTGGCTTTAAAAAATTACAGTCAGCCACTGTGCGACATAGTGTCCTATGAAGAACTAAACATGCATTGCATAGAGTATAAACCCTTTTATTTCCTCCTGATCTATATATAGGTTGTTTTTTTTTTTGTTTTTTTTTAAACAAAGGTCAGGCAGCGCTGAATCCTGGAAACTGCAGACAGTTCAATGATAAAAACAACACTACTAACGTGTAGTAATAAAATACTGTCATATAGCCCTTTCAGCTATGATCTAATGTTCGTGAAGATTATAATATTCGCTATATTCCTGGTCAAACTCGTTGCAACTGGGCAACAGATTCAGCCATGCTTGCCCTTAATCACCGACTATGTTCATAGACTTAACTGACAGAACTGGTGGTGTCGATGTTTGGTGGTCAGATGTTCGGAGGGTGACGTCCTGCAGGGTGGGATGAGAATCCGAACCTCTAAGTTAAAAATAAAAGTCTCCACTGTGGGTTTAGGGTGAGTTTGTGTTGTTGCTACAAGTAGCTACTCCCTTATTCACTAGGGATTGGGAAGATTTTTATGCTGGATGCTCTTCCTGACGCAACCCCGAAAGGGATTTGGGTCTCCACCCAGAATTGAGGATCTTTTATTTGTTAGGTGAACCTGCTACACATGTAGGAGTTAAATTATCCTGACGAAAGTGTGGAAGAGGACTGGTGGATGGTGAAAATATGGTGGACTGGTGTGGCGTGAGCAGTTAGGCAGATGATCCAGTTGTTTTGAAGAGAGGTGAGTCCGACTGTTCTGTGCACTCCTACTCTACACTGTGAGGAATTAAATATTAGGGATACTTGGGGTGGTAAGTGGAAGAATACGATCATGAGATGCAAATCAGATTCTTCAAAGTTAGACACAAAGTGAGAAGGAGCTCAGAGGAGAGCCGCTGCCCTCCTGCTTTAAAAAGAACCAGCTGAAGTGGTTCAGGGATCCGACCAGGACGACTCCACAACTGATCACAGGAAACCGTGTGCTGTTGTTGCTGGCTTGGGAATGTCTTGGTTTCCTCCTGGAAGAACTGAAGTTGGTAGCTGCTTAGGCTAATTTCTACTATGACCTGGTCCAGGATGAGTGGGAGATGATGGGTGGATGGATGAAGGGATATTGCTGGAGTGTTGGCAGAATATATTCAGGCTGAATTCAGGACAGGGGGGGAACCATTTAAAGATTTTTCCCTTTTGAACAGTGTATCACTGTTGTGGATCTATATCAGAAACCCAGACTTAGTAGAGCTGAGTTAGTCCACAAAACCACAAGAAGGATCCATGACCCCTGACCCCATGACTCACAAGTCTTGGTCTAACACCAAGACTTGTGAGTAAAGCAGATTAATCCTTAAATCATCTGTGCGGATCTGATCTTTCTTTTTTTTTTTAAAAAAAATGCAAGGCACATACTGATTTTAGTAAAAAAAAAAAAAAAAAAATTCCTAATCCAAACTGAGAGGAGTAATCTGATGTTGAACCAGCAGGTGAATAATCCCATTCATAATAAAGACAGCTGGAAGTTCCAGCTAGCACCACAATGGCACCTGGTCTACTGAGTGAGAATTGCTGCTGTAGGTTATAAAAAAAATATGGTGATCTTATATGATGCATGATGTGGGATAAAAATGTTTCAAGTCATCCAAACAAGACAAACAGATCTGTGGTGTTGAACCAGTTTTATAAACTATAAGCCCAGCTCGTCATCCACAGGGACAGACTGAAGCTGAGTAAGGATTTTTGATTCTCCATCGATCTCCTCTGGATTCCCCAGTGGCGAGCTGGCTTCCACATCCTGCTCTGGAGAGGGGCTGCCCAGGAGCAGTGACTCCCCACCAGGTAGACCCAACAAGGCTGGGTCCACAGGTAGGTCCCCCTTGGTGCGGACGTCAAACAGAGTTAAACTGGCTGAAGTGGAGAGGGGCACTGGGCTCCACACTGGCTGGGGCATTTGGCTATTTGGCGTCACTCCAGTGTACATGGGGCTGAGGGTGAGCATGCTTTCTGGAGTCAGAGCATTCTGCGTTGTCGGGGTGGCCGTTGGGTCCAGCGGGTGAGGAGAGGGGATGGCGTGCGCTTGGCTGGTTTGGATGGGAGTCTCTTGAGCACAGTATGGTGGAGATGAGTTGATGAAGTTCAGGGGAGATGATGTGGCGAGGCTGCTGGGCGTTGGTGTTGAAGGCTGTGAGGCTACGGGAAGGGTAGAAGGGTTAAGAACTGGGATCACTCCGTTTGTAGAGATGGTGGAAGCGTCAGGGACTGGTTTCAGCGGCAAACTGGTGAGCTGAATGCCTGCTGGGATGGTCAGAATCAGTTTGCCTTGCTGGACACTCAGGTAGGGGCTTCCACCGAGGAGAAGGTTACCTATGAATATGAATGATAAATGATAAACTGGCATCAATCTAAACAATATAACCAAATTCAGCTGATATAAAAAGCAATGGGGCTATATCGCATGCAGCAATCCAAGTTATAGATCAATACTTTTAATGAGTGTTTTACAGAATGGCAACTATATAATATCATACAGAAACAGAACATGTTTCTGAAAGCATTATTTTCTTTTATGTTTGGTTTTGCAGTGTTATCAATGGAAAAAAACAAAACAAACACACTGTACTGATAAATACTCCTCAAATTTTCCCAGGTACATACTAACACGTTGGTAGATGCTTATATTAAACATGTCCAGCGTTGCACATAATGAGGTCAGAGGATCTGAGCCAGAACCACAGGCTTCAGACAGCTTTTCATACTGTTGACTTTGGATGATGTTATTTAGAATGGATATTCCCTCATGCGGTCATCTCAGGCACACGGCAACCTGCTGTTCAAACTTTTATTTATGAGTGGATGCCAATCGGAATTAAATAGATTCAACTTTTCCCCCTATAGAGACGACATTTGAGGACCTCCCCTGTACACCCAATGATAAGTTTTGATAACTCAGTATATAATAAAGACGTAGTTTGATGACCATTAGAATAGTTTCTGGGTTTTTCCAAGGGTAGCTGGGTAGCAAAATATTAATCATAACCAATTCTGATTAAGCGAAAAATTTCAGTGTCTGCTCGTCTTTGACTTGTGTGACATGTTGTTGATTATTTGCAAGACAAAAAAACCCCAAAACATGTCTCTCACTGTTTTTTCTTTCTGCACCACACAAACAATCAATGATGATCTATTAATCAATAATGAAAAAGATTTTTTTGAGTCCTAAAACATTCAAATGTCTTTGCGCACTCTTTCTGACTAACAGTAACTTCAAAATTTTCACCTTTTCTGACTGTAAATACAATCAGTTCATGTGAATATGAAAACCAAGTCATCATGTCTGAGAAGCTGGAAGCAGTAAATTTTGGCTCAGAGAATTGCTGAGCTGAACATATATATGTACATATACATACATACCTGGAGGGGTAGAGGGTAGCTGAATGATGCCGGAGTTTAGGAGCTGCACCGTAGGGGCCGTGCTGGCTGGAGGAGCTACGCTCTGAATGGGCCTCAGCTGGTTTAACCTGAGAGGAGCCTGTGGGACCCCTCCAGCTGCAGGAGCTGAAGTGAGGATCTGTAACGGCACTCGGGCAGAAGGGATGGAGATAGAAGGACTGGCAGGTACCACCTGTGGGAAAGAGATGGTGGAGGAAGTTTGGATGGAGGAGACTGGTACCAGCTGGGGCACAGAGAGCGGGACGAGCTGTGCCGGTGTGCCACCTTTGGCCTGGGGGACTGGGACGACTTGTGTAGGGGAAGAGATGGAAATAACCTGCGGTGTCTGGATTTTGCTGGGTGTACAGTTTGTGGTCTGCTCCCCCAGTTGTTGCATCACATGCTGGGGGAGCTGGCTGTTGTTGAGCGGTGAGATGGAAACTATGGTTGTGGTACCTTCAGACATAGCTGCCGAGGCTTCCTGTTGCTGCTGTGCCAGTCTGTTTCCTGTGTTCAGAGTCTGGGGGCTTTGAAACTGAGGCGTTGGCGAGGCGAGGGGGGATACTGGGACCAGCTGAGGGCACTGGGACACCTGGGCTCCTGAAGAGTGCTGAACCAGGTGGGATACTGGTATACCCTGGATGGAAGGCACAACCTGGGGCAGAGAGAAAACCTGAGGGGTGGAGTTGCTGGAGGAAATCACAGAGCTAGGAGGGTTGAGGCTGGTAGAGGGAGCAGTAGCAGAGACGCTATACTCCCCTTGCTCCCCTGCAGAACTGGAGATAAGCAAGCCTGCAGATGACAGAGACGCTGGCAGGGGGAGGGACTCCTGGCGTTGGTGGTTTTGTGTTAAGACTAGTGAAGAGAGGCTGGTTGGTGAGGAAGAGGAAGAAGAGGATGATACCGTTTGGCTGCTGCCCTCTGATTCAGAAACACTGATGAAGCCCATTGCACTTTCACTCTCGGCCTTGGTTTGCAGGGGAAGAGAAATGATGGGGTTCGAGACAGGCGTGGCGTTAGTGTTAAGAACAACTGCTGGAACGCCGCTCGGCTTGGCCTCCATTTCTGAAACTTCCTGCTCCACCCCAGAAACAGCTTGCTGTGGCTGCTGCACACCAACCCCAGATTTGGTTATTACTTGAGCCCCGTTCAGTATTAAAGGAGAGCTGGTTCCAACAGGACTCAGTGTGACGGTCTGGCAATCACCTAAATTTATCCCATTAATTATAACCCCAGCACCACTGCTGGAGATCAGGGAGTTGCCATTGAGCAAAGAGGCAGTGAGGAAGCCGCTGGACCCGTTGAGGATGAGCTGGCCTCCGGTGCTGGACGGGACCGCAGAGACAGAGATGATGGAAGCTGTGGAGCCGGCAGCCTCGTCTGGTTTGTCGGGAGTGTCGTCCATCGCGCTCGCCTCATCCTCAGTGCTGTGGTTCCCATCGGACTCACTGAAATGGTCAAATATAAAGGACAGAAGCACACACAGACAAATGAGTTTTTAACATTACAAGAAATGAACGAAAATACACAATTAAGATCAACTCGCAAATAAAACAAAACCTTAAGACTGAAATATGTTTGATTCAAAAAGTAGCTACTAGTAAGACTGCAGCTAATAATTATATATTCATTATTTTTATCAAATTCAGCCCAGTTTTCAGTCTTCTAACCAAAAAGAGGAAAAAGCCTCAACGCTTTTACAACAGAATTTAAAGTCAGTGAATATGTGTCTGTTTGGAAAGAGCTCAAATTATTAATCAATAATCAGACTAGCTGTTGGTTAATTTTCTGTTAAACTAACTAGATAAATAATTAACTAAGCAGCCAGATAAAGAGGCAAACACTCCTTTCCAGCACCAGAGCCAAGGAGTGTGATTCCCCCTGAATTTGGAATCCACGGTCCACCACCCAAGAGGAGAGGCGTGCACATCAGGATAACCCACAATATCCAGAATCTAATTCCTGTGTGACATCACTGCTGCCCCATCATGGACTGGTTCTCATATAGCACTCTTCTACTTAAGCGCTGTTTTTTTTTTAAAGCTGTTTGTATCTAACTTCACACACATTCATACTCCGATGGATGCATCGGAGAGCAACTTGGGGTTAATATCTTCCCCAAGGATATTTGGCATGCAGACTGGAGTAGACGAGGAGTGAACCACCAACCTTCTGATTAGCAGGTGACCTGCTACAACAATAGAGAGAAAACCCCAACAATCAGACAACCCTCTATTAGCACTTGGTGACAGTGGGAAGGAAAAACTCCCTTTTAACAGGAAGAAACCTCCGGCAGAATCAGGCTGAGGGAGTGGCGGCCATTTGCCACAACTGATTGTGGTGAGAGAAGACAGGACAGAAGACACACTATGGAAACAGCCAAAGATTAAAAATAACTAGTGATTAAATGCAGAGTGAAGAAGAAACGCTCAGTGCAGCCCAAGATTGTTGCAGTGCAACTAAGGGAGGATTCACGATCGCCTGATCCAGCATTAACTATATGCTTCATCAACAAGGAAAGTTTCAAGCCTACTTTTAAAAATAGAAGAGGGGCCTCCACGTCAGCACCGGGGTAGGAGTATAAAACAAGTCGAAACAGGAAGGAGAGAAATCCCAAAGTCTTCTTCAGAAAGTTTCATCTGTCTCAGCTGCTGGAGCATCTCCCTCTCTGTAACGTGGGAGTTTCTGAGCTCCTGCACCAGTACGTCACTGAACACAGTTCAGAGGTGCCTGACAAGCAGAAACGACACCAGGACGTGGCAGTTGTGATGTCACTTTTGGCGCGTGCTGCAATTTGTTGTGGTGCCAACGTTGAGTATAAACCAGCTATTAAGGGACTTAGGATGAATCTCATCCACTCTCCAAGGCCAGGCCGCTAGAGAGTAATCAACTGTTCATTACAACTTTAAATAAATAAATAGACAGATTTATTTGTCCCCATGGGGAAGTCACCTGACATTTGCAGACACCTCAAATAAAACAATCCCATCAACATAAGACAAGCACACGTTAAACAGACACTTTCACTCTTCTTGCATCGTAGGGATGACTTTGGCCACACGAACTGAGCAGGCTGTGTGTTGCTCATGTTCAGAAGTTTGATGGCTTGAGGAATAAAAGATAGAATGGACCCATTTGTGAACAAGAGGGGACAATGACGCCGTGCAGATGGTAAAAAAATCCAATTAAAGCTCTGTGTATACAATATTACAGGATTCAAATCTATTAGACTGAGCAAGCAACCTTCATCGTACCTAGTAACACTCTCTTTTCTCTCCTTTCTCTCTTTTTATTTTAAAGGGAGAGTAGCCTCCACTTTATGGTGCAGAAATCATTTTGTATCCGTCCGGAAATCCTAACATAATCAAAGCGTTCTTCTAATGCTGACGTTCTCCAACTGTTTCTGGCATGCCTCCTTTAGAAGAAGCTACTTTCAGCTGATCCCTTATTAACAAAGGGTCGCCACAGCAGGTAGCTGCACGTTTGATTTGACAGTTCTGTGTTGTTGTTTTTTTAACGCCGAATGAACTACCACACACAACCCCAAAAGGATTTGTGTGTTCTCCCAGAATCAACCCCCCACATCCCACATCTGGTATCAACCATTAACAGTAGAAAACTTTAGGAAGTAGAGATCAACCTGATAACGTCAGCAAACCTTTGCTTATTATTTATTTTGTCTGCATAAAGTCATTCAGCCATATTTTCAACTGATCGAATGACTGTCTTCGCTGTAGTATGTTGCAAATAAAACACATTTAAACCCGTTATTTGCTGCACTACTGCATTGCACAGTGACTTTGTCATTTCAACTGAGGGAATGCAGGTTAAATATTTGCTAACAGGCTCATTTACACTAATGTTTACTGCTGATCTTTGTTCCTGTGAATTAAGGCAAAAATACAACTTATTGGTGCTGTTTAGAGACTTTATAATACAGTAGTCAGTTACTGACTCTAAAAACCTTTATAAATGCAACATCAGGATTATCACAAAAAGTGGGGCTAAAAGCAGCTGTATGATCACCTACTGACATTAATCCTAATTTTTAAGTTTTAGTCTTGCAGAACATGCACCAGGAGGTTCTGGGGCTTTGTTTTTTTTAAGACTGGGATGTCTGCATGACACGATGGGTTGTGTGTTCCCGTTTTAAAACGGAATCTAACCGAATCTTTTCTAAAAAAAAAAAAAAAACTAAACTAAAATGAGCAAAAACTTTGTGGAAATGTAACTGAAACTAAGATGAATTGATAATAAAACTTCTAAATAAGCTGGAACTTGTTCTTATCACTTGGATACATTTGGTTATATGTGGTTAAGGTGTGAAAATAAAGCATCCTGGTGGCCTGTTACACAGTCTGCCAGACCGTGGGGTTTGATACAGCACAGCAAACTTATCTTTCTTATCTTTTCACAAACTGCCCCTCCCAATGCTTGCAGAAATCTTCACTTTAAAACTGTGATTTCAGCCTCCCCCCCCCCTCCCACCTTTGCCTTAGTTTACGCTCTTTTCCTCCCCTAACCTCTGTCACCCTGTGGCTCTGCAGGATGCAGTGCAGGGTTTCAGGAAACTTGAGCCACAGTGGGCGCCTGGATCTCACATTTCATAACAAAGCAACATGCTCTTGGTGTCAGACATGTGTGGCCTCACTGCTGTCAGAAGTCACCTCCTGTTCATCTTCCTACTTCGTGCCATTTCTGAGTTTTGCCACACTGATGTGTGGACTCCTGCAGGCAGCCCTCTGTAGGTCTGCGCGCTTTTTAATTGGTAAGCTTTTGTGTGCTGCTTTCAGTGACTTTTCTGATAAGACCTCGCTATAAAAGACAAAGTAAAGAAAGAAGCTGCTTTCAGATAAACACAGGACAGCTGAAAACAGCAGCTGCTGCCGCTGAGACTGTGACTCCTTGCTTGCTATCAAACTCAGAGCGCAAACAGAGATAAAGGCAACAGCTGGATTGTGTTTCCAGTGTTGCGGGTCTTGCCTTTTGCTGTGGGTCCCGGACGGGGTCCTGTCCCTCTGCCTGCGATTCTTGAACCAGTTGCTGACCTGCGTGAGGGACAGCCCGGTGACTTTGGCCAGGTTTTTCTTCTCGTCCGGAGTGGGATACCTGTTGCTCTTGTAGCACTCTTTCAGGGCATTGCGGGACTTCTCTTTGAAGCAGTACACTGTCTCCTCTCCGTCCCAGATGGTTTTGGGTAGGGGGAACTTCTTTCTGAGCCGGTACTTGTCCACTGCGCCCAGGCTACGGCCCCGGGACCTCTCCGCCTCCTTGTAGCGGGCTTTGAGGTACAGGTCCTGCAGGAACCCGTGGTTAGACGGGTGGAAGTTGTGGCTTTCCAGGATGGCGTACAGCTCCTTGAATTCCTCCCGGTGGAAAGCCACCAGTGCCTGGGCCTTTAGCAGGGTCTCGTTGCCACGTAGCAGCTCGGACGAAGGAGGTATAGTGGAGAGAAATCTCCACAGGCGATCCACATTGCCCGCCTGCAGAAGGGCCTCGCACAGACATGAGACCTGGTCAGTGGAAAAACTCAGCGCCGACTTTTGGAAACTTTGGAGCAATTGTTCCGAAATTTGGAGTGGATCTTTCTCTTCTTTGGTCTCCGATCCCGCTGGCTCCCCTGTGCTGTTCTCAGATTGTTCTGTGGACTCCAAAGACAAGGAAGCCATTTTCACTTTAACTTTTTTTTCCACCCGTAGTTCCTCCTCCTCCTCCTCCTCGCTCCCTCCCTCTGCAGCGCCGTCCTCTCTCCCATCCTCCAAACCGCGAGCGTGCCCGATGAACAGCGGCGGCCACGCCCCTTTGTTCTTCAAGCCGCACAGACATCGGAGGGAAAGCAAGAGCGGTTGCTTCTGATTATCAAATAATCCGATGCAAAGACTGATACGGAGCATTTACATTATTTTTTTGTTTTAACGAAGCAAAGCTAAATACAAAGCTTTGCTTTTGAATATCTGACATCTTTAAGGCATCCCGGTAACTTTCTAGGAGGTAAATGAGGCTTTTATTTTGGAGAAAAAAAAATCTCACATAGAGCTTTTATTTTGAAATCCCCTCCCCCACTTCCCCCATAGCGTCCAATAATTAGCTTGAGTATTTAATTTGGAAAAATGAAACTTTTAAAGCAGGGGCAAAAGGGGCCATGTGCGAAACTAGGACTGTTGAGGGGGGCTGCACGAATAAGCGACCTTCCACAACAGTCCCAGTTTCTCGTGTGGCCCCTTTGGATTCTGAATTCCAGGCCTCTCCTTGTAAATATATACAATGTCGAACTGTAAGTGAGAATTTAAACACTATGTAAAATGTTTAATACTACATTGTTTTCTTACTGCCTTGTAATAGTAAATACTTTATAAATGTAATTTGAGTCCCGAAGTTCTCATTTAGTCAAGTCAACGGCTTTATTGTCATTTCAACCATGTGTACAGTACACAGTGAAACGAGACAACGTTCCTCCAAGACCACGGTGCTACATATAGCATATAACAGGCAATCAACACAGGACTACATAAAGTGCAATGCACAAAAATTGCAACAAAACAAAACAAAGACAGTACCACACCAGACAGAACAGAACGATGCAGACACAACAGTGCAATAGAAATGTGCAAAAGACTGAATATTGTGCAAAAAGTCACTTGGTGCATGAAGGTGTGTGTGTGTGTGTGTGTGTGTGTGTGTGTGTGTGTGTGTGCTACATAATAGTTTAACATTTATGTTTTTCAGCACCTATTAAATGGTTTAGTATTTTGGAGTTCAGAATGCCATACAATAATGTCCATAAAAAATACAAACAAACAAAACACTAAACTGTCCTTTTCTTATCATATTGAATTGCATCCAATATTATTGCTGAAGCTACACTGTAGACAATATTTAATATCATAGTTGAAGTGCAACAAATAATAGCTACATTATGTAGGCTGCTGTAAAATAAAAATATATAATAATAATATCTGTGTAAATGAACCTGC
Source organism: Oreochromis niloticus (assembly GCF_001858045.2). Lineage (NCBI taxonomy): Eukaryota > Metazoa > Chordata > Actinopteri > Cichliformes > Cichlidae > Oreochromis > Oreochromis niloticus. Next base: position 23,709,704 of record NC_031979.2, read on the forward strand.
TATAATCTGCTGATTATTATGTGATTATTTTGATTAATAACAGATTACCTGTTAGAAGTCATTCTTGGCCAGCCTTTACTGGTGCTTTCATTTAAGACCAATGCTGGTTGCATGTGTTTTATGTGTGTTGTGCATCATGTATGGCCATGTATCCCTGTTTGCTCAGGCTGAACATGCTGTCATCACTCTTCTGTGCGCCTGAGGTGGTTGCCTAATGCAAATACTCTCAGTACAAACGCATGCGTGCAGGCACACACAAACGTGTTTAAATGCAACATGTTTCATGTGTTCTGAGTTTTTACAAAAGATATCTTATTAAACCGACAGAACAAAGACCCATTTAGACTGCTACACTGTATGTGACACACTATTTCAGTTACTGAACCTGAAAGGTTGCATATTTACAGGTCTTGTACCCAAGCTCAAAGATTTATGAAAAATCATGTGTCAAACAGAGAAAGCATCCCAGTGTATTTTATAATATGACTTGCAAATGAGCTATGAATGAGACCATGCTGCTTTGCATGGTCTCATTCATAGCCCCCCCCCATGTTTTCTTGAAGCTTTCAGGTTTTTTGACACTTCTCTTTTCTGTCTGTGCTTTAATTTACTCACTACATATCTGGCTTTTATCAGGGGAGATTTCTTTGTTAGTCGATAAAGTATGACATAGCAATAGGGTAAAAATTGTATAATAGAGCGTAGTGCTTAAAATCAAACTTTACGAATACTGTGTCTTAAAAAAATATTTTAAAACAAATCCATAATAAGGAGAAAGTTTCCAGCTTAGTCTTCTACATGGTTTAGTTTGGACTTCAGCGCCACTATGTGGATATTTCAATGGTCGTATTTACTCCTGACGAATGATTGGCCACCATTTGTGCCAATCTATCGGTCAATAGGCGGGTCTTGACGGTCTGTTTCTTCGTATCGTAATGCTATTGGTTAAATTTTCTCTTTCCTACGTTGTGATTGGTCTTGTTCCAGTTTGGAGGCGGGTGGAACCTTCCAGAGTTGGGCGTAGCAGGAATTGAGGTTATAATTTTCTGGCAAACCCACAGATCTACGCTACATGCACCATTTTCACTGCTATTATAATCAAGTAGTCATGAATACTTCCGGTTAATTGTAGATACAAAGATCAAAGTCCTTTTTCAGCACCATCGAGGAAAATATACATAATTTGTAAGTAACTATGGCAACCTTGCCGTCTGTCTGAGGGTCCCGAGTGAGTCCAACGTGACTCTGCTAGCCGCCCAGTGGCTAACGTAGCTAGCTACTCTAAACTACACAGCTAAAAAAAGGGTTATTTAAAATTATACGATCACAGCTAATATGACGAATAAACACGAGAGACCAAACATAGATGTAAAATTTAACTTCAAACAGGATTAATATCAGAGAACGGGCTTAAGTAGCTACTATCGGTGGAAAAGGAGCAGTTGTTTGGAAGTCTTTGTGGTTGTTTGACTATTGACTTAAATTTGTTTGCAGCTATGAGGTGGCGTATGAGCTTCAGTCCCGTTGGCTGAATTGGTCACGTTATTTTTTATTCCTGTTTTCAGTGTTTGATTAATACCTGAGTACAAGGAGACAGGAAAATGGACAGCGGAGTGACAGTAATAACCAATCCCACGGTGAATGTGCGCTTAACAAGCACCCTCTCCTCCTTCGAGGTGCAGCGCAGGTTCAACAGAGGGATCAGTATAGCAGAACTAAAGGTGAGACAGCATACAGCGCACCTCTAAAACCCTCAAGAATGGGTCTGTTGTTGGGTTTTCTCTTTGTTAACATATCTTTTGATATTGAAATGACATATTCATTGACAACGTCACCTCTTTTGTGTTACATGAACTATTTGCAACGTTGCATTCAGGGAAAGTTGGAGATGATTGTGGGTGCACCGGCCTCCTGCATGGACCTGGAGTTATTCAGCATCTCTGACAAGTTCCTGCAAAAAATGGATGAGAATGAAGCTCTGCTAGGATCGTATCCTGTGGATGACGACTGCAGAATACACGTATGTCCCAGCTCTGTTGGGAGCTTCTTGTAATACTGTGGCTCAGATCACTGTGATGTTGGAGTAAATACAGGGTGAGACAGGTTTTTAGTTTATTTCACTTGAATTGAACATGCAGGTCCTCCTGCCATCTGGGGTGCTATCTGTCAAAGTTGCTATCACAGAGAGAGACATAATGACATCTGCTGGCTGAATGATCCGCTTTCAGCTTTAAATGTTTACTCTGAGAGGATTTATATAAAATTTAGAACAATAATGTGCTCACTACAAAACTTCTAACATCAGTCAGAATTATACCACTTTGTTTTTAAGCATGTATATGAGGTCACGTAATGGATTACTGTCTGATTCTTTAATGGAGATTCAGCTGTGGTAGTGTGTGGGGAGCTCTGGACTGTCTATCTGTTGTTGATGGGTCAGTGTCAAAAGTACAACAAGTCTGTAGGCCAGTCTTGATTGTGCTGCTGTTGGTCTGTTAGCCAGCCACAGAGAAGAGTGTTGGAACATACACAAAGCAGAAGGGAAACCAAGTTTTTAAAAACAATGAAAAGTATCCAATCCAGATACTCTTTGGATTGCATCTCCTGTCCCCGATGAACTCCGATATCAGTTCCTTCCCTATTCAGGCCCATTTGTCAACAAGTCACCATTGAACTGATACGCAGTGTCATCTATGTCAAGCACTGTGCAGTTGGGAGTTTGGAAACTGCTCTCCGTGGACTCTTGTAGGGAAATACCTCAGAAAGCAGATTCAGCTGCAGTACAATAAATTAAGTATAATCCAGTCATCTGAAACTCATGTACTGATGTATCAAAAAAATTAGAACATCATGGAAAAGTTAATTGCTTCTGTAAATTATTTCAAAAATTAAACATCTATTATCATTACATGTAAAGAGAAACGTTTTGCGGCATTTATTTTATTTTATTATTATAATTTTGTTGATTATGGCTTATAGCTTGTGACATTCAGAAATCTCATATTGGAATATTTAATTTTGAGTTTAAGTAAATTAATGTCAAGAGAAGTTGATGCAAGAACTTGGGAGAGCTTCACAAGGACCAAGACTCGAGCCAGTGCACTAAGCAACATGTTCGTATGTACTCGGGTTATGTTTGTCTAATATAATTTGTTGATGAACGTGTAAATGTAACAAATATGCAACAAATGAAGAAATCACTGCAAATGTGGGGTTTTCTATATTTACTTTAGACAAAAATCCTTTAATTCCTACGACTAGACTAAACTGGTTTACATTTCAGCATCGTAACATTGGCACTACACGATTCTGGTTTAACAACACAGTTGAATATATTGGGATAGAGCATCCTTCTCTGGCATTGAATGGGGTTTTTAGTTAAGTCTCTGAATCCCAAATCTATTCACTCTGCATGCATCCAGAAACTTTGATGTCCAAAAAAAAAAGAACTCTGCTGTGCAGATAGTGTTTTAATGATTGAAAAGGTAATAATCCTTTCCATTTAAATACACTAGCACTCACTTAAATTGTCCACTAAGTGTAAAACTGATGCATTGTTAAACAACAATAATGTTACAATTACCACACTAACAACAACAAACAAAAGATCACATCTAAGTTGCTAAAAGCTAAAGTTCTGGTGGCTTTTATTGGCTGTTGTGTCTACAACAGCGTGACTTAATAATTGCCTGTCTTTCGCCTTGTTTCTCTTACAGGTTGTTGATAGAAGTGGTGGGCAGATGGGCGAATTCACTGATGTTTCCAAAGTGGAGAAATTTGAGCTCCCAGATGATGCTTATGATAAGAGAACAGGTACAAACTGCCTCTCTTAAGTGTCTTTTCTTTTTGTATTAAATAAATCAAGAGGATGAATTTATATTAAAGATGTTTGGTGAATAAGTCAGCTGATTGAGAAGTATGTCCATGATCGTTAGTCGCATTCTGCACTTGTTCTGTTTATTTTTTTATGCTAACTATTGATAGCTAGTTCCAATGTGGATGACTTACTTCATGAGAATGAAGATGAATAGACTTCAGTCTGATTTGAAGAGCTTTGCATTTATCACAAACTGTGTATTTCCTTCAGACACAGCCAGGTCATTTATGAAGAAGCAACGTGTGGGTCGCTTCAATGAGGAAGAAATGGCCAAGAAGAAGGCGGAGAATGCTGCACGGGAAGAGGAGCAGAAGGCTGCTGCCGATGCCATTGCAGTTGGCGGCCGCTGCAAAGTGCAGGTCCCCGGTCAGCCCACGAAGCTTGGCACAGTCATGTATGTTGGTAAGTGTGGATAAAGCTGAGCTGGTTTACTTTGTGTAGGACATTAGTGTAAACCCTGTGCTGCTGAGGATTTTCTGTCCTGCAGAGCAGACTTTGCTGTGATTTATCTAAGGCCCGTTCCCAAATCTGTGACGTCAGTGGAGGACAAAGTTGGGTTTTTTTAGTACGCTAAATATCACGTTTGGATTCTGTGTGTTTTGTTTATCCATCCATCCATCCATCCATCCATCCATCCATCCATCCATCCATCCATTCGATTCCGCTTATCCTTTTCAGTGTCGCGGGGGGCTCTGGAGCCTATCCCAGCTGTCTGTCCAATTAACCTAACCCTACTGTTTTGTTTAATCTATTTTATTAGCAGGTTTTAAGTCTGCCTAGAAAATCTAATTACATTTCCTGTGAGGTGAACATGTTCTAGTTTAGTTTGAAAGCAGCTTTACCTGAGTACTATCGCCAAGTGTCACCCTCCAAAAACATAGCAAATAAAAGTGATTCAGTTTAGGTAGTTTGCTAACTTTATAGTTACAGTTAACTTCAATAAGGTCCCCAAAGAGGTTATGCTGTTGTTAGCATTTCCATGCGTGCCATTCTTTCTGTCTGTACGATGGCTTTAAAAGTTTTGAATGAATTCTTCTAAAACTTCGTAGTGGTGTAGAGGGGGGTCATGTTGACAATCCATTAAAACTGACATCTGCCAAGGTCTTCAAGGTTAACTTAATGATTATCAACTTTGTTGGTTGATAATTGACAAGAAGGCTTATAGCTATGACAAGTCTGGTGTGTATTGTCAAACTATAGCAAGTACCGTATGAAGATTTAAAATATTATGTCATGTTTGACCTCTGACCTCACTCTTACATTTCACATCTGCCTTTCTTTCAAGTTGACCCCAAAATGTGTTATTTTTACTGCACTACAAACTTCTATGAAAATAAAATGCTTGTTTCTTAAAAGTAAATACTTCCCAGAGAGTGAGCTGCTTTGGTAGGGGTTTGCACTTCTTTTTTCTTATAATATCATTATTGTGAAGTCAAAGTCTTCCTAATATGCTCGGCTAGAGCTCAATAAGTGTTGCATTTCTTGCAGGAACAACAGATTTCAAGCCGGGCTACTGGGTGGGTGTGAAGTATGATGAACCACTGGGCAAACACAATGGAACGTAAGAGGGCCTTTTTCTGGCTTTGTTTTTAAATAATTCACAGTTTCAGTGACGCTGGTCCTGATTTTTGACTCTGCCTTGTTTATTGTATCTCTGTAGTGTTGAAGGGAAGCAGTACTTTGAGTGCGAGAACAAATACGGTGCGTTTGTGAAGCCCCTGAGTGTGACTGTGGGGGATTTCCCTGAGGAGGACTACGGTTTAGACGAGATCTAGGACTGCACAGTTTTTCTGCCCCAACCTCGCACCTTTATCCATTCACCAAGCAGAGAAGATGGCGCGTCATTTTAGTGTGGCAAATTAGAATTGTTTTGCCTGTGCTTCTCTGGAAGGCATGATCCTAAAGCACTTTCTCAGTAACTTGACAGACTTTTGGGTTCTCGTACCAACAGGCATTTCATAAGGTTGGGGATTTTTTTCTTTTTCTTTTTTTTTTTGCAGCAAAATGAAGGTTTCTGTTGTTTGTTCCTTACTACAAACACTTCTGTTCAAGTCATAGCGCTTCCTGTAATTGTACTTTATTTTTGTTCTCATGTTTAGTAAATGTCATTGTGTACAAAGATTATTGTATATAACTGTTTATAGTTATCTGTAGTCTTTGCATTTTTTTTTTTTTGGTTTAAAGACTGAGTTGCTGGTAGGAAAATTCACCCAGCCACACTTTGACACTAAGATAAAAAGCGGCATTGTGTTACTAACTTTGTATAAGTGAGTTAAACCCGAGGTGCTTTTTCTTCCTGTCGCTTAAGATTCTTGCTCGCTGGCAAATTTAATGTCTGACTCACAAGGATTTTGGCAGAAGAGGAAGAAACAGTAGATCCCATCTCACCAGATATATTTCCTGCTCTTTTTTGTTGTACTTTGCAGTTAAAAATTTCCTCATAGACAAACTGTGCCTGAAATTTTTGTGCCAAAGTGTGCAAGGGTCGATGTTTTTTCTTTTTCTTTAAAAGTTCAATTCGTTATTTTTGTTTGGAAGTAGGATGTGCAACAGTCCAGATTTTAGCTTTCAGAGTAAAGATAAAATGTAATTTCCATTTATTTTTCTGTGACACAATTCTTCTTGTTAAACATTAAATTTGTGCACTTGAATGTATCATGCGTGTGTTGAACCACTGAACTAAAAGAGCTTTCAAATTTAAAATTTGATGAGGCTCAGTTTTACTATTTTCTTCACTGAGCAATCTGAATTTACTTAAAGCTCCAGTCACACATGCCTACAGACCAGCCAGCGACCCATTGGCAACCCCAAAAATATGACTTCGAGCAACCGCTAAATCACTGAAATTCAACTTTTCATTGGGTGGGTGGTTGGTGATGGAGAATGCATTTTTTTTCCCCTAGTGACCAGTGATTGCTCACTTATTTCTGTGACTTAATTCAGCCTATTTTCAAGTCTTTAATTGCTGCAGTTTAATGTAAACACAGCATGTTAAATTTCACAGAGAACATCAGAATCAGAATACTTTATTAGTCCCAGAGGAAATTATTTAAATGTTAATGAGTCAGCTTTGGTTCTAAACCTTTCATTATGTATCGATTCATGCTTGAGTAAACTCTGAAATAAACCTGGTTATGATTACCGCCTGTAGCACAGTTAGCAATTGTTTTTGTGAAGTGTACAAAGTACCTTCAGATGCATTTTGATCGTACATACTCGAAGGCCATCAAGTTAAAACACAACACTCACTCTTGGACTGTGTTTCAAATGGCCTTATTTATGCTTTGTTTTATGTTACTGATCAAAACCTCTTCATGTCTTTGTCCTCTATTGCTTATAGAACAAATGTAAAAGTCTTTTTAAGGAAATGTCACACATGGAAAATTGTCCAAGTGTTTTCTCTTTTCCTTAAAATCTGTGTCTATCTGAGGTACTGGTGTTATGTGCCAAAGCGTAATGATTAGAAATGAGAAGTGTTTACCAGTACACTTATAGCTTATTAAAGTGAGTGAATCTATTTGATTTGCAGTAATATTCATTTTTTATCATATGTCAATCTGTTTTCCATTTTGTTTTACAGCTTCTCCAGGCAAAAGAAACTCACTCGACTCACATCAGTTCTTCCTTCAGCCCCTGGTACTATATTTTCTCAATTGTGTCTCTCATCGGGACCTCTGGCCACTTGTTTTTGCCTTTCAGTGTACGCCGGCTCAGCTTTTATCCTCCATCCTGGTACTATGTGCTGCATCTTTGCACAGTCTGCAACTTATCAGCTGTCAGCTGTGCTAGACTCCTGCCTCTATAAATCTGGGGCTTAGACCCTGTTCTTATGCTGCCATCATCAGAGCCTCTGTGCTGTCCTTTAGGCTTTTTCTAGCCATTAGTGGGATTTCTTGATGTGAGTCACTTCTTCTATATGTCAATAGAACATCCCATACAGGGGTTTGTCCTTCAGTGATTGTTCCTGCTCTGTGTTTCCTCCTGGATCATGGCTCCGACATTCACTAATCCTCCCTCTCCCTCTTTCTGCTACTCATAGAGCCTCAGGGTGCAGGACTTCAGATGGAGATATCCATGCATTGCAAGGAGTTATTGTGTTTTGACATCCGTGGTATCTATCTCCACCTGTACCCAGCTGGATAGCGTAGTGACAACATTGCTCTCTTTGGAACAGTAGGTCAGGGTTTCAAGTCCCAGCTCTGCTAAGGATCTTTGGGCTAAACTCCCATGCTACCCAAACTCACTTTAAGCAAGAGATACATAAATAAAGCCATACTGACTTGGAAATCCCCCAGCTTAACAGTATGACGAGTGGACTGAGAAGCTATAATAAGGCATACATGGACAAGGACTGACAGCATGTAATTAATGGCTATGACCCAATGAGAGGGGTTATATGCAACACCTGTGAGAACTATGGATGAGTAGAAAGATAACGCCAATGATGAGAAGCAAGGTTTTATTTTGGTGTACTTTTTGCTGATTAGCAATTCAAAATTTAAACTCCTTTTCTAAAAAATGTTTATTTTCACTATTTTCTATTTTCTTAATTGGAGTTATTTTCTCAGCAGTCCAAACTTTGTGATAATAACCCGAAATTTAGCCTTGTTGATAGCAAGTCTTTATCCCCCCCCCCCTTTCGGAAATAAACTTCCATATAACTACCATAAAAAAAAAATCTACTAAGGCATTCATTAGGTGATAAAATAATTATAGATAGATAGATAGATAGATAGATATGTAATTTATTTTTTTTATTTTTACATGATCGAAGATTCTTGACGAAGTGTGTCACGGGGTTTCGCCGGCCCTGCCCAAAAAAAGAAAAAAAGATCACCTGACTTTTTATTCACCGCATTTTCGATCACTTCTCTGAAGACGTAACTACAGTCTTCTCGCGAGATTACGCGCAGTTTCCCAGCCAGCAGTGTGGTGCGCTTGTAGAGACGAAGAAAGATGGCGACGCAGGAGAGCGGAGCAACTAAAGCTACCGTGAGCAACGGCGAGGTAAAAATGAATGACACCGTTATTGGCTTTTTCACTTTTAACGCGCGAGGCAGAAGGAGTTTGTTGGTTTGTGTGAAGCTCGCCTGTGGGGTGGCGCTGACATTTAAACGTGATCACAGTCGATACACGAGCCACAGTGACGTTGTCAGTGCCGGGTGGTTTTAAAACGACCCCCCTCCTGCAGCTAACGATATGTAGAGAAATCCCGACGGTAAGCGGCGAGAAGGCCGATGTTGAAGTTGAAATCTCACTTGAAATCACACGGTAACCTCCAACGGACTCGGTAATTAACCGACTGCCGGTGTGCTGATGTGAGCCGAGTGAGTGCTGGCGTGTGTCAGTTAGCTTATCACAAGGCCTGAACCTGAACAACGCAGCTTGTCTTGCCTAACAAGGCCAGTCTCAAGCACCTCTCGCATATTTCTCACCTCATGCTAAATCCTTCCAGCTACTGTCTACTTGGATATTTAAAGAAAACTTTTGACTCGAGGTGCATTTTCGAAATCCCCTAAAGAAAAAAAGAAAAAAAATATATATAAACATCCTGTTCACCTGAGAGCTTGTTAACACGGACAGAGTGAATGAATCAGGTGTAGCCGTCGTCAAATTTAGCCAACCATGAAAAATGCTCCTAAAATTGTCTTGTTAGCACTGGAGTCTTAATGAGGGCAGTAGCTAGCAGTTATTTTCCAGAGTCGCAAATGCTTATCACAAGCTGCTAGAGGTCATTGTGAATCATCGCTCTTTTTAGATGGCTAAACATTACTCTTCCGTTTGCTCAATCCTCAAAAATGTGTAGTGACACAAATACTGAATACACGAGCATGACTGTAAAGATTGTAAATGCGTATCCATTCTGTATTGAAGACTGACACAGTCAATGATTGGCTTTTTATGATTAAATCTAAAGTATTGATAGCAACTAATGTATTGTCTATGGAGTACAGTTACATAGCTGAGATTTTACCCATTTTAGCACTGGGGGTAAAATGGGAAATGTACTGGTTCTTATATAGCTATAGTTCTTATATTCTACTCTCCTTGATGAATGCATTGTCAGTAACTCAGGGTTCAGTATCTTGCCCAAAGATACCTTTGAACGCGGAGTGGAGCAGCCAGGGATCAAACCACCAGCTCCAGATGACCTGCTCCAATCAGTCACAGGGTGACAGGCAGATCGACAGTGTATTGTAAGGCTAACACAGAGAGACATAGAACCACACATGCCTATTGCAAAGAATCACCAATTAATTTAACCACAGGCAATGCAAACTCAACACAGAGAGACCCCAGGTGGCCAAGGTGCATCTTCCTGTTACGCCACAGTGCTAACCACTGTACTACCATGCCGCCTGATTCCAAATAAAAATTACTGTGTATCTGTATTTTGCTACATGTTTTCTGTCAAAGAGAGAAAAAAAAAGCTTTCCTCTGTGCTTCAAATTCAATGTGAATACACATATGTCAGAAACTAGGGCAAGGGTAACGCATGCACCAAGTGTTTCTTCTGTAATAAAATTGCTCTGTCAGGATAAATGTGCTGGTGTTTTTAGAGTGGTAAATGGTAAATGGCCTGTATTTATATAGCGCCTTTATGGTCCCTAAGGACCCCAAAGCGCTTTACATATCCAGTCATTCACCCATTCACGCACACATTCACACAGTGAAGAGTGAGCCCTAATGGGCCTCTTGAGGTCCACTACTAGGTGAATCTGTTGATTGAATTACTTGTAATGGAGGGGGGGGGGATTACTGATGCGTTAATAACACTGATTATCTTGTCAGTGAGTGAACAGTGAGCTCCTAAAATAAGTTTGTTGAAAGAAGGAATAAAAAGTGTGAGGATCTGAGTGACTTTGATGGGGGCAGATGTCTGGGAGCATCTCTGTAGGGTGCTAGCTGTATGCAGTTGTTAGTACATAGAAAAAGTGATGAGAGGAACGTCAACCAGTGACCCGATTGAGAACTGTTGATGTGCACCGGGGGGGCCAGCCAACCAACCAACCAACCAACCTCTGGTCCAATCCAGAGAAGGTTTCTGTATGCCAGCTTGTTGTTTAGCTCCAGGCTAGTCAGCCCAGTAGCCCCTTAGATAGTTGACCATGGGTTTGGACCATAAAAATCTGGAAAGTGGTTTGAGGAAGTACCATTAGATTTATACGATATGGAGGGCTGGGTACGGTTACAGCAATTACCTGGGGAAGAGGTGGAAGCAGGGTATACTGTTTGGGGGTTGGAGGAGGGAAGAGAAGAGTGAAGTGTCAGAGTGATGCTCTCGGTTTGACTCTCTGGTAACCTTGGATTCGGTATTTGTGTGTGCTGCTTTGACAAGTACTACATACCTAAACATTAGGGACGTTAGGCAGCAGTGATTGATGAAATCTATCACAGGCCAAGGTGGTCAAAAGAAAAACAAAAACTTTGAGCACATCCTGTTGTACCATCCCAGATTTCAGTGCAGGGAGAGTTTTGCCATAGGCTTGCGTGTGTGTGTGTGTGTGTGTGTGTGTGTGTGTGTGTGTGTGTGTGTGTGTGTGTGTGTGTATTTTTTTTTTTTTAAAGTTAGTTATTTATACATGTGTCATTTTTCACCTTGTCCTCCTTTACATGCATCTGCATTGAGAGTTCTAGTATGCAGCTACTATATACAAGTTCAACACTTGTATATCAACCCCACGTCCTTTATCTGCTGACTTTATCACAGAATAAATGAGGGAACAGGCCTCATCTGGTGCAGCTGCTTATCAGTCAACTGTCCACTTACGTTGAGGCTCTGAGCCTCTGGGGAACTATGTATAAAAATGGCTGTATTACCGAAATAGTTAGCATGGTATCTTTGTGAAACCCCTTGAATTAAGGCACTAAAGTCTGCCCTTTAATCACATGTTGATTGTTTGATATAAAAACCACTGTGGTGATGTACAGAGTGTGTTATTGTCCTAATACTGATATACTGCATTGTTTGAGCTGGCATGTAGGAGATAATGTCACCATGTTAGAGACACATTACCAGAGCCTGTGAACAGTTGACTTATGTGAGTGCTTAATGTTAGACTCGGTGATAAATGAAGGATCTACTGTGAACCCAGAATAGGTGGTTAATTGTTAATCTTTGTTTCAGAGGGTGTAAATTGTAAATGATTATCCTAAGCTGGAAGAGAGAGGCTCAACAATAAAAACAGGTTATCGGGTGATCTATCTGTGTAATGGTTATTATGTTGATCCCATCAGGACTCTAAGATCCTTGTCTGTTTAGCGAATTGTTTCTATTTTAACGCAGCAGGAAAAGTACTGGGCACTGAGGATGAAAGGACCTATTTTGAGCCAATCCGTGTCCTTGAAACGGTCTGATTATGATGTCGTTAGGTCAGTGTTTTAACAAAAACTTTAAAAATTTTCTGTTTGCAAATTCCGAGCCAAAACTGATGGTAATCTGTTTAAACATAAAACATTTTTTTTTGCCTCAAGTCATGTTTTGTTTCTGCTGGCTGACTGCTGGTTGGTGACAACAGGGGAGATTAGATGTTTAGATAGTGAATGAGTCTCATGACTTGCCATGTGCTTGTCTATTGTGTCACTTGAATTGAGGGTGGCCTTGCCACAGGGGTGGTGGGGGTTACATGGACATGGAGAAACTTGGGAAAAAATTGAATTAAAGGGCAAATGTATGACAGATTTCACTGAAACCAAGGGAAGTTGCATAATCATGCTGACACTGTTATGAGAGGTTTTGAAACTAGGGGTTCCCAAAATGGTTTGTCTTCATGCAAAATCAGGTGTGCCATAGGATTTTGTAAATGGTGGTTCATTAAATATAAAAATGGGAATGTTTTAAGACTCTTTATTAAAAGAGAGAAATTTAGAGGGGTGTTTGTTTTTTCCCATATAAGTAATACTGATCTGACCCACTTGAGATCAGATTGGGCTGTGTGTGGCTCATAAGCTAAAATGAGTTTGACTCTCCTGCTCTGTTAGGTCAACAGGTCACAATAGGTAAATAGGGATGTGTCAATATTAGTTGTTTTTTTTTTTTGTTTGTTTGTTTTTGAAGTGATGTTTATTTTGTAGCAGAGGTTTTGTTTGTTATGTAGCTACTTATAGCTGCTCTGTTATTCACACGGGGGTCATCACAGGGAGTATCTCTGCATGTTTGATTTTTATTTTTTTATTTTTTTTTAAATGCCAAAGGCTTTCCTAACCCAAGCCCAAAGGGAATTTTCTCCTCCCAGTATCAAACTGGGGATCCTTTGCTTAAACAGCTGTTTGTTTTCAGGTCTTTCATGTTTGTTACTTGCTATTAAGATTTAAGTACATCAGCGAGCGACAAATCTGCCGTTCTTATTTAAAAAGTTAAAATGCAAAGGTCGAGGTGTAGTTTACTCTTAAGGCCATGTAGTAAAAGACCCAGAAGAACTGCGGTTTGTCACCTTAACTGCACCTTTTAGTCTTTACAGCTGCACTACATCGTACTGTATGTTCTTTGTTTTGGCTGCAGATTGAGGAAGAATTCTTGAATAAATCATATCACCACTTTAGGCTTTTAGGAAAGTACATTGGCTTCTCTGGATATTTTTACTGCCAATGAAGCTCTTTATTTTTAACATTCTTTCTTACATTGTGCCGTTGCTGCGTCATCTTTGTGACTTTCTTTGACCCTGTGCATATGTTTTATTTCAGGTGAGCAGCAATGGGACTGCTGCAACAACAGATGGCCAGACTGTGCAGACAGCTGGAAATGCACAGGACCCTCAACAGCAACAGCAGCAACAGCAACCTCCTAATGCATGGCAGGTCATTAAAGGAGTTCTCTTCAGGTGAGTTATTGCATTTTTTCTTCTGTTTACCAGCACAAAGCCAGCCCACAGATAAGCATGCGCTCTGATGCTGTGAGTTTAATGACCAACCAAATGTGTTATGCCACAGTGGTGTCAGAGTGAATGTAAATGGTAAGGTAATAACAAAAGTGTGAGCTGCTGCTGGATTTAACTGTAAAGTTTGCGGTCTACATTGTTTAGTTTCATTGTGGGTTTTTTTTTTTTGTGTGTGCAGCATAAATAATTAAGAGGAAACCAGTGATGGATCATTGTGTCGTTCCAAATACTGTCTCACACACAGCGGGACTGAAACAATAATTCAAACCAGGAATTGAACTTTATTCAAGGCCACTAAAAACTAGATTATACTCTGTTGTGGATATGGTCACGGACAGATGGAGACGTGACGTCCGAGTAGTCATTCCTGTTATCCGTCTTTGATGTCCACTTAAAGTCTGTCACATGGGGAGCATGTGTATCCAAAAAAAACAGGCGTGCATGGGGACGTCCGCACAGAATTTTGAGCTGACAAAATTTGTCATTGGTACACAAGCGAACCTATAGCGGACACGTAAAGTATAGACCTTGCCCTAATGCCAGACTCCCATGTTAAAATCTTCTGCCACTATGAGCACAGGGCACAAGCTGTTTAGTTAGTTACCTGCTACCACTGATGTTGCTGCTGTAGCTAGTAGGGGTGCAACGATACACAAAATTCACGGTTCGGTTCGATACTTTGGTGTCACGGTTCGATATTTTTTCGATACAAAAAAATGTTCATGCCTTTTTAATTTGTCATTTATTAAAATTATAAATATATATTTTAACTCAAAAGTACAGTTTTTAAATTTAATGTTGCTGAAACAACAAAATAATTAAAAAAATAAATCTATCTGATTGAGAAATCACTCATCTTTGGAAAAGAGTTTATTACAGAGAAATGGCTCTTTCCAAAATAAAAGCTATACTATACGCTTCTTCTGGGGTATATTCTCAGCAGCATATTAAACATATCAGGTCCCCATAAGGAGAATCATGTGCTGACCGCTGTCTAACTGACACGGGTAAAGTTTGTAGCATGCGTGCTTGTTGTTTTTGTCTGCTTCCACTTGTCTTTGCACTAGGATGATGTCGGCGTAAATGTGCAGTCATATTCGTTGTGTTCCCACTAGTGCTGTCAGCGTTGATCTCGTTAAAATGACATTAACGCCATAACGCGGCAAATCTCCGTTAACGAGTTACCACGGATCGCCCCGTGCGTGGGGCTGGACGGCGTCAACACGTTAACAAGCTTAACTGCGCTAACACACTAGTTCCCACCAATTGAGCATTGCGTGGCACATCCGACATACTGTTTTACTTTTGTCCATGACGCGCTTACCATCAGGGTCATGCTTCACATGAAAACCAAGATAGTTCCAAACGCCAGATCTGAATGAGGGTGGGGGAGGCTCAATTGCCATGTTGCAACGAGCTTAGCTTCTGTCTTGCTAGCTTGTGCTGCGCTCAGTGGATCTGCACTTGACAGTGCAGCCTAGGCGGAGTAGTCGAACGCACATCCACTGAGCGCTCAACACAGACAGCGTCGTCAGAAGAAAAGTTGACAAAATAAATTAAACATTTTGTATTGTTCGATACATATGCGTACCGAACCGAAAGCACTGTATCGAACGGTTCAATATCGATACGAGTATTGTTGCACCCCTAGTAGCTAGGTGAGGTGGAGTAACACAAAATAGGCTGTCCATACTGCTTTGGTTGGCACTGCCAGTTTTATTTCTTTCCCTAGAAATTACTACCTCCTTTGCAGTTACATCATGCACATTGTGAAAGATGCATGATGGATCGAGGAGCAACGTGTTGACTTCCTTAACAATTTTATGACAGTATAATTGACTAATCTCTCACAGTGACCTTTGTAACAGTCGGAAATTTTGCAGCAGGCTTTTCAGTAAGTTTCCTCCTGACTGCATGATTTTATTTTTATTTTTTTTTATGACTTTTTGGTCCAAAGTTCGTAAATGAGGTAAAATCCATATATGCATGATCACTAAAACTTAGTACATGTTATGAAGTGTGCAGCATTTTTTTTTTTTTCTTTCTTCTATAGTCAAATTAATAGTTGACTTACTCTGAGTGTGAGAGCTTTGTAGGAATATCAGTTCAGTTTGATTTACATAAAGCCAATTCACAACAACAGTTGTCTCAAGGTGCTTTTTATGGTGGGTACCTGTGCTGTAATGGCTAGCATAAATGGTTGTGGCTGTCTGAGGGCCATTACCCAGCTGTGGAGGATCTCAGCTTTGATTTCAGTATCGTTTTACACTCTTTAGCAGTTTTACATTTTTTGAAATGTTCCTGTATAATAAAAATGTACGGTACATTAGGGTTAGTGCTCATTTAAAAAAGAAAAAAAAAAGAGCTGGACCAGAGTAGTACTTTTTTGGCACCTTGTTTGAATAACAGGCTTTGGCTGCTTTTCCTACCTTTGGCAACTGCTCAAGCAGAAGAAGAGGCCCATTTATGAGATTAAGAAGATTATATTGCATTAATCAGTTAAAACCCTTCAGTTAAAATCTTTGGCATTGAATATTTGAACACATTTCAGGATCATGATTTGGAAACACGAGTGCTATGAAGGTATATAAGGTTTCTTAATTTATGTTGCTGTTTCCAGTGGTTGTAAGATCGCAAGTGCAATAAAAACAACCCATTTGCTCTACTTCAGCAAAAATAATGATTTCACTTTTCTCTGTAAGTGCATTTTAGTATATGGTGGGTCAAGGAAAAAATGAAAATGGTCACATCTGTCACATATAGTAAATTGACCCTCCACCACCACCACTGTATGGTGTGTTGTATGTCACTAGTACATGGACTCTTAAAGGGGTTTTTATGGGCAGCTGTGTGCTACTCCCCTGCTGGCCTGCTCTCAAACTTTGTCTCAACCAAGAAATTTGTAATTTTATTTATTTGTGGCTTGATTGGGGCATTTTCCGTAAGGGAAAACGCAGTGTCCTCTCACACGCCTTAAATACTTAACACTGCAAAATCAATGGCGGCAGTTGTCCTCGGGTGTGGTTGGCGATCATGATGTATGTGTTCTACTGTGCCCCAGTACGGCAAGAAGTAATCACAGTAGTCAGATGCACTGGTCACAGGGGTCAAATGTGTTTGGGTATAATCTGTGTAAGCAGAGTCTAAGGGAGGTTTGGCATACTGGGTCCAGTCAATAATTGACACACTTCCTCCTCAGCCACACAGACTAAGTAACATTGAGTAAGGACAGAGTGTTTTCACATTATGTCACAAAGAGATCTGCATTAAAATATCAGACACAAAATCAATTATTTCTGTTAGTTAGAACAACACAAAGGAAAGAGGTGCTGTGAATATTCACTTAAAATCACAAACACAAAGTTAGGGTGGATACAAATGAAAAATTATTTGTTGAAATATTCTGCAGTATTTTCTTTCTTCTTTTGTCTTTGTAGATTATTCTAGTTTGACCCATCACCCTTGTATGAGGCAGGAAAACAGTTTCTTTGAAATGTAATGCAGTTAGACTGGTTAAACTTTAATCTGATTAGCTTTCTTGCAGTTTAACTCGCCTGCAGCAGCTCTTTATTTAGAGATGGTCCAAATAAATAACCTTGTCTAAGAATCTGAACAGTTTTTTAAAGTGTTAGTGACTCGATTCATTTCCCACTTCTCTTCTCCCCTTTTATGTTTTTGTTCTTTTTGTTTTTCACTTATTTTCTTTTAATTCCTTGTTAGTTAAACCTTGTTTTCCTCTGACTGTGATTCCATTTGTTTCACCAGAATCTTCATAATCTGGGCGATCAGTAGCTGGTTCCGCCGAGGGCCATCCACTCCTGACCCCAGCACACCAGCCGGTGCCCCCAGGGTACCCAGCAGGAACCTCTTCCCTAAAGACACCCTCATGGTATTACACTGTCCCCTTTTCCTTTCCTTTAGCTACCTCGTCAGCTGCATTATCGTTTATTTACCACACAGCAAACCAGTTTTCTGACTGTTTCTAACTGTTTCAATATGATAAACACCTTTATTATCTCTCTCTTTCTGCAGGATCTGTACGTGTACGTGTCCCAGGAGGAGGTCTTCTCTGACTTCAACAACACAGATGCCCTGTTCTGGTTCCACAGGGATCTGGTCTATGGAGATTGGACCACAGGGGAAGATGGTGATGGCTGCTACCAGCACTATAAGGAGATGGATATCCCAGAAGTAAGGATTACTATGGATGAATTGGGGGAGGGTGACAGACAGTAGTTGGACGGTGAGAAAGAACAGGTGTTAGTTTAGGAAATGTGATGGATGTTGATGAAGGACAGGAAATACCAGTTTATAGTGAAGTTTGCATATTGCATAAAGTTGTTTATTTTTGTCTGATTCCCCCCCCCCTTCTGTCTGATTGTAGAAAATACAGCAGAACGGCTCACTTTACATACACATCTACTTCACTAAAAGTGGATTCCACCCAGACCCCAAACGAAAGGGGCAGTATCGCAGATTGGCAACAGTTCACGCAACCAGAAGTAAGCACCTGTGAAAAGCACACTCGCTTTAACATAATATCCTGTTATTGTAATGTTTGTTTAAAGTGCTAAACTTTTCTTTTGAACTCTTTCAGTGCTGAATAAATATAAGCGAAGAAAGTTTCTGAAGACCAAGAATCTGCTCACAGGAGAGACAGAAGCAGACCCCGAGATGATCAAGGTTAAGATTATTATTTATCCTAAAACGCAACTGAGTTCAACTCAGAGAGCTTCATTACTTTAATTCCTAATGCATACTTCACATATTGCAAGTATGTGAAGTAATTTCTAGGGTATTTTCAATTTCCAGTTAATGTATTTGAGGTAGTTGCCTTCACATTTCGCAGCAGAGGAAAAACAGACTAAGATTAAAGACTTTGGAAAGTGAGAACCATTTATTGGCTCCCTCACAGTCTGTAAATGATTGCCCTTGACAGACGTCTGAACAGAAGAACTTTGAAAACTGACAACCAAACCAAATGTACACAGTCAATGGTTTTACCTTTCTTTATGTATATCTTTATTTGGTTGGTTGATCAAGTCACTTTTATTTATAAAGCGCATTTAAAAGTAATGTAAACCAACCCAGAGTCCTTTTCTTTTGAGGTAAAGTGCTTTGCTGTTGGACAGGGCTTATTGTGAATAGATGTAGATAATTTACAGTGCAGTTGAGCCCAAAGTGACTTTGCTTTTATTTGTACTAGTAAGAAATGTAGCAGCTGTGTGATGATCAGTTTGCAGTTACCACATTGATATATTTATGTTTGCACTCAAACGTTGGCTGTTTTCTCACAGCGAGCAGAGAGCCACGGTCCAGTGGAGATTATCTCACATTGGCACCCCAACCTCACTATCAATATGGTGGATGACCACACAGCCTGGGTGAAGGGCTCTGTTCCACCTCCTCTAGACCAGTGTAAGTATCAGAAGTATAATGTGACGGTTATTTATCCATAGTTTATTTAAAGCTCTGGTTTATCTGACATTGCTGCTCTTCTACCCTACCTTATACTAGATGTTAAGTTTGATGCAGTCAGTGGCGATTACTATCCCATTGTATACTTCAATGACTACTGGAACCTTCAGAAGGACTACTATCCCATCAACGAGACCCTAAAAAGCCTCCCGCTCCGCCTCAGTTACTGCCCGCTGTCCTTGTGGCGCTGGCAGCTGTATGCAGCCCAGAACGCTCGCTCACCCTGGAATTTCCTTCCTGAGGACACCTACGAGCAATCCGATGAAGACCAAGACTCAGTCAAGGTAGGCAGTCAAAGGTTACTGAGACGAAACTAAAGTTTTCCTCCTGCAAGTTTGAATTTAATATTGGTGCTCATTTAGATGCTGTGATCGTATTTCACATATATTTAAAAGAAAGTATACTTGAGTTGGTATGTGGCAGGTGGAGAGGATTTCAAATGCTTTCTAGCAGATTACCTTTTACTTGAAAACAAAATGCGAGACACGTGACGAGTGGAAACTGGCACTTCACAATTCAGTGACCTCTGCTCTTCGGGTGTTATGTGGGACTTTGTTATCTTGGTGTCCAAATACAGGCTACTCTAATTTTCAGTTGACACTGTATTAAAGCAAAATACTCGTAGTCCCAATCCCAAATACTTGGACAGGTGCACTTTAGTTATTTACAAAGCTAGCATGTGGGCTGTTTCTAGGGTGATTAACTTCTGTAGCAACTGAACATATAGAAGATTCATTGTTTTATAAGCAAGCTGAGTTTAACAATAAACTCTTTGTGAAGGTGGCCCTCCTGGAAACCAATCCATACCTGCTGGGACTCACCATCGTTGTCTCCATTGTGCACAGCATCTTTGAGTTTCTCGCCTTCAAGAATGGTAAGATCGCAGCAGTCTGTACTCAGGACTTCACATAACAGGAGGAGAATAGTTTGAACAGTGTGCGTCTGCCCAAGTTTCACCTCAGCTCCGTCTTCTCCTCCTCAGATATCCAGTTTTGGAACAGCAGACAGTCTCTAGAAGGTTTATCTGTGCGCTCCATCATATTTGGAGTATTTCAGTCTCTAGTGGTGCTGCTGTACATTCTGGACAACGAAACCAACTTTGTGGTGCAGGTCAGCGTCTTCATTGGCCTTCTCATTGACCTGTGGAAAATCACCAAGGTCATGGACGTCAAAGTAAGTTGAAAAACATTTGTTTTTTTCATGCAGGATGAGCAGCATTTAATTAAACTCTCGAACAGGCTCTTCCTGACCTTTTGCAGATGCTAAACTGTTTATTCATTGAGTGCCGTTTCCACGAGATTCTTAACTGTTGTTGTTTTTCTCTAGTTGGACAGAGAGAACAAATTCGCAGGAGTGTTCCCAAGATTGGTATTCAAAGATAAGTCGACGTATGTGGAGTCTTCAACCAAAATCTATGATGATGTAAGTGAAACCAACACCAGTCACATTCAGAGAGGGTGGATGTAACAAATGCATTCACATGATTGTGTCTTCAGAACGGATGAAACATGATTAAATTAGTCTGTTTAAATGTTTATCTGAAGGAAGTTTCTCTAAATATGTATTTCTCTGCAAGTTGTTTGGATATTTCTGATAAAAAGATGAGTGACATCTTCTTTTCTCTCATCTCATGAACAGATGGCCTTCAAGTACTTGTCATGGCTGCTCTACCCTCTGTTTGGCTGCTATGCGGTCTACAGTTTATTGTACGTAGAGCACAAAGGCTGGTACTCATGGGTACTCAGCATGCTCTATGGCTTCTTGTTAACCTTTGGTAAGTTTATCTGAAGCAGTTTTATACTACTCTGACGTCTTAAGACTTAATCCACAGGCTGAAGGAATTTAAACTGTGCTGGATTTACTAACTATGAAGAATGGCCATTTACTAAAATGAAGAATACTGAAGTGTTCCTTGAAAGTTTGGTTTTAGATGTAATCTTTTAAAGGTTATCTTAAAAGGATGAAATGAATAGAAAATACAGAACTACAGAGACAAAGTTCTCAGATAAAGTTCATAAAAACCAAAACAGTTTCCTGAGTTTTTAGCATAAACATTTTAGAGATGCCTGGCATAAAGTATTAGATGAATTGCGTGCTCCTCCTGGAACCGTTTATGTTTCCTCTTTTCTTTCTATGGGGTTGATTTTTACTCTGTCATCCAGCAGGTTTTTTTCCTGTTTGTTTATGTTAATCTATTTTAAAGCCCA
The DNA here is from genome assembly GCF_001858045.2 of Oreochromis niloticus. Lineage (NCBI taxonomy): Eukaryota > Metazoa > Chordata > Actinopteri > Cichliformes > Cichlidae > Oreochromis > Oreochromis niloticus. Next base: position 23,731,144 of record NC_031979.2, read on the forward strand.
GAGATGAGGCTGATTTATTTTTGGTCGCTCTCGATTGCCTCGCCTCAGAGCTGCCGGACTCCCAGCTAATGTTTTCATACTTGCATCATGGTTACGCATTCAATTCCCAGTAGCCTCAGCTAATGTGTTGTGTATTAATAAACTTCACCTGGCACACTCACTCGTGGTTCCTGCTGGTTAAATTACTGCCTGTGATATAGGAATTGTTAGTATTATCTAACCTCCTTTTTCTGTCTTTGTAGGTTTTATTACAATGACGCCACAGCTTTTCATCAACTATAAAATGAAGTCTGTAGCTCACCTCCCATGGAGGATGCTCACCTACAAGGCTCTCAATACCTTTATTGATGACCTTTTTGCCTTCGTCATCAAGATGCCAATGATGTACAGGATAGGATGCCTCAGAGATGGTGAGTTTTCTTTCAGTTATGCATTAATATGTTGATATTTTTTTTTTTTTTTTTTTTTTTTTTTAAATATACCAGGATCAGAGAAAGCTAATCGCCTAAAACATCATTTTGCTTCCTCAGCCAGTGCAGCTTTGAGTTTGTAGCTTTAAGATGAGTGTTTTGTTGGAGGTGGTTTAAGATTTGCCTCATTCTCTAGAATGGTTTCCAGTTAATGTGGGTGGTTTTGTGTTTAAACAAAATGCCGTCCTCCTTCTGATTTCTCTTTTATCTGGAGCATGTTGATCAAAGAGAAAATGTAGAATCACTGTCTCATACTGGAGGATTGTTTCTTTTTTTTCTTCTTCTTTTTTTAACTGTCATTCCTGGATCTATGACAGCTGTTGGTTTTCATAATCCTCTAACTCCACCTAGTGTTAACTCACTAGATCTCACAGTTTTGAACTTGGTGTGATCATTAATCATCATCCACAAAGGTCACTGAAATATTTATTTGACACAAAAAAAACAACAACTAAATTGTAGTACTTCTCCTGCTGCACAGTTCATGTTAGTTCATACAGTTTGGTGATGAAGGACTGAGCCCTGCTGTGCAAACTGAAACCTACACACTTTGCAGTTAGGAAGCCTTTAAATAAAACCCCCTGCTTCACAAATTAAACAGCTACCACCTACACTGTGTGGCCAGCCAGTCAATTAGATGTTAGGTGGGCGACACGAATGTGAATTTTCTTTTGCTGTCTGTGCTAACTCCCTAACTTTAAGTTGGACACGAAAAAGTGGTTTAGAGCAGCGCTCACATCAGCAAAAAGACAAGTCAGTAACAACCAAACTGGGAGTAATGATTTGGTTGATATTCACTCCGTTACACTGCACTGAGGACACTGATGTTGCTGCTAAGCCGATCATGGAGACCTGTCACGTCTCTTTGAAACAGCAAAGATGTCATTCATCAGCTCGTGCAGCCAGCTCTTAAACATTTTGTCATTTGATTTGTGAAATAATTGGAAAGAGAAAATTAGTGGGGTTAGGTTAATTTGTTATTATAAATTTCCCTGGCTGTGTATGTGAGTGTGAATGGTTGTTAGTTTCAGTGTGTTAGCCCTGTGACAGACTGGAGATCTGTCCAGGGTGTACTCTGCCTCTGGGATGGGCTCCAGCTCCCACACAACCCTGATATGGATAAGAGGAAGAAAACGGGTGGAGTGGAAAGATGTGTCAAATATATTCTACACTGAGTGTTGGTGAATTCATATATTCACTTAAACTAGGAGGACAGGTGTGGTTTATACTAAACCCACTGTCTAACTTTGCTATCTACTGGAATAACTATTGAACGTTGCATTTGGACTTTCCAGCAAGGGGAATTCTGTATGCAAGAAGGCTTAGGTTATCTTTATATCAATTACAACAAAATGAAACTAAACGTTCTCGCTTGTGAGAAGAAGAGAAAACTAAGCAGTAATCGGCCACAAGGGACGCTTGTACTTAAGATTTCTCACTTTAAAATAACAGGCTGTGGTAATACTGGTCTGTATACATGTGCAGGATGTTGTGCAACTGTCGGTTTACAAGCATGTAGTAACCAAATCAGGTGACAAGCAAATCTTGCATTTAAAACAAACAAAGACAGATGAGTTTGCACTGCATTGTGAGCATATTTGTTTCTTTATAAGTGACGGTCTGACTGGTCCTCTACTGTACGTGAATACGTTCTCATCTCTCTGCTTGCAGTGCAGTTTTTGCCGTCATAGCGTGTTCAGCGTTGATGGGAGATGATGTCAGTGCTTCACTCGTTTTTGATACTTAAGTGACCTATTGGTCTCAATTCGGTTTTATTTACTTAGCGCTAAAAAAGTCTGATTGGGGCTCGTTTCTCACTGGACCAAACTGTGTCCTCTCCTGCAGATGTGGTGTTCTTCATCTACCTTTACCAACGCTGGATCTATCGAGTCGATCCCAACAGGGTCAACGAGTTCGGTACCAGCGGAGTAGACCACGCCCAGAACAACACAGCAGCCCCTGCGCCAGATGCCGCTTCCGCTGCAATCACAGACAAACCAGAGGGGGAGAAGAAGAATGATTAAGTGAGATCCCACCCTGATCTTCCTCCCTGGCTCTCACTGCTGGAGTGAAGAGGACTTGTGGAAAGTGGGCATGGAGTGGAGTTGTTGTTTAGCTATCATGGATGCCGCTACCAAAACAGAAAAAAACAAAAAAAAAATGCAGTTCAGCTGTTTCCTCTGGTTTCTTTGTGGATGCACAGAGAGTCATATTCAGTGTAGACTTGGTAAATTCTTATTTCTGCTCCCACCCATCCCTGCCCTCCGTTTTGCAGTTCAAGTGAAGTAAAACAAAACGTGATGTACTGTATTCTGTATGATTTTTTTTTTTTTTTTTTTTTTTTCCCCTCACTTCAGAGGGTAACGGTGTCTGGAAGTAGATGTTGGGAGGGGAACAGGTCGCAGTTATGCTAATTTTATTATTTTTATACAGAGGAAAAAGAGGCCAAGTGCAGCTTTTGTTCTTTGTGTAGATTCCTTTTCATTCCATGTGAGCACTCTGTTTCGGCTTGGCCGGAAACGGGTGAGTAGTACAGGAAACTGGAAAGATCCTGAGCCACCATGGAGGTTGGTGAAGAAGCGAGGTGGTGACTGGATGACCGTGCAGGACGTTACCCACGAGATAATGACTACTACCCTGAATTTTAAACAAATGGTTAATGTTCTAAACTTGAACATAAAAATAACAGCCTTGTTGGTATTAATATAAATATATTAATATTGTCAATGACTTAATTTTTGTTTTTCAGTCACTGATGCATTCTTTTGTATGTCCTCAAACTGTACAGCCTCATGTTAATAATACCGATGTCAAACTGTTTAGCAATTTAGTAATTTGCAAGTCTCATTTTTATTACCCACCCCGCCCCTCCTCAGCTGGTCATCTGACTTTTCGGATGGTTTCATCTTCACGCTCCAAAATCACTTTTGACGGACACAACAGAGTCAGGCGTATGCTGGAAGAGTTACAGTCTCTCTCTTTTTTTTTTCCTTCTTTTTTTCATTTTGAGTGCTGTAAATCATGAAAAGATGAGGGGTTCCATGTTGGTACATATATTTTCAAGGATTCATGTTTATAGTAAAACTAAGTGTGATTTAAAATGTCTATGCAAAGTTTTTTATTTTTTTATTTTATTTTTTTTTTTTGACACCTTTTAAATATCTTTGCATGACACTTCATTTTGCACATTAATTTCTATTGATGTTACAGAAAATACAAATTGTGCTAACACGGCATCTACACTACTGAACTCTTTCATCTTTGTGTTACGAGTTGAGGTCCAATTTTCAGCCAGTAACTGTTTGTCTGTGCTGTCCAAGAACAGCCATCATAACATCCAGAACTCAAGGTCGTAGATTGGAGTTGAGCACAAAGAAGCCAACAAAATATGTAGAGTACTGTGCAAAAGTCTTGAGCTGCCCTTCATTTCTTCACACATTTTTCTTTTCTCCTCAACTTCTCCAGTTTCCTCAGATTTGTAAGGATTCTCCTCACCATGTTGAGAGATACCATGTTTTCGGTTAATAGCTCTGAGTCCTGCTTTCTATGTGCAAAACACTGTTTACTGTTTCTACTGTTATCTTTAGCATTTTTTTGTCGATTTGGCTAAAGAAAGGAAACTAATTGTGTTTTTGTGACAGGCTGCTAGTAACAACGTGCACAAAGACACAATTTGAAACTGGTTCTTTGCTAAGCTGTTATGTGTAGACACAGCGCTGGTTCATCCTTGAGTTAGTTTATGTTTACTAGATTTGGTCAGGTAAAGGTCAAGGACTGGGCTGGAAATGAATGAAAAAGCAGCCAATGTCAAAGAAAAACTTTGACATTGGCAAGAAAGATGTTCAGAAAACCTAAAGGACTGTTGCTAAACACCTTTAAAAACAAAAAAGTGTAAGATAGTCCGGCTTTTTGAAAGCAGAACATATAGAAATGAGATATGACTCAAGACTTTTGATTGGAAGTAAAAAATATGATTCAAGAGGAGGAAACCTTAAAATGTTAAACGTATAATTATAAATTAGGCCTAATTATAGAGTTTCTGATCTAAATTAAGTTTTTTTAAGGACAAAGTGCCTTTTCTGGCCTCACTATTATGCATTATGCAAATCAATAAAGCACCGATGGTTTGATTAAAAAAAGCTCGGTTCGTGCTGTCCTAAGGCGGGTTCCTGTCTGAGGTGACCTTCTGCGCGGAGGGGGATTTCGACGCTGTCCAGCAGCCAATCAGCGCGAAGCCTGCTACAGAAACATAAAAGCGGAGCACACTTCGTTTGACTCATGGCTTCGGGATGGTTTGACGCCTTTCCCCGGGCTCAGACAGACACTCGGAGCCGCTGTGCAGTCTAACCGGTGGGTTAAGGAGCTGTTTCAGAGTTCAGGACGAAGGTCTGAACAGAGACGGGGGGGAAAAAAACCCAGAGTCATCTGGTTTGGCGAGGTCTCAAGGAAGGATTCAAGGACACGACGGTGGAGTTTAACGTCCTTAAGGTGGTCTCAAAGACTCGACGCGAGCCATGATCGACATGGACATGGTCAACAGTACCTCTGACGGGTGGTTGTCTTTTGTAAACCTGTTGAATCTTTGTGCGTAAAAACGCTGACATCTTCCTGAGGCGACACGACCGACCACAACCACTGGTACCCAAAGACAGGTATATTTACCTGCAGGTAACCACTGCTCTAGATTCACTTTCACTGGTTAAACTAAGGGCTGACTACAGGGCAGGAGGCTTGGGCTCTGTTTCTCTTTTTATTGGTGCAGTGCTCAATGTGCCACAGATTCATGCACCAGTGATAAAATCAAAACAGAGGAAACTGTTCATGTTAGGTGGTAACCCCTCAGATTCTGACACATTGTGTCTTGTGACCCGTGGCCACGTATTTAAATACATCGCAGTAATATACATACCCAAATCAGAAGAAGTTGGGACAGTATGGAAAACGCAAATAAAAAAGAAATTAGTGATTTTTAAATTTACTTTGACTTGTATTTCATTGCAGACAATATGAACACAAAATATTTCATGTTTTATCTGGTCAACTACATTTCATTTGTAATAGACATCGTTTCCTGTCATTCAGACCTGCAACGTACTCCAAAAAAGGTTGGGAAAGGAGCAATTTAGAGCTAGTACTCAGGTAAATTGGTTAAATAATGATATGATTTGAAACAGGTGATGTCAACAGGTGATTGTAATTATGATTTGGTACAAAAGCAGCATCCAAAAAATGTCTAGTACTTTAAGAGCAAAGATGGGCTGCGGATCGCCAGTTTGCCAACAAATATGTTAGAAAATTATTGAAATGTGTAAAAACAATGTTCCTCAAAGAAAGATAGGAAGAGATTTGAATATTTCACCTTCAACAGTGCATAACATAATTAAAAGGTTCAAGGTACCTGGAGGAATTTCAGTGCGTAACGGACAAGGGTGCAAGCCTAAGCTGAACAACCGCGATCTCCTATGTTGTGTCCAGAAGCGCTGTCGACTTCTCTGGGTCCGGAGGCATCTGGGATGGACCATCACACAGTAGAAATGTGTACTGTGGTCAGATGAATAAGTATTTTGGGGGAGAAATGTATGCCGTGTGGTCCCAAATGTCGGGGTTCTGTCAGTGCCCTTGGCAAAGGTAACTTGCACTTCTGTAATGGTACCATTAATGCTGAAAAGTACATAGAGATTTTGGAGCACAATATGCTGCCTTCAAGAAGGCATGTTTTCCAGAGACGCCCATGAATATTTCAACAAGACAATGCAAAACCACATTCTGCACACATTACAAAGTCCTGGCTGTGGAGGAAGAGGGTACGGGTACTTGACTGGCCTGACTGCAGTCCTGACCTGTCTCCAATAGAGAATGTGTGGCGCGTTTCGAAGCGTAAAATGCGACAACGAAGACCCCGTGCTGTTGCCCACCTTAAGACTTGTTTGCAGAAAGAGTGAGACAAAACTACACCTGAAACACTGCATCACTTTTTCTTCAGTCCCTAAACATCTTTTAAGTGTTGTGAAAAGGAATGGCAACATTACAAAGTGGTAAATACTTTACTGTTCCAACTTCAGTTTATCGCCCCAACTTTTTGTGATTTGGGGTTGTACTATTAGGTTTGGAAGATGTTAATGGAAGTGTTTCTGCTTTCTAATCCAAAAACATAAAGAAACAGAGTAGCTGCTGCCCTAAACCAGTGTCAGATTTTTACAACATTTGCACTTTTACTTTGGATTTTCCATCAGTTTGTATTCATTCATGCAGAGCTGATTCAAGAATATATCACAGAAAGTAAACAGGTAGCAGCCTCCCTATCTGGACTACCTGGACCACCACCGCCACCTACTGGCCTCCCCTGCCCGACGCCAACCCCCATCCACAAACCAACGCAAATATTCAAGCCGGTGCTGGTTGCAAAAGGCACCTTGTCTAAGGTGGGTATATGGGTTTTGTGTTTTTTAGGTGGTGTCAGCTGTGGGCCGTGAAAGTTGCCTGTTTGGGGTTACAGATTCTTGGCAAAGTTTGTGCTCATTACTTCGATCCAGGTCCTATTTAACTAGATCAAGTCTTAATTAATATACCTGATACTTAATTTATATCAGAAACAGAGAAATAAATGTCAGTACATGCGCCTATTTTGTAAATATTCAATCACTTTGGCTGATATGACTGTATAACAGGTAGGAAACTGGAGTCTAGGCTGTCTGGAGAAAGGTTATGACTAATAAACAATGATAACAATAATGATGGTATTCTTATTTTTAGCCTTTTCTTATCTTAGCTGGGCAACATAAACATTAAAACAGTTAATGGATTCAGCTAAAACTTAAAACATTTTATTTATGAGAAGAAACTGTTAAAAATGTATCTGCTTGTGGCTCCTCTGAATGGTTTTTTTAGGTTTTCTTCTTATCATTTGTTTGTGCAAAGCACTCACACAGATGGGCAGGTTGTTGTGCTCTTCCCTCAGTTTATTATTAGCAACAGTAGTTTTATTTCCCATATTGTCTTTGTGCTATTATTGAAAGGCGGTTGATATAAAACACGTTCAGAGGAAGCGTCTGTTCCTCCTCGGGGGTGGCTGCAGCTCTCATAATGAGGCTGTTGTGAGGATTGAATGTTGGTGGTATGAAGTGCTGCATGATTCATGTGCAGCCTGCAGACGGTTGGCTTTTTTGCTGTGTGGCACAGTGCAGCCGTTAGGCAATTTGGCAGGTCCGGCTTCTACCAGAAAGCACGTGGTTTACAGGCAGCGGGAAGCTCAGAAAGGCTATTTGTATTTAGATGGGTAATAATGAAGGGCGCTAGAAGACAAGTTTAGCCTTCTCTCAGTGAATGAGCTGCACAGGTTATGTCATGTCTGTTCCCATTATAATCTTTTTACGCTGCCTTTTCTGCCCAAGCTTTCTAGTGCGAGGTAATCCCTGAAGAGGGATTTACAAGATCTCAGAGATGGTTAGGCACTTTTAACCACAGCTGATCCTGTTTACTCTGTTCACTTGACTCCTCCTGTCTGAAATGGGTGGAGACAGAAAAAAATGTGGTTTGTCTGAATCAATTAGAAAGTCCCCACAAATCCCAGCTCGAGTGCAGTTAGATACAAGGAGGTATATCCCCGAGCTGCTTACTAAAGAAACACTCCCACACACATCTACACACCACAATCATTCACACATTGACTTGCTGGTTACCAGGTTATATAAAGTTTAGTCAAGGAAATGTCCGGTTGCATAATGGATATTAATAGAATTGAACAATGGTGTTAATGTGTCATTATTTTTGGATGAAACTGGTAACTGAGAGGACTTAGTTTTGTTTTTATTTTTTATTTTAATGCACCAGGAAATCTGTATTGACCTTCTAGAAACTATTGTTAAAAGTCTGACAGGTGCCCCAGATAAAAGACTGAGGGGGAAACACACACAAAAAAGCCTGGAGAAACTGAAAACATTGAAACAGGCTTTTTTTTCACATTGAAAAAATGTGAAATAAAAGCCAAATAACCTTCTCTATCTGTTTTTCCAGGCTTTTTATGTGGGCGTTTTCCCATCAGTCTTTTATTTGGGGTAGTAGCTCTGAATTTATTCTGGATTTTTCTATAAATCTTGTTCTTTTCTTTCTTTCAGATTCAGGGTTCCATCGACGGCTTAAAGAGGGTCAACGTCACAGTTTCCTTGGTGACCAAAGACCTCCCACACTGGCCTCACCCCCACTGCCTCGTGGGTAAAGACTGTCCAAATGGTACAGGGATCTGTTTTGTCACATTCAACCCTCGCAACAACCGACGTCACCGGTGAGCATTCGCCTTCGTTCCCTGCCGTTTTGATACTTAAATTTTTGTGTTGTGTCTTTACATTTTATTTGAATACTTCCCCTTATTTTTACACCTAGCTTCATTTACCTCCGTATGCCAACACGCCACACCTTAATCTTAACCCCAACCAGAAGCCTTGGATGAACCGGGATGTTCGTCTCCTCCTGAAGGCCCGCAACACCGCCTTTAGGTCAGGAGATGCACACACCTACAGTATAGCCAGGGCTAATCTAAAGAAGGGCATCAAAAAAGCCAAACACCATTACAAAAAGAAGGTAGAAGAACACTTCTCCAACTCCAACCCCCGACGCATGTGGCAAGGACTCCAGACCATTACAGACTACAGGACCACCAAACCCTCCCCCACATCCTCTGATGTCTCCTTCCTCAACGAGCTCAACAACTTTTATGCTCGTTTTGAGTGAGGGAACCCCACAACCACAACCAAAACAGACATGACGCCAGACCACCAACCTCTGACTCTCTCCCCCACCGATGTAGGAGCGGTGCTGAGCAGGATCAATGTCCACAAGGCTGCAGGTCCTGATGGCATCCCCGGGCGTGTTCTCAGAGCGTGTTGTGGGGAGCTTGCAGGAGTGCTCACAGACATATTCAACCTGTCCTTGGCCCACGCTGTGGTACCGGCCTGCTTCAAATCCACCTCCATCGTCCCAATACCCAAAAACTCCAACCCATCTAGCCTCAATGACTACCGCCCAGTAGCACTCACCCCCATCATCACTAAGTGCTTAGAGCAGCTGGTCTTAGCACACTTCAAATCCTGTCTCCCCCCCACCCTGGACCCCCACCAATTCGCATACCGCCAGAACAGGAGCACAGAGGATGCAGTCTCCATCGCACTGCACTCTATCCTCTCACACCTGGACAACAACAACACCTACGCCAGAATGCTGTTTATAGACTTCAGTTCAGCGTTCAATACAATCCACCCCTCACAACTCATCAAGAAACTGACAGACCTGGGCATCAGTTCCCTCATCTGCAAATGGTTACTGGACTTCCTGACCAACCGCCCCCAACATGTCCGGCTGGATAACCGCTGCTCATCTACAATCACAATGAACACCGGTGTACCACAAGGCAGTGTGATGAGCCCTTTCCTTTACTCCCTCTTCACCCACGACTGCAGACCTGCTGATGGTTCCAACACCATCATTAAGTTTGCAGATGACACCACGGTGATTGGCCTCATCAGTGACAACGATGAGACCGCCTACAGGGAGGAGGTGGATCGTCTGGCTGAGTGGTGCGACACAAACAACCTGCTGCTTAACACCGAGAAGACTAAGGAGCTCATCGTGGACTACAAGAGGAATGCTGACCCACATCCACCCATCCACATTAAGGGGACGGCTGTGGAGCGTGTGAACAGCTTCAAGTTCCTGGGAGTCCACATCTCCGAGGATCTCATCTGGACGACCAACTGCTCCAAGCTGGTCAAGAAGGCTCACCAGCGCCTCTTCTTCTTGAGGACTCTGAGGAAGAACCACCTGTCCTCAGACATCCTGGTGAACTTCTATCGCTGCACCACCACCATCCTGACCAACTGTATAACAGTCTGGTACGGGAACTGCTCTGCCTCGGACTGGAAGGCGTTGCAGAGGGTCGTGAAAACTGCCCAACGCATCGCCGGAGCACCACTTCCTGCCATAAAGGACATCTACAGGAAGCAGTGTCTGAAAAGGGCTGGGAAAATCATCAAAGACCCCAGTCACCCATCACATGGACTCTTCACCCTCCTGCCCTCTGGGAGGCGCTACAGGAGCCTCATATGTCTGTGAAGATTCTCAGTCATCCAGGTCATCGTAGTCAAAGGAGTTTGCAAAGAAAAGCGTCTGGACTTAATTTAAAGAAGTCCAGACGCTTTTCTTTGCAAACTCCTTTGACTACAGGAGCCTCCGGACTAAGACCACCAGGTACCGGAACAGCTTCTTCCCCACAGCTGTCAGACTCCTGAACTCTGCCTCCTGACATCTGACAACCACCTACACACACACACAATGGACAACTGTACCCTCAAACACACACTAATAACATGGACTGAACCACCACTCACAACCACTAGCACTTTATATAGCCTCTGTAGAAATTATCCACATATCTCACTTATCTTAACTGCACTACTGTATAGTTCTGTGTAAATAATCATTCTGTACATACGATAATTTTTAATCCTACAACTGTTCATAACTTGCATAGTTCACATTTCTGTATAACTGTATATCTCATATTTCTGTATAGTTTTTTTTATTTCATATTCTGTATAGTTTTTCATATTTATATCCTGTTCATAGCCTGTACATAGCTTGTACTCACTACAGCCTGTACATACTTATAGTTATAGAATATTCATAACATACTTCATACCGTATACATGATAACATACCATAATAGACCCATTTCTGTAATATACTTACATATCTATATTATTGCTAATATATATTGTAATATATCTATATCACGGCTAAAGCACTTCTGGATGGATGCAAACTGCATTTCGTAGCCCTGTACCTGTGACATGTGCAATGACAATAAAGTTGAATTCTATTCTATTCTATTCATGTTGCTCTTCATTCACATATACATATATATATATATATATATATACATATATATATATATATATATATATATACATATATATATATACATATACATATATATATATATATATATATATATATATATATATATATATATATATATATATATATATATGTGTGTGTGTGTGTGTGTGTGTGTGTGTGTATATATACATATATACATATATATGTATATATTAATTAAATTAAAGCACATAAAGCACTATATATATATATATATATATATATATATATATATATATATATATATATATATATATATATATATATATAGTGCTTTATGTGCTTTAATTCCTTATGGCAAGACGTCGTCTTCTTCACTGGAAGTCAACTAAAGCTCCCTCCAGCACTCAGTGGCTCAACAACACCATGTCGTTTCTAAAGTTGGAGAAGATTAGATATTCAGTGAAAGGCAACTCTTATATAATATTTGGCGTCCCTTCCTAACATTCTTCTATTCTCTTCAGTCTTTCGCACCTGATTGATAGATCTCCTTACGCCCTCCCCCTTTAAAATATTATTATTATTATTATTATTATCATTATTATTGTTATTATTTTTATATTTAATTTTTTTTTAATTTTATTCATAACTTTATTACTCATATTTTTTATTTATGATTATTATTTATATTCTGAATGGATTAAAGGCTTTTCATTCACTTACTGTATTTAATCATTACATACATGTACCCTTAGGTATTTATTTATTTGTTGTTTGTATTTGAACTGTGTATTTCCTTTTGGGGTTTTTTTTCTTTTGTTTTTGTTTTTGTTTTGTTTCTGTTGTCTCACCCATTTAAGTTCTTGCTTAAATCTATTTAAAAAAAATGTAATTTAAAAAAGAATATTTGGAGCTCATCACAGCGACCGCTCAGGTTGGATGGTTCTGGGACAAAGTAGGAAAGATGAGACTGAGTTTGTCTGGACATGTGCAGGTAGAAAGATGCTGTCAGAGAAGAAGAAAGCACAAAGAGGAGGTGTGTAGATGTGATGAAAGAGGACTTGTAGGTGGTTTACAGGTGGTAACGCCTAAATATAGAGGCCAAAAGACGAATACTCCTGTGACCTAATTACTTTAAATGAAAGTATTAAAAGTTTTGATTCCTCTACAAAGGTTTTATTTTTAATCTTCTTTGTATTTTGGATCATTTCTGAAAAATTTTCTTGTCAAACTTTAGCAACTCTTAAGTGGATTTTTAAGGCTAACGGGAAGGTGGCCTTGGAGTCAAGGGTCACATGAGCCTAGGTGCTGACCATTACGGGGTCCCTAATGTAATAAAACCTGGGACTCCCAGAGCTGAAGAAGCTTCTTGTTAAATACTCCCATGACCTGGATGAATGAGAACCTACACAAACATGTTCTGTTTCTTGAATAATAAAGAGCTTTGTGTGTTTGGTCCTCAGACGACATAGAGATCATCTTCAGGCGAGGGTCGTGGAAGGCGAACGGGGAGTTTGCCCAGACAGATGTGCACCGACAGATCGCCATCGTGTTTAAGACTCCGCCCTACGAGGACCAAGACATCACAGAGGAAGTGGAAGTCAACCTGGCCCTGCGTCGCATCTCAGACCAGATGGAGAGCGAGCCCATTACATTCAAGTACCTGCCTCGCAATCCAGGTCAGTCAGTACTGGACTTCCCTAACATCCTCTTCTGCCACACCAACCTTCTGCATGCCCTCCTTCACTACATTCATGAGCCTCCACTAACTCTACTCCCTGTAGATTCACTTTTCCTCCTGTCTCCCTCCTTCTTCTGGTCATAAAGTCCACTGTCCTCTCTCCTAGACATCTCCACACTTATGTCATCAGGACCAGCCACCTTTCTGTTCTTCATCCTCTTCATAGCTGTCCTCACTTCCTCCTCCCTGCACTTTCTGATTCACTAACTGTCCTCCATCTGTCGTCCTCTGTCTTGTTTTCTCTCAAAGTACTCCTTCCACCTTCTCTTCATACTCTCCTTACTCGTTAGTACATTTCCATCCCGCTCCACATCCATTCCAGCGCGATCACTTTAACCAATCAATAATTCAATTCTGTTTTATTTATACTGTGTCAAATCACAACGCTAGTTGCCTCAAGGCGCTTTATATTGTAAGGTAGAGCCTACAATCTACAAGTCCATATCTCCTTCCTTACAACTCACTGTAAGCCTCTTTGAATACTTTCCTGTACGTCCTCATTCCACCAAGTCTGCTTGTCCTCTTTCCTCTGTCCACAGGATACTCCAAACATCCTCTTGGCAGTGCCCTTCAGCACTTAAGTACTTTCCCAGTAAACTGGTAAGTCTTCCCTAACACAGAGAGCCTTTCTCAACTCCTTCCTGAACTCTGTGCAACACTATTCCTCCTTCAACTTCCACCATGTAATCCTTGACTCTGCCTTGACTCGGTTTCTTTTCTTGATCTCCAAAGTCATCCTGGAGACTACCATCTGATGCTGATTGGCTAAATTTCCCAACTTGCAAATGTAGTCATCCTGAGTGCACCTTCCTCCACTTATATACGTCACGCTATGGTCCTCCCTCTTCTTAAAGCATTCACCATGGTCATCTCCATCTTTTTTTGCAGAATCAGGGAAAGTTAATCACCTAAAACAGTGGTTCCCAAACTTTTTTTTGCCAGGCCCCCCTTTTTTACAAGAAAAATGTTTGCGCCCCCCCCCACCAACACATCCTCCAAACACACACACCCATATTTTGTTTACAAACTCCATTGCAGTTTATTTCACACCTCAAACATTTAGTAAACAATTAAGCAAATACAAGTAAACGGCAATAAATTACAGGTAGTAATAAAATATACTACTAACTCTTTTACGCTGCGTCCACACCTACACGGGTATTTTTGAAAACTCAGCTGTTTCTATGCGTTTGGGCTTTTCGTCAACACGTAAACGGCGTTGCGATTCACCGAAAACGGAGATTATTTAAAACTCCTTTTTTGCGTTTACGTGTGGACGAGGATTACAGAGTTCGTCACGCAACAACAAAGGTATGTGCCTCTTTTCACGTTACGCTGTGCGCCACGTTGTTTACATGAGATGAACTGCAGAATGGCAGATAGAGACAAAATACTGTTACTGTTAATCTGACTATCTTCAGGTTTTACACGCTTACATATACACACGCAGTTACTGTCCCTCCATTTAGAAAGGCAGAGGCGTCACGGTGTAATTATTTTACGTGTAGTTGTTTTTTTTCCTGTGTAATAATATTCAACATTGCTATCAATACATTTTTCAAAAAATGCCTCTCTGTGCAAAATGGGTTTAAACAGATAAACAGCTGTGGGATACTGTTTGTCCGTGATTTGAACCGGGGGAACAAATTACGGCAGGATCAGCCTGATATTATTTGTATCCCACTGTAACTTTACTGCATAAAGAGCTAACATGTCCAAAATGTCAGGAGTAGTTAGTTATTACAAGAAGTGTTTGTGAACTAAAAATCAAGAATGTGGGATACTGTTTGTTCGTGATTTGGAGAGCCCAGCGCTGCTCCCGACGCAGGGAAACTAATTTTGCAGGGGAGACCTACCTTGGCACTTGTGCAGGTGAAGCCAAAGGGAAGATATGCTTCACCAGATTTTCCTGTCTTTGGCTTGGAAGGAAGTTGGTTTGGAAACATATTTGGCGATGCTTCATCTCCTGCTTTGCGTTTATGTGGGAGCCCCGTCAAAAACCTGTCCACAGTGTCCAAGCGCTCTTTTTTTTCTTCTTTTCATACCGTGCCCCCCGAAATGGCTCTGCGCCCCCCCTAGGGGGCGGGCCCCACACTTTGGGAACCTCTGACCTAAAACATCATAATTTTTCTTCCTCATTCAGTGTTCAAGGAGCAGCTTTGAGTTTGTAGCTTTAAAATGAGTGTTTTTCTGGAAGTGGTTTCAGATTTGACTCATTGTCTAGCATGGTGGCAGCTAACATGGGCGGTTTTATTGGTTATTAGTAGTTATTCTCTTGTATCTGGAGAATACTGATCAAAGAGAAAATGTAGAATCACTGTCTCATACTGGAAGATTGTTCCATTTTGGGGGTGGGGGGGGGGGTCAGTGACAGCCTGTGCTTGTCATAATCTTACTCCACCTAGTGTTAACTCACTAGATCTCACAGTTTTGAACTTTGTGTGATCATTAATCATCATCCACAAAGGTCACCGTGCTGCCTCTCATGAAATATTTATTTGACACAAAAAAAAGCCTAAATTGTAGTACTTCTCCTGCTGCACAGTTCATGTTAGTTCATACAGTTTGGTGATGAAGGACTGAGCCCTGCTGTGCAAACTGAAACCTACACACTTTGCAGTTAGGAAGCCTTTAAATAAAACCCCCTGCTTCACAAATTAAACAGCTACCACCTACACTGTGTGGCCAGCCAGTCAATTAGATGTTAGGTGGGCGACACGAATGTGAATTTTCTTTTGCTGTCTGTGCTAACTCCCTAACTTTAAGTTGGACACGAAAAAGTGGTTTAGAGCAGCGCTCACATCAGCAAGAAGACAAGTCAGTAACAACCAAACTGGGAGTGATGATTTGGTTGATATTCACTCCGTTACACTGCACTGAGGACACTGATGTTGCTGCTAGGGATGGGTATTGATAAGATTTTCACGATTCCGATTCCATTTTCGATTCTGTTTAACGATTCGATTCTTTTTAAAAAAGAGAACACTAAGGTCGAATAGCTTAGAACTTTGTTTTATATCTTCTCTTTGAACAAGACAGAAATTTAGGAGTAACATGGCCTTACAAACCCAACAGTGAGATCTTAAGAGATCCACAGCCTACGGCTCTTCAATGGGGTGTCACAGGGTCCCCAGGAAAAAAAATTGTAAATGTAAAATAATAAAATAAATATTCTTCTGTAGCAACAACAAAGTATAACATAAATTATTCTGTAGCAATTACACAAGAATATCCAGTAATGTCCCTGCCTACAATTAAACACATTCACTTACCGAAAATCGGGGCAAATGGGTGCAAGCCTTTGACGACAAACTTAGTCACTGCTCGGTGACATTCGTCTATCCTGGCCTGAAAGGAGATGCTACCGGTAGACTGCAGCGAGAACTGCCAGCATCTGAGCCAGCCAGACTCTGTCTGTCTCTCATCACGGTCACCTAAATGCACAGTAATGGCAGGTTTTGTAATAAGGCAGATCGCGCTAACATAATATGCACTGTTAGCTGATTATTTACCTGCCGCATTAACGGGAGAGGACGTGCAAACGTTACCGCTGCTGCTCGGTTGAGATTCACGAGTACGGAGCGGAATTAAAAACACGACATTCATTTAAGGTTATCGCGTGTTTTGTGAGCAAATGCTTTTGCATATTCGTAGTGTTTCCTCCTTTAAATGAAATATCTACTTTGCAAGTATTGCAAGTTGCCCTGTTGTCATCCGTTCTCGTAAAGTATGACCAAACTTTTGAGCGTTTAAGCCGCTTAGGCGCCCTGCCAGGTAAATGACGCTCCGCAACGTGGTGACGTCATTCGGGGCGACTGGAATCGATAAGGGAATCGTTTGCAAAAATGGCAATTGAAACAGTGGGAACCGGTTCTCAACAAGAACCGGGTTTCGATACCCATCCCTACTTGCTGCTAAGCCGATCATGGAGACCTGTCACATCTCTTTGAAACAACAAAGATGTCATTCATCAGCTCGTGCAGCCAGCTCTTAAACATTTTGTCATTTGATTTGTGAAATAATTGGAAAGAGAAAATTAGTGGGGTTAGGTTAATTTGTTATTATAAATTTCCCTGGCTGTGTATGTGAGTGTGAATGGTTGTTAGTTTCAGTGTGTTAGCCCTGTGACAGACTGGAGATCTGTCCAGGGTGTACCCTGCCTCTGGGATGGGCTCCAGCTCCCACACAACCCTGATATGGATAAGAGGAAGAAAACGGGTGGAGTGGAAAGATGTGTCAAATATATTCTACACTGAGTGTTGGTGAATTCATATATTCACTTAAACTAGGAGGACAGGTGTGGTTTATACTAAACCCACTGTCTAACTTTGCTATCTACTGGAATAACTATTGAACGTTGCATTTGGACTTTCCAGCAAGGGGAATTCTGTATGCAAGAAGGCTTAGGTTATCTTTATATCAATTACAACAAAATGAAACTAAACATTCTCGCTTGTGAGAAGAAGAGAAAACTAAGCAGTAATCGGCCACAAGGGACGCTTGTACTTAAGATTTCTCACTTTAGAATAACAGGCTGTGGTAATACTGGTCTGTATACATGTGCAGGATGTTGTGCAACTGTCGGTTTACAAGCATGTAGTAACCAAATCAGGTGACAAGCAAATCTTGCATTTAAAACAAACAAAGACAGATGAGTTTGCACTGCATTGTGAGCATATTTGTTTCTTTATAAGTGACGGTCTGACTGGTCCTCTACTGTACGTGAATACGTTCTCATCTCTCTGCTTGCAGTGCAGTTTTTGCCGTCATAGCGTGTTCAGCTTTGATGGGAGATGATGTCAGTGCTTCACCCGTTTTTGATGCTTCCTAAAGCTGGGCATACACTGCAATTTTTTTTTATTTATTTTTTTCCCCCAGTCGCGTTATTCAGCTCCTGCTCAAACTGTACGATTGACTTGCAGGGGATAGAAGTTCGTAGGTCACGATGCATGGTCTCACACTATACGGCCAGATGCTCTGATGCGACCTGAGTGCTCACACTGTCCGTCCATAACATGAAGGTTATAACACAAAATCTGTCTCTCGCTCTCCCTCTCTGTCTTTCACTCACACTCTCTCTCTCTCTCTCACACACACACACACACACACACACACACACACACACACACACACACCACCATCAACTTTGCTAAATTGCTAATGAAAACATTGATCAGTCCATCCAACTATTTTCACGGTTGTTGAGGTTGTGATAATTTTGTGAGGCCACATCGAAAAGGCTCAGATGAGCTTGCCAAAGTTCTACAAGTTGTGCTTTCATCTCTGGTGTCCAGATCACACGCTGCACTGCCGTGCCGCTCCGTCTTTTCACGTTCAGTTCTGTGTTTGCGCGTGCGCAGTGTGAGAGGCTGCGTTGACACCCTCACAACGGCCGACAGGATTTCAAAGAAGTTTGATTTTCTTACGACCAAACGATTGATGGTCGTGAGGTGTTAATTGCTTCTCGTTACCCCATGTATACTACACGATGCACGACACACGATTAAGGCGAAACTTGGCCCGATCCCCAAAACGGTCGAACAACTGAAAAATCGTCTCAAAAAGGGCCAAAAATCGCCCAGCGCCCAGCATAAGTGACATATTGGTCTCAATTCAATCCATCCATTCGCTTCCGCTTATCCTTTTCAGGGTCGCGGGGGGCGCTGGAGCCTATCCCAGCTATCATAGGGCGAGAGGCGGGGTACACCCTGGACAGGTCGCCAGTCTGTCGCAGGGCTAACACACAAGGACAGACAACCATTGACACTCACATTCACACCTAGTGACAATTTGGATTATCCAATTAACCTATCCCCACAAGTCTCAATTCAATTCAGTTTTATTTATTTAGCACTAAAAAAGTCTGATTGGGGCTCGTTTCTCACTGGACCAAACTGTGTCCTCTCCTGCAGATGTGGTGTTCTTCATCTACCTTTACCAGCGCTGGATCTATCGAGTCGATCCCAATAGGGTCAATGAGTTTGGTACCAGCGGAGTAGACCACGCCCAGAACACAGCAGCCCCTGCGCAAGATGCCGCCTCCGCTGCAATCACAGACAAACCAGAGGGGGAGAAGAAGAATGATTAATCTTCCTCCCCGGCTCTCACTGCTGGAGTGAAGAGGACTTGTGGAAAGTGGGCATGGAGAGTGGAGTTGTTGTTCAGCTGTCATGGATGCCGCTACCAAAATAAAATGCAGTTCAGCTGTTCCCTCTGGTTTCTTTGTGGATGCACAGAGAGTCATATTCAGTGTAGACTTGGTAAATTCTTATTTCTGCTCCCACCCATCCCTGCCCTCTGTTTCGCAGTTCAACTGAAGTAAAACAAAACGTGATGTACTGTATTCTGTATGATTTGTATGATTTTATATGTATGATTCTTCTTTTTTTTCACTTCAGAGGGTAACGGTGTCTGGAAGTAGATGTTGGGAGGGGAACAGGTCGCAGTTATGCTAATTTTATTATTTTTATACAGAGGAAAAAGAGGCCAAGTGCAGCTTTTGTTCTTTGTGTAGATTCCTTTTCATTCCATGTGAGCACTCTGTTTCGGCTTGGCCGGAAACGGGTGAGTAGTACAGGAAACTGGAAAGATCCTGAGCCACCATGGAGGTTGGTGAAGAAGCGAGGTGGTGACTGGATGACCGTGCAGGACGTTACCCACGAGATGACGACTACTACCCTGAATTTTAAACAAATAGTTAATGTTCTAAACTTGAACATAAAAATAACAGCCTTGTTGGTATTAATATAAATATATTAATATTGTCCAATGACTTAATTTTTGTTTTTCAGTCACTGATGCATTCTTTTGTATTTTCCTCAAACTGTACAGCCTCATGTTAATAATACCGATGTCAAACTGTTTAGCAATAGGTAATTTGCAAATCTCATTTTTATTATTTTTGATACCTTTTAAATATTTGTTTTGGGCTTTAGGACAAGATTTTTGCATGACACTTCATTTTGCACATTAATTTCTATTGCTGTTACAGAAAATACAGTTTGTGCTAACATCGCAACAACACTACTGAACTCTTTCATCTTTGTGTTAGGAGTTGAGTCCAATTTTCAGCCAGTAACTCTTTGTGTCTGTGCTGTCCAAGAACAGCCATCATAACATCCAGAACTCAAGGTCACAGATTGGAGTTGAGGACACACAAGTAGAGCTGGGTGTCGTCACTGATTTTTATAACTGATTTGATTGAGATTTACAAGGTCTTGATTAGATTTGATTGAACTTTGACTCAGACAGTGAGTGCTGAGGATAAAACACAGGAAAACATGAGATTTTCCTGGCCTGGCTTTTATAGCAGATAACCCCCTTAAAAATATTCTACAATAGATTAAAAACTAAAAAAAAAAAGCATTAATAAACATATGAACATTGCCTGATGCTGCTGCAGTAAAGCAGAGCACAGCCACAGAGGTTTTATTAGAGACGCTTTGTAATTTGGAGTTTGAATTTCTTTGGTATTGAACAGCAAAAATGAGATTTTCTTGTCAGAGGTCATTTTTAAAAAACAAAAAACCAAACAGCGGGTGACAGCACTGTACACATGGTAGACTGATGCGTAATAAGCAAGCAAATAATGCAGAAAATAGAGATTTTTGATGGTAAACTGGTCCTGAAGTACACTGAGAGAGAGAGAGAGCTGTACAGGAAGAGCAATTTTATGGTGGTGGAAGCAAAACCAAGAGTAAGAGAATCTGTGACAATGTTTTTAAACGTGAAGCATGTTTCACGTTTGACCCTTCGTCTACGAGTCATTGGGTGAATGGGGATGATCTGTGCTTTGTGTGTACATCTTTGTGCGAAATCTGCTTACCTGCTATTTAATCATTTGCTGTTTTAGCTGTTTGCCGGAAATAGTTTCATGAGCTTTAACCAGAGATTCTGGTGTTTTTTGGCAAAATACATGTATATTTCAAAATTGATTCAGGCTTTAATTCATCGATATTGCATTATTCAAGCTAAAATCAATTTGAATCAGGAAATCGATTTTTATAAACCCACCCCTAGAAAGAAAGTCTTGAGCTGCCCTTCATTTCTTCACACATTTGTTTCTCCTCAACTTTTTTCAGTTTCCTTAGATTTGTAGATTTGGCTAAAGAAATGAAACTAATTGTGTTTTTGTGACAGGCTGCTAGTAACAATGTGCACAAAGACACAATTTGAAACTGGTTGTTTGCTAAGCTGTTATGTGTAGACACAGCACTGGTTCATCCTTGAGTTAGTTTATGCTTACTAGAGTAGGTCATTGGTCAGGTATGGTCAAGGACTGGGCTAAAAATAAATGTAAAAGCAGCCAATGTCCAAAGAAAACTTTGAAAGACCTTCAGAAAACCTAAACGACTGTTGCTCAAGAGATTAAAAAAAAAAAAAATTACAAGAAAGTCTGGCTCTTTGGAAGCAAAATGTATAGAAATGAGATGTGGCTCAAGTTTTTTGATTAGAAGTTTAAAAAAAATATTATGATTCAAGAGGGGGAAACCTTAAAGTGATAAACATATAATTATAAAATAGTGCTAATTATAGACTGTTCTATATTGAGTCATTAGTTGCTGTGGGTTGATATTTTGGAGTCTAGCCTCACGGGGGTGGCCAGTACACTGAAAATAAAAAAGGGAAGTCTTAAAATTATGCGACAAGAATACTTCAGAGGGAAACTAGGTGTAGAAAGGCTAACAGATTAACAGTAAAAAAGGGTACCAAATCATTTGCATAGTTTAAAGACTTAATAGTTCTGTGGATTTAGGCTTTCGGTTTCCATATAATCCAAGACCACCTCTGTGACATGTAAAACTGAGGTCATGTTTGGCACATGAGAACTGAAGCAGGTCACAATAACTGCTGCACAAAATATTGGATACAGTAAAACAAATTTACACTAACAAAAGAGACACTCCAAACCTTTCTTTTAACCCTCAGCTAACCTTTTTTTTTTTTTCTAACATCATCTGACCATTTAAATTAGATTCCTGTCAGTTTGGCAGGTGTATGATGTTAGTGTAACCAGTTTCTGCTTCCCCCTCTATAACAGGCCGGCCAAAATTAACTCCTTGACTCTGCGTTTTGTTGTATTTTTAAAGAAGACAAGGAGTCTCTGGTTTGTCTTGATGCATGCTCAGTCATCCAGGTAAGCAAATCGCAGAAGTTTGATTCTTTTCATCTGGACGTTTTCAGTGGGAGAAAAGTTGCGTCACTCATCAAAGTGGCTTCTTCAGTCTCAGCTGACTGCAGGTTTCCCCAATCTTATAAATAGTACATTTGCATAATAACTGAAACCAGCCGACTGAATGAACAATGGGCTGGGATGTCAGTTTTTTGATCATTAGTATGCAAATTGTGATGTTCATTGCTCAACAAACACTGATCAAAGACCACTGATCAATGGCCATGAGTACCATTCACAGAGAGTTGGGGAATGGCTCCATTGTAAGATGATTCATAGATGTTTTTTCCCTTTTCACGTAAATGGCCTCCTTGACTCCACGCTCAAACCAGCGTTCCTCCCTGTCCAGGATGTGTACATCCTCATCATTGAAAGAGTGTCCCTGGCCTGTAGGTGTAAATAGACTGCAGAGTCCTGGCCTGACGAGGTGGCTCTTCTGTGTTGTGCCATCCGTTTCACCAGAGGTTGTTTGGTTTCACCGATGTATAAATCCTGGCAATCCTCCTGGCACTTAACAGCGTACACTATATTACTTGTGTCGGGGGACCCGATCCTTGGGGTGGAACAATTTTTGGCACAGCATGTTTTGGGGTTTGAAAGCCACAGAGACGCTGTGTTTAGAAAAATGCGTCTCAACTGTTCCGATACTCCTGACACATACGGGATCACTACAGGTTTTCGCTTAGGCAGCAGTTGTCCTTCTCTCCTGGATGAACTGGAGCTTTCTTTAGGTGACTTCCCAGCTTTGACAAATGTCCAGCTAGGATAACCACATTTACTCAGGGCCTTCTTGATGTGATGTTCTTCTGCTTCCCTGGCTGCTGTGTCTATGGGGATGGTGTTCGTTCTATGTTGTGGCGTCCTGATGACACCCAGTTTGTGCACCACTGGATGCATATTAATGATCAAGGACCTGACCTCACAACTCACTGTTCATTCAGTGGGCTAGTTTCAGTTATTGTGCAAATGTACTGTTTATAAGGTTGGGGAAACTTGCAGTCAGCAGGGGTCATTAGCTCCCCGGTCAGTGTTTTGGAAAGCCGTAGATGCAGAAGTAGTTATGCCAGAGTTTGTGCGCTACTGCCTTAGCAGACTGATTAGGGCTGATTAGAAAGGCCTGAGCCATCTTTGGAAAGTGGTTTATGACCACAAACACATCCACTGATTTGTTTGCTGAATCCTCCCAAAATACTTTAGCGCCGTTCCTTGTTGGCCCTGGTGACCTGCTTCATCATGGGCACCTTTCAGTACAGCAGGATGCACGGTTGGCGGAACAACATACAGGTAGGTCTTAGAGACTCGATACAGTAAACTATTTCTTACGGTCAACTTGTCCCAAGCCTTTAGGAGTCTCCTTGTATCGGTCGCTTCTTTGGCCCACTCTCTCCTTGATGGTCTCTGCCCCCTTTCCACATAGAGGATCACTCTGCACAGCACATCATCATGTGTCTCACTAGGTCATCTTGTAAAAAGGATTCAGAGTCAGACCAGTTCGGTGTAAGCACAGTTTGAGAGAGGCAGGAGAAGAGCATGTGGCCACACTCTTGACTTGTGTTTACTATGGCCCTGGAGGACAGCTCCCACCTCAGCCTATGCAACAGCTGTGTTTATCAGATTTTTATTAGTCAGTTCTTCAGCATTCAGGGTCTTACTGTGGTCCTCTCCTAAATCTCCCTCTTCCCTCTGGTGATTAACCAGATGCATTATAAGGTTGCTGCCCAGAATAAGGTCCTCACTCTGCCCTGCAACCACCATCATTGGCAGAACAACTTTACACCCATACACCTCAATGGTAATGTCCCACACACCTGTTGGAACTGTCCTTGAACCACCACAACCAATCAGGACGACATCAGTGGGTTGGAAGGTCGAGGTCTCCAACGCTACAGGACGTAAAAATTGGGGCATTACATTGATGCTGAGGATGCAGGCCATGGAGCCACCGTCAAGCATCGCTTTAGCTGACAGTTCGCCACCTAGGGTGACGTTTTCATTGAGCAGTTCATCATTCTGTTTTAGTCTGTGTGTGTTCTGAAATATGGGTCATATTGGGACTCACCTACTGTCGCTAAAAACTAAAAGGCAGTGGCTGCACTAAGCTGAGAGGCACACTTCTGATCTTTGCCATGCTCCAGCAACTTCTCGTACACATCAGCAACTGTCCACCGCTGCAAGGACTTGCACTTGAAAATAGGAGACAGTTCTGAGTCCGGGGAGTGACGGTTAAACATAGCAGTCAGCTCTTTTGTCAGATATGCAAAGGACTTAATTTGTCTTTTAAGGCAGTCTTCTGTCACCTCCATAGCGCTGTTCAACCTGAGCCAGTAATCAACAGGCTTTTCACCTAAGTTGGATAATGTTGCATAAAAATCTGCTAAAGGCATGCTTGAACCGGCAGTGTTAATGAAGTGCTGCTTTTAGATCTCAAAAATGGGCTCTGGGCCCCCCTCATGACATACAGATGGCTTACTACGTATGCCCACCCTGATTATCTCTCATACCCTCCCTGCAAGTTTACTTGGCACTTCATCAGCTTGTTCTGCTACTGGTATCCCTTTTCTTTTTAAAAAGGCCATCATCATTTTCCCCATTCCCAAACACTGCATGTGTCACAGCCATCCCCTCTAAAACACACAGGTTCTTTGACATCAGATTTTGCAACCACATTCAGTACTGAGGGCTCTGAGAGCAAAGACCCAACAACAGTGTTTCCCAGTCCATAGCACAAGCAAAACTAAAAGAAACTGTCCCTCTCCCCCCTACCAAAAGTGGGAAAATCTGTCATGCTTTAGCAGATTTTTGTTGTTGTTTTGATTATCGAAAACAGTACATTTAAAGGGGGAAAGAAAATAGTTGACTCTGAGTTCAAAATGTGAAAGAAAACATCTCAAATGGAATATACAGCAAAACCTCAAACACACACTACCTCCCAAAAAATACAAGAGCACAGCTAAATAGACCTTAATAAAAATGCATAGCAAAGGACCACTACATTGAATCACTGCAGAGTAGTAAACAGCTCTTTTGTTGAAGATAAAACGTGTTTATCCCCCCCCCCCCTTCTTTTTCTCCTTCCCAAAGTGTAGGAGCCATTTTTGGGTTAATACCTTATGTTGCCGCTAGAGGTCACCTTTTTTAGTTTCTGTATGGTAGGTTTATGTCAACAGTTTGTGACCGCTGCGCTGTTATGTTAAAATGATATTGGAATAAAGACCAAAAGGACAAGATAAGTACTGCTGGAGTTATTGGACTGTTTAATTAATTCATGCATACCAGTGACATCACGTCACCCCCGTTAACAAACACCTCTGAGGCTTCAAGCATAGGCGTAGCCTCTACACAAAGAGAAAGTACACAATCCCACCTCAATGTCCGAAAGAAAACAGAAAATGGCGGGACTAAGAGAAACCAGTCTCCCGCGGTTTTCCGCACAGTCCACCTTCCAGGAAATAGACAGGCCATTGTATATTTATTTCCTCTCATGTAGCTTTAACAAACTGGCAGTGATTACATACTTACATACTTATTACATATACTTTTTACAGTCATTGTGCACCAGGAGGGAGGGCGCTGTTTCCCCATTGCACTGACATTTGAGGCAAGTGGAAACACTGTTAGGAACACACCAGTGACAGGTGTAGGTGATGCTTGGTGTCATGAAACACTGATGGTCTACTTTTGACTCAAGTAAAGACATGTGGCCTCCAGTAAATGCTGTGTGCCCATAAAGTTTTAGCTTTTTAAAATAAATATATATATATATATATATATATATATATATATATATATATGTATATATATATATTTATTAAATTTTGTGGATATTCTTCTGTTGCCTTCAAAAGGAGGACTGAGGACTCGCAGATCATCCTCTGGTTGCAGAGCTCAGGCTGAAGCGTGTCGGTCATGCCTGCAGCTAGGTTGCAGCTGGCTTGCTTAATTTTTGTTTTTTAATCTGCTCCCTGCTGAGTCACTGCTTCCCCTAAAAGGCCCCGCTTTCGATTTCCATTTCCTTTAAATCGTCTGTCTTCTGGGCGACCAGCAGGTGTCGCTGCTGCGCTTCGTAATTTTTCAGCAGTTTGTCAAGAGTTTTTAAGTTGAGACGAGAAGAGGCGCCGTTTCTAATGGGAGGGGTTTTTTGTTTTTGTCTTTTTGAAATTGTAACTTTTACTTTGCACTTATGAAATTCCCACTTCTCCCTGATTGGAGGAACCGGGAGAAGCGTGATAAAGACATGATGTAACCAGGAGAAATGCCTCAGAGGGCGTGTGGCTGAGAAAGAGCTGGCTTTTTGACTTCTTTGTGCTAAAAATAGGTGCATGAGCTCTGGGATAGAGGCTCATTTGAATAGTTAAAAACTGATTTGCATATGCACTGAAGCCGATATGAAAACAAGACGAGCCGCCGATACGTGCGATCAGTTTACATACATAATAAGCGGGGAAATCGGCTTTTAAGGGTAAAGGACCTATTCTGGCCTCATTATGATGCATTATGCAAATCAATAAAGCGGCAAGGGTTTGATTAAAAGCTCGGTTCGCGCTGTCGCGGGGGGGGTTTTCCCGTCTGTGAGGTGACGTTACGCGCAGAGGGGGATTTCCACGCGGTCCAGCAGCCAATCAGCGCGAAGCTTGTCCGAAACACAAAAGCGGAGATGACTTCGTGTAAGATATTTCGACACATGGCTTCGAGACGGTTTGACACTTTCCCCGGGATCAGACAGAAGCTGTGAGCCGCTGTGCAGTCTAACAGGTGGTTTAAGGAGCTGTTTCAGAGTTCAGGACGAAGGTTTGGGCCGAGACGGAAAAAGACCCAGAGTCATCCGGTTTGGAGACGACTCAAGGAAGGATTCAAGGACACGACGGTGGAGTTTAAGGTCCTAAAGGTGGTCTTAAAGACTGGACGCATGCCATGATAGACATGGACATGGTCAACGGTACCTCTGGTGGGTGGTTGTCTTTTGTAAACCTGTTGAATCTTTGCGTGTGTTTGTGCGTAAAAGCGCTGACATCATCCTGAGGCATGTGATTTTTCACAGCAGAGGAGACAACACCCCTTCCCGGGATTGACCCGCAGGACGACAATTGTTCGAGCCTCGACTCTCTAGATTTCGGTGAGTGGTGGGTCTTTTTTGTTTTGTTTTATTTTGTTTTGTTTTGGCTCTGCGTGCATGTGCCGGAAGCAGGGAGGAATTACGGTGACCTGAGATGACCTCTGGCAGGAGGCGTAAACCATCATCAGAGTTCCTGCTTGTTTAATCTTAGGTTGTCTTATTTCCGATGTCAGAAAGGGAGAACTCAACATTTGGGACATTAAATTAAACATGAAAAAAGTCACAACAGCTGATTTCTCTTATTTAACATTGAAAACTGTGCTGCAGATGCTAGCTTTGTTTAATGCTTCATGCTTTCTGACAAAGTGTCAGACATGACAGACCACAACCACTGGTCCCCAAAGACAGGTATATTTACCTGCAGGTAACCACTGCTCTAGATTCACTTTCACTGGTTAAACTGAGGCTGACTACAGGGCAGGAGGCCTGTTTTTTTATTGGTGCAGTGCTGAAACAACGTGCCACAGATTCATGCACCAGTGACAAAAACAAAACAGAGGAAACGGTTCATGTGAGGTGGTAACCACTCAGATTCTGACACACTGTGTCTTGTGACACGTTGCCACGTCTTAAAATAGATTGCAGTAATATACTACTAGGTTTGGAAGATGTTAATGGAAGTGTTTCTGCTTTCTAATCCAAAAACATAAAGAAACAGAGTAGCTGCTGCCCTAAACCAGTGTCAGATTTTTACAACATTTGCACTTTCACTTTGGATTCACCATCAGTTTGTATTCATTCACACAGACCTGATTCAAGAATATATCGCAGAAAGTGAGCAGGTAGCACCCACCCCATCTGGACTACCTGGACCACCTCCTCCACCTACTGGCCTCCCCTGCCCCACAAACCAAACCCCACCAAACCCCATCCACAAACCAACGCAGATATCCAAGCCGGTGCTGGTTGCAAGAGGCACCTTGTCTAAGGTGGGTGTTTTGCTTTTGGGGTTTTTTTTGTTTTTTTTAGGTGGTGTCACGCAGGGTGTTGATTTTTCTGGTTTCCTGCTCTTTTTGCAGTTTCGTACGTTACCCAGAAAGACTGCTGGCAACACCCAAGGGTGCCAAGCAGAGAGGTGTTTGTATCAGCTGTGGGCTGTGAAAGTTGCCAGTCTGGGGTGAATAGGGGCATACTTTTTACAGATCCTGGCAAAATTTGTGCTCATTACTTCAATACAGGGTCTATTTAACTAGATCAAGTCATAATTAATATACCTGATACTTAATTTGTATAAAAACCAGAGAAATAAATGTCAGTACATGCACCTATTTTGTAAATATTCAATCACTTTGGCTGATATGACTGTATAACAGGTAGGAAACTGGAGTCTAGGCTGTCTGGAGAAAGGTTATGACTAATAAACAATGATAACAATAATGATGGTATTCTTATTTTTAGCCTTTTCTTATCTTAGCTGGGCAACATAAACATTAAAACAGTTAATGGATTCAGCTAAAACTTAAAACATTTTATTTATGAGAAGAAACTGTTAAAAATGTATCTGCTTGTGGCTCCTCTGAATGGTTTTTTTTTTTAGGTTTTCTTCTTATCATTTGTTTGTGCAAAGCACTCACACAGATGGGCAGGTTGTTGTGCTCTTCCCTCGGTTTATTATTAGCAACAGTAGTTTTATTTCCCATATTGTCTTTGTGCTATTATTGAAAGGCGGTTGATATAAAACACGTTCAGAGGAAGCGTCTGTTCCTCCTCGGGGGTGGCTGCAGCTCTCATAATGAGGCTGTTGTGAGGATTGAATGTTGGTGGTATGAAGTGCTGCATGATTCATGTGCAGCCTGCAGACGGTTGGCTTTTTTGCTGTGTGGCACAGTGCAGCCGTTAGGCAACTTGGCAGGTCCGGCTTCTACCAGAAAGCACGTGGTTTACAGGCAGCGGGAAGCTCAGAAAGGCTGTAATCTGATGAGGCACTGTAGTGGCCGCACAGATGGGTAATAATGAAGGGTGCTGGAAGTTTAGCCTTCTCTTAGTGAATGAGCTGCACAGGTTATGTTGCTGGGTTTGAAGAGGTTTTGCAGCTTGTGAGAGAGTGTGGCACACCTCTTTGTGCTTTTTTTGTTGTTGTTATAGAGGAGGTGGGCTTGGGGAGTGGGGAGGACATTTTGGAAGAGCTGTAATCTGACTCCTGCTTTCAATTTGCCATCCTTTCTGTTTACAAGCCAAACCCACCGGAGGCGAAAGGTTGCATTTTTCACCCCCGTGTCAGTGCTGTGATTGGCTGAAGGGTGTAAGGCTGAGCTGACTTCCTATTTCCGTTTGCTGGCTCGGTGTAGCAGGCTTTTGTTGAAAGGTCCAGTCCTTTTTTTTTTCTTTTCTTTTTTTGGGGAGGGGGCTAACACGATTGCAGGGGTGCATACAAACACTTTGACCAAAGACGTCTGGGGATCGACAGGATATTATGAAACATGATCTCATGCAGAGGTATCACCCACATCTCTGCAGCGATGGTTTAATGATTCACAGCAACACGTCTGACAAAGGAGGCGACTTCTTTACTACTTTTCTTACCTGCAGGTTTGATCATTATCATTCTTATCATCTGTTTTTTTTTAGATTAGCTACAACAGATAGACTGCAGTGAGTCAGGTGAAACTTGATTTGTGATAACTTTGGGTTCACGGTGATGTAAGAGAAAGCAATCAGGCGCCTCGATGGGCAGAAACAAATGAGCGAGGATGGAGGAAGAGCACTGCAGAGAAAGAGAGAGAAACTAAAAGCAGCAAAGACAAAAAAGAGATGTGAAGTCTTGAGTGGGAGCGGAAAAAGCTCGGTGGTCTGCGGTGTAACGGAAAAAATAAGACATCATATGCAAGAGGAGGCGTCGCAGAGCACGAGGTTAACTCTGCTCACTGATAGAAAGCACATGTATGGACAGAAAACAAAAAGAAACACACGCCATGAGTCAGTTCTTTCACTGCATGCTTCATCTGTAGTGTCATCACTGCTCAGGAGACATGAGGTTGTTTTTCTTCATTAAAACTACGAAGATATCGAGGGGGGAAAAAGCTCTTTCAGCAGTAAAACCGCAAAACTGTGTAACATCATTAGACTGTTAATACAGACACACTGGTGTGTAAAAAGTACCATTGTAGTATTTTAGCTTGTCAAGGTGGAGCTACTTTCAGCTGCTTTATATAGAGTGACTTAGTTTAACATATTCTCTCATTATATTTTTTTAAATAGTGAAATACTGAAACATCACACTTGTTTTTAAATTAGATAACCTAGAAGTTTGGAAGGGAAACATTTTATTAAAAGGATTTTATGAAGTTGTGCTTTGAAAGTGAGTGAATCATTGCTTCGAAACTGTGGATATTCTTAAAGGTTGTGACTGGTTGCAAATGTCCGTGTATTTGACTTGGTGACTTCATCTCCTTTACGCATCGAGATGGAAATCTGGTGAGTGAATTATGACTGTCAGCTCAGGTTTTTACTCCTCAGCCGTAAAAGGCTGATCATGTATTGTCGTCACCTCACCGAGGCCGATGACGTGGGCACCTAAGTTTGCGATAACTTAAGGACAAGATGACGTAGGATTTTGTAATTGATACCACAGGTGCATCTGCTGTGAGTCTGACGGGTAGCAGTTACCAGTACTTTTATTTTATTGCAGAAGTTCAGTTTTTCTTCTTGGAAGAGTGTTGAGAAAGGTCAATAGTTGATGATCGGAAATCTAAAGACATAGTTCAACTGGAGAGACGTTTCGTGCTGTCAGCAAACTGACTCACTGCATTTGGACATCCAAAGCAAGAAAACTTCTGAGTGTAAATTAAGTTTTCGTGAGAAATATGAAGTCGAGTCATGTGATTTTTAACTTTCCTGCTAAAACAGATCAAATAGGAAAAAACACTGTGGGGGCGTGAGGTAAGACCAGAGCAGAAATAAAAAGCACAGAGATCACAAACATGATGAAGAAATGGTTAAAACATAAAATAAACCAGTGGGGAAAAAAGTATTGTTTCTTCTTTCAGATGTTTTGTGGATTTGCTTTGAAGCCTTTCTAGTACAGAAATTATCTTTACTCATTAGATCAGGTTATAAAAGACTCATCTGATGTGCATCACCAGCCTTTAGGGACAGTCGTGAGGCTTGGTTGGTTGTTGTCTGCATCTTTTTATGCTGCCTTTTCTGCCAGAAGTTTCTAGTGCAAGGTAAATATGTTTAAGTCAATTGCTTAAAATTGCTTTTTCTTGTCCCCCCCCATCAGCCAGTCCTCCCTGTCATGGATATGGCATCGACTCATCCTTCCTCTGGGCGAGGGTCCTCGTGTTTGCTGAACCCGAAGAACTCCAGCATCCCGTCCTCTCAGAACCGGGGCGACACGGACATTCTGGAGCGTGTTCTGGACAAGCCCAAGCTCGTGATAGTGGAAGAGCCCAAAGACAGAGGCATGAGGTTTCGCTATGAATGTGAAGGACGCTCGGCGGGCAGCATCCTGGGGGCATCCAGCACCCACAGTGAAAAGACCCTGCCTACAATAGAGGTAGAAGTTTTCATTTCAGAAGGGGAGTTTACAAGATCTCAGAGGCAGTTAGGCACTTTTAACCACAGCTGATCCTGTTTACTCTGTTCACTTGACCCCTCCTGTCTGAAATGGGTGGAGACAGAAAAAAATGTGGTTTGTCTGAATCAATTAGAAAGTCCCCACAAATCCCAGCTCAAGTGCAGTTAGATACAAGGAGGTATATCCCCGAGCTGCTTACTAAAGAAACACTCCCACACACATCTACACACCACGATCATTCACACTTTGACTTGCTGGTTACCAGGTTATATAAAGTTTAGTCAAGGAAATGTCCGGTTGCGTAATGGATATTAATAGAATTGAACAATGGTGTTAATGTGTCATTATTTTTGGATGAAACTGGCAACTGAGAGGACTTGGTTTTGTTTTTATTTTAATGCACCAGGAAATCTGTATTGACCTTCTAGAAACTATTGTTAAAAGTCTGACAGGTGCCCCAGATAAATGTCTGCGGGGGAAACAGACCCAAAAAAGCCTGGAGCAACAGGTAGAGAAGGTTAATCGGCTTTTATTTCAACTTTTTTCAAGCCAAGTTTCTCAGATGTCAGGGTTATCTGCTTTAGTCTGGCATATTACAACAGCTTTGGTCTGTCGGTCAGGGAAAAAATGAAGAACTTTAGACAACTTTTTCTGTGTTTTCTATCAAGAAAATCACATTAATAGGCATCGCAGCTCTGAATTTATTCTGGATTTTTCTATAAATCTTGTTCTTTTCTTTCTTTCAGATTCAGGGTTCCATCGACGGCTTAAAGAGGGTCAACGTCACAGTTTCCTTGGTGACCAAAGACCTCCCACACCGGCCTCACCCCCACTGCCTCGTGGGTAAAGACTGTCCAAATGGT
The DNA here is from genome assembly GCF_001858045.2 of Oreochromis niloticus. Classification (NCBI taxonomy): domain Eukaryota; kingdom Metazoa; phylum Chordata; class Actinopteri; order Cichliformes; family Cichlidae; genus Oreochromis; species Oreochromis niloticus. Next base: position 23,763,891 of record NC_031979.2, read on the forward strand.
ACAGGGATCTGTTTTGTCACATTCAACCCTCGCAACAACCGACGTCACAGGTGAGCATTCGCCTTCGTTCCCTCCCATTTTGAGAATTTAAATTTGGTGGTGTGTCTTTACATTTTATTTGAATAGTTCCCCTCATTTTTACACCCAGCTTCGCTAACCTCGGTATTCAGTGTGTGAGGCGGAAAGAGCTGGACATTTCACTTCAGAAGCGAAGAAGCCTAAATATCGACCCATTTCAGAGTGAGTGGGAGACGTATGCCAACACGCTGCACCTTAATGTTCAAGTTGCTCTTCATTCACATATATAAAGGCAGTTTTTTCTGTCCTCACTGACTTATTTTGTCTCTTTTCTCCCCTCAGCCGGGCATTCGAAGGGTATTGAAGACATGGACATGAATTCAGTGCGTCTGTGCTTTCAGTGCGAGCTCGAGTGGCAGGACGGCAGGAAAGACCATCTCAGCCCGGTGGTTTCGAAGCCCATTTATGACAAGAGTAAGACATAACCACACAAACACACTGAAAAGCCTTGACCACAGTTTCAACCAAGCGCGCCAAAAATAAGGCAGCGTACTTCCCTATTCTCACGATTTGTCATGCATGTTTTTTGTTTTTTGTTTTAATTCCAGAGGCAACAACTACATCACAGCTGAAGATCACCCATTTGAACCTGTATGAAGGTCCCTGCACCGGCAAGACGGAGGTCTACATGTTGTGTGACAAAGTGCAGAAAGGTAACAGGAAAGTTTTTTGAAGTTAGGTTTCAGGAGTAGATTACATAAAACAAGTCCGGTTTCCACTATTCAGAAACGCGACAAAGAGCCTGATTACAATCTAAGTTTACGTGTAGGGCTTCGGAGCTTTAGTTAACTTTTAAATGAGATTTTTGTGATCGTGTTATTTAAAAAAAAAACAACAAAAAAACCCACAGTTTTGTAACTTAAAATAGTAAAAAGAAGCGTGACGAAGGTCAAGAGTCACATTGTGTTTTTCTTGACTAAGAGAAAGCATGTGACAGGGTGCCCAGAAAGGAGGTGCGGTGCTGCATGAGGAAGTCAGGAGGGTTAGAGAGAAGTGTGAGAGCGGTGCATGATATGCATGGGTGCACTGAGACAATAGTGTGTAGTAGGAGTGACAGACTGGTTTAAAGTGAATTTGAGAAGACACAGAGGATTGCCTTTGAGAGCTTCTCAAACTGTCAGATGAGGTCTGACTCTGTGGAATATTATGTTTGCATATGATGTGTCGGTCTACACAGGGAGCTGTGGGGGCTTCCTGTGTAGCGAAAAAGAGTGAAGGTGAGAAAGAGTAAGGTAGAAAATGTGTTTAGGTGAGGTGAGGATGGAGGAGGAGGTGAAGGTGGTTGAGTTTAAATACTTGGGGTCAACCATCCAGAACAAACGGGGTGTGAAAAAGAGGTGAAGAAAAGGGTACTGGGTTGTGACAGAAGGATACCAACATGAAAGTAAAAGTTAAGAAGGCAGCTGAGAGATCAGTTACGTTGCATGAAATGTATGAAAAGACCTGGAAGAAGCTGAGTTTGTTTGGACATGTGCAGTGAAGACGTGCAGGTAGAAAGATGCTGTCAGAGAAGAAGAAGGTGTGTAGATGTGATGAAAGAGGACTTGTAGGTGGTTTCCAGGTGGTAACGTGCCCTAAAGAAGAAAACTGTTGTGACCTAATTACTTTGAATAAAAGTATTAAAAGTTTTGATTCCTCTACAAAGGTTTTATTTTTAATCTTCTTTGTATTTTGGATCATTTCTGAAAAATTTTCTTGTCAAACTTTAGCAACTCTTAAGTGGATTTTTAAGGCTAACGGGAAGGTGGCCTTGGAGTCAAGGGTCACATGAGCCTAGGTGCTGACCATTACGGGGTCCCTAATGTAATAAAACCTGGGACTCCCAGAGCTGAAGAAGCTTCTTGTTAAATACTCCCATGACCTGGATGAATGAGAACCTACACAAACATGTTCTGTTTCTTGAATAATAAAGAGCTTTGTGTGTTTGGTCCTCAGACGACATAGAGATCATCTTCAGGCGAGGGTCGTGGAAGGCGAACGGGGAGTTTGCCCAGACAGATGTGCACCGACAGATCGCCATCGTGTTTAAGACTCCGCCCTACGAGGACCAAGACATCACAGAGGAAGTGGAAGTCAACCTGGCCCTGCGTCGCATCTCAGACCAGATGGAGAGCGAGCCCATTACATTCAAGTACCTGCCTCGCAATCCAGGTCAGTCAGTACTGGACTTCCCTAACATCCTCTTCTGCCACACCAACCTTCTGCATGCCCTCCTTCACTACATTCATGAGCCTCCACTAACTCTACTCCCTGTAGATTCACTTTTCCTCCTGTCTCCCTCCTTCTTCTGGTCATAAAGTCCACTGTCCTCTCTCCTAGACATCTCCACACTTATGTCATCAGGACCAGCCACCTTTCTGTTCTTCATCCTCTTCATAGCTGTCCTCACTTCCTCCTCCCTGCACTTTCTGATTCACTAACCGTCCTCTATCTGTCGTCCTCTGTCTTTTTATCTCTCAAAGTACTCCTTCCACCTTCTCTTCATACTCTCCTTACTCGTTAGTATGTTTCCATCCTGCTGCACATCCTTTCCAGCTAGATCACTTTAACCAATCAATACAAGCCCTTATCTTCTTCGTTATTGTCCAGCCTCACATACAACTCACTGTAAGTCTCTTTGAATACTTTTCCGTACGTCCTCATTCCACCACTAGGTCTCCTTGCCCTCTTTCCTCTGTCCACAGGATACACCAAACACCCTCTTGGAAGTTTCCTTCAACACTTTAGTTGTACTTTCCCAGTAATCTGGTAACTCTTCTGTAACAGACACAGCCTCAGACACAGCCTCTCTCAACTCCTTCCTGAACTCTGTGCTACACTATTCCTCCTTCAACTTCCACCATTTATTCGTCGACTCTGCGTTGACCTAGTTTCTTTACTTGATCTCCAAAATCATCCTTGAGACTATCATCTCATGCTGATGTGCTACATTTTCCCACCTTGCAGCCTTGCAGATGCAGCCATCCTGGGTGCACCTTCCTCCACACATATACGTCAGCTATGATCTTCCCTCTTCTTAAAGTGCTCACCACGGCCAGCACCATCTTTCCTTCTGCATTCCTTGATACCATTCCTACTCAACACCTCCTCGTCACTTCTCTTCCCTTCATCTACATGTCCAGTGAATTCTGTCCGTCTCTCTCCCCCCTTGGGGACACTCTCTGCCATTTGAGCCAACTTGCTCCAGAATTCCCCTCTCTCTTCTAAATGACATCCAACCTGTGGGGCGTACGCACAGATAACACTGAAAACCACCCCTCTGATTTCCACCTTCACACCCATGATCCTGTCTGACACTCTCTGCACATCCACAGCACTATCTACACCACAATAGAACATTTTGAATCCACCTCCAGCGCTCCTGGGCTTTCCACGTGGTCTCCTGCACGCTCAATACAGCCACCTTCTTTCTCTCCATCATGTCAGCCAGCCCTCTCTCCTCTTTGACAGTCATAGTGCTCACAAATTAAAAAACAGATGCAGCAGATTATTGCTAAACAGTGACAACGTTTCATTTCTCATTTCAGACCCGTACGAGGTGAAGCGTAAGACAAGGTTAAAGTCCGAGGTGAACCTCACGGAGAAGCCCTGTGTGACAGGTGAGGTTCAGACTGTCAGTTTGATCTTTGTGCTTTTACAATTCAGCATGTGAACTGTTTGACTGGGGCGTGCCACCTCTCTGGCTCCGTGTTTACATATTTTCACTCAAAATATTGTGACTTATAACAACAGGAAAAGCGCAGCAAACCAACATTTTAACTACTGACGATGTGTCCCAAATTTTAATATAATAATTTAGATCAGATCTCTAATCCCTAAACCTAAGCAGGGAAAAATGGCAGATTAGCTTGGGTAAAAGAACGAAAATTGAGGCACACAATGATGTGTGTTTCTGGAAAAGCAGTTTCTGGGCTGCTTTTCCTCATAACAGCCATCCCCCAAGATTTTCTCCATTTAAAGCAATGCATTGTCAGGGATTGTAACATCTAGTCCTTTTACTGAATCAGACTTATAACAACAGGAAAAGCACAGCAAACCAACATTTTAAATCTAAACTCTTTGGATTTCATCATGCAAAAGGCATAAAGTACCTTTAAATGAATGTAATTATTTATGTTTTAACTTGACACTCAGCACAGATTAAAGCTATTAATGATCATGTTTAAACTGCTTGTTAAATGATAGCCAGTCTTCCCAAAATCCAGGTTTAAACTGTAGTCTATCTGCCTGACTTCAAGAACCGCAAAGCCCCTTTTCCACTGATGCAGTATCAGTCCATAATCTAGAACCTGTTCCACATATTTCCCCTGAAAAAGGACTGGTGGTATTGTGGCCCAAGATGGTGCCACAGAATTGCTGACACCAAAACTGAAACTAAATTAAGTCGGCAGGAATTTCACCCATGACTAGCAGATGCATTTTTTTTTTTTTTTTGCATGGAAATTACTCCAACACCTGCTAGTAGCGTTTGGGTCTCAAAGCTTTTTTCCTCAGAAAGCCCCCCATACCAGCTCCACACCAGCACTGCACTGGTGGAAACAAGGTGGAAGTGAGCCATTCATTTATTTTCCTGTGAAAAAAGGGCATCTTGGTCACGCTCACTTGGGTGAATTACACAGAAACCTCAGTGGAACAGTTGAGTTGGTGTTTGTGCCATTAACCACACCTACTAAGAGTCAACACGTCTGCTTTGAAGATGCACTATTAGAAACGTGACAGCTTCAGTAATTGGGACGAATCACAGTGCCCTTCAAAAAATCACACTTCATCATTTTCTGTCTACTCATCACTGCATGATGAAGAGCAGATCACATGATAACATGACATTTGCCAAAAATGCCAAAATGGACCACTGGAATACACAGAAATGAAAAAGAGGAAGTGATCAGCCACAAATACTCCTTATGTGACATGTCATTTATATGACTGGCTTATCAGAGTTTTATGTGTTATACATATATATAGACACACCAAACAAGATAAAGATGATGTGTAATAAAAGCACAAAGGGGTTAAAAGCAACAGGGTAAACTGTACAAAAGGTTAAAACTAAAGAGCAGCAGGTTCTGCCTTCGTAAAGGTTAGTTTTTGTTGATGTCGACTCAGCTGTGTGCTTGTTTTGGAGGTTTTTCATGCAGTTATTTCCATTTCATAGCCTGGTCTGACTGATATAAACAAGGCAAAACAGTCCTTGTGGCATAAAGTACTACAGATTAACAATGAGACAAACACCTTTCAAAATGATCAGACAGCTGGCTCAGCACTTCTCCTCAAAGGTTTCCCATAATCTCAAGACCTTTTTCAAGACTGGCAGCTGTGTGTGTGTGCTTTTTAAAAAAGGTCGAGAATCACATGTCACAATCCAGGTACAAAGTCCTCCGTCTAATAACTGACCATTCATCATGTTTCTAACAGCTTTGTTTTCTCTGTAACGTAATCTGTTTCAGCCAAGAGCGCACCTGCGTCAGATCAGGTCATCCAGTTCCTCCCAGAGGCCCAAAACATGATGTCGCCACAAGAGCGGGCGCACCCTGTCCTGCCCGGCATCCCCGCTGCGGCGGAACCGCGTTACTGCAATCCAATCGATTCAAACACCGAAGAGGCGGCCATTTACAACCAGTTGGTAGACATGCCTGAATTTTGGGAGGTCTTCAATAACCCGAACTTCACCTCGCTCGTGCCTGGCAACTTGGACATCACTGCCTCCACCTTTGCTAACGTGGATATGAACTTCAACCAGAACTCTGGCTTCCCCCAGGACTTTTCCCATTACAGTGACTTGCAATTCAACATGCTCGTCAGCGAGAGCCAGAACCCGCAGTTGGAGCCGCAGGATGGCACGGTTCAGGTGAAAACGGAAGAGGAACTATGAGGATCGTGTAGCACCGTTTACAGCTGTTTCTGTTTCGTCATCTTTTAACATTTCCTTGCTGACAGTTTTGTCACTGTCATGTGTGCACATTAAGCTAGTTTCCCCTTGTTTCTAGAACTTGTGCTAAGCTAAACAAGCTATCGCCTGCTTTGTATTTCATATGAGACTGGTACTGATTAGCGCAGCAGAAAACTGAAACCATCCTTCAAAAGTGGATACAAGTACCAAAATACATATGATTGTCTCTCTGGAGTCAAAAAAAATCCCATCAGCCACTTGAACTTTCATCACTGAATATCATCCATTTAATACATTTCAGAGGTTTTCTCTTGATTTTTAATGGATTTGACTTTGAGTCAAAGGTATAACTCCGACTTAAGCAAAATAATTGCATTGACACATGTTACATGCTGCTCCGACGGTCTGATGACAGTTAAGGCTGCGCATAGCTCTGCAGGCCGAGAGATTCCACTTTTACCCCTTTGGCACTGGTTCAAAGCTCCTTTATCCTCGGCTCAGCACTCTCATGCTGGCACACTTATCCAGTTCATTCCAGACAATGGGTGTGAGGTGGGGCACACCATTTACCGTCACACCACTTTAGAATCGCCGGTTAACCTGACACGCATGACTCTGGAGAGTTTAAACCTAACCAAGGAGACCCATGCACCACTGCGCTGCTAAGCTGTTTGTTTTATTGGCTTACTCATGTAACCAACCTAAATACACCAAGTTAGTCAGTACTGAACCCTTAAGCTAAGTTTCACACCGGTGTCTGATCTTCTGTGAGAACTTACAATCAGTTTTGTTTTTTTTGTTTTTCCATCTGAGTGTTTTCTGTCTGAGCTGGCACTCAAAGCAGTTTTGTAAGCTACACACACACACACATGCATACACACACACAGATACCAATGGTGAGGCTGTGGCCTCTTTCAGCAGGATAAACACCTTGCCACAAGTAAAAAAAAGTTCAGGAACATTTTGAGCCATTGACTTGGCCTCCAGATTTCCCAGACCTCAGTCTAATCGAGCATCTGTGGGACCTGCTGGACAAACAAGGAGACCCCACCTCCGAACTTACCAGGGGTCGAGTGGGGTCTGCGCCTCAATGGGTCAGGGCTATTTTGGCAGCAAAAGGGGAACCAACACAGCATTAGGCAGGTGGTTATAATATTAGGCCTGATCAGCAAGCTGTTTGTTCAGCTTTTTCAGTTCGTTCACTTTTCATTAGCACACAGGAACCTCCCACCGCCAGTCCCCTATGAGGGCCTTCCCCAAAACGCAGCCTCAATTGATGCTTGTGTCGTCTGTCATTATCAACTTGAAATGCTGTCAAATGTAAACTAGTGAATATAAAAATAACAAACACTTCGAGTATCTTGAATCATAGAAGAATATACGTCGCATTTTTGGTGCTTGTATCCACTTGTGAACAATCTTCATGTACTGAGTTATCTGCTGCACTTGCTCTGCTAGAGTGCAAAACCAATATGGAGCAGAGGGCCTTCTTTCCTGCTGCTGCTGCTTTGCACTTTGGGCTTGTAGACTGTTTTGGTTTCACACCTCTGCGACGTTGCCCTGCATTTAACCTCGTAACCTTTTATCCTTTGCTCCTGAAGCCTTGCTGGTCAAGTCTTCGGGAGCAAGTTAGCATTCCTTATTTTCCATAAATGCTGCAAGCATTAATTTAAGGCTTACAGTCAGTGTGGAGTTTAAAAGGAGAACTCAAACTTCTCCACAAAAGCTGTAAACTTCCATAATTGCAGTCTTTTTTAGTTGCGAGGTGAGACTAAAATGCCACGTTTTAAATGTTTGTGCAAGATTTGTTTTGTTTGCTTAGCTGAAGCTGCCGGCAGCATAAAAGGGTTTTTTTTTATCACCAAAAGTCTCAAGTACAGTGGTTGGAGATCAATTCTTCTTTGTCTCTGTCTGTTATTGCTCTCTGTTGGCCGTCACAGCCGCTGGCTTGTTTAATATTTAATCAACATAAATGTAATAGAAAACAGCCCTTTTCCTAGTCCTGGCTTTCTTTGTGTCAGTTCCTTTTGTTTGTCAGTTTCGCTCTCGTGCTAAGCATTTGAATTTCAAATCGCACCTTATCACATGTCTGCCCACTCAGTGTAGTGCAGTAGTCGGAAAAAAATAAAATGTCTGTGTGTAACTTTTGTTGTGTCATTACTTCCTGTTGAGGCAGAGTGAGAGGCAGAAATAAAAGATTAGAGTGTGTTAAAGGGGATGTAGGCGCTGCGATTCAGCTGCCGCCCACACACATTCCTGAGCTGCTCTCTCACTTATAAAAACAATGATTCTTGGCAGCTTCGACATCTCCAAGATGCTTTTTGGCTTGTCATATCGCAGTTTTAAATATCTTCAATGCCTCAAGAGAACCTTGAAGTACTTGTTTGTCCAACCCATTAGACAGAAACCCAGAGGACATAAATCACCCTATTGTTTATGGCTGTGAGACACCTTGAGGTCACTTTAGTCATAGCCTCTCACAAGAAACAATAGCTCTTGTTTTTCTTTTCCTTTTCTGCCTAAAACATGACTATCACTTCTTACAGTAATCCAGTCTGGGAACGTGCCCTATTTCTGCTTTTCTCTTTGGTTTTTGTGGACTCTGGTGAAACACCCAGTCTTTTGTAACTCCGCTCCTTTTGGGGAAACTTGGCGATTGAGACACACAGGGATGTTAACCTTACTCATTTTATTAATAATACAGATACTACTGCTGCGTGATGACAGTGAGCGGAGATATACTTAACATGGTCACAGAGGCCGAGGGGCTTCACAAAGATCCAGTATACGATAAATAAGGAATCACTGATTTTGAGCTGTCATGCAAACAAACTCGGGTAGAGTCCAAGAATAAAAATGTGGAGCTGGAAATAACAGAGAACTAAGGTTTTAGATTTTGGGACATAATAACAATAATCTTGACCTTACCATGTCATAAAACACAGGTAATACACCGAAAAATGATTGACACAGCATTAAATATTACACAGGTTCATTACTTAACAAAAGCTAAGATGCCAAAGCAGCGCGAGGAAAAACTAAGTACACCCTTACTGCTTCCATAGGGATTAAAAGGAAAGGATCAGCCAAGCGCTGCTAATAAAATAAACTCGATTAATTGTGAGGAGCTCTATGAACCTCTATGTCAGTTTGCTGGTCTGGAGCATTCAGGTGTGTGTTAATACACCACTGAGAGGAGGATAGACATCAGCAGTGATCTTAGAGAAGCAACTGTTGCTTCCCATCAGTTTGGGGATGGTTGTAAGGCCATTTCTAAATAATCTGAACTCCATCATTCGGTTTCCAAGCTTCTCCAACAAGTCCCCCCTCCCCCCCGAAGTCAGACTGTGCAGAAAAACTGCAAAAAAATCACAAGGGTTACACCTCAGACTCTCTGTTAGTATGTTAAACGTTAAAGTTCTGACTAAAAAAAAAGAATGGAGTTGCCCAGGAAGAGTCCAGACCCCAACCTGACTGAAATGCTGTGCCCAGCAGTAACAAGCAGTGGTCCAAAATCATTCATTCATTTAAAGTTATTGCTAGTAAAAGTGGATCTCCAGGCTTTGAATCATGGGGTGTACTCAGTTCTTCTCACACTGCCTCTGCATTTTGTCAAACAAGTAATGGTGCAGTGTAACTCGTTCATCTGAGGTTGTATTTGCCTAATCTTATTAAGCACCAGAGATTTTTATTAATGTCCCAATAGAACTGAGAGCGGGTGTCCTTTTTTATTAATTACTAACATTTACTTAAATCAAGCCTAGAAGGCTTTTTCCAGCAGTAACATTTAATACGAATATTTAATTTTCATCCCTTTATAAAGTGGTTCCCATTGTTGCTTTTTAAATGATCATGACACAAGTTATTAACACATTTTTATACACTTGTGTTTGCTGAGTGGTAAAGAGATCGTTGTAGCTGTGCTTTAATATCCGTTTTCGACTGTGGGCATCCGTTTTCTTCAGGTTAGTTAAAGCAGGAGTTACCGTTTGTTGGCCCCATCCATCACCCTGGAGCATACTCCAGTTACAGCCTCTGGGAAACTCCACACTGAGCTCATCTCCAAGACCTTTGATCCTATGTAAACAGAGAGAGAGACACTTTATTTCCTGTGAAAGGGTGCTGTATAACCAGCTGCTAAGACCTGTCTGGACTTGTCCACTGGATCTGTTTGCCTTAGACAATAAGGGCTTTTTAAGATTCTCATCTTGTATGAAGGAAAAGCTTTTTTGCTGAAACCCAGGATTGATCAGGCAGCTTCCTCTGGAGGATGGATTCAATTTTAATCAGCTCATCTTTGGATGATTTTGTCTAATTGTTTGTTTTAATATCTGAACTCACACAGCCGAAAACTATAATCTCAAATCTGAGAAGAAGAAACCACTTAACGCCTAGCACCTTATCGCTTACTCCTAAAACACCAAACAAAAACAAAACATGTCCTTATCATCAGAGGTTCTTCTAGTGAATGGCCCCTTTTTAAGCCACCAGTAAGAAAAAAAAAAGTGCTGATCTTAATCTTCACATGCAGATATCTCAGTAGGTCTGTGGAGTATCTGGCGAGTGCTGAGCCGAGAGAATGAGTCATATGTTGTGGAAAGACGAAAAAGAGGAGGCTGAAGAGCTTCAAGGTTAAACTTTCAGTGAAATCTCTTAGATGATGTTATGCTGCCTTTCCATCAAATCGATTTTTCTTTCCTCCTGTAGTTACCACAGCAATTAGATGTACACAACTGATTACGAGGCACTTACTCATAAATGGCACATATTAGTAAATGAGGAACTGATGCAATGCATTCCTGTAAGTGAAAAATCCGTTCAGTTTTATTTATATAAATCCAAATCACAGCAATGAGTTTCTCAGTGTGCTTTTCACAATATTAGGGAGAAAATCCAACAATCAGACAATCACCTGTTAGCAAGTGTTTGATGTCGGGAGTCCGGGGGAGAACTCATTTTTAGATCAAGGTTAAGTTTAGTTGTGTAGCACATTTCAAATGACAGGGGTTGGCCATAGTGTTTCACAGGCGGCCAATAATAAAATGACAAAAAACAAAACCAATTACCTGATGTCAAGGTTTAGCTCAACTTAAAGGCCAGAGATTATAAATTAGGCTACGTTCACACTGCAGGCGAAAGCGCATCAAATCCGACTTTTGCGACCCGTATCCGATCATGGTATGACAGTGTGAACGGCACAAATCCGATATTTTCAAATCCGACCTGGGTCACTTTCGTATGTGGTACTGAATCCGATACATATCCGATGTTTTAGAAAGCGACTGCTGTTTGAATGGTCATGTCGCATTAAATCTGTCTTTTACGTCAATGACACAAGACAGACGTCGATTATCAGCACCCGAGAAGACATCGTGAACGCTTCCTGGCCATCCAGTGAAACTGTTGGGAAGACAACGTTGGAGAAACGTGAACATTTTATTTGTACTGTATAATCTGCAGGTTCTGACAGAAATCTGCAACTATCCTTTGAAGCACCGCTCCTCTCTAAAACAGCAATAAGGAAAATTATTAGGCCATATGTAAATAACAAAATAACTTTATAACTTAAAGCAAAATTGGGAAACGTAAAGTCCGAAACAAGTCTTTATATTAAGGGTCATCAGTCAAACAAATACTGTTTGGTCTGGGTCTAAACAGAGCGTGTTATGTGTGACGTCTTCTTTTGCGCATGCAGGCCGCTTTGAGGGTTCACACTAGAGCGCGTTTGATGTCGCATTTTATTTGTAGTGTGAACAAGCAGACAAAAAAATCGGATTTGATCAAAAAATCGGAATTGAGCATTAAGACCTGCAGTGTGAATTGTTTCTACAATTAAATGTAGAAACAGTTCTAATATGAAATGGTGAGACATTCAGAGACTCGGGTGACAACTTAAAAAGCTCGGTCACCTCTATTATATCTGTATAAGTCTAGCTTTTGGAAGAGGATCTGATCTGATCAGCAGATAGGAGTGTAATCATGAGTGAGATCAGACAAATACACAGGTGCCAGCCCACTCAGAATTTAAGAAATCTCTGCTGACAAGATGAAACCCTCCCCCTCACAGAAGAGCATTTAAAATATGCTGAGTGACTAAAATGACAGACTGTGACTCTGAGAGGAGCCTGATTTCATATAGATGCTGAAAGTCACTAAAAGAATGAACAGCCAGAACCAGGCAGCATGGTAAATTATGTTGTGAGGACACCTTCACTCCCATAAAAGTCACCCAAATCACCAGAGACCAAACATCGTAACACGGTGCTGATGAGAACCCACAATAGCCCAGAAACCCAAGTAATAGCGAAGACAAAGAAGCTGTGAACACCTGCTTGTTATGTGAGAAACATGCAAGAAAGTCTCCGTCAGAGGTCCAACACAAGTCACATCACATCCCGACACCACCCCCAGGCAGCACAGGTACCCCGAAAGTGGGGGCCTTAAGTTAGACACCCCTGCTGTAATGTTTTTAGCACCATGTCAATCAGCTTCAATCGCTGGTCTTGAAGTTTAAAGAGTTATTTTGCCAATAATGATTTGAAATCGCTGAATATGATGGACTTACTGTAGTCAGGCACATCACTTCCTGTGTGGAAACCTTATGGGCAGCAGGGGTTGACCCCTCGACTGTAGAAAGAAGTCACACTGTAAAGACATCTATGAGAAAATGACCAAACTATGACATCAATCAGCAGCTTCAACTCTTATTAAATACAACACTGTTTTTCTAATGGTTAAATTTGGAGTAAAATACCATGTAGCAGCTTATAGCACATCTGGCTAATTTTATCCGGGTTGTTCCACCCTCTAAGGTTAAGATCACCAAACCAGAAAATCTTAGGAAATGAAAGCACTTAGTCAACAAAAACAGAGCTAAATTACTTCCTTAAAAACAACCGTCAACTTTCCCTTTCACAAAAAGCATCTGCATTTGGAATAAAATACAAATACAGTGAATAATCAGGTCACTGCACTACAGCTAGCAAATCAGGTCAAAGTTGATGACCCCAACTCTTGACCCCAATTATTATGACCATTATTTTTTCCAGTAATTGCCAGGACTTGGGAGACCATAATATATCATGCAGTTATGGTGAGGACGTAAGGTTTAATCACAGATGATGCACCATGCTGCACGTGTATGTGGAGGAAATACTGGTTACACCAGTTTAATTGACCCAGATCCAAATGGTGATGGGGAGTTTTATGGTCAAACATCCATAACTTCAATGTCTGGTTTAGCTTAAAGTGAGTGAAGCTGAATGTGACAGATGCTCCTGTGTGACAGCCTACCAAAAAAGGAAAAAACACCGAATATGGCACTTTGTGCCTCACTTTCAGCCCTTGTTTTCTTATTTTGCCTCTCCTGAATATGCATCAGGGGGTAATTCCAGGCAGATGCTGCATCTATATAAGCACCGAACCTTTCTGTTTACAGCTGGCAGGCATAGTCTCCGTTGCCTGGTTACAACACCCACGGGAGTCCCCACACTAGTAGGGACTCGCCACCTTTCCCACAACAGCACATTTCAACCACAAAGCTACACAAAGCTACTGAAAGCGAAACCAGGCGAGAAACGGCTGCTAATGTTTTCAAAACTCTGACATGTTTTTTTCCACTGGTCACCTCGAGCGCCATATAAGGACCTTTGCTCCCTCCCTGATGCTTTGACAGACAGACGTGCGGTTTGTTGCATCACTTGTTTTGATAGTAGCACTTGTCAAAGTCTTCAAGAAGAAAACCGCGAGAAATAAACATCATCTTTTTTTTTTACAGACTGTCAAGATTTGACATGTTTAGGAGCTTTTTGGGGGGAGACGTAAAAACATTTTTTTAAAGGATGGAAATGATTAAATTAACTGTAAAGGGATTTTAATAAAGAAACAATTGGCTCCATATGTCAAACGAGCCTTCGTGTAATCTAACGTCAAGTAATTGGAATATCTTTGGCGCCATCTAGTGGAACATGTCTACATTTTGAGAAAAGTGTTCGTCTGTCATTCGAATTAGTTGTTATTGTAGAGGCTTCAGAGGAAGTACAAAACACTTTCATTGAATGAAATACAGTCATGTTAAAAAGAAACGTCTCACAGGACTCCACGCAGAGCACCCTGACTGCTTCTGTATGAATTCAGGGGGTTAAGTAGTGGACGGAGCTGATATTTAAAATTACTTCTCATTGATCATCAGTAGTGATATAAAAGCAGTGTGCTGCTCTGCTGGCTCGTGTCAACACAGAGCCAGGATTGAACGTGCCAGGAAATTCACTCCAAGATCAGACTGAAATAAAAAAGCCAAGAGCTACATCTTGGACTCTACAGGCCTCAGTTGGCACAAAAAAGACTTTCCATGGAGAAAACCTCATTTCTACAAAGAATATGGCAACACTTGGGTTTCCAAAAGTTGCATCAGAACAAATCACAACACATATGAAAAAACGACCTTTGGTAAGACAAGACTATAGTTGAAATGTAAGGCTTTAATGCACAGCCCCACATTTGGAGAGAACCAAACACAGACTCTCAGCACTGTGTTAGAGGGCTGAGGATTTGAACTTGTTTTACAGCCACAGGATCTGGACAACTTGTAGTCACTAGACTGATGCAACTGCTGTGCAAAGTATTATAGCATCCAATGTGAGACCACCTGTCTGACATCTAAATCCTGGCTGAAATTGGGTCAGGAAACACAAAAATCCCACCAAATCTACAACAGTAAAAGAAAAGAAACACGGTGCTTTGGTGTCCCAGAGTTCAGATCTCTGCCTGATTTAAATTCTGTGATTGGATCTTAGTAGAGCCGTGCAAAAATGAATGCATGCAAACCTCAGTGAACCAAAGCGATGTTGTCAAGAAGAGGCAGCCAAGCAAGTTTATACAAGAAAAAAAGATGGAAAGAAAAAGGAATGATTCCTGAAATACGTTTGCAGTTAGATCTCTGTTTCACCACATCATGCTGCAGAGATTTGAGGAGTTTCTCCTGTTTTCCTCGTCAGTCTCAGCTCCTTTTCACATTAAACTCATCAGCAAAATTTCTCATCAGCAGTTAGCATGGTCACATGACTTCCAATGGACATTTCTGCTGCAGGTTAAGTCTAATAAACTGAATTTTAAGAAAAAAATAGACGTATAGATATAGGTACGTGTATAGAAATATTTAAAAAGAATACTTACCACACTTCATGGAAGCAGTAGTAAGCAAGTCAAACTTGAAAGGTAGCTGTTGTCTCTTGCTCAGTGGTCTCTTAGAAATTAAGTGACACTTATCATGTTTGTTTGCAAAGACGCACGTCTTTCATGTTTTCAGACCTGAGCACCTCCTCTGCTCTTTGTGCTTTATGTTTGTTATGAGTTGCGTTCCTTTTTGTCACGTCTGTGTACTTTTGAACGCCTTTGTTTGCTTTCTTAGGAACACCGAGCTGCTGATAAGTGGTTATATAACATATAATGATTCTTAAGGTGTTTGCAGCACACCAAAAGGACCATTTTCATCTACCCAGCTCATGTCCTTATAACCCTCTACTGCATAGCGTTGCCCTGAGGCAACAAACCACATTTTCATGCCTCACACTGGCCCTTCAAAAAAAAAACCTTTCTGCAAGCTGCACTACATGAGAGACATCTCCATTAGGAGGTAAGATAAAGATCACTATTTTACATGTTTATAGTGAAATAAATGCATATAAAAAAAATACGTGTATGTGCATGAATATGTTAAGAAGCATATTTGATTGTTTGTTCTACTTTTTAAAATTTATTTATACAGCAAAACTGTTAATTTTCATTCGTTGCCTCAAGGCAACACTCTGCAGTTAGCCTAATTTTTTTCAGGCAATATAATGCATTAGCATATGTGTGTAGAGATGTGTTTGTGTGCATTTATATGATCATAGTCAATGTTTTTTACTTTACAATCTACTCATAATTACAGGACATGGACGTAAAAACCTTTTATGGAAGGAAACCAAGGGAATGTGCACTTTGTGTCCTCAGAAAGTGAGGACAGTGAGCTATCATGGAGTGACAGTGAAGCAGAGGAGTGGATCCCTGAATCAGGTTTGAGGGACACTTAGGAGCTCAGGGGTCAGGGGTCAGTTGGTAAAGTAACTGTGTCTGTGTGTGTGTTAGTGTGTGTGTGTGTAGTTGTGTATTACTTATTGTTGTGGGGACACAAATTTGTTTACACACTCACATTGTGAGGTCTTGCCTACTTTATGGGGACAAATTGCAAGGTAAACCATTCAATTTTAGGGTGCAGGCTTGAGTCAGGGTTAGGGTAAGGTCAGGGTTATGGTTAGGTTCAGGCAGGGACTTGTGATGGGTAGGGTCAGGATAAGTCTCCAGAAAATGAATGTAAGTTAATGTAATGTCCCCAAAAGTGATGGAAACACAACATGTGCGTGTGTGTGTGTGTGTGTGTGTGTGTGTGTGTGTGTGTGCGTGTGTGTGCGCGCGTGCATGGGGTTAAGGTCAAATGTTGGATGTATTTTGGTGTTTTATTGTTCTGTGAAATGTTTACATTGTTTATTTGTTGTTTATTTATTTGTTCATCCTTGTTGTACTAATAAAACTTATTATAGAATCACTTGGTGTTTGACTGCCCTTGTCGCACAGTGTTGCCTTGAAACAACAAACCAATATCTGTTTGGGGGGGGGGGGGGGCAGGGTGTCAATGTTTTTTTTTTTTTATAATTTATATATTATTAGGGACCCTAAAGCTCCCCCAAAATAGGGAAAAATATTTTTTTCCCCAAAGATTAAAAAGTCATGCAGTGGAGAGAAAGGAATGATTCCTGAAATACGTTTGCAGTTAGATCTCTGTTTCACCACATCATGCTGCAGAGATTTGAGGAGTTTCTCCTGTTTTCCTCGTCAGTCTCAGCTCCTTTTCACATTAAACTCATCAGCAAAATTTCTCATCAGCAGTTAGCATGGTCACATGACTTCCAATGGACATTTCTGCTGCAGGTTAAGTCTAATAAACTGAATTTTAAGAAAAAAATAGACGTATAGATATAGGTACATGTATAGAAATATTTAAAAAGAATACTTACCACACTTCATGGAAGCAGTAGTAAGCAAGTCAAACTTGAAAGGTAGCTGTTGTCTCTTGCTCAGTGGTCTCTTAGAAATTAAGTGACACTTATCATGTTTGTTTGCAAAGACGCACGTCTTTCATGTTTTCAGACCTGAGCACCTCCTCTGCTCTTTGTGCTTTATGTTTGTTATGAGTTGCGTTCCTTTTTGTCACGTCTGTGTACTTTTGAACGCCTTTGTTTGCTTTCTTAGGAACACCGAGCTGCTGATAAGTGGTTATACAACATATAATGATTCTTAAGGTGTTTGCAGCACACCAGCCCTCAGGATCATTTTCACCTACCCAGCTCACGTCCTCATAACTTTTGTGTTTGATAACATCAAAGAAATGCTCACAGAAAAGTGTTGGAAAACTCTTTTGTGCCACAAGAATCATAAATACTTAAATACAGCCGCATAAAATAATGCACTCATGAGCTCAATACTCAAAGCAAAAACGATTGTTGATGGCTCAATTGTTAAAATAAATAAATAATAAAAATAAAAATAAAAAGATGGATGAGAGATTCAAGAAAAAAGAAATGGGCCCACAAAGACTGCTCATGCACAGAGACTAGAGTTTTGTGCTTCTTCAATTTTCTAAAAAAAAATCCTTTCTGACTTGTTTCTAGTGTTTTAAGACTTTATTTAGATTAAAATTTAATTTTTTCATTCATTTCATTGAATATCAGATTTTTTCTCATTTTAATCCCATATTATTTCTGTAGGCACAAATATAATTCTTTATTCTTCTTTTTCAGCTTCTTCTTTTTATTATTTATAATTAAATATAAATAAACCAACACGTTAAAATGGATCTGAAACTGAATAAATGTCCAACAACTTCCAACTTTTATTCTAATTAATGTCTTAATGTTATAGTTAATACAAGGTTCATTTACTGTAATTACAGATTCATTTCTTTATTTACTATGTAACTGTAACAGTGATTAAATGACATAATAGGCAAGAATAAATGATATGAATGATACACTTACTCAGACAGCTATTAAAATCTCAAAAATGTTAAAAAGCTGCAAAAATCTGACATTCACATAGCAGTAAAAACAGAAACAAAGAAATCAATATTTTACATATAATTCACAATAATGCATGCATATCCCCCGTTATCCTACAGATAAGTATGAATCCCTTATTACTAGGAAGTGATTATCCATGAAGCCATTAATGTACTTATTAGCACTTATTATCAGTTTCCTTTGACCAAAATTCAATCCAGTCTCAGCGGCCTGGAAAGAGGTAGAAGCGCTTGGTTAGAGTGCATCTGTCTTTGGTTGGCATCTGTCTCAGTTTCTCAGAGGGAAAATCTTCAAAGCGTTGCATGACCTGTGTGACGGAAACATAATCAGTGACTGCATCTGTTTGCCTGCAGCACTATCACCAAATGAGTTTTCAGGTACTTACTTTTCTGAAGAGCTCGTCGATGTCGTCCTCATGGGAGCACGTGTTGAATACCTCCTTGATGAACTGGATCAGAAAAGACCCACGGCCTTCCTGTCTGTATGAAACAGTGTCTGCAGGAAATCATGTTACAACAGAATCAGACTATGCTTGTGTGTTATTGGTGCAAATTTCAGATGCTTATCTTAATAATGGCAGAAACCTTTTGCATAATAAAACCCATCAGCAGACAAACTGACCTGGGGTGCTGGACAGAAGTGAAATGAAGTCCTTTTCTTTGTGCACATATCGAGTAGAGTCATCCACAATGCTGTTTTCATCAAAGTGGCTCTGGGACACATCATCACAGACCACTTTTGCACTGTCACTCACCATCACGGAGCCACCAGATTCTGCAAAACACGCAGCATGCTTTTAATTCAGGTCCAAACTGTAGCTATGAGGACATTTGTACATGTTGGTCAGATGAAATGATTGAAAGTCACCTCCTCTGCAGGCCTGGATGATGATGATCTTTGGTTTGTTTAGCAGTGCTGAGCATTTCTGTGAGCCCAAGTACTTGTAAATATTGTCAACAGGGAATTCATCCGGTTCTCCTTCTTCTCTGTGATTGACACCGAGGACAATTCCCCGTTTCCCGTGAGACATAATCACCACAAACACACTGTCTGTCTCTTTGAGTTTGGGGTGTTTGGAGAATTCGATCAAAGCCTCATCTATCTTCTGCGTGAACACAAAAAGTCCCAGCATCAGTTGTTTTGTCACTCAGCCTTAATTTGCTAGGAAAGAATAAAAGATTATTATTTAAATACCTTTCCAGTGAGATCTTTGTATTTGACCACTTCATAGTGCAGAGATCGGAGAAGTTTATCCATGTTCTCCTCGTCAGCTTCAGCTCCTTTTCGGGTTAATCTCTCATCAGAAAAATTTTGATTACTGATTAGCAGGGCCACACGACTGCTGATGGACTTTTCTGCCACAGGGTAAATCTAAAAATACAAATGTAGAGACAGAATATTTACAGTTATAAATGTAAAATTTAAGTGTATAAACAAAGTATCCCAAATTTGAATCTTGTCTGTTAAAAGTGTTTGAAAAGTGATGACAAACATTTTTATCGTTCAGCTTCATCCTCCAGAAAGAGTCAGTTGTGGCGATGAGTTCGGAGGACCAGCTTTGCTCCTTCTGAGTCGCTGCAGCTGGAAAAAACAAAAGCACTGTTCAGACTTTATTCTGTACGATTTCCTTCTTCCAAACAGGGTGAACTCACCAGGAGGCTGACCACAGGACAGACCCAGCTCAGAGTAAAGTGTAGGATCTCTCTTCTCCAGGTGTTCGATCATCTTCCTGCTGGCTTTATCTCCTTTCCTCTTCACCATGTCGATGAGAGCACGGGCCATGTCTGCTTTGTTACTGTTGTCTTTGAGCACAGAGTCAATCTCTCCATCATTCAGCAAACCCTCTTCTAAAAGGTCATCCAGGAGCTGTTTAAGAAGGGCTTTTGATACCTTTTCAACAAACCGTCCTCTCACTCTGGCAAGCTCCTTATCTAGAGGGAAGAATAAGATCAAATAATCATGTCAAAATCAAAATCGATCACACCTTAACACTTGGAAAATGCATGAATCGTGATACCTTCTGTCTTACCTGCCATTATTCAGCCTGTGTCCTCCAACATGTACGAGTGAGTTTGTCATGAAGATGTTTTATCTGCTGATAGTTATGTGGAAACCACACTTCCATGGAAGTGGTAGCAATCAAGTAAAACTTGAAATGCAACACAAAATATTTGCAGTTTCTTTTGGCAGTGGTTTCCTGAAAATTAAGCGATGCTTATTGTTGTTTACAAAGAAGTAAGTCTTTTATATTTTCCGATGTGAGCACCTCTTTAGGACTTTAAGCCCTATGTTTGTTATGATTTGCGTTCTTTATTGTCATGTTTATGCTTTTAAATAGTTTTCTTAGGAACACAGAGCTGCTAATAATAGCTATACAACAGGTAATGAAACTTAAGGTGTTTTTAAAGTCAAGTGTACAATAACACTTAGGCTTAGTAACAGGTTCTCATTTTCAAGTCTATACAGTTACAGTTAAATCTAAACTTACTGCAGCTGAGAAATATAAATACAAAGCAGAAAGTGGTGCAAAAGGAGAGAAAAAGTATTTAAGTATCTCTTCTTATAAATGTTGCACTGTATTTTTGTACAAAATGAGGATCATGCATACCATCCCAGGTCACTTATATTAAAATGTAGAAGAAGAAATGTATTTTTCCATCTAGTATGGACTGGGTGGAGTGGATGGAGATGAGTATCAGAGGGTGATTTGTGACAGAAGCATAAAAGCAAGAGTGAAAGGGAAGATTTATGTGATGGTAGTGACATCTGATGTAAGGTTTGGAGACAATGACACTGATAAAAAGATGTGAGATGGAGCTGGAGGTGGCACAGTTGTAGCTGAAGATGGTTTTCAATGGAAGTTTCCAGAATGGACAGGGTTAGACAGGGACAGGTCAGGTCCAGTGGTTTGGAGGCGAGGTTAGAGAAGAAAAGCTGCAGGACCGGATGAAAAGAGGGAGAACTCAGACGTTTCGTGGATGTAGTGAAGGAGGTGATGCAGATGACTGGTGTGACAGATGAAGATGCTAGGGCTAGGGTTTAGATGCAGGCTGAATATCAACTGTGTCAACCCCTAAAGGGGTAAGGGGCAACCGGAAAGGCAAGAACATGGCTGCAATTGTCCTGACATCACGCCACTCCTGAACTAGAGACGAGGTCAGAAGTGTCTAACCTGGAATGAGGAGTCCAAGTCATATTTACGTATTATATTTACATATTGTAATTCTGCTTTCACCACAAGCCGAATTATTAAAGTGCATTTCTCTTTCCATCTGATCTATGTTGCAACCAATGGGTGTATAGAAGTCTTAATCTTTTCAGGTTTTCCAGACAGCCTGATCTTTATGTTATTTTACTTTCTATATGTGAATGAAATGTAGTTTTAGTTTATTAAGCCTGGGTGATTTTCGATTCATAAATATGGTGCTCTTGGAAAAAAGTTTGGACACTCCTGGTTTAGGTTAACCAGCGATTCTAAATAGCCCACAGGTGTGAATGTGAGTGTGAATGGTTGTCTGTCTCTGTGTTGGAGCTGCGCCAGGCTGGCGACATGTCCAGGGTGTGCACCATCAAAATGAATAAGTGGCCCTAACTTAGTCATCTTAAGTGAGCTTTACTCAATTTTTTTGAGGAGTTTTGAGAACTAATTAGATTTTACAGTGTATGCCCCCCCTCCTGATAAGAAGTGGAAGAGAATGGATGGATGGATGGATGGATGGATGGATGGATGGATGGATGGATGGATGGATAATAAAGGCCCAAGTCAAAAATTTGTCAAATGAAAGTCACCATAAAAAGTGGATAATCACCGACTTTATTTCCAAAGATCACAAAGGATTTACAACCAGAACCTCTGCTCTACAAAGATCTTCAGATGGCTGACAAACAGTTGTGTTGACTCAAATTAGACTCAATTACATTAATACATCAACAATGAACAGAATCAGAAAAGACCAGTGCTCTACATTTCTGTATGAGTTAGTACCTAAAGGAAATCATGTTTTTAGTGTGTAAAGTTTAAGACAAAATATTTTTGGTCTTAAGGCCTGAAGTCTTAAGGCATTTATTTCCTATTGAGTTTCATGAGAAACTGATTCTTATCAACTGTGACTGTAAGGATTATATATTATATAAGAAGTTCAGAAGAATCTGGGGGAAAATCTTGTTCTGCAGTTGTCCAGTAGATTCAGAAACACAAATCACAACAGACAATTTTTTCTCTTTGCGAGAATAGAAATGAGGTGAAAACCCTTTTTCATGCTTGCTGGAGGCCATTTTTAGAACCATTTTATTCACTCAGTGATTTTTCTTTTCCTGAAATGACTCGATACCAATGAAGCCACTCTGAGGCTGAAGTAGGGAGTATTGCTTTGCTGACTCATTCTTAAACAGACCAACAAATGATCCAGCTTTCAAGCAACAAGCCCGAGCACATGCAAGCTACTTGAAGACACTCTAAACAAGGCAAGGCAATTGACATGTACAAACCAAAAGAGCTGTTACTGACCTGTTGCACTTAAAATTTAGAAAGCTAGGGCCCTTTATTTTAAACCCATAGTGGTAGTTCACAGAATTACAAAAACAGCCTCAACTGATAAATGTTTCTGAAAAGACTAAAAATTACTTACGTGAGACTCCATATTTACACAGACTTAAAAGGGTTTAGAGGAGACATATCTAGTGTGAGCAGATAAATGTTTGTGTGAGTGTGATTTTTTATGTGGGATGAATTTTGGTATGTCTGACTTAAAAAAAAAGAAGAAGAATACACTCAACCTATGTGTGTTAGTGGTTTGGAATTTAGCCTTAAATATAAAAAGCTTGTAATTGTAATTTGTGTACAGGACAGACTGGTGGAATTGAGATTTCTTTTTACCTCTGGGTGCTTAACACTGGAGCACTTATGACCTTTGACCTTTAAATACCCAGGGACTGTGTAGAAGTTCTGATAGGCTGCGTTACTTTCCCCTATGGTCATGGGAAAGGTGAAAACACATTACTGGGTTAACGTTACCCGACCTTCAAAAACTGTGCATTGAGCAGTAATAACTTTATTTTTTATTTATAAAGCACCTTCAAGCAAAGTGCTGTACAACTGTTTGAAATTACAGACAGAAAATCGTTTCCATCTATCCTATCGCAGCTGTTATATGGTGACAGGCGTAGGTATATTTTTGGACTGTTGGAAGAAGCTGGAGCACTCAGAGAGAACCCTCAAAGTCACAGGGAGAACATGCAAACTGGATTTGAACCCAGGACCTTCTTACTCTGTAGCATCAGTACTAATCACTGCAGAGTCATAAAGGACTAAACCTATTCACACGACTGTCTGCTCTCCCTCTGGCATGAAGATTAAGAAAATTATGAATCAATATTCTTTTCACAAGTCAAGAATATTGAATAAATAACGAAACAGACATATACTAATCCAAATACATTTGTGTGCTTTTTATGTAGGCCTATGGTATTGCTGCTGTTATTTTTAATTATTTCAAATGCGTTAGTATTTTATTTTATTTTATTTTATTTTATTTGCCGTCACACGGAGGTAAACTTCTTGATTGTTTACTCTAGGTGGCGCTAAGCTGTTCAAAGTTAGTTGTATATTATGTTTTTTAAAAAGCGGTGAAGAAGAAATAACAGCTAGAAAATGGGTTTGGGGCGAAGCTAGCTGTCAGGCTAATGTAAATATTCACCAAGAGGAGACTGGAGAGCAACTGAAGATAGCGTTACAAGAAAGCTTTTTGTACGTTGACACGAAATGTACGTAGTAACGTAACGTTGACCTGACTTGCCGTCTTAGCGAGCTATGATAGCTCAGTAATTAGCTTATGTTAGCACTGGTTACATTGGCTGGCTATAGATTAGCGTATTGACTTGTCATTCTAGACCGTAACAAAGGCTAACAGGGTCTGTTAGAAACTCCAGGAAACATTTGTCGCTAAGAGACAGCGATGTTTGGAAAGGGTAAGCTTCAGAGTCTGTGTAGGAGAACTACACCGACTATTAGCGTGCTAATCACAGCTTAGCTCATAGCTGGGGGCATTCCTTCAGTACAACCCAGCAGTCGGCAAACTTTAATGTCAGAAGAGCTATTTTTGAAAAGTTTCTGACCAAAATAAGTCTGTTTGAATCCTCAGGACACATTTAAGGCGTATAATGAAGCTGTCGCGGCTTGTTAAGTAGAAATTCGCCTCTCAGCATTACTAATAGGAGTAATGTATTATCAACAAAACACAACGATTATGAAATGAAGGGAATAACATTAGCATATACAGAGCTGCTTTGAAATAGAGTAGCTTTAAAGCTTTGCAGGCCTCTTTGAGTAGTATGTGTTTGTGCAGTTGACTCAAATTAAAGATCGTCTTCACTAATAATTCTAAGTAAAACGTATACTACAGTAAGCTTCACAGTAGTAAAAATTAATATAAAGGAGTTTAACTCCAGCTGCAATGACTAAATGACGTTCTCAGCCTTTGTACATTATATAATGTATTTGTAGTATATTTAGATATAGCAAGGCACAGTTGCTGTTCAAGTTTTTAAAGTTGTATCACTTCTGTCTCCACTCAGTAGTCCTTCCTTTTAAAGAATGATGAGCCAGCGGCGTGGGATCCATCTGGACCAATCAGAGCTGCTATGCAAAAAAGGATGTGGTTTTTATGGCAACACTGCTTGGCAAGGCCTGTGCTCAAAGTGCTGGCGAGAAGAAAATCAGCGAGAAAAGCAAAAACAGATTCAGGAGGACTGGGCACTTGCTGAAAGGTTTGTTTGCCTTCTTGTCTCCTATGTAAGACTACTCAGAAAAAGAAAAAAAAAGTTGTTAGAAGTTGTTCTGTTCTCTTACCTCTAGATTTACTCAGCTTCCTCTTACAGTTAGCTGTCCAGCTGCGTAGTCTTACAATTCTACTGTTCTTTTAAATTTTTTTCCTCACAGGTTGCAGAGAGAGGAAGAGGAAGCATATGCAAGCCGACAACAGAAGACCCAATCACAGCCTTCCATTACACCTTTTAGCAAGTTTGAGGAGAGAAAGACTAAAGAAAAGTCCAGCAAAGTCAACACGGTCACAAAGTTTTTTATTCCGTCCACAAAAACACCACCAAAAAAAGGTACGTACTGTAGCAAACAGGCAGCTGCTAGAAACTCTGGTAGGGCTTTATGTTGCAGCTCGGTAATAACATCCTGATAGTTTTGTAGCTTTAACATAGAAACAATAGTTTCAGAAATGCCACGAAATAATGAGGAGAGGTATGAGAAGTGTGACCAACGATTTATATCACAGTATGTCAGGTTATCGCCATATTGATGCTGCATGAGTGGGCCTTGATGTAGACTTACAATGAATCATTCAGGAGTTTGTGGAATTTTAAATGTTTTAATGTCATGAAAAACATAATTAAAACTAAAATAAAATAAATCCAAAAAACGATAAACATTCTACATTTAGGATCTGCTACAAAAATAAAATATTTAGTACAGAGAATAAGAATCAATTCTTAACAGGAGTCCTTTGATTTGATGTAATCCATCTTTTTGTTGTTACTGTATCCTTAAACATCTGGTTGGTTAGCATTGATTAGCTGCCCCACGCGCAGTGAAAGTGCAGTACGAGAGCAGCATGATCAGGAATTAAGTAAAAGGAGTCATTTTTAAAGCTAAAGGAATTAAGAAAAGAAGATAAGAAAAAAAATGGGGAAAAAATGAAAAAGAAGAAACTTCCAAACAGCAGATGAAGCTCCTCCATTGGTCACAAGTTATTTTGCTGCGACTCTGGTCTCGTTTCTTCATTCCACAGTCTTTCCTGTTCTTTCACGTAGTAATGCTGCTCCTCCCAGCTGTTGTGCTACCTGGCATGCTAGCATTACCCAGCATGTGAATCAGCAGTGTAATTATGTAAATGTGTCATTATTTGTTTGTTTCCTTTATGTTAAATTTAGTGGAAAATGATTAGAAACCTCAGTGAGAAGAGAATTCCCTCAGCAGGTATAAAGCTATTCAGTTAATAGAGTTTCCCTCTCAATACGCGCCTCAGGACTCTTTAACAGTCAATAATATGTTATGTATGCATGAAATTTTGACTGCCAAGCAAAACCAAGTAAAACTTTGGTTATAAATACAATAAAAACTATTTAAGCTTCTCCTCTTTCAAGAGTTGCCACGAAATCTGGTTAAAATAACTGAAAAATATGTGCAGTATTTGGATTAAAAATGTTAATATAGTGAATTTAATTATTGAAGTAGGCCGATAATAATGAGGTAAATTTGGCAGATGTTTTCATATTATGCTGTTATAAGCCAAATACCTTCAAGATTACTTTAAAGTTCTTGTAAACGTGAAGGTAATAATGTAAAAATTACGTTAAATCCTTTAATTAGTGGATGGACATTTTCTCTAATAATAAAAGTAGAAGCTTATAAAACCAAACATCAAGATGCATGGTTTTTATCTGGAAGCACTTTCTAGTTTCTGTAATAAATTGATACCACATTATTACCATGTTGTTACTGCGCTGCAATATGAAGTGCTATTATAGGTTTAGTCTATATGTTGTGTTTTTACACTGTTAAAAGTTGACAATGCTGTTGAGAAAACGATGATATAATGAAAATGAGCTTGTTTCAGTAAAAGTATTTCTTTGCCTTAATGCTTTACATTTTACCCGTTTAGCTGGAAAATCACTACACGCATAGATTTGTGAGTGGTGATCTTTGCCCTGTTGAAGAGACCTGTTTAGTTTAACCTAAATACAATTTGGTTGGATAAATGTGTTCTTTTTCTGGTACAGCACTAGCTGCTATATGCGGTTTTGAAATATTAGGAATACATGCTTGTATCTGTAACTGATTAAAGTGACATTAAATTATCATTCTGCAGATGTTCCTCCTTTTGACACGCAGTCTAGCCCCAGCCCCAGCTCATCCACAAGCCGACAGTCATCTGTGGACAGTGACATCGCGACACAAGAGTTTATTGATTTTCTTAAGCCTCTGAAGTCTGGCAGGGAGATCTTCAAACAGTGTCGGGCCTTCACTGAGACCATGGTCTACAAGAGGGTGGGTTTTGATTAGCTATACAAGACTCGACAAACTGTTAATGCAAAACCGTTACTTTAAAATTCAGTTTTTATTAATGTTCTTACTCAAATTCACACAACACTGGTGTAGCAGTTACAGTTAACCATGTCAAATCAGCTTCAACTCAAATGGTAAAGGCATTATTTTTGTGTTGTAAGGAAAGATTTACTTTTTTTAAACCCAAAAGTTGGGAAATCCCTGCGTTACAGCAGGTAAAACATGAAAAACAAATACAATGTCCTAAATCAAAGAAGTTCAGATTGGTATGAAGAATGAACTCGATTAAATAGAAAATACAAAAAACTGAATCTAAATAAAATACAGTTTGAAAATAAAATTTGAAGGTCTTTTGTGATAATCCAGAGTTGATTCAAACTGAAGTGAAATGGCAGCAGCGATGATGGGAGAGAATTTCCTCAGCAGATAACACAGTCACGCTCCAGTGGCAAGTAGTTTGAAGTTCAAGCAGAACTGCTAGTAAATGTTGTTGATCAGATGTATTATGAATGTATCCATTTAATATGCCCTTGTGTTTTCTGCAGGTAATATATTCAAGACTATCAAAGCTTTACACTCCAGTTATATCAAGGCTGAATTTATATTATTTCTTATTCCTCATTCAGGACATAGGAGCTGATGAGCTGTCAGAGTGCGTGCAGGACTCCTACCAGAACCTTTCAGAGCGCCTCCAGACCCAGTTCAAAGGTGCTGCTGCTTTACTCTTGCACCCAACAAGAATCTGCTTTAAATGAAAAATATTAACAGTATTACTGGGTATGATTTTGATTTAATATCTGCAGTCTCTGGGTTTCTCTTTGTAGGTTCGTCTGATCAAGTAGAGTGTATTATGGATGAAGTCGAAAAGTACATGATGACTCGTCTCTACAAGGAAGCCTTCTGTCCAGAAACAACTGATGATGAGAAGAAAGACCTCGCCATTCAGAAGAGGATCAGGTTCGCAGACAAAAGTCGTCACAACACTTAAAAGAAGATTTTTTTTTTTTTTTTTTAATAAATGTATTTTTTGATAATAACAAGGAAGTACTGCTGCAGGTAAAAACGCAGCATATTGTATACTCTTGGACTGAAGTACTGAATGATTTATTACAGAGCCCTGCACTGGGTCACCATTGAGATGCTGTGTGTTCCTGTAGATGAGGAGATCCCTGAGGTTTCTGACAGCGTAGTCAAAGCCATCACAGGTTTGTCCCATACTGGGTTATGTTTGAGAAGAACAAAACAGGACATCTCGCGCTCTCACAGAGGGTTTCCACCAGGAACATTTTGACACCTGGCTGATGATGTAGTCAGGGGGCTAGAGGGCTAGGAGTGGTGCTGTGCACACATTAGAAGAAAGACGGTACTTTTATTTTCCACTTACAGCGGAAAGAGACTACCCTCTGAAGTAGTCTGACACGCCATTGCGTCCAGATCACACGACTGATTTAAGATGACGTAGAAGCAAGACAAAGCTTTGCGGAGTCTCCTTTTCACTTGTTTCTTAAGTGCGGACTTTAAACTATATACCAATTTTATCAATTGTGTTGATTGGCCAAGTAAAGCCAGAGATAAATAATTTACGCCATGCTTTTTATCCCTTAGCTATAAAAGGCTGATGGGGTATTGTCGTCACCCTGCTGGGCGGGTGGGCGATGTGGACACCCAAGTTTGTAACTATCATAACTATTTATGTATGTAACTATTTCCTACTTTTTAAAAATGTATTTTATTTTTATTGATTGATTTGTTTTTTGTGATTTTTAGTTCAGTTGTGTTAACACAGTGAATCGAAAAGAGAAAATAACTGCGAGGTTGTGCTGAAAAGAATGATACCAAACAAGGAAATATAAGTAGTTTATAAATTTGAAATATAAAGGTGAAATCAAAAGTAGTCCGAAATGGTCAGTTATACACTAGATTCCAGAGTGTTAAACTACGTTGAGTGGTGGACATAAGTCAGAAAATGTTATTTATTCTCCTTTTTTTACTTCTGTGTAATTTTTTTCAGACTACTTTGGCATGTGTTAAAAATGAACTTGAACAGAGGGCTGATACGATACATCATCTAACCTAATGCTTGTAGCTTTTGTCCAAAGATGCTACTGATGCTTAGGACCTGCAGGATGCTGAGCTTGTATTACGCTGGTGGAAACCTTCCTTATAGTGCTGATATGACAAAACTTTCAGATTAATGCTCTGTTTGTCTTCTGTTTTGTTTCAGACGTGATCGAAATGGATTCGAAGCGCGTGCCCAAGAACAAGCTGGCATGCATTACTCGTTGTAGCAAGCACATCTTCAACGCTATCAAAGTCAGCAAGAAAGAGGCTGCGTCTGCAGACGACTTCCTCCCCACACTGATCTACATCGTGCTGAAAGCAAACCCACCGCGACTGCACTCCAACATCCAATACATCACCCGTTTCTGCAACCCTAGCAGACTCATGACTGGAGAGGACGGCTACTATTTCACCAATCTGGTGAGGAAATTAATACAACAAGTGCATTTATGTGGCTTATTGGTGTTTGTCTGTAGTTTTTCAGTTATAGTTTAGAGCTTTTAAGTTGTTTTGTGTTATTCTGACCTGTTTTCTATTATTTTGTGCTATGAGAGATGGCTGAGTCACAAACGTTCTGTAAAATTCAGTATCGTTCAGCAGGAATACAAAACTACAGCTTTTAAAGTTCAGTCATCACTTTTTAAAAACAGTTTCTGACAAAAATTGCCAAAATCCTTTTAGTTAGTGACATTTTTCTATTAAATCAGATTTCTTTTTCTTCGCAGCAACTTTTAATTCGATTTAATTCAATTTGCATAGATTAAAGATAAAATGCTCCAAAACAATTGAACCACCACAGTGTACAGATCACATGGATGTGTTCAATAGAGTTGTAAAAGAAGATGTCAAAGAACTCTGTGGTGGTACGCTGTACCTCCTCCTGATGTAATAATGGCAATAGTATTAATTAGGGAAAATTTCTGGCGAACATTTTCTTACTAGTCTAAATGAGGGGAAAAATTTAGGCTAACCAACTAGTAAAACTAAGAAACACTCAGGAAGTTAAATTTGAGAACAGTTTTATGGAAAATGTCAAAAATTAATATACCGCTTGTGTGTCTGTGCTTCACCTTGCATTGTGCATCAAGATTGTGTCAAGATTGCTCTCTTTTCACAGTTCTTAAATATTTGTTTTCATTTACACCCTCAATAGAGCATCCACAAATGGCTCATTTCCTTTGTTGTGTGGATGCCCTCAAAGGCATCCACACTATTGAGTTCCTGTTTCTCTTTATTGTGTGGATGCCCTAAAAGGGCTTCCACACTATTGAGTTCCTGTTTTAAACTTTATTCTTCAAGTTGCTGCCCCGTTTTTCAGCACTTAACTACTCCCTCAGTTTTCAGCCGATTTTCTCCGTTCAAACTCTAAACTGTTCTGCTATTTCTGCTAATTCCGGCTATATCTTTTGGTGTTTATTACTATTATACTTTTTAAAATATTACACTTTTTGTGTCCCATTGAAATGAATGGAAAACTTCCACAATTCTGCTAAAACTTGCTTGGTTTTGAAACTTAACTGCTTTCTCATACTTTCACCTAGAAACTCCATTCAAACTTTAAAATGTTCTCAGATTATTGGGCTATTCCTGTCTGATTCAGCTTTTTCAGATCTTCTACCGTTTTAATCTTATCTCTCTTTAAGTTTTCAGTTGCAAAATTGTGATTTTTCAGAAAATACATGCGTTGCTATGGTTGCTATGCAATTAAGTCAGAGTGAGTGCTGGTCCGTTCTGAATTTTCTCTTCATGTCTAAACAACTTCTTGCTACTCGCTCAATTTCCACTCAACCCCCACAAATTATACATCAAAACGTAGGTATTTTTGCTGGCTTTCAGAAAATGTCACTATCTTTATTGTGAGATTTACCGTTTTTTCGCAATTTGCCTCGGAGTGACACAAGGTTTGACAACTCCCCATTCAAAGTCTATGGGGAGGTTTTGAAATTCAGAGCTGAAATTCTGTAACGGGAGGCATTTTCAAATCGCCATATCTCTTTAACAAAGCAAAGTTAGGACATCAGGCTTGTGCCAATATATCTTCAGACACTGCTGACACAGTGGAAGCAGTTTTTACAATTATCTTACCGTTGAGCAATGAATTACGTTTGTTTGAGGGGTGGAAATCGGTCCTCCTCTCAGTTTTCAAACTCCGAAAATGAAGCCGTTTCTTCTCTCGTCATATCTCCGCGACAGAGTTACAAAGAGCAATGAAAATCGCAGTCAAAGTCCGCTGATTCACCCAGTACAATTATGCTGCTAGCCCTCCTAGTTTTTGAGTTACACGACGTTTTGTAACTCCAAAAAACGGCGCTTTTCGCCTCTCACCGCGATCTATTTCTGATTGCTGATGTCTTTGTTTTTCAGCCGCCCACACCCTTTCCAGGTGGCGCAATCAGTAATGACACGGCTCTGCAGCTCAAAGGTCGTGGGTTCAATCCCACCTTGGTCAACATTTTTTTTTTTTTCTTTTTCACTACAAATTGATACAGTATCACAGACCTGTAATTTATATTGCTAATTTATTACAATTCCGCAAAGTTTTATGATTTTAGCAGCTTTTCTAATATGGACCTCAGATTCTTGTTAACACTCCATGGCAGAAATACATACAAGTACACAGCCTGATGAAGCAGACAGAAGCAGTACCTCTGATTGGTGGACTGAAATTGAGCAGAACCAGGTTGTTCTGTGCTGATAACATTTCTTTCAGCTAACAGTTAAACTTTTTTAACTCTTTCCAACACAAATTTCAGTTTTTTCACCCCTTTTAGCAAAATTTTCAGTTTTTTCTGCTGTTTTCAGAAAAAAACTTTTCATCAGAAATTCTGCTCATTCACCTCTTTTCAGCGCAACGTTCTGCTTCTTTCCGTCTTTTCAGCCCAAATTCTGCTTATTCACCTCTTCTGCAAAATTTTCAGCCTTTTCACCTCTTATCAGCACAAATTTTAGCTGTTTTCAGAAAAAACCTCTTTTGAGCAGAAATTCTGCTGATTCAAATCTTTTCTGCGCAACTTTCTGCTTCTTTACCTCTTTTCAGCAGAATTTCTGCTGATTCACATCTTTTTCTGCAGAATTTTCAACCATTTCACCTCTTATCAGCACAATTCTCAGCAGTTTCTGCTCATTTCACCTTAATTGTCAGTCTCTCCATCTCTCTTCTTGTGAGATTGAGTTTGGCTCAGTGAGATGACTAGCCCCTTTGAGATCAGGAGGGCTGGGTTCGAATCCTGCTCATGGCAAAATTTCTTTTCACCTCTTTTCAGTATCGTCTTGATGCATTCTCAATCATACAGGAAAATAAATCTCCAAAAGTTGAATCTGTTCATCTGGACGTAGCGTTTTGTGGGAGAAACATTTCGTCACTCATCCAAGTGACTTCTTCAGTCTCAGCTGACTGCATGTTTCCCCAAACCTTATAAACAGTACATTTGCATAATGACTGAAACCAGCCCACTGAAGGAACAATGGGCTGTGAGGTCAGTTCCTTAATCATAATTATGCAAATTTCCATGACCATTGATCAACAATCACTGACCAAAACCCAGTGATCAAAGAACACTGATCAATGGCCATGAGTACCATTCACAGAGAGTTGGGGAATGGCTGCAATCACAGTGTTGTAAGATGGCGAAAGATGTACCCTTAGGCCCCCTCCTCGATTCAGAGATGGTCTTTCCCTCTTCACGTAAATGGCCTCCTTGACTCCACGCTCAAACCAGCGTTCCTCCCTGTCCAGGATGTGTACATCCTCATCATTGAAAGAGTGTCCACTAGCCTGTAGGTGTAAATAGACTGCAGAGTCCTGGCCTGATGAGGTGGCTCTTCTGTGTTGTGCCATCCGTTTCGCTAGAGGTTGTTTGGTTTCCCCGATGTATAAATCCTGGCAATCCTCCTGGCACTTAACAGCGTACACTATGTTACTCTGTTTGTGTCGGGGGAGCCGATCCTTGGGGTGGACCAGTTTTTGGCGCAGCGTGTTTTGGGGTTTAAAAGCCACAGAGACCCGGTGTTTAGAAAAAATGCGTCTCAACTGTTCCGATACTCCTGACACATATGGGATCACTACAGGTTTTCGCCTGGGCAGCGGTTGTCCTTCTCTCCTGGATCGGCTGGAGCTTTCTTTAGGTGCCTTTCCCGCTTTGACAAAAGTCCAGCTGGGATAACCACATTTACTCAGGGCCTTCTTGATGTGCTCTTTTCAGTAGAAATTTTAGCTTTTTTTTTTTTACCCCTTTTCAGTATAATTTTTGGCTTTTCACCACTTTTCAGCAAAAAACTTCTGCTTCGTCACCTGTTTTCAGCAGAATTTTCAGTTTCTTCACCGCCATACAACTTTTTGCAACTTTTCAACTTTTTCAGCCTTTTTCAGCAGACAGCTTCAGCATTAAGGCATCCACACAGCATTTTCGCAGGAAATGCAAATTTTTCTAGTTTTCCTTGAGTTTAACTGAAAAAAATACTAGCATGATAAAAACAACAGATTCACCAAATATGCACATAAAGATGAAGCAAACGATCTCTGTGTCTCCAATAAATGTAAAATCACTGAAATCATATTCTGAACTGATATTTTAAATCAAATTAAAATATGAAGGGAATCTGGTCAGAAGATATGAGGAGGCTCCGTGCATGTGATTTGTAAGTGGGGGATGTCTTCATGCCTGAATTTAATCTGAAACATTTAAATCACGGATGACATCCATGGTTGAGATTTCTTTTCTTACCGACTCTTTACTTCCTGTCTCCCCAGTGCTGCGCAGTGGCCTTCATTGAGAAATTGGATGGCCAGTCTCTGAACCTGAGCTCTGAGGAGTTTGAGCTTTACATGTCGGGCCAGGCGTCCCCACACTGGCCACTCACCTCCGGAGCCACCTCCTCCTCCAGCAACACCGCTCTCAGTCAGGTCCACAAAAGGCTGGATCTGCTGACGGGGCTCGGGGAAAGGCAGGAGCGCGTCATCGAGAAGGCTCGCCAGCTGGAGAGTGACCTCATTGACTGGACCGATGAAGTGGAGCAGAAAGTGCAGAGCGTTCTGGAGAGTTTTCCACCCGACATGCAAAACCCTCCTGCACCCACAGCGAGTGGGACTGCAGCAGCTTCATCAGCAATAGACTCTGATAATGTTGAGAATGAGC
Source organism: Oreochromis niloticus (assembly GCF_001858045.2). Classification (NCBI taxonomy): domain Eukaryota; kingdom Metazoa; phylum Chordata; class Actinopteri; order Cichliformes; family Cichlidae; genus Oreochromis; species Oreochromis niloticus. The sequence continues at coordinate 23,798,244 of NC_031979.2, forward strand.
TCCTGCCACCACCACTGCAGCCACAAGTGTTTGCTGGTTGATATAAAGCTTTACTCCACCCTGACCCTTTTCCCTCCAGCTGTCTGATACAGATCCCTTTCAACACTCCCAGAATCTTTGCTCCATCCACCCTTTTCTTGTAGAAGCCTTGACGCTAGACCCTACAGCAATGTCACTTTCAAATGAAAAGAGAAGTTTGTTATTTTGGGGTTGTGCGTTTATTTGCTTTTTTGGAGAAAGTAAGATGAAGCTTGATGCCACTCTCGTGTCTGAACAGTAAATATTAAGCTGCTTAGCCATGAAAATGTTTTGTTGTAAATTAGTTTGTAGAAAAACCAAAGCGTAGGAGCTTTCGTACAGATCAGCAGTTCATTGGTGGTGAATTTCTTTCACCTGTGGACACGGCTAGGCTGGCTGCAGCTGCCAGAGTGGTATGAATGCTCCTGACTCTCCACCAGAAAGCAAATAAGAGTATTTACTAAAATTTCAGATTATTTTGAACACCAGGGAGCATGAGGTCGATTCCTGGAGGCCAGCAACACTCAGTCAGGGGTCTGTCACTGTTACAGTCTGCTCCTGTTAAAGTTTTAGACTTGCTGATATCCTCAATCCAGCTGTGCAGTGGAAACAGAGCGACTCCATTCCAAGTTCTTCCGAAACACATCTGCTTGTCACCCACTGTGGCATCTTCAGTACCTCAGCTCTTCTTCGCCATTTTATGTACAGAGAGGATAAAATGGATGATATTTAAACATGTATAATAACTCTCAAACTATCAGATGAGGATTTATTTTAAGCGTATGTCTCCGGGCTATGTAGGCTCTTAATTCGCAAGTCGTATCTAACAAACAATTTTCATTACACTTTATATAACACTTTAGATGGGCGGGGTGGGGGTAAGTGAGGTGGTAGGGAACTCCCAATGATGCAATAACCAACTTGCCGCTCTCTAAAACTCTGAAACTCCAGCTCATGTTTGTAATGTGTGCTGTGTTTAGTGTGCGTTTCACAACCCTTCACAGAAATAGCCTGAAAAAAGAAGTGTGTGCGTGAGTCGAGAAAGTGTGTATGTGTGTTGCATGTTCTAGCAATGTTGACAAATCCTCCAGTTACACCTGTAGAAATACTTTTTTTTTCAAGGCTGACCTCATTCCAGTCATAAGCTGGATGTACAGAAGTGATTTTATTTTTCTATACGGTGTTGGTTAATCCTCCCTCTGGATGAAGTAGGAGACGATAATCCTGTAATATTTACAGTAGATTTAAAAAAAAAAATAAATCTTTGCTCGAAGATGTATACAGTTTAATGATTGAGTCATTGACGTCTTAAGAGAGCGTCATGAGCAGGTCTGCTGAAAGAAGGTGAATGAATTGGGCACAAAAACCAGCACGATGCTGTTTACCTGTAAGAATGAGGCAGAATCACTCCAGAGGCTCATGGCTTCTCTAGTGCAGGAGAATTTAGATAACTAGTTAAATTTATTTCAAGGCACTTTTATTTGCTTTTAAAGCACTTTGTTCAAGATTGAAGAAGGTAATTGCGCGCATTATTTGATAGTATAGTAGTTAAAAGCATCTTTGTTGCACAGATTTAGTTGGACTGTCCTTTTTTAATTTCTCAGTCTTAAAGTGAAGAAAGCTTTTTAGGAAAGTTTGTTTGAATTATGTGAGGCGCATTTTTCCTTTTCTCGCAAGCTAATGTTTCCCTTTTCCTACCAGGTTTAACGTTTGTTTTTAGTTATTGAGAATTTGTAACAGTGCAGTCAGTGTTTGGCTGCCGTCAAAATTCACTTTGAGAAAAAGCTCTTAATGCAGACATAAACTAACAGCTTGAATAAATTCTTATTGCACTGTATGCAGAAGCCATTTATCAGGTATTTAAAAACATTTTAAACTGCGTCTTTGTTACCTTATAGGTTTGTTATTGTGTGACATGGGAGAAATGAACAGAATACTGTCTTTTATTTAAATGTAACTTATTGGGGCAGTATTGGTATATTTGCATCTATGGGTGTGTGATTAATAAAAACAGAAAAGTCAGATGGACTGTTGTGGTTCCTTTTAATTTTTTTTTTACATGACACTGATGGTCAAGATTTTGCAAGTCAGGAATGAAGTGGAATTAACCCAGAATTTTAGCTGTGTCGACTGTTCTGTATGATATCTGGGAAAGGGGGGATACTTACTTTAAGGGTGGCTTCTTGGCAGCATATCTTAAGGATGTGTTTTTCATGACGTGGCTGGTGATCTGCTGTTGATAGCGTTTTAGGCCTCTCACTTCTTCTTTTGCCCTCCACTTGTCCAATTTCCTTAGATTTGTAAGGACACACTCCATACCCTGCTGAGGTTTCAATCACCTTTTTGGTGCAAAAAATAATATTTAGTGGCTTTCAAACTGTTTTATCTTTGGTATTTTTCCATTATTTTCACAGATTGAACCAAAAAATGTTTCTGTGACAGGCTGCTAATAACAAAATGCCTAAAGATACAATTTAAAAATGGTCCTTAGTTATGTTGTCTGTAACAAAAAAAGAGAAAAAGAAAAAACCACATTCCTGTGAACATGGTCAGGTATAAGGAATGGACTAAAAACCAAAAGCGAAACCTAGAAAGCCTCAAGAACTGTTGCTTAAGACCTCTTGGCTCAAAGAAAAAACCAAAGAAAAGAAAAAGAGAACAAGAAAACACACCCTTCCACTGAAAATGAAGCACTGACAGTTTTTCACTGGAAGGGTTCAAATGAGCTAGAAAGAATAATGCAACAAATAATATTTTACAGTTCGGGAGTTCAGCTCAACAGTGCAGTGAATCAGTGGATTGTATAAAAACCTCATGGAGTTTCATTCTATTAATTATACACTTATTAATAATGTAGGTAAACTGCTTTAGGATCAAGCTAAGTTAAACCCATGCGAATTGCAGCCTCCTCCTCCTGTTTTTAACTAAGAGGGTTTAACTAACCTCTGTAAACTCTAGAGATGGTTGTGCGGGGAAAATCCCAGCAGATTAGTAACTTCTGAAAATGCAGTGGTAAACAGTTTTTTTTTTCACTCTTCACTGCACTATCTAATAATACCAGAAAAAGCCCCCAAAAATATATTTAAAAGAATGTAGGAGGATACAACAGTGAGTGGCTACATCTACCTAAAAAAAACATGGTGGAGGCTCTGTCATGGCCACTATCTGGAAAATAACTGATTGGCAGCAGCTTAATATTTTCACACTGCCAATTCAGTAAGACCATACCTGGATTAAAAGACAACACACACACACACACACACACACACACACAAAATGTGACACTATCAGTCATGGACAATAGTGTCCTTCCAGAAGCCTGGAGAACTATTCCTGAAGACTACTTAAAGAAATTAAAAGAAAACTGCCTCAGACAGTTTGGACTGTGTAAAAGAATACAGGTCATCATACTAAATATTAACTGTCAAGCTTGTTAGAATTGTACGAATTTTATTTTTGGCTCATATGCTGTATTTCCGTGTAGATTTCCACATTTCAATAAATCACTGGACCTATCTCCCATTTTCCTGGCTAAACATAAAGGTACGAGGGTGACTCATGACTTTTACACAGTGCTGTAAGAAAAAAAAGCTCGTAGCAGACTACCGCATCAGTACTACAATAATAAAGTGTAAAATTTGCATTATTTCAATTAGCTTGATACAACAAATAAACAGAATTGTTTGCTAATTCTAGAAAATATCAAGTTTCCACATTAAACAGATGAAGAAAAAAAGTGTAGTTGGGGAGGACTGTTCTTTAATTTGCCACATAATGTGGTTTACCATGAAACTAATTTTAGCCTACGGTAGAGAATTGTTTGGAAAAGAGAATGTCCTCATGTGTTGCACCCCGAGGGGGGGGGGGGGATATTTTCACTTCTCCTTTTAGTAGAAATGAATAAATACTCGATCGGCTTCTGTTTCTTGAAGAGTCTCCAACATGGACAAGCTCATCTCTCTCTTTGGTGAGTTTTCTTCAGCTCATTTAATGAAAGTATACTTTTAACTACTGACCTGATGTAACTGTCATTTAAACTTGATTATTTTCTCTTTCAGTTTTTTCAGCACTCTCACAGATTGTAGTGTCTCATGGTATGAGCCAAATATTCTTTACAAATATACTTTAAATTTGCACAGATATTATTTTGTCACTTTTTTAGAAGTGATCTCAGGATTTACACTCATTACCAAAATAGACGCTTTAACTGTATTCTTTCTTTCTGCAGTTCACACTGAGGCATCTTTCAGAGCCAACATTGAGTTGGTGTCAGAACATTCGAGGATCTTCTCGGGGGAGAGAGCCCGCCTGAGATGCAGTATTCCTGATGTGCACAGGTCTAACTGGACTTACCTGTGGTTCAGGGGGTCTGAGGAGCTCTCACAGACTGGGGAGGAATTAAATCTGTGGAATACCAAAGTTCAAGACAGCGGGAAATACTACTGCCAAGGAACAAGAAATACAAAGGTGGGAAAGATTCGCACCCAGCAAAGTGTCCCTGTGGAGCTCAAGGTGGACGGTAAGATCTGTTTGTCTGCATGAAAGAAATATAATTGCTTTGCAAGTTAGGCTTCTTTCTTCCTGTTTAATCCTAACACTGGAGCATCTATAAGCTTCTTTTCAACTTTAGGTTTTCTGTGCAGCTTACCTGAAACATGCTGTGAATGATGGTAGCACTTCTTAATACAGCCTGCAACTTATACTGTGATTTTCTAGGGTTTAATATATAATTATTCTTCTATAATTCTACTGAAAATGTCAATTTGGTACAACAAGGACTTGTTTTGTTTGGGATTTTTTGTACTTATGTGGTATCTTTGAGGTACAAACTTTGTTTCCCCACCTTATGTTATAACTAGACAGTATATCAGGGGTACAGGCTGTATTATAGAGTACCTTAACCTCCCCTTCTTGCATTGTAGCATTATGCACTATTGTTAGATGTTATTACATTAAATGTTAGGAAATTAGTGAATTTCTCCCATTGCTTTACTAATGTAAGATTGGAAGTTATTCAGAGGTAACTCTGTGGTGTTTCCGTAGGTGGCTGGGCGATTCTGCAAGTCCCACGACATCCTCAACTTGTTGGGAGCACATTGGAGGTGACATGTCGTGTCAGAGAGAACCCCCGACTTGAAGAGATTATTTTGTACAAAGACGGCGTTGAAGTAATGAGGCAAAATGGTCACAAGCCAGATTTCTACCTGAACAACTTGAGCCTTGAGGACCTAGGAGTATATTCTTGCAGGGCTTCTTGGGATGTGAGTGGACGAACACACTCGGTCACTTCTGCTGGCACTCATGTACAGATCTTAGGTGAGATTACACCGAATTGTGTGTTCTTATCTTAGCTGTGGTGTAGTTAAAGAAATGGCAACATGCTAATCAAGATAATATGCCTAGAAGTGCTTCCATCTTTACACCGAGTGCTAAACTTGGTGTCTATCGACCTTCTCCTTTAATGCTGAGCAAGAAAGCCCATATTTCCCACAATGTTAAGTTATTCCTGTTAGTACAATTAAACATAAATATTCTTAGCCTCATGACCTACCACTTGTTTCTTTCTTAAATTAAACCAATGTCTTCTGTCACAGAGGTTCTGTCACAGCCAATTTTGGAGATCATCCCCAACTATGATACTAAGCTGAAGAGGATGAAGCTCACTTGCCATGTGCAATACAACGCCCCTGCTCCTGCCCCTCCGATAGACTTCTATTTCTACAAAAATAACAGGCGACTGGGACCTGCAACCACTGACAACTATAATGTAGTGAAACAGACTCCGGGGCTGTACAGCTGCAAGGCCAGGGTGCCTCAGTTGGACCTCTCGAAATCCAGTGAACCCAAAAACTTTGGACTAAGAGGTATTTTAAATTTAATTTACCCCAGCATTTGTTTTTCACTGATAAGCCCCAAACTTCCTAATGAACTTCTAAAAATGTGATACTTTGTGTGTAACAGTTGCACAGCCTCAGAGGCCATCTCATCTCTGACCCAACGGAACCTGAGAAGATGCCACCTGTTCATCCTGGACTCCAAAGGCCAGTATTTCACCGTGCTTCAGCCACAGACGACTTCCCACCTGCTGCTGCTTCATTACCAACCTAACATGTCTGGGGACACAGAAGATGTTACACACTGAAGAAAAACAATGGTTCACAGTGAACCATCAGTTCTGTGTTACTGACAGCTTCCATTACAATAGCTGGCCTGCGTTGCTTTTGGTAAGGGGTTATGTGTCATAGCCCTGTAATCAGCCCTTAGTAAACATAGTAACTGATAGGCAATAAACCAGTAAACATACACAACATATGATGTACTGGCTGGTTTACCAAAACATTTCTTATTACTTTCACTGAAACCAGCTAATTGTCTTCTATCATATTTCTGATGAAACAACACAGTTACAGGCTAATGCAGGAGAGAAACATCATTTAGCTAGCGCACCCACGTTATTAGCGTTACCCAAGGATAACCTGAATTAACTCCCCTTATTTGGTCACGTTACTTTAAATAAGTATCAATTTTATATAAATCTATATACTGCTCGTCTACCGCTCTCACCTGAAACGCAGCAAAACAGCAGTTCTGTGTTACTGACGGTGCTACTATTATAAGGGATTACTTTGTCACTCATTTGTCTGAGCCGCCACTGCCACCTACTGGCGAAACTAAATATGGCCTTAGCATCAAATCAGTTGAGAGCAAATGAGCTTTTCACTCTGTGCTATGATGTCAACTATTGTCACAACAAAAGCAAAAAAAAAAGTGATTCGGGGGGGCACATTAAAAGAAGTTCATCAAATTCTGAGACTTTTTTTAACACTTAAAATACTCAGGGTGCCACACAGCCTCTCTATGACAACGTAGCATACATTACAAACCATATCCCTCTACTAATCACGCTGGGTCATTGTAACAGTTCTGTATTGACCTGAGCAATTTTCATCTTTTTGAACTATTTCCAGTTAACAAACATCAAACGCTGTACCAGAATTGTTGGAAATATCTAACACATACATGTTAAAATCAAATAAAGTATTTCACAAAATGTTATGTACTGCTGGATTTTATTTTCTGTGAACACAATTTCTTTTTACAGCTCCATATTTGAGCAGGACTTCTTATATATTACAATCACTGGTTTAATAAGACACAGGGGTGCAGTCATTTTTTGACAGATTTACATTAAGATTAATAATGCACCTATCGGTGATGACTATTTTAACACATTTGTCTTTTCTATTTATCACTTTTTCCATACATGTTCACACAGCTTAGGTCATTATAGGTGAAAACAACCAAAAAGGAAGCAGCGGTTAAATCGTGAGAAAAAAGTGGGACCCAAAACGAAGGAGCTTCTTTTTGTTTCATGCAAATGAGGCAAGGGTGACACTGGGTCAGGGCACTGACTTGAAGGTTAACTGAAGGAATCAGTAGAGGAACACGGTAATCTTGCTGACAAATAGATAAACAGCACTGATCATATTTTCGTGCTTTACCTTTTGCGTTGGTAGCTGAATGATAAACTTCTGCACGATCTCTCACTTACTGCTGCTACTTTTAATTAGGATGCTTTAACATAAGGAGGCATTGCATGTGTACATAAATGTTGGGTAAATTATACATTTTTTATGCTAAATATTGAACTTTTACACTTTTATCATTTAAAAAAACTTCCTTTCTTCTATCTGGATAACTGGAGATTCATTTATTTACTACTTGTGAATGCCATCTTCCAATAATTAACTCAGTGGTATTTCTTGGGATGCTTTACTCACTGAGTGTCTTTTTAAAAAAACAATTGGACTGTATTTAACCATTATGTTTAACTAGGGTGGTGTCGATCAAAACTTTGGAGCGCTACTCTGCAGCAGCATTGGTGTGTGGCGAGTACTATCCCTTCTTAAGAAGAGGCTAGGCAATAATAGAAGACGTGCAGACCAGCATGTACACTAGGACCACCAGTATTCAGACTTTGTGATAGTAAGCACAAAGTGTGTATCACGGCTTGTCTGAGTAAAGCAGAAATCCAGAGAAGATGCTGTTGTCCTCACTGCTGGCATACGCTCCATTCCAGTCTCTGAGCGTCTCCATCCACACCTGATAGACACATATGTACAAATGCTGTTCATAGACTTCAGTTCAGCATTCAGCACAATCATTCCTCAGCACCTGATTGGAAAACTAAGCCTGCTGGGCCTGAACACCTCCCTCTGCAACTGGATCCTGGACTTTCTGACGGAGAGACCTCAGACAGTCCGGATCAGTAACAGCATCTCCAACACCACCACACTGAGCACTGGAGCCCCTCAGGGATGTGTGCTCAGCCCACTGCTGTTCACTCTGTTGTGGGCAGAGGGGGACAAATTTTGTCTGGGATAACTACCTTGGCACAACACCTGGTTTGGCAGCATGTGGCGAGGCTCCAAATGCTTTTAATGTGAACTCCAGACCGCTGACAAGTATCGTACTCAACAGCCGCTTTATCAGATGACGCATAATGCTCCGACGTGCTAAGGTCACTACATGGGTTACTCCATGTCACAAGTTTTTTGAGGTGCTTTTGTGATATTTAATAGATCGGATTACTTTTTTTTTCTCCCCGATATCCGATCCAGTAATTTAGGTCAGGGTCGGACCGATATCAATACTGTATAGCGGCTCGGTCCATCCCTAGGTTTTACTGTCATCGTTTCTAAAGAACTGATATATATACATACATATAAAACATACTGTACATACACATCTATAAAAATATTTTGACTAAAAACCTGCATTCTATCAGAAAGCCACCAGATGGCGATAGCTCTGATTATAGAAATCCACATGAAAAGCTTTCATTCTTGACCTTTTTGAACACTGCTGAGTTTGACAAGTTTGTTATTTTTGGGTTGTGCTTCATTTGCTTTCTTGGAGAGAGTAAGATAAGAGGCTTGATGACACTCTCATGTCTGAACAATAAATGTAAAACTGCGAAATGTTTTGTTGTAAATTAGTTTGTAGAAAAACCAAAGCGTCTAAGCTTTCGTACAGATCAGCAGTTCACTGGTGGTGGATTTCTGTCACCTGTGGACACGGCTAGGCTGGCCGCAGCTGCCAGAGTGGTATGAATGCTCCTGACTCTCCACCAGAAAGCAAATAAGAGTATTTACTAACATTTCAGATTATTTTGAACCACAGGCAGCACAAGGTAGATTCCTGGAGGCCAGCAACACTCAGTCAGGGGTCTGTCACTGTTACAGTCTGCTCCTGCTAAAGTTTTAGACTTGCTGATATCCTCAATCCAGCTGTGCAGAGCGGCTCCATTCAAAGTTTTTCTGATACACATCTGCTTGTCACCCACTGTGGCATCTTCAGTACCTCAGCTCTTCTTCGCTGTCAATGGAAAATTGTACTTAGTAGTCAGTATAAGCTTTTAATGATATAAGTTTGCATATGATAGAATACTGTATGTTGACCTCTGATGACTTAGACTGTTGTCCACTACAAGACTGTTTTATAAATTCTTTCTCACAGCGATAATAGCTGAACAAGCAGGAAGAGGAGAGCTGGACACTCTTATCTGCGCTCTCTAACAAGAAGAAGGGCTGCGTCCTTCTGAATCTCACAACACACACACATACACCTGAACCACTCTTATCTTCACTCCCTATGCACTAACATTCCTCTGCCTATGAATAGACGTATTCACTGTTGTATTGCTTTGTATATAAATAAAGACCAGAGCGGTAACAGGGCGTGCATCACAGGGCCCCCACTCTGGTGTGAGCGTTCTGTGACCGCCCTTGTATACAAGTGAAAAACACAGCGTCTGTGTGTGTTTCTACCCTTAGACTCTTAGCTGAAGAAGTGTCTTTAGAATAAATCTCTTGACATTCGCCCTTTTATGTACAGAGAAGATAAAATGGACAATATCAGATGAGGAACTATCAGGTTGGAACTATCAGATGAGGATTTATTTTAAGTGTATGTCTCCGGGCTATGTAGGCCCTTAATTCCCAAGTTGTATCTAACAAAGTAATGGGCAGGGTGGGGTTAGTGAGGTAGTGGGGAACTCCCAGTGGTTGTTTGTAATCTGTACTGTGTGTGTGTGTTGCATGTTCCATTAATGTCGACAAATCCTCCAGTTACACCTGTAGAAATACTTTCTTTTTTTTCATGGCTGACCTCCAGTCATAAGCTGGATGTACAGAAGTGATTTAATTTTTCTATACAGTGTTGGTTAATCCTCCCTCTGGATGAAGTAGGAGACGATAATCCTGTAATATTTACAATAGATTAAAAAAAAAAACTTGAACGCTGCTCGAATGTATGCAGAAGCCATTTATCAGGTATTTAAAAACATTTTAAACTGCGTCTTTGTTACCTTATAGGTTTGTTATTGTGTGACATGGGAGAAATGAACAGAATACTGTCTTTTATTTAAATGTAACTTATTGGGGCAGTATTGGTATATTTGCATCTATGGGTGTGTGATTAATAAAAACAGAAAAGTCAGATAAAGTCCTAATTTTTTTTCTCACTTCTTCTTTTGCCCTCCATTTGTCCAATTTCCTTAGATTTGTAAGGACACACTCCATACCCTGCTGAGGTTTCAATCACCTTTTTGGTGCAAAAAATAATATTTAGTGGCTTTCAAACTGTTTTATCTTTGGTATTTTTCCAATATTTTCACAGATTGAACCACAAAATGTGTTTCTGTGACAGGCTGCTAATAACAAAATGCCTAAAGATACAATTTAAAAATGGTCCTTAGTTATGTTGTCTGTAACAAAAAAAGAGAAAAAGAAAAAACCACATTCCTGTGAACATGGTCAGGTATAAGGAGTGGACTAAAAACCAAAAGCGAAACCTTGAAAGCCTCGAGAACTGTTGCTTAAGACCTCTTGGCTCAAGGATAAATCAGAGAAAAGAAAGAGAGAACAAGAAAGCACACCCTTCCAGTGAAAAACTCCCAGTGATTAATTTTCACTGGAAGGGTTCAAATGAGCTCGAAAGAATAATGCAAAAAATAATATTTTACATTTTGTGAGTACAGCTCAACAAAAGCTTATTTTAAACATGTGCAATGAGGTTGTGGTATTTTTGGCAGTGAACTGTATAAAAACATGGAGTGTCATTCTATTTATTTATATATCTTATAATATCTTAATGTAGATAAACTGCTTTAGGCTCAATCTAAGTTAAACCCATGTGAACTGCAGCCTCGGTCTCCTGTTTTTAACTAAGTGGTACCTGGTGTAGTCTTCTGCTGCCATAGACCATCTGCTTCGAGGTTTGATGTGTGTCATAGATGCTCTTCTGCCGAAGAGTAAGTGTCTACATCCATCTGAAAAAGACGGTGGAGGCTCTGTCATGGCCACTATCTGGAAAATGACTGATTGGAAGCAGCTCAATATATTCACACTGCCAGTTCAATGAAAGCATACCTGGATTTAAACAACACACACAACACACACACACACACACACACAATGGGACACTATCAGTCATGGGTTGGCCTCCCCACAGCCTGAACCTCAGCATTACTGAATCCAAAGAAGAGCTTTCAGTGTCCTTCCAGAAGCCTGGAGAACTATTCCTGAAGACTTCTTAAAGAAATTAAAAGAAAACTGCCTCAGACAGTTTGGACTGTGTACAAGAATGAAGGTCATCATAGCAAATATTGATCGTCAAGCTTGTTAGAATTATACAAATTTAATTTTTGCCTGATATGCTGTATTTCCACATTTCAATAAATCGCTGGACCTATTTCCCATTTCCCTGGTAAAATATAAAGACACGAGGGGTGACTCATGACTTTTTGCACAGTGCCGTAAGAGAAACAGCTCATAGCAGACTACCGCATCAGTACTACAATAATAAAGTGTAAAATGTGTATTATTTCAATTAGCTTGATATAACTGTAACTACAGGGGTCCAACAAACAATGGCGAAACATCATATTGATGTCTTCGGAAGATTATTTCTCTCTCTCTTATTTTCTTCAGACACCGTGAAAACTAAAGAAAACACAAAGTTTAAAACGTAAATATCTCTGAACCTATCAAAGTCTCTCATGTTAGTGTCAATAAACAGTCTTGAGCTAGCGGAACAGGAAAAATGCAATATAACGGATATTACTGAAAATATCTTCTTATCCAGGGGCGGATCTAGAGAAATTTTCTTAGGGTGGCATGAGGGTGGCAAAGAAATCAAATAGGGTGGCAAAATCAAAGCCATGTTTTCCCCCCAAACACATATGCAGGTGGTTACATATGGTTAAAATGATTCAAATGCAGTAAGTATACACGTTATAGTCTATAACTTAATTATTGTCTGTAGCCCACATAATTACACACTTTAGTTACATAAAACATGTGAGTTTTGATTTCATGTACTATATAGCCTGTATAATAAATAAATAAATATGTAGCCCAATAAGTATAAAATCCAGAAAGCTACACAACATGGGGCGGTTCATTTACAAACACAAGTCTAACTTAAGTTTCACACTGTTTTTTGTTAGAAAACAATCACATTGTTACAGCTTAAATTACACAAAATGTCAGAAATCTGCACTGTCATGAACATAAATTTAAACCTAATTTTTCACAATTTGTTGGATTAACCCTCCGAGGTCTGAAATACAACCGACCATTTTTGACTACTTTTGAGTTTACGTTTGTATTTCACCCTCAGATTGTTTCATTTTATTTTTTTCCCCCTTGCCTTGTTTGGTATCACTCTTTTCAGCTCAACTGAATTTAGTTGTTTTTTTCACTGACATACTGCATTAGTATTACTGATCTGAAATCACAGAAAGAACTTAAAATCCTAGTAGTATTTTTTTACTGTAAAAAATAACACAGACATGTTGAGTAAATTTTTATAACTTGAAATGCAAATATAAAATGTACATTTTGTAAACATATACAACTATTTATCTAAAAATGCAGCCAATACACCTGCCGTTTTTTTTTTGTTTGTTTGTTTGTTTGTTTTGTTTTTTCATTTTCTACAACCATTTAAAAATATTACTAAAACTAAAATGAGAGAACAATCAGGTGTCGCAATAAGATGCCCCACAAATGGTGTGTGCCAGTTAAAAAAAAAAAAAAAAAAAAAGTTTGTCCACCAAAAGACAGAGGAGAACAGCACAGGGATAAACCTGCAGGCCTGACAACAGGAGGTATCACTCCGCTGGCTTTCTACTTAGTGACAGTGTTTACGTTGCAAATGTGCCTTAGTGACATTCATTAGTGCCCTCACTGACACACAAGACAAAACAACGACTACACAACAGAACAACTACACAAGACAACACAACACACTAAGTATACACTCCACACTAAACGTCACACATCTCCCACATCTAAAAACTCTCTCGCTCTCTCTCTCACTCGCTCGCTCTGTCACTCCCAAAACTTTTCCCTCTTCCTAAACAACCAAATCCCACATGTTGACTTTTTTTTTTTTAAATTGGTCGACATGGTGCATTTTCCACCGATAGGAAAGAGGTGGCTTTTTTTCCTTTCTTTACTGTTTTCACGCTGTCCTTAGAAAACGCTTAAAACACACACACAAAAACGTGACGACAGTATTTAGAAAAAAGCGTGGCTTATATATATTATCATAACTCTAGATTTACTGGCCTGTAATTAAAATTAAAAAACTTTGAAGTCCGAACTTTCAATGTGGGCTGAAATAGAGACTCAGCGTGGCTGCAGCTTGTTGCTATGTCAGCTTAAAATAGTCATGTGATTTGGAGGTGCAGCGTGTCCGTGGACCACAGAGGGTTAATAACACTCACCTTCCTTCCATTTCCAGAGTGTAACATCCAACCAGCTGTGCAAAATCCGAAATTCCCATGGTGTTGTTCAAAATGTGCTCTGGCACAATCATAAGCATGGCTTGCTACTGAAAACAAGAAAAAAGCCGGTCCTGCTATGGGCTGAACCATTTGTTAATGGTGGAGGGGGGGAACACTATGCAATATATTCAGTTTTAGCATTTATATTCACTGTTGACTGTAACTACGCTCAAACTGTTAATGCTATCTTATTTTAATAAACAACACTGTCATATGCAAAACTGGGGTGGCACTTGGGGTGGCAAGGGATCATTTTAGGGTGGCACTTGCCACCCCATGCCACCCTTCTAGATCCGCCCCTGTTCTTATCGCCAATATAACACATGTATACAACATTATATATACAATATACTGTACATGAAAACCGTTACCATGTGCGCTTCTTAGACCACATGCAGAATAACATTACTGTTGTGGCTGTAGCTCTGTATCCATGCTAGTTCTGACCCACAATGCATGGATGTGCTGTCAGCCAAACTCTGGTCATGTGACCATCACAAACTCTACCTCAAACAAACTTTACAGCACTTTACACTTTTAGCAAACCCTTCTTTTGTAATCACATATTTTAGACACGTTTTTAATCAATGCTAGCTACCCTTTTATTTGTTTTATCCAATCCATTTTTAACCCTTTCCAACAAATATATGAACTAAATGAAACATGAATCTATCATAGAAAATATAAAACAAACACCTTTATTTTACAATAACAAATAAACAGAACAACTGTGTTTGCTAATTCTAGAAAATATCAAGTTTCCACGTTAAACAGATGAAGAAAAATGGTGTTGTTGGGGAGGACTGTGCAACACATCAGTCCAAAACCTCCCACAGGGGGGTCAGATAACAGGTGACTGTGGGGGAAATAAAACACGATTCACATGGTTTTCATTCTCATCAAACTATTCAGTGACTCCTTGTGGTCTCTTGATGAAGGAAGAGATCCCTGCTATCAGGATAGAAATGTTTCCTGTGACAAAAATGGTCACTTCCCATTTATTTGTAATTATTCTTCCGGTAATGTGACCATGTCAAAAACATGCCTTCACAGCATAAAAGACAATTTGCCACATGATGTGGTTTACCATGAAACTAATTTTAGCCTAGGGTAGAGAACTGTTTGGAAAGAAGGATGTTCCCATGTGGCACACCCCAAGGGGGGAAGAAGCATTTTCACTTCTCTTTTTAGTAGAAATGAATAAATACTCGATCAGTTTCTGTTTCTTGAAGAGTCTCCGACATGGACAAGCTCATCTCTCTCTTTGGTGAGTTTTCTTCAGCTCATTTAATGAAAAAGTACTTTTAAATACTGAACTGATGTAACTGTCATTTAAACTTGATTATTTTCTCTTTCAGTTTTTTCAGCACTCTCACAGATTGTAGTGTCTCATGGTATGAGCCAAATATTCTTTACAAATATACTTTAAATTTGCACAGATATTATTTTAGAAGTGATCTCAGGATTTACACTCATTACCAAAATAGACGCTTTAACTGTATTCTTCTTTGTTTCTGCAGTTCACACTGAGACGTCTTTCAGAGCCAACATTGAGTTGGTGTCAGAACATTCGAGGATTTTCTCGGGGGAGAGAGCCCGCCTGAGATGCAGTATTCCTGATGTGCACAGGTCTAACTGGACTTACCTGTGGTTCAGGGGGTCTGAGGAGCTCTCACAGACTGGGGAAGAATTAAATCTGTGGAATACCAAAGTTCAAGAAAGCGGGAAATACTACTGCCAAGGAACAAGAAATACAAAGGTGGGAAAGATTCGCACCCAGCAAAGTGTCCCTGTGGAGCTCAAGGTGGACGGTAAGATCTGTTTGTCTGCATGAAAGAAATATAATTGCTTTGCAAGTTAGGCTTCTTTCTTCCTGTTTAATCCTAACACTGGAGCATCTATAAGCTTCTTTTCAACTTTAGGTTTTCTGTGCAGCTTACCTGAAACATGCCGTGAGTGATGGTAGCACTTCTTAATACAGCCTGCAACTTATACTGTGATTTTCTAGGGTTTAATATATAATTATTCTTCTATAATTCTACTGAAAATGTCAATTTGGTACAACAAGGACTTGTTCTGTTTGGGGTTTTTTTGTACTTATGTGGTATCTTTGAGGTACAAACTTTGTTTCCCCACCTTATGTTATAACTAGACAGTATATCAGGGGTACAGGCTGTATTATAGAGTACCTTAAC
The DNA here is from genome assembly GCF_001858045.2 of Oreochromis niloticus. Classification (NCBI taxonomy): domain Eukaryota; kingdom Metazoa; phylum Chordata; class Actinopteri; order Cichliformes; family Cichlidae; genus Oreochromis; species Oreochromis niloticus. Next base: position 23,814,312 of record NC_031979.2, read on the forward strand.
CTCCCCTTCTTGCATTGTAGCATTACACATTATTGTTAGATGTTATTACATCAATATTATGTACTAATGTAAGATTGGAAGTTATTCAGAGGTAACTCTGTGGTGTTTCCGTAGGTGGCTGGGCGATTCTGCAAGTCCCACGACATCCTCAACTTGTCGGGAGCACATTGGAGGTGACATGTCGTGTCAGACGGAATCCCCGACTTGAAGAGATTATTTTGTACAAAGACGGCGTTGAAGTAATGAGACAAAATGGTCACAAGCCAGATTTCTATCTGACCAACTTGAGCCTTGAGGACCTCGGAGTATATTCTTGCAGGGCTTCCTGGGATGTGAGGAGACAAACACTCTCTGTCATTTCTGCTGGCACTCATGTACAGATCTTAGGTGAGATTACACCGAATTGTGTGTTCTTATCTTAGCTGTGGTGTAGTTAAAGAAATGACAACATGCTTTGAGAGATGTACTAATCAATATATTATGCCTAGAAGTGCTTCCATCTTTACACCTAGTGCTAAACTTGGTGTCTATTGACCTTCTCCTTTAATGCTGAGCAAGAAAGCCCATATTTCTCACAATGTTAAGTTATTCCTGTTAGTACAATTAAACATAAATATTCTTAGCCTCATGACCTACCACTTGTTTTTTTCTTAAATTAAACCAATGTCTTCTGTCACAGAGGTTCTGTCACAGCCAATTTTGGAGATCATCCCCAACTATGATACTCAGCTGAAGAGGATGAAGCTCACTTGCCATGTGCAATACAACGCCCCTGCTCCTGCCCCTCCGATAGACTTCTATTTCTACAAAAATAACAGGCGACTGGGACCTGCAACCTCTGACAACTATAATCTAGTGAAACAGACTCCGGGGCTGTACAGCTGCAAGGCCAGGGTGCCTCAGTTGGACCTCTCGAAATCCAGTGAACCCAAAAACTTTGGACTAAGAGGTATTTTAAATTTAATTTACCCCAGCATTTGTTTTTCACTGATAAGCCGCAAACTTCCTAATGAACTGCTAAAAATGTGATACTTTGTGTGTAACAGTATTTCGCCTTGTTTCAGCCACAGGCAACTTCCCACCTGCTGCTTCACTACCAAGATTCCCTAAACTCTCCTCTCACCAGCCCATCCAGTTCACTCCAGTAAAGAGCACACCATCACAAGGGCCTCCACTGAAGACTTCACAACCAGTCCCAACCACTTTGCTGACTACAGACCAGGTTTTTAACTCAGCTACAACTCAAGATCAGGCAAATCCATTTGAGGAACCCGGTGACATGTCTGGGGACTCTGCAGATTCTCTGTGATAACTTAGCATACATTACAAACAATCTCTACTAATCACGCTGGGTCATTGTCACACTTCTGTATTAAACTGTGCAATTTTTCATCTTTTGTATTTGTACTTTGTACAACTAGAAATGTCATATATGTGGTCCTGCTCCTGAAATTCAGATGAATTATCTCCAGTTAACAAATATCAAACGCTGTACCAGAATTGTTGGAAATATCTAACACATACATGTTAAAGTCAAATAAAGCAAAATTCACAAAATGTTATGTACTGCTGGATTTTATTTTCTGTGAACACAATTTCTTTTTACACCGCTCCATATTTGAGCAACACTTCTTATATATTACAATCACTGGTTTAATAAGACACAGGGGTGCAGTCATTTTTTGCCACAACACATTTGTCCTTTCTATTCCTCACATTATGCATACATGTTCACACAGCTTAGGTCATTATAGGTGAAAACAACTAAAAAGGAAGCAGCGGTTAAATCGTGAGAAAAAAGTGGGACCCAAAACGAAGGAGCTTTTTCGTTTCATGCAAATGAGGCAAGGGTGACACTGGGTCAGGGCACTGACTTGAAGGTTAACTGAAGGAATCAGTAGAGGAACACGGTAATCTTGCTGACAAATAGATAAACAGCACTGATCACATTTTTGTGCTTTATCTTTTGCGTTGGTAGCTGAATAATAAACTTCTGCACGATCTCTCACTTACTGCTGCTACTTTTAATTAGGATGCTTTAACATAAGGAGGCATTGCATGTGTACATAAATGTTGGGTAAATTATACATTTTTTATGCTAAATATTGAACTTTTACACTTTTATCATTTAAAAAAACTTTTTTTCTTCTATCTGGATAACTGGAGATTAGTTTATGATCTTTTACTACTTGTGAAAGCCATCTTCCAATAATTAACTCAGTGGTATTTATTAGGATGCTTCACTCACTGTGTGTTTTTTTTAAATTGGACTGTATTTAACCATTATGTTTAACTAAGGTGGTGTCGATCAAAACTTTGGAGCGCTACTCTGCAGCAGCATTAGTGTGTGGCGAGTACTATCCCTTCTTAAGAAGAGGCTAGGCAATAATAGAAGACGTGCAGACCAGCATGTACACTAGCACCACCAGTATTCAGACTTTGTGATAGTAAGCACAAAGTGTGTATCACGGCTTGTCTGAGTAAAGCAGAAATCCAGAGAAGATGCTGTCGTCCTCACTGCTGGCATACGCTCCATTCCAGTCTCTGAGCGTCTCCATCCACACCTGATCGCCTGCAGCCAACCGCAGCACCACCAGAGTGGAGGCCTGGTCGATGTCTTGACCGTACAGAGAGTCCCGTGTCCTCACTCTCCGTGACCCGTTCACCACCAGCGTGGCTCGCAGCGGCTGATTGCGCACGGTGATGTGGAAGGAGAAGACATAAACTCCAGGGTAGACGCATGTAAAGCTGTTGGAAGTTATGTTGAAGTGGTTCTCTTCATTGTAGAAGACTTTGTCGAAGCGGATCGGGAAGCCTGACGGAGGGAAAGACTTTCTCGGAGAGATACCTACGCTGAAGGCAGAGCGTTTCTGGGGAACCCCTGATCCAGAACCCTTAGCACCTTTGAATCCACGAAAACCCCGCTCACCTCTCATCCCGGGGTAACCTCTTTCCCCTCTCGGTCCTGGCATCCCTCTTATACCTTGTGGTCCTTCTAGCCCCCTCACCCCTGGTTCTCCTTGTGGTCCAGGAGCTCCCGGATCCCCTCGGACACCTATAGGGCCTGGGGAGCCATGCTTGCCATTCTGTCCTGGAATTCCCATCGCTCCTGGGATTCCAGGAGCTCCAGGTTCACCTGGTTCACCTTTTTGTCCTTTCTCTCCATATGAGGCACACTCTCCTCTATCCCCCTTATCTCCTTTTGGTCCTTGTACTGTAGCCACTCCTGGAGGCCCAGCTGGTCCCTCTTTTCCAGGTTCTCCTTTCTCACCAGCAGTCCCATTCTTGCCAGATTCTCCTTTCTGCCCTTTTTCTCCTTTGAGACCTTGCAGTCCTACTTCACCCTTTTCCCCTTTGTAGCCAACATCACCTGTAAGGTAAGGAAAACTGTGTAAAAATAAATGAAGTCAGGTAACAATGAAAAATATAGCCATGAGATTTGCATACCTTTTGGTCCTGGTTTTCCTGGAATTCCTAGTGGCCCACTTGGCCCACTGTTTCCTCTGTCACCTTTATCCCCTAGAAAATTTGCAAAATACAAGTATATTAATTATATTTCAAATATAAATTTATTTTAAAAGAAATTCTCTTAGATGAAGAAAAACAATATATAGATAAATCAGCCGCTTCATTAGGTATGCCTGCATGCCTGTTAACACAGATATGTAATCAGCCAATCATGTGACAGCATCCTAATGCATTTAGGCATGTAGATGTGCTCAAGATGAGCTGCTGAAGTTCAAGCTGAGCATCAGAATGGGGAAAAAAGTGATTTAAGTGACTTTTAACATGGTTGTTATTGCCAGACAAGCTGGTCAGAGTATCTGCAGATCTGTTGGGATTTCCCCACAAAATCTCTAAAATTTACAGAGAATGATCCAACAAAGAGAAAATATCCAGTGAGCGGAAGTTTTCTGTGTGAAAAAATCTTGTCAGTGGTCAGAGGATAATGACCAAGCTGAGTTGATGGAAGGCAACAGTAACTCACAGTAACAGTAACTAAATAATCACTCCTTCTAAGCGCCATTTATAGTTACTTCATGTTCTTATTTGAGGTAACTTGTTTCATGCATATTCTAAAATTTGATGTTTGAAAATAATGTATATTGTCATTATTTCAGTTTATTTTGAAAAATGTCAACAGGATCTTGTGCTTTGTTGTGAAAGGTTTATGTGGAAAATAAACAAGCGGACGGCTGAGCCACACGATGGTTTTACTCGTCGTTTCTAACCAACCGACGCGTAAAAACCGTCGCTTGTCCGTCCGCAGTGTGGTTATTTTAAATATAAGAGAAAGAGAACTCTAACAAATTAATATAGCCACTACTCTCCTTACAAAAAAGGTATGCACAAAGCATCTCTGAACACATCAAACCTTTGAGCAGGAGATTACACAAGTGCCACTACTGGCAGCTAAAAACAGGAAACTGGCTACAGTTTGAGTAGGATTTCCAAAATTGGACAACAGAAAGTTAGAAAAATGTTGCCTGGTCTGATGAGTCACGAGTTTCGAAATGAGACGTTTCAGATGATCAGAAATTGGCACAAACATCATAAAAATTAAAAGCACGACTCTGTCCTGCCTTGTATCAACGGTTCAGGTTGGTGTGATGGTGTGGGGGATAGTTTCTTGGCATACTGAAGTCTCCTTAGTACCAAATGAAGAACGTTTAAAGACCTAAACCTACCTGAGTATTGTTGCTGACCACGTGATCACGTGACCAAATGATGCCACAAAACTCAAATCATCCCAAACTGGTTTCTAGAACCTGACATTAAGCACTGTTCAAGAAATCTGCAGCAACTGTGTGTCTGTCTGTGGCTGTCTTGTCAACATGAACCAAAATCTCTGAGGAATGTTTCCAGCACCTTGTTGAATCTATGACATGAAGAATAAAGACAGTTCTGAAGGCAAAAGGAGAGCCAACCCAGACTTGGTTGTTACGAGTGGTTATTGGGGTTACTCTCGCGCATGTGACACTAATAATCACACCATGCTTAAAGTCACTTAATCCTTTTGTCCCCATTCTGATGCTCAGTTTGAACTTCAGCAGGTTGTCTTGACTATGTCTACATACCTAAATAATAAAGTGGCCAGTGAGTAAATAGCATAATACAATATATCATTTTAATAAGTAATTTTAAAGTGTGTACCTTTTTCTCCCTTTAAGCCCATAGGACCACTGACGCCAGGTGGCCCAGGTAAACCAGCTGCTCCTGTAAGGCCTTTTTCTCCAGGTGGCCCTGAGTAAAATAAGTGTGAGTGGAAAATCTGAAGCCAAACATACAAACAAACCAAACAATAATTAATAACATTAAAACATATCAGTGAGTCTATACCTGTCAGGCCTCTTTCTCCTTTCAGGCCCCTGGGTCCTCTCTCCGGCGGGCAGCATTCACAAAAGTTAAAGTAACACTCGTTGTAATCCAGGGTGTAGTTCTCAGGACCAACACCGGGTGGCCTGGTGCTGTCAGGGTAGTGCTGTGGAAAGACATGACTTGGGTTGGTGGTCCTCACTGGGTTGGGCGGGGGGTGGGGCTTCACAGGATTTGCAGTTGGGACTATCTTAAGAGTCTTGGGCACGCTGGTGGTTACAGGGCTGTGGACCGTGATCTGAGGTACGGGTTTCTTGGTGTACTGGTACTTTGGCTTCGGAGTAGTCTTAGCTTCAGTGTAGTACACCACAATAACAGCAACCGCAACTACAGCCACAAGAGTCGACTGGCAGGAAATAATCCTCATGGTTGTCGGGGATCTGAGAGTGCATCGAGACGTTATTCTGATATTTGTCAGACTTTGTTTAATCTTCCATATAATTTCACTTTAAACAAATTAGAAGTTAAAAAAAGCACATGCAGACAAGCACTTCACTCACAAATGTAGAACAGATTGTACCTCTGCTTTCATATTTCTATTATTTCCATGCATCTATTCCTTGTTTATGTTTTTCCTCTTTCCTTTTCTGTATTTTAACTTTTCCTAAAATGTCAGTCACAGGTTAGCTCTACTTTTTATTTAGTTTTTGCTGCAGTCTGATATTCAGTCAACACTGGTTTCTGTTAGTTTGTCAGTTATTTCAGGCTTGTTCGACCAAAGTTGGCATCACACTACCAATTTCATAAATCTACACACAAGCAAAAATATCAAATAAACTTGTGCTCTCGCTAGTTGATTTAAAAGCTTCTGAGTATATTTGTTCAATCAAGTTAAAAGCACTTACCCAGTTATGCATAAGTGTTATGGTCATTTATCCTCTCTAGCAGTGTCTTGGAGGCAGCACCAGGAGCTTCAGGTCCCTCTGATATCTCTGCCAGGCTTGGGTAAAGGGCCATCCCCTCCAATGAGGGGGTTTTGCTGGAAGCATAGGGGGAGGTCTGAAATCTCACTATGGCGGGCTGGAGCCAACCCAAGGAGAACCACTGTGCTGTGGCCTATTCTCTGTACCCCTGTTGTGTAGAAAGGTGCTTTTGTGACACGGGATACATCATCCGCCAGGAGCACTCTCTCGCTGCTAGCTAGCAAGGAGCAAAGGCCGTGGGGCAGTAGTTCACCTGATATGGGAGGCATTCCTCCAAACAGCCCACCTACTACCCAGGCTCTTAATGGTACAAAGCCAAGCAAGGAGGAATCTCTGACACTGGCTTTTAAAGCGGCCACTTTTGGAGACTGCACTGCATGTATGCATGTGTGACACTCTGTATGCACAAAGCTGCAAGTATATTTGCATGCATGATCTTGTACTTTGACCTGTGACAAAAAAATCTGCAACAATTAATTAAACTGGCTTAACACTAGATCTGAAAACTGGCACGTAGCACAGAGAGCTCAGTATTTACAATCTAACCGTACTTGGTGAACATCCAGGGAAAAGCTTTAGCTTTTAACGAGCACTCATAATCACTCAGCAGCAGCTAAACCTGAGCTGTTTGTCAAAAGAACCAGCTTATCTCCTTAAATCGATGCACTTGCAATGCTTGCCCGATCACTGGGACTGACTTTTTTAGCACATGAGCCCTCAGGTCAGCTGACGGAGACATTTGTTAACTATGATTCAAACTGTGCGGCTGGACAATGATTCATTCTTGTGGTGTAACAAGAGAGCATCGGGTTTTTGTAGAAAAGTGATTTTCTGGTAGCTGTGCAGTCGAAACTCTCGACTTGCCATTGACAATGAATGTTTGAGAAGTGGACATGCCTCAGTTGCTGAAGACCTCACGTCCTCAGAGAGATCCATGACTGGCTGTGAGTGAGCAGGAAAGACGGGAAATGAAATTTGGGAAATGGAGAGCGCTGATGGCAGGATTGAGGGATGAAGAGCACGCTATTAAAAATTAGACGATCGGGTGTATTTAAAGCATTTAATCTTATTACGTAAACCTTTCTCCATGTCTTGACCTACATTTACATGCTCTTCATCTCCATCTTTCCCAGCAGCTCAGGTAATGGCCCAACCGGCCCCTCTATAAAAGGCCAGTAGATGGAGTGTAAGATACGCAGTTGATTCCTGCGAGAGAGAGGGGTTCCTCTGGGGTTCTCCTTACCTGACCTCAACAACATCGTCTCTCAGCTCTATTCAGACCACACACAACAGCGGCGGTCATTTTACAGCGCCCAGCTGGTCACAGAGGACCCAGACGCTGCTCACCTGCTGGTTCTTTTAACAGCCTCCATCTTCCGTCCATGCCCTTAGCTGCCATCCACATACACTATAGAGAAAGGGATCACGAAGAGTTAACTTACTCACTCAGCCGGTGCAGCAGAGCAGAGAGAGCACCAAAGATGACCTGAATGGACGGAGGTGTATTGCCTTACATTAACTCTATTCATGTAAAAGAGGTGGCCAAGCTGCAGTGAATGTGTGAAATAAGTTTGGAGAGACCTGTTTAGCAATCAGCCGCTCTGCCCCCGGCATGCTCACGGGTACAATCACTGCCGTAAATTTTATTTTTTTTGTTCTTATCGAAGGAAATCTAGACCCTGCAGAATTAGCAGCTAATGACCTTGGCAGGAGGTATACTGGCAGTGAAGACACAGCTCATATGGCCAGAGCACAATTAAACACTTTCTCCTGCCACACTTTCCCTGACAAGCCCCTCTAATGTTAGGTTTCTAATGGATTAGACGGTGGTTGTGGAAACACGATAGCCTTCATCACAGCAGTTTGTGGTGAAAGCTACATTTATTTCAATCTGCTGGTTTTTACAGATGTTTCATGTGTTTTGATGAACACTGATGTTTCATTTATGCAAGAGATGGGAGGTGATAAAAAATGACATAATTTGGGGTTGGCAGTGAATTAGTGTTTAGAGTTGTATACGGTCGTTTTTCAGATATTTTCTATTTAAAATGAGTTTGTGGGATTCATTCAAAGAGTTGCAACCTAAAGCAGCTTAAAGCAGCAGTTCCACATTTTGAGAAATGTGTGTCCTTTTTGGAAAAAAATAAAATATTATTAGTACTTTTAAAATGTCCGTTGTACACCCACCAGACACTTTATCAGTTACAGCTTTGAAGCACCAGGTTGGACTTTTTTGTGTTTTCTTAAATGTCTTAATTTGTGACTCAGATTCATCAAGATCCCTGAAACATTCCTCTGAGACTTTGCTCCATTTTGGCACAACAGCATCGCACAGTTGCTGCACATCCATGATACGAATCTCCTGTCCCAACACATCTCAAGGGTGCTCTATTGGATCAAGATCTGGTGACTGCAGAGGCCATGACATGGTGGAAACAGCTGTCCACGTGTACACTGTCTTCATAAAGGGATGCTCAGTTGGAACTTTGGGTCCCAAAGTGTGCCAAGACAATACCCCCCACACCATCACACCAGCAGCAGCTAAAAACGTTAATACAGGACTGAATGGACCCGTTCTTCCATGTTGTTGTTTTCTGACCCAAAATTGAGATTCAGAGCAAACAACCCTTTTCTAATCTTCTGTCTTCCAATTTTGGAGAGCTTTTGTGAACTGGAGCCTCAGTTTCCTGTTATTTGCTGACAGAAGCGGCACCTGGTGTGGTCTTCTGCTGCTGCTTTAAGATGTGAGATGTTGTCATTCAGAGAGGCTCTTCTGCATACCTTTGCTGTAATTAGTGGTTATTTTAGCTACTGTTGCTTTCCTATCAGCTTAAAGTAAGCTGGCTCTCCTCCTCTGACCTGTGAAATCAACGAGGCATTTCCACACAATATTTTCTCTGCTGCCATGTGATTGGCTGATTAGATATTTTAGCCAACAAGCAGTTGAACAGGCGTACCTAAGCTACAGCTGAGTGCACAGAAAAACAATAAACATGAACGGGAACAAAAACACTTAAAGTCCAACAGCTTCACAGAGATGGGAAGACCGGATGAAGGGACTTCAGTTCTGCATTCAGCTGCCCATAAAACCTTTGGAGGATTACTAGATGTTCAGACCATTTTCAGTCTTTATGTTGTGAATTTTATATGTAACTATAAGTTAATCTTTTCTTTCTTTCTTTCTTTAATTGTTTCCAGAGTCTTGGCAATCAGAAGACAACAAAATGATTCTGACACTGAAAAACTCTTTACATGTTTTCTGAAAATAGTACTTTTTGCTTGTCTCATCAATCTCTTTGTCAACCAGCAACCAGCAGAGGTTCGTCTGACACAGAACTTTTAACCAGAGAGGGCAGTAAAGCACTGTGTAAAGCATTATGCGCCTTCTTCACTCATGCAGTAAACATAATGTGCGGTCAACTGACTCTTGGCCAGCTGGCTCAGGTAAGCTGTTGACTAGACAAAGCAGGGAAAGGTTGTTGGATGTGTGCATTTATGGAAATCTTGAAAGCGTGTGCTCCTCAATCTCCCCTTTTTGAATCCTCAGAACCACCACCATCACAAAATCGTTGCTTCTTCACTCGCTGCCTTAATATGTCCCTACTTCAGAAGACACCCTTAAAAAGTGAGGTAAAATAAGAAGCAGTCTTGGCTTCACTTCCACGGCACTCAGCTTAAGTCCTAACTTGCAAACTTTCCTCAGATTTGTTTTAGCTAAACTAACAGACTCCACGACCCTGCAGAGAGCACACAGGTGTGGGATTAACCAAGAAAAAACAAACTGCAAACTTCTGTCTCACTCCTTCGCTTCTGGGTCTCAGATTCTTGGTTCCCTGTCAAATATTCCTCCACGGTGGCTTGCACACCTTGATGAATTTCCATGTTTCCATGAACTCCGAGCAACCTACTCTGAAATTCGCCATTAGGACCAGATACTGAATATTAATCACATGTACTCGACTGCTTTGTGTGCTAGACTCAGACTCAGAGCTTTGTGATGATTTTACTGCACAGACAGTTTAATTTTTCACCATCTATAATACATTAAGGAGACAGTTGTTTTCTATATGACCACTTGGTGGCAGTCCTTTTCCTTTTGTCTTTACGGGACATAAAGTGCACCTTATCAAACACAAACACACATGCGTGTCATAAATCCAAAATAAATATTTTAGGTGAGATTATACCCAAGCGATTAGGATATTAGGAGCACACACTACTGTTTTCTCCCGTTTTTTTTACTGTTACTGTTCTACAAACTTAGAACAACATAATAGTAGTTGTAGTGTAAGCCCTTTGACCATTTGGAAGTTTGGCCAAAGTTTAACGCCTTGCTGGACTGTTTTTTCTTCTTCTTTCGTTTCTTTACTATCAGGCCAGCAGCCACTCCTAGGTTCATATCAACTGATTAATAGCCCACATGCAGGCTGGGAGCTGTGCCATGGGGTGAAAAGCACATGCAATAATTGTCCAGGGTCTTTAAATGACAGCACTAAGCTTGTAAAATTGCACCGATAGACCTAGAGGTTTAAAGGGTGTTCGTATAAACAAGATATTAACTTCACCTGTAAGTCAAGTTTAGGTCCTCAAATTATAGCCACGACGTTAAAAGCACCCTCCTGTTTGGCAGGTGCGTCATTCAGCCGGAAGTGGTCTGACCCTAAGTACAGGGTCTGATACCCAGACCATGGCAGCAGATCCGGGTCCAGTGGGTAGCAGGTGGGCCTTCATGGATCGAGCTTGTTCCAGCACATCGTCCCAGGTTTTAATGTTGCGAGTGATAGGCGATGTTTCTGCTTGTTGTAATCTGGCTCATCTCATTCATGCATGTTGTTTTGTGAATGAATATTTTACCACTAATGTGTTAAAAAAAACAAATTAAATTAAAAATGAGGTCTTTAAAAAAGAAAAGAGAGGAGTGAGAGTGTAGAAGCTGGCAAGGTAAATAACAGTGTTTCAGAATTTTGTTTTTATGGGCAAATTAATTTTTATGAACAAAAAAAAAACATTATTTTTTTCTGTCCTGGATATTACAGCTGAATGATTAGGCTACAAGAAAACGTCCAGTTACACAGAGCATGTTTACCCAGGACTCCACCTAAAACCCTACAGAACAATAAATGTAGAGACAACACACACAAACCCAGACACACACACCCAACTGAGCAAACAATATTCCCTCAAAACAATCTCAGTGAATGTCACTAAAATACATTATAACCACAGGTTATTGTCTTGTTTCCTCTTTGATAGTAGGCGGCACATGTTGGCACAAGTGACTCCGTTTTATAAAATGTTTTCACAGTAAATCACAAGGCTTAGTCTTCGAGAGTTAACCGGAAAAGAGTTCGATCTGTTGGGCACTCTCAGAGTGATCCCAATTCCTGTCCACCAAGTTTCCTGAATTCAGCTTGGTGGCTTTTGAATTTTGCTGATTGACAAACAAACGGTTACAGACAAGGACGACTGTGAACGCTTTCACATGATTAAAATTAAAGCTACAGAATGAAGCTGATAATAAAGGTGCAATAAATTTAATTGCTAAGGAACAAGCTGTTCCAAAGTTCTTGTTTACCTTTAAGACCTACATTAAAGAATATGTGGTGACAAACTGAAGGAACAATTTGCCATCCTTTAAGGAGAAGTTCTTTTTTTTTTTGCACAGGAAGACAAACAAATGAAATACAACTGTTTGCATTGTCTATTCAAATAGCTGCACTGGGAAGTAACCCATAGGTTACATATGCTGAGGTATGCAGCTTGTTACTATGTTTCTGTTCCTAATGAATAGAAAGGCATTTTTATTGGAGGAAAAATGTGCATATTCTCTTTCTGACTAACATAAAGTGTAACGGATGTCATTCAAAGGTCATGCAAAGCAGTACATTGTGTGTATTTTGTGTAGCTCATCAATGTCTGTCACAGGCTGTGACCAAAGAGCTGTCTTAGATTATATCCATGGAGACATTTGTTGTGATGGCACATGCCTAATGGAGGAGGCTGTCTCAATGTGTGCATGTGTGACACGGCTTGAGTGCAAGGTGTTATGAAATGTTGGAAGAAATATTAATATTTGAATACTTTCTGGGGTTTCCTTGTTAACTGAAACCTGCTGCTGCTGCTGCTGCTGCTGTTGGTGGTGGCAGCACTGGCATGCATGCATGTGTTATTCTCACTTTTATGCTCATCTCAGTCTTTGCATTCAGCAGTCGCTAGGAGTTCTCATTTTTCACATGGCCTGTGAGTGAATGTCACACTCACAGGCCACGTGCACACACGACGGAAACAATACATCACCTCTCAGAGAGCTTTGACAAAAAAAGCTTGAGTCTACAGAAAGCTTTGTTTACACCCTGTCATCATGGAGATAACCACTAACCTCGTCCTCCATGGGACTCAAATTAACAAGGGTAGTGTAAACAGAGGACACGTCTTCAAAGACCCCGAGGCAGAAGCTAAACTTACCTTACAGGGTGGCATAACAATGCGTAGTGCTTGGCCTTTTTTTTCCATAGGAGAGAAGAGGAAAGAAAGCACAGAAGAGAAAGCACCAAGGGCAGGGGACAAATGGTAAAAACGGTTTTCAGCATATCCTTTTAGATGAGCTTGGGTTTGTAGGTTAACAGCTGATGGTGTTGCAGCTATTTTGTTCCAACATCCTGGAAAAAAGAAAACAACAGAACAAGGTGGAGGTGTTTGGTTATAAACCTTGGCAGACCCTCGAGGTCTTGCTTAACTGATAACCAAAACAATTGCCAGAACCTACATCTGCTCTCCAGAAGAAATGTGCAGTGATATTTGTATTCAGCCCCATTCATCTCACATTCTTCCACAAGTGCTGGGTTAAATTACGCCCCAAATATGGTGACTGTGGCAGGCTTGATGTTACCAGAGCTTTGGAGGAATGGATAGGACATAGTATCTGAAGGATGGCCCGGGGCCATTCATTCCTGCTCCTTTGAGAGAGAACAGGTTTGGTGGCTTTGCCTGTTTGAATTTGTTTTATGTGGTACGGTCTGTTGGGTCCAAAATGTTCCTCCTGTAGGCTTTTGTTTTCCTTGTTTAATTTCAAAGTAACTGCTCTGCTTCACTGACGTGAAACTGTGTGAATAAATACAGTTGTGGCCAGAAGTTCATTCTGACTCATCATAAAAATTGTTGTGGTAATTTTGGGGCCTTTAATGTTTTCTTTGAACTCTTCTTTTTTACAGGGTGGATTGTTGATTGTACAGCGTACATCTTTAAAGACCTTCAAAAACAAGAAATGCGTGTCCAAGTTTGAATATATTTTGTATTTTTTCTACTACACACAGGCTCAAATACATACGGACAAACTCAAACATGATGGTACCCATCATCAAGCTTCCAGTATAACTCTGGTTAGATATTTGACTAGTCTTCTTGGAAGAATAGGTAGAGTTTATTTAAAGTGGTTGGTTTCCAGATACAGCCGCGGCTTATAAGTTTAGTCCACAAATTTTTAGGAGGGTTGAGGATGGTGATTTGTGTGGTCTATTTCTTGTCTTGTCTTTGATTGAATTTGGTAAATGCTTGATGGTATGTTTTTGGACTCTGGCATCTGTCCGAGTTTTTGAATACTTCCCTTGTTGGTGGAGTTTTTCACTGTTTAGTTGGTTCATGGCCTCTGCTTCACTCCCTGATGAAGGCTTGTCTGCTGAACCACGTTGGAGTTTAACCATTCCATGAGAAAAGGTATTTTGAATTATGAAAAGAGAGTGCTGTGGAGCTCTTTGATGTGTTTGGGCTCATTGTCCTCTTGGAACACCCAACTGCATCCAAGTTTCAACCATCTACCTGTGGCTCTGAGGTGAAGCTTTGAGGTAGTCCTCCTCCTTCATGTTCCATCACTTTGTGAAATGTACCAGTACCGCTGGCAGCAAAACAATCCCAGAGCATGATGCTACCACCACCATGCTTCACAGAGTTCTTTACTCTAAACATACCCAGTCATTGTGGACAAATAGCTCAATAGCTGTAAAGTCGGAACATAGTTTGCTTCAGAAGACTTTTGGCTTTTCCATGTGGGCAGCTGCAAAGTTCTATACAACGTTATGGTGTTTTATTTATTTATAAATAAATAAATAAAAGACAAAATAAATGGTTTTCATTTTGGAGCAGGGGTTTCTTTCTTGGTTGGCACCCTCTCGGTCCACGTCGGTGTAAAACAGTTCACTGTGGACAGAGATGCTGGTTTTCCAGCAGTTTTTAGTGAAGGCTGGCTTGAGCCTCAGTACTCAGAGCATTTCTGAACAACCTAAAAATTTCCTACCTTCACTAAGGAGAAGTTATTAAGCCTTGACTTTGTCAATTTGAAAGACATTATAGAAGCTTCAATGCCACTTAGTAAAAGATTTATATTTGAGTATATGTATATATTTGAGCCTGCATGTATATTTTTGACTCTGTGTGGATTCTTGTTTTTTAAAGTCACTAAAGATGTGTGCTATACAATCGTTTTATTCTGGAAAAAGAACTGTTCAAAGAATTCATTATGAGCGACATTCATGCTGATAAATGTACATAAACTTCTGATCATAATATTCAAATTGCATTTAAAACTATAAACATGTATAAATAACCACGCAGAATGAGAAGAGTTGTCCAAGAATCTTCAGATGCATTTTTATTTTCTGATTACTGGAGCGATGTGTCACCATCATGTATAAATAAAACATTCATTTTGTGCACAGTGAAAAAAAAAAGAAAAGATTTTTCAGAGAATGCATCATTGTCTGAGCCGGAAACGTCTGAGACTTCAGCAAATGTTTATCCAAAGTGAAATGAGATGATACAACAATATAAAAAGCACTTTAAGGTAGAGAAACAGAGCAAATAACAAAAGTATGGCCACGAGAGAACACAGATATAAATAATCACAAACATTTGGTAATTGACATTGTAACCAGCCAAGCATTTACCAGTGTATATAAATATATAAATCCATATAAATAAAATTAACTCATTGTAACTTATGCTTAAACTATAACCGGCGAGCCCCTCACCCAAAGCACAAATAGCTAAAAATGATCCAAAGCACAATGCTCATCGCAGCTACCAGACACACTAAAACTCACTTTCTATCTATAGATCAACTATAGATAAGGAAGACTGTGGTCAGCCATATCATTGTTTTTCATTTGGGTTAATTTGCCTACAGTATCTTTGCATTCTACATGAAACATCAAACAGTTCTTCTTTGATTTCAGGGGTTTGTGAAGTAGAGTTACGTTATTACCAAAGCCAAGCCTAAAACACAAAGGTGTGTTGTATCAATATTTGCTCATGCTCAGAGCTGAGCACACCTACCAGAAATGCCAACAGTTAATAAACTACAGATAAAGCAGGGCTTGGCACGTATCTCTTCTGTTATTTTGGTTTAATATTACTCACGCTGACTGGGAAAATCTGTTTAACAGAGTCTTAACACGAACGTTTTAAGACTCATTGCATAGGTTGGGCTTTTTATCAGTCCTCTCTCTTAAGATCAGCTAAATGACATCTACGTGAAATGTGTAATGTGCCCTGCCAGTCAGTATTACAGCTCATAAAGGCAACTAAAAACAAACAAACACTCCCCCCCCAAAAAACGTGATAGTGGTTCTGATGCAAAACCACAGATTAACTGCCCACAGTGGGTGTACGAGATAACATGGCATCACAGATACATCAGATAAACAAACATACACACTTACAAAGAAAACGTCACTGATGTTACATTGCAAGTTTAGTTTACCTGTTGCATTAAGTCCCACAGAGCCTGACATATAATGCTTTCTGTGGTCTGAAGGAAGTTTGGGCTGTGTCTAAAATCATCTCGAACTCATGTAGTCGCCTCTCACTGTGTAACACTTGAAACGTGACAGTTTGCTCTGTAGTGAGCTGTAAATTGAGAATGCGAGACATAAATTTTACAGACTGGATTCAGACACTATAAAACGATTACTCCGCTTTTTTGTAAATAGTGACTTTAAAGTCTGGACCTTAAAAGGCAATAAAAGAAAGACAAGTCTAGTAGTATTTCGTAGTGAGATGAGCATGCAAATCTACTGCCCATATATGACCCTATCATGCAAAACACATATGTGGTATGCACTCACACAGGACATATGGTGAAAAACACAACAAAAACCCAAAAACAAACAAAAAATCAATAAGGACAAACAACATATCATAAGACATCTCACAGGACATGTGTGAAAGCACTGTTCTGCTGCCTGTCTAATACCATGGGGTAAGGCTGGAGGGTTTGGGGTGTAAAGAAGATAGTAAGGCTCTGATTTCCACATCGTTCCATTAAGATCTTCATGTTTTCAGTCGTGATTCGCGGAGGTGGCTGATTGCCGTGGTTTAGGGCGAACATGTTGTAAAAAGAGGGCCCAAGGTGCTCTAGGATCTAAGGAGTTGAGTTATAAGAAATGATTTACAGATTCATGCTCATCCCCACATTTTCTGTCTCTTTACCTTCATGTTTTGTTTTGTTTCTTTTAGGTCATGAGTGCCATGGTGCTCTCCAGCTGGCCGCCAAAGATGCCTAAGAAAAACTCCAGCGCCAGACGCACGTGGATGGGTACAAAGACGTATGAGGTGTAGACGACCATGGCTATGGCTGAGAAGAGGATGGAGTTGAAGATGGATTTTTCCCACGGCTCCAGGACATAGATGCCGGTGATGAGCAGGTATTGGTAGTACAACCAAGCCAGGTACTCCCTCAAGTTCTTGAAGTTCATCCTGCAGAAGTAGTAGTAGTAGAAAAAAATACAAGGCTCAACAGAAAATGTATTAAGTACTCATAAGCTGGAAAACTATTTGCATTGGTGGTGCAACTTTTACAGTTACACAGCTACACATTTTTTATACTTTACATTCATCTACTGCATTTATCTTTGACAATTACGAAATAATAAGAAGGATAAAGTAGTAACACTTGAAAAACATGCTTTTTAAAGCCTGTAAAACCACCTGGATTATTAAAAAAAACCTGTGAAAATTATATATATTCATATAGATATGTGGTTTATTACAATAATAATATAATATATATTTAATAATAATAATAATAATAATAATAATAATAATAATAATAATACAATATAATAATAATAATAACAATAATAACAATAATAATAATAATAATAATAATAAAGACTCCTTGTAGCACTGTGTTTATTAATAAGGAAGACTGAGGGGAGCTCGGAGCACTCTTTCAGCCCTCAAAACCGACAAAAGGTGCCCAGAGGGAGCAATCAAGCGGAGGTTCAGTCTCCTGTAGGGATCAGTCTTGTGGGTGGAGAAACACCAATAAAATTAATCCACGTGACATTAAACAGTCGTCATTAATATTTTCTCGGTCCGCGTTTTCACACATGGCTCACTCACAAAAAAACAGAAACAATTCTAAGACGTAATAAAAAACAAAAACAAAACAAAAACACCAACAAAACCCCCAAAGGTTTTTTAACCACCACAGAAGAAGAAGCCGCATCACAGACCAACGAGCTGAATTTATGGACAAAAATAACTTTTTAGATTTAAAACCAAGACCGTGATGTTCTCAAAATACGTCTTATCAAATATGATAAATGATATACGCTGAAGTGGTGGCAGGCAGTGACAGATCCTTCTAGACAGGTAGGGGGTGGGGCCAGCAGGTGCTTTACAAGTGCAGGTGCACTCTTCCAATTTATTAGAATATGAAAAACAACGTTTCCTTCTCAGTACAGACCCGCTATCATCAACCGTGTGCAATCAAATAAACTTCCTTGTTATAAAAAGCGGTCTAATAACTGCAGGACTGTTGTCCTGAAGCCTCAACGAGGTAGTGTCCTGTGATAGTTACCTTTCTTTTTTCATTACTGTTAGGATGGTGCCTTGGTTAAAATGCCAAGTTTGACCCAGAAACCTGCAAGAATTTGCGCAAAAGTTATAAATTGTGCCCGAATGACATAAACAAGTGCAACTAGAGTTAGTTATCAACCCACAGCAATGATTACTTAATTTAGATTTTAATACATGTGTATAGACTATATATTAGAAGGCGTGTGCGCTTATTAGCTCTTGAGCCATTACTTCAGCCTGTGCCATCACTCACCTCGGCAGCAGACGTGAGATTCCTTCGTTATACTGCGATTATGAGACCAGTGGAGTCCCCCTGCTGCCGCTGCTGCTGCTCCGCTGCTTTGTGTAAACCAAAAAGCTGCTTCACCAGTTTACCACCAGCCTATATGTGGTACACACATGACACCACACCCACTACCCGTGCTTAGACTCACGACTCACCTGGCTCGCAGATCACGCAGGTGGAGTGTCCGAGAGCTGCGATGCATAGGCCGATGTTTGTTTACGCAGAGAAAAAGAAAACAGTCCTTGCATAAGAGGCACGGGAGAAGGCGTTGACTGGGCCGAACCTCTGTTCCAGCCATGTGTGGTGTGCTGCTGCTTTGTGCGGCATCTTTAAACTTTGTTCAGTCGGTGTCGCATCGCCTCTGTCCCACCATGCTGCTGCAGCCCGACACTGCGCCGCAGTGCCACCTCTGACGTAGACAGCAGCGAGCAATCAAGCACCACCACCACCAGCAGCAAGCAAGCAAGCAAGCACCAGCAGCAGCAGCATCAGCAGGAGCAGCAGGAGGAGGAGGATGGAAAATGGAAAAAGCAGAGACCACACTGGTGTACCGCAACCCCGGCATGCTGTAGTTTGCATTTCATTAGAGGAAACAAAAATATTAAAGGGACATGAGATCATACACTGACCGGCAAGAAGCACGTTCAGCTGAATGCAGCTCACAAAGCATTCCCAAACCAGCCTCCTCCTCCTCTTCATCCCCTTCTCCGTGATAAGACTAGATGAAGTAATAACAGGCTACAACACCTAATGCCTCTTTAATTATATTTTGCAACTCACACTGAGTGTTTCTGGGATCGTCTGGGAATGCAGCCTTAAACATTCTCCAAAGTGTTTTGAAAACAAATGTAATCAGGAGTCCTCACATCTCCTTCTGGACTTGGATTCATAGCCTGCATACAGCTGTGGGACAACCAAGGGCGCTCAGACACGCCTGTGGAAGAAACTCTCTCTCACACACACACAGGGCAGGGTGTCTTTCTGTAAGCACACATACAGTTGAGAAATCTTATCTCCTAACTGTGAGCTTTGCTGACCAGCTCACTTCTTATACTGCATTATTGATGTGTAAACACGGGCAGCGCAGCGCACCGGTGACGCATGGATGCACCGTCAAGCCCGCAGTTAGCGTCAGGAGGATGGATACTGGTCTGAAATGTCAGGCACAGCTCATGAAGGCGCTTCTTCACACCGGACACATGTTTGTAAAGGAGGTGTAAGAGCAGTGAAACCACTGACTGCTGCTGCTGCCTGCGACAAGCACTGGGGAAATCATTATTCAAATCGGACATCCACAGTCTTTAGCCTTTAGGGACTTTGTAGTCTGTAAACAGGGAAACTACAGGTGAATCAGGCCAACACACAAAAGAGAGCGAAAGAGCTGGCGGGATTCGCTTCATTCGTTTTCCCAAGTAGATCTGATTACCGTTAACAACCTGCTCAGGTTTGTGAAAAACAAGAGCTGCCCCCCTCCCCTCCCCTCCCCTCGTCAAAATGTGAAACTAACACACCCTGTGATACACACATTCCTCTGGTGTTTTATATTACATAAAGCTTGCTATTGGCGGGCTGAACTGTTCCAGCAAACATGGTGGCATGTTTAACCACAGTTCCAGTATGGTTTGCTTTAACCATTCACATAAAAAAAAGAAATCAGTTTTAGTAGATTTAATTAACTTCCCTGTTAAATACATTCCAAGTTTTTATAGTTCTTCATTTATTGCTTCTAAACAACCGATTCACTTTCACATTTAAGGATTTTGTCACCACTTTTATATATTTACATTTGAAATACCACAAGCCTGACATTTATTATAATACATTGCTATACTATCCTGTATATTATCAGAATATCAAGCAACATAATCCAAAAATGTGAAAGTCTTTTTTTACTGGTCCAAAAGCCTCAAATTTGAGTGTTCATGTGAGAAAACTTGTTCTGAGGAGCATTTCTGGTAAAAGAGTCGCCTTTAATGTGTCATGAAATCCAAAATTAGATTGGATCTTTACATTTTTGCACCTTTTGAGCAAGCTGGAGCTAGGAGCAGGTCATACATGTGCCATTATGGTCCAAAATGGTTTCCCCATCACTTCAGATCTGAAAAGAACATCATTTTTCTCTGGAGCAGTTCAGGTTGAGCACCATTCGTGAAGAACTGTGAGGAACACGGTGGCACGATGGGTTAAGCATAGACTTGAGAGCATGATTTGAATGAACTGTGAAGGCACAAATAAGTGCTGACTTACATGTATTGCATTTAAAGCACATGCTGGTGTGACAGGCTTTAAACAGAGAGGGGAAGAATGCACATTTTTACACTTTCGTTTTCAAATCAGCTCGTCTCACAAAGACTGTACGCTCGCTGGCTGAAGGTGTTGCAGCTGGACAGCATTTGCATTTTGCCCACAGTAGCCAAATTACACCATTAACAGACTTTGCTAAGCTTTCTGCCAGCCTCATTTAAATGAGTTACTTCCCATATCTTCCTAGCACAAAGCTCCCTCTGGTGGATGAATAAAGCAAAGCACGTCACAACAAGAGCCTTTAAACCAGCAGAAAATATGTGGGTAAGGATTTATTTAGATAAAGAAGCTGCAACCGCTTCATTTTCATATTATTCTGATATGACAAAGAGGATCATATAAACACAGGAAAATGTGAATCTGAAGACCCAGTTTGGATAAAAATCCACTGAGAGAGCGTGGAGATAAATTATCATATGTTTCATATGACTGTGCGCCATTATGACTCACAGTTGGTACGTTTTAACCATGATAAACCATTAAACCACTGGATTTGTTTGCTCCTACATATCATCTGTTCGTGTCTGAATCAGTCCCCAATTTGCAGACAGTTCTAAATCCGGTGTGCAGTTGCACCGTTGTATTGCAAACGGGCCTTTATTTGATAAATCGGCTGTCGGCGTCACAATGTCAGAACGCCGACTGGTTAGTCCGTCATCATGTCGGCACCCTCTCCTCCTGTGGCATCCGTTAGACTCAGCTCCTCTAGCATCTCCGCCAGGGAAACGCATGGTGCTCCGTCATCATCAGTGTCGCTCTCCACCGGGATCTTTGACGCATCTGAAATTGAAAAATCAGCATCTGCTCATTAAGTGCCTCATGCATCATCTGTAATGAACGTGTGACACAACTTCCATCAGAACCTCAAGCAGCCGTTGACGGTAAATGAGCCGTAACCTGACAATAGAAACCTAAACAAAGGCTCTGAAATCTCTCTCGTGATGCTGCTGCGGGAGTAAGTCTGTGCTGCGGTCATCAGCTGCTCACCTCTGAAGATATTGACGTTCTTCCTCAGTGCCTCATCTTCCTCCAGGTCCTCCAGGAAGTCCTGATATTGCCTGAAGACAGAAAAGTGAGTTGAGAGCAAAACCAGTCTGGTTACTTTACAGAAAACGAAAGACAAACCACATGATACTCTGCGCTCTTAGTACACTAAACACCTATTAACTCCCTTGAGTCCTCGTTTCAGGTATCAGAAGTGTTTTTCCTATGTGGTCTACACCAGAGACGTGCGTGCTGGAAGTAATGGCTTTAATCTTAAGATAATAATAAGACCCTTTGGTTATTTAATCTCACCTCAAAGGGAGGGAGTATGTAATCAGTTCTGATTGTTAGCAGCCTATCGACCAGTTTTTAACATGTAATTTTCACATTTTATGCGTTGATAGCTCAAGCTGACTTAATTTTGGTGAAAAATTGGGTCGAGGTCAAAGAAAATGTTAAAGTAAAAAAAAACAGCTTAAAACTTTATATATAAAGGCACATTTTTTATGGATCATCTAAAACTTCACAATAATATACTAGGCCTTCGGGGACACGAGTACCTAGGTTGGCTAAGCATTTGACCTTCATTGCTAGCTCCAAAGTAAAGTCGACCTTGGGAAAAAAAAAAGTCAAAGAAACCATATTGAGTAATATATCATATCAAAGGGAGCGAGCTATAAGAGACACTTAATGTTTTCTACACAACGCCCTTCGATGTCACAATGAGACCATAACAGGCTGACGCCAGCATGACTTGACATCGTAAAACAAAAGTTTTAGTACAGCCTTTTACCTCTGGGAGAGTTGTGCCCTCTGAGCACTCTTGTTTAAGGGATATTTCCAAGGCGTTTCAAATTTATGCTAATTTTTTAAGAATACTTCATAAGGAGTACCCCCGCCCCCCACTTTTATATTAGATATTTTTTATTCACCTGAATATTAATGCATAATATTTAGTGCTGTCAATAGAAAAAAAAAACCAACTAATTAATCTCACAATTTTCTGTAATTAATCGCGATTAATCACAATTACTTGATCAATAGGCTGGTTGCAATTACATTTTTCAACTTTATATTTACGCTTGTAACTGACATTTATGCAATATAATGAAATAAATGCAGAATAAACACAAAGAATGTATGCTTAAATTCACAGAGAATTTGAATAGTTTTCAGTCTTTTAGCACAGGTTCTCTCCTGTGAAATACAACTTCAAAACAAAACTATATACTAATAGGTAAGTATACACTAATATATAATATATATTAGTGCTGTCAAACAATTAAAATGTTTAATCTGATTCGTCACAGGGTTACTGTGGATTAATTTTGATTAATCACAATTAAATATCATTCATTTTTATTCTATATTAATCACATTTCATTTTGCATGAGCAAACAGATTCAAGAAAAAAGGGAAAATATACGCACTTAACATGTTTATTGAACATTCATGTTAACAAAAAAACTGTAAACATGTATCCACTCTCTCTCTGTCACTCTTGGGGAGGCATGAGGAACCAAAGCTATGTAAAGCGCGTGTCCTCAACGATGTTAATAGGTCTGCAGTTTGTTGCAATCCACTCGGCAATTGTGTCAGTCAATATGTCTGAAGTAGACTTACTGAGTCCCCGATGCTCCGTGAGTGGTTTGTCGCAAGCTGGGTGACGAGTTAGTGACGTGCTAGCAGCATCCCCGACTAACATATGCTTCGCGTCAATGTGATATTTTAAGCTGGAAGTGCTTCGGTGAAAAGAAAATTCCTTCTTGCACAATGTGCATAATAGTTTATGTCGGTCGACTGTTCCGTCTTCTTATTTTTTTAATACTCAAATTTCCCATTGAGAGGGCCAATGTGCGTTTATCATCTTCCATATCGAGTTGATTGGTTCAGCCTCCCGTCACTACCAGATCAACTGCCCATTTGCACATGTGCGAAGGTAACTCTACCTCGACAAACTGCCCGAAGTGCGTTGACAGAAACATTTCAGGGATTTTGAGTCATTCTGCACTCCAGATGCGTTAAAAATTTTAATCGCGTTGACCGTGATGGCGGATTAATTTGCGTTAATTTTGACAGTACTGATAATATTACATTACATACAATACACTAAAATTACAGGTTTAGAAATTCTATGAAAAGCTTAAAACTAATAATGAATCATTGTAAGAAGTATTTTCTGTGTATCTGAGTCTGAAGCAGCTCATTCATCTGTTACGCCTCCACTGTCGTCCAAAAACACACATCAGTGAGCTACAGTGCTATATTGGTTGAAACAAATCATTAACACCAATAAACCTGACTTGTATGGGGTTTTTTTTGTTTTTGAGTAAAAACTATACAACTTCTGGTTGACCCTACAATAATGGAAGGAAAACTCCAACAATTAGATGACCCCTATGTACAAGCACTTGGCGACAGTGGGAAGGAAAAACTTCCTTTAAACAGGAAGAAATCCCTGGCAGAACCAGGGTCAGGGAGGGCAGCATCGATCGGCTGGGAGTGAAGGGAGGACGACAGGAATACAAAAAAAAACACCAAAAAAAAACCAAACAAACACAAAAACCACTGTATAAACATCTGAACACAGTCCCAAACAAAAGTGCTTTTTTAACTTTTAAGTCTTTAATCTTAGCTTAAAAACAAAAAACCCAAAACATTCCCAAGACAGCTTAGAGGACAATGCTTGTAAGCCACACATCATTCATCTCAATGAGCTGAACAGTCTTACCTCTCATCATCCGTGTCCATGCCTTCACGGTCTCTGGCCATCTCCTGCAGTTTCCAGTTCCTGCGCTTCACCCTCCGGCTGCGGTCGTAGCTCTTCTTGATCAGCACCTTTGATTGTACAAATGCTCAAATTTAACAACACACAGCATTTTTGTTCCTATGTGATTTAACAAAGGGATGAACTTTCAAAACTGCATGCAGGGTTTCATTTTGCCACTAGAGGTCAGTGTTAATCAAGTCAACAAATCGTGTCCGCTGAAGTGCAGGTGAGCCTTACCACATCAGGAACATGGTGAGGGTTCATCTTATTAAGGTACTCATCATTGATGTTGGAATTGGCAAAGTCAAACCTACAAGATAAGAAGAAAATTAACGGTTACGTGTAAACACACTGACAATTATTTATTTTTATTTATTTATTGTTATCTGACTGATCTGCATACGTACCCCAGCACCAGGTCTCCAATATTGAGAAGGTGGCCCAGGAATGTACGGCAGTGATACTGCTGACTGGTATTCATCTCTGATGTTTTCTGAACCCACACCTCAGCCAGGGTGTGCTGTATACACACAAACACAAAGAGGGAAGGGAAAATCCAAAATGTTTAAAGCAATCAAACAACATTACTCCTGTTCTTTCGTCCAAGTTTGCTCATTCAGGTGCATCAATAATAATGCAACACACACACAGAAAGACGCAAAAGAGCGACACGAAACTACACACCGCACTCGCCTCAAAAGAAACACTCCTGACTGTTTGTGTCGATTTGGCTCGAATCCAACATACAGGTTCAGGGATAATGTAATGGTTTGCTATTGATTTTACTTCCAAGGGAAGAGCAATGTTCCCCCATAATGCAATCTGTTCTGCACCAACACACACGCGCCCTTACCTTGTTGGACCTCATGCCAGCTCCAGCACCCAGCTTCTGGTCTCTGATGATGTCAATGTCCATGACTATGAACTCCTCCAGCTGTTTCGGGTTGAAGAGACCGTTGAAGGGGTTACGCCAGTATGTGTTCCCGTCCACCTCAGCAACTAGGGAGATACTTTTGATTATTTAGAGTAATTAATTAAAAAAAAAACCCCACATACTTAACTTTCCAGATATTTAAATAAATTTTTCTGGAAAAACAATACATACACTACTCAAAAAATATGAAAATAACACTTTTAATCTGAGTATAGCATCAAGTCAGTTAAAGTTCTGGGATTTTGACCCAATACAAGGCAAAATTTGGACCCTACAGAGGTTACACAGGTAAGTCCGACACTTTCAGGATGGCACATGAATACATTGCCAGGAGGTTTGCTGTGTTTCCTAGCAATCGCAAAAGGTCCTTATACCATCTGACAAAACAATCAGAAACAGAGTTAATGAGAGTGGCCCGACATCTTCTAGTGGACCCTGTGCTCACTGCCCATCACCGTGGAGTCCAACTGGCATTTGTCAAAGAATACCAGAATTAGCAGGTCCACCCTGAACATGTCATAGATGTGAAAGCCTTTGGAGGAGCTGTGGAAGATGTTAAGCTTGCTGTAACATAGATCAGCATTTTCAATTTAGTGGTGGGTCAGCGATAGTCTGGGGGGGGGACACATCCATCGAGCGGTGCACAGACCTCTACAGGTGAGGCAGCAGCAACCTGACTGCCAAATTGGGAGGAAATCCTTGAACCCCCTGTCAAACCCTGCTGTGGTGCAGCGGCTCCTGGGCACCTCCTGGTGCTCGACAATGGCCGGCCACATGTGATGACAGTTTGAAACCAGCTCATGCAAGGTACTGATATCGCTGCCTGGCCCCTCCCCCATGCTCGCCTGACATAAATCGAACAGAACACCTCTGGGACATATGTTTCAGTCCATCTGACAGGTTGCACCTGAGACTGTGCAGGAGCTCAGTGATGCCCTGGTCCAGATGTGGGAGGAGATCCCCAAGGACACCATCCATCATCAAGCACAAGCACATGGAGGCCATACAAACTACTGAGCACCATTTGGATTTGCTGTAATGAAATTTCAGTAAAATGGACTAGCCTGCCACGTCCTTTTCAATTTGATTTTTGGGGTGTATTTGAATTCAGCCCACTGTCAGTAGATTACTTTCTTTTCTGTGAAAAGATGTGGCAAGTTGAGCCTTTCAATCCTAACAAATTACCCAGCCCATATCAGTATAGATATCCAGCGTGTGTTTTCTAAATCTTCCTTTAATTTTTCTAAGCAGAGTATTAAAAATATTCCAAGTCTGATTTATCCATAAGTGCTTTTTCTTTCTGTTCATACTCTAAACAAACTAGACAGGAAGATTGTCTTCCTGTCCATACTGCAACCAAACTGTACAAGCAGAAAAACAGAAACAGATACTTCTGATACACCAGTTAATTGCCTTGTGCCGCTGAATCTGCTCGACAGCCTTGAGGCTGTTTGTGCTTTTCAACCAGCTAAAAAACTTTCTGCTCCAAATATAGCCTGCTCTTTGAAGAGTAATTAAAAACGTGTGTGCTGCTTCAAGATGTGGAGGACCATCCAGCCTCTCACAAAATGAGCGATTACGCCACACGCAGAGGAAGCAACCCATCACTAATTGTCTCCGTGCTTGTATTGGTAATAAGTCCCCCTAAATCAGATAACTTGGCTTTGATAGAATAAATAATGCAATCTGAAATATGTTTTGCTCTCTGGGAGCACGTCTAATATCGTGCTGTGACTGGAGAAGAGAGAAGCAGCCGAGTAAAATGACAGCGTGGAACATGTGGTCACCAAACTGGGGTCAGTCTAGTGCGGTTTAGGAGGGTGTCGACCAAGCAGCGACTGTCGGTAATGCAGGAAATACTTTTGGTGTTATGAACAATACAAGAGTGAAAAATAACCAACCTGTGGTAATGTTTCTAAAAGTGCAGATACTGAAAGAGGCTAAACAGAGTGCACAGACGCAACAACTGGTTTATCAAAGTCATATAATGAGAAACTACTCAGATGAATATTTAAATATTCAGCTAGTCGACTGTGACGATCGGCTTCTTATGTAATTACAATTTTAGTTTCTGATCAAATGTATTAAGTGCTAAAATCAGCAGTTTTTTTCAACAATGCTAATAAGCATTGGTAACAGACTTAAAGAAGTCATATTTAAATCTAGTGAGTGAATGCCATTGTTAATTAAAATGTCCATTATTTTTGAACCATCAGCTGTCAAACAGTTTATAAAATGTAAACGTAAAATGTGCTGCTAAACGTCTCATAACACAAAACTGCTACTGTTAATTACAAATAAATTACTGAACAATTTTCAGTTGAATATCTGCAGCGTAACACTGAAAGCCCACTAAAGCTCTTTTCTGAACTGAGTGGTTTCTGTCAGATTTCAGGGATGCTTCTAGAACAAAATGACTACATGTGCATCAGAAATTAGTGGAAGTTACCCATGGAAAAACCCAGAAACTACCATATCTTTATGTATTATACTGATGTGTCAAACTTGTCATTAAGGCCCAGGGGACGTCGCCAAATGTCGTCTTTACGGGGCAAAGAGTGAAGCTAATTGTGTTTACTAGGAGATCATTTATAGGAATTCAAAATAGGGATGGGAACTTTAAACAAACAAACAAACAATACTAATAACAACAAAAATTAAATAGAAGTATTTTTTAAGACAAGAAACTGTTTTAAAAATATTCATTTGAATTGGACACCGTTTGTCGAATTTAAGGCGATGAGAAGGGTGGATAGAGTCACGCCACACTTGTGTGTGTTTTAGGACTGTCACAGGAGGCCAGAGTACACAAAAAGCAGCCACACAGGCACAGCTAGAACATCTAAACTCCACACAAGAAAGGCCCGGCCAGCAGGTTCGAGCTCAAAAGCTACTTGCTGTTAGGTTTTATTACACTTTTTTTTTTCCTTTTCTTTTTAAAGGATGACAATTATTTACTGCACTTACAACTTAAACTATATCTCTGCTGACTGCAAGCCAACACAAATACGTGAGAAATGCTTCTACAATCAACCAGGTGAGCTGCAGACAGCGTGAGCCGTGGTGTCAGCTAAACGTGTCAAAACTCCTCCGTACTCACTCTGCAGGGTGCGGGGGTCGATCAGATGGATGGTGCTGGTGACACGGATGCACACGCAGACTTGACCCATGTTCCCCAGGCTCTGCGCCAGTCGAGGTGAAAGGCACACGACGTTGTCCTGGCAACCAGACACAACCAGAACACCGGGGGTCAAACTGAGGTCACGTGGAGTAAAAAGGCTTTGAACTTGTTTCAGCTTGTTTACCCAAAAAAGAGGACTTGACGTTTTCATTTAAGAAAACAAGTGTCCCTCCGTGGACCCCCTAGTATTGAAATATGAGGTGTTAACAAACCTGTAATGATATTTAAAGCATTGAACTGTAGTGGCATGCCAATCAACTACTGAAAATGACACCTGACAGGGATCAATTAATCCCCACCTTAATTTTAATTTCATTGCTTTTCCAGTTCAATCTAACCTGTCACCGTTAAACACAAATTCAACCCTTTTTATAAAGTGTGTATAAATGTGTAGGCCGTAGGAATGACGAGGACAGTCGGGTGTACCACATGGGTAACAATGAATCATGGGATAAAACCTAAATTCAACTAAAATGAGTTCCAAATATAAATGCAACTGTTTGCTGGATACCTTGCAGACCGGTACGATCTCCACGGAGAAGGTGCTCTTGTAGTTGTATGTGTTTGAGTGGATGTCGTGAGAGATGAGGCGCTGAGATGCCTTTGACCTTTAAAGTAAAAAAAGAAAGTATTAATTTTTATTAGTAATATTAAAACATTCACCAACACACGCGAGCTCGTTAAGTGTCGGTTGGACAAATGCTACAACAAAAGGGCCTAAAAGCACTAAGATGCTGTGCACACATGGAAAGGAAACATCCTGTGCAGATTATGATTATATAAACGGTTTCTGCTATGCAGAAACAACACTTGTACACTGTTTCAAATTAATTAACAACTTTAATATATTCCCTTTCTTTATAATAGGTTACATTCTCTTCCGATTCAGATTTATTACCGACAGGCTACATTTTGCTAACACCTGCTAGCTAATCATCTCCACTTCTACATACAAATTCTGAACCCCGACAGACGTCATCACTGAACGCTGTGAAGGTCGTGCTGTGTGTTTTCAGAGGCATGGACTGAAGCAATGTTTACCTGCAGGGCACGGTGCACTGCAAGAAGTCCACCATCTTCTGAGCGTGCTGCTTGGAGCCGTAGTAGAAATCGATGCCCTCTGCGAGAAAAAGCAATACCATCAAATACACTTCACCGATATATTTATCACAGGCGTGCTTCGCAGGTCATCCCCACGCCAAAGAACATATGCATGAAAACGGCACATACCACAGCGCAGATGAAGAGGAAAGAAAAATATGGCAGCCACATGTAACCTTCTTAAAGCTTTCAAGTCCCGCCGAGACACGGAGATGATTTAAACAACCCCATCGGGCCAAAATTCAGCTTAACAGTCCCATCCAAGAATACAGAGGACTGCTGCTGAGATGTCACTCAATGCACAGCATGTGAGCCTCTGCACATATAAGTATGTATGAAGTAGCACTTAGCATCGATAAGTAGGGTAAGAAACAAGCTTGCTCTGCAGGCAGCTGGTAAGGAACGCCCGCTCTGATTAGAGCGCACTGATTAGATGTACAACGCGTGCCCCTGAGAGGCCCACGCGAGGACAGCTGCATGGAGTTATTGGTGCCAGTGATATGCATGCATGACTGGCTGTCTGGTACGGGAAGAGGTAATTAACACTCGACACATCATTATGTTCTCCTTCGCTCTAACCCACATTAGTTCCGCTGGTGACAACTAGGGCAAGTTTCCCACTTTGCAGTGTAATTTGGGTAAAAGTCCCCACAGCAGAGACGAGGCATTTCCCCTTTAACCCTCGGCATCCCATAACAGCCGCGGCAGGCTGGCAGGTTTCCACTACTGCCTGTGTATAAACACATTATTGCAGACACAATACTTTAATATATTTAAATAATATGCACACATTAAAAAGAAACAAGTGTCAATTAAATATTTGTAATATTTTCATTTTTTTGCCCTCATTCACCTCAGGCAGTCTGTGTGGCATTCATCAGTAGTACATCTAGACTCTCAGTCCACTGTTTATATCAGCTGTCAACATGCCTGATGTGAAGCGTCCACGTCTATGTACTCTTGAGGACGCTGTAGAACGTCGTTGAAGGAGTCTGATACGAGTCGATCGAGCCAGCAAAGCTCATTTCTGACTGATGACAGCGACGCTGAAGTATGCTGCGGCTGTCCCCAACATTTCTGTCAGTAAGAGCTGCCGTTTTTGTTGGTGTTAGCCGCCGTTACTGAAGTAGATCTAATGCCGTCAGACTCGGGCAATTGGCGTATAAACTTTCATAAGATGCAAGAATATAAATCAACTGTTTATCATAGGGAAAGTGAGATTTTTAGGACACTCGAACCTAAGGTTAGCTTCCATAACATTATCTTTTAACCAGCTGCTGCCGTTACAGCCAGCTTATTGTTAGAAACGGGAGGTCTGCACATGTAATCTGCTGACAATATAAACTGGGAATAAAGCAGCATTTTTATGCACATTCCCACAGGTAAGAGCTCTGACTTTAGTTCAGGAGATGAGGCTTCAGCTGAGGAGGAAGAGGATGAGGTAGAGATGAGGGAGGAGAGAACAGCGGTGGAGGTGGCAGATGAAGAAGAGGAACAGACAGAGATGATGAAAAGATAAATGTATTAATCTTAGTGGCCATAAATATTTTGAAAGAGCTCTATAACAGACAGTCAATTCATTTTTTGTTTGTGTTTATCAGGTTCTCTCTCATTCTTAGGAACCTGGAACATTATTATAGAATTCTATTGGTGTATATAGCGTTGTGCACATAATCATAGATCATTGACCTACCATGTATTTCTTTAATGTTGAGGGTATTCTGGTGGAGTTTATGCTTCAGGATCAGCTGCTCCAAATAGTAGAAAGTCTTTTTGTGTACAGTCTGATGGACAAAAGAGAAATCTTCATCACAGAGAAATTCATACTCATCCCTTTAAATAGCACAAACCTCGATAACTAGCTTTGCATTTGCCTGTGAACACTCAACTTAATGGCATTCAATACAGCTGGGGTTTTTTTCCACATCTGAGCAAGTTGTTTATTTCATGCATCTACGATCTGCTGAGCCTTTTCTGTCATGCAGCTACAGAGCAAAAGCTTTTTCAGTGACTGGCTTTTATTATGAAGTGGCTGAGTTATATAATAACATAGTTTAGCTTCATAGTAACATAACTATTTATTAATCACTCAACTGCTAGTCTACGGTCTCTGCAGCAGTAAAGTTCAGTTTAGATCAGTTCAGTACGTCAGTACAGAGTGTCTTGAGTTGTATTTCCCAACAAAGACTCAGAGAGCTATGTTTGTATGTTTATATGAGACACTAACAGCGCTATATATAGAAAGAGAAACAGTGAATGACCCAAAAAAAACGTAAAAAGTAAACATTAGAAGTCAAATTTCATTCAGAAGAGTAAAGTCGAGTCAGTGTTAGTGGAAAAAGAGGCTTTGCACACATTTTTCAGCTTTGACCACATGCTTTACTTTTTAACACTTTACTATGACAACCAATTTTACAAATGTGCTGAAATATAACCATTCACCATCCACTTCAATAACTGATAAAATGGTTCATGGTTTATTTAAAAGTGCTTTTAAAAAGGTTGAAAACAGCCAGAATGGGAAAAAAGTTTGTACTTATTAGGGTGTAAGACCACAGGTATCTACCTTCTGACGAACTTGAACGACAGCCTTCCAAAAGTCTTTGGCCTCCACACGGTGGCAGTCGTCACACATCTGGGACTGGATGACAAACTCGACCACAAACACCTGTTGTAGGATGGCGCCATTCATCACCTGGAGAAGACAACAACAAGTCACACCATATGCTCCAACTTCAAGGGAAACGATGACAAAAACTTGTGGCTGAAATTCATTAAACAAACTACTCAAGGAGAGCATATTTGAATTGTTATGCTTGAATTTTTATGTGAACAGGGAGAACTGCAGGCAGAATTATAAAGACCCTCCAACTGCACAAACAAAAGAAACACAAGGCTCAGGTTCTCACTAAAGGTCAAGGAGATGCAATGACAGCCAATGGCGAGGCTCGCTACTCTCACATAACTCTGTCAAGAACAGACAGATCGCTTGTTCTTCTCATAAAACAACCTCAGGGTCACTTTGTAGTGGATGCACGTCCCACAACTTGTCACCACTTTATGTATATTTGTAAGATTATAAAAAAATTAAAAGATTTTATTTTAAACTTTCAGGACAAAAAGCACCTTGCCCATCTCATATCGCTAATTATAAATATAATTTTCCCACACATAGAAATGTCCCCCTGTTTTCTAACCTCTTTCTGGATGGTCAGTTTCATCTTAATCCTTTTGGAGTGCGGCTCTGTCCACAGGAAACCAGCATCGATAAGTCGCACCTGTGAAGACAGATGTTTTAGATCTGTGAGCACTGTCTGAGTATTGAGAAGTACAATAGTGAACTTGGTGCACATCATAACAAAAAAACAGATAGATGGGAAGGATGCTGTAACGTAATAATGTATCACAGAGTACCTGCTGAGAATACATCAAACTAGAGGGGTTTTAAGAGTACAACATTAAGGTTTTGATTAAACTTTAGTATCATTAAAAATGTAATATATACTTAAGGATATGAATTCTTAGCTTGCATGTGTCTAAGATGGTCCCTCTCCACACACAACAAAAAGATAATGCGCTCAATAAAAAGGCAGGACGGAAACAAGCAGCTTGTGAATCTCATATTACAAAGTGGCACTGGACACCCCCTTATATTTAATTTATTCTAGAAATCTTTCACTCATGTAGAAATATGCTATTCATCTTTAGTGACACTGACTAAGAAAGAGGCTTACTTTAGACATAGAGCTCTTTAGTTTTTTCAAGCAAAGAGCAAGCAGCTCCCTGGACTCCAGAGCACACTGTACCCAGGTCGCTGGAGGCTGCAAGTACCTGCGTAAAAGAGGAAATACATTTAAATAAAAAACACACCTTTCTGACTGCTACATTTCACCTGTAAATGCCTTCTAAAGAGAAACAGTGATATAACGGGTACATTACAGTGTACAAAACAAATACAACAGTTATGTGTGTGTTATTAAATGCATGAAACGCACCGTTCACACTGCTTGCAGAAATGCACCGTGACTTGCTTGGGGATTCCCTCTGAGATGTCTACCTGAGTGCGCAGGCAGGCCACACACATGTTGGCTGGGTTAGGAGGAATGGGGACACCACAGGTACAGCAGAGGCTGGAGGGGAGAGACGCCAAAGTCAGTGAAATACGAATAAATGATGAGTTGTTTCAGACCCTTTTGTTAATGATATATATGGTATATAAAAGGTTTCAGCCTCTTCACTAAAGACAGCATGTACATTACAATGTTAGATTTTACAAAGCAGGTCGCAGCTTATGTTGCTGCGTTTTTCCAATATTTTTCTCGTCACCTGAGCATTTTCTGAAAATAAAGAGTCACAATGTTCACCTTATTTGATGACATAATTCATCTCAGTTGTTCTGGCAAAATACACTGACAGTGTGCCATAATCAATTTAAAATCAAAAGCTACAGCTAGTTGTTATATTGGACTGAAGACAGCTGCAGCCCTTTTACAGCCTAGGGACATGTATTCAGATCAAGCCTATTATTTGAATAATAAATAAAATATTAATTATTTCAATCTTAAGTCTTAACAAAGACTGCTCCATGATGTGTATTCCACTAGTGATGTGCCAGAGAAATGCTGTCTTCTGAAAACTTTCCCACTTTTTGACAGGTTTGAGATCCAAGTGTTCTGAAGCTTTAAGAGCAGAAGTAATTTACATGAGAACAAGATGATAGTTATCAGAATCTGTGGGCTGCTAATCATTAGGGAATTTCTTTTGGTAACCCCTCACATAGTTACTGATACCAGAAATTCTGTGGTGTCCTACTGGTGTCAGCTTTATGGCGCTGGTAACCGGTTCTATTTGGTTAAAACATGTGGAACTGGTTCTAGATTGGCTAACAGCACTGGATCAGTAAGGATTCGAACCAAGTTTGTCAACAGGGCTCTTAATTAGGAACTTTTGGTCCAAATCAGCAACACACCCACTGAAAAGATAGTATATTTTATTTTACTGCTGTTGTGCTTTATGGATGATTTAATGAAAAAAACAAAACAAAAGAACAATCATTGTCCCCCACATGACTCCATTTTTTTTTGGTACAATAACTAAAGGAAGAAATTATGTATAACCTATGAGCCTGATTTAAAAATGTTGGTTAAAAAAAGAAGAAAAAAAAAGAAAAGAAATTTCTTATGCTACAACTTTGACCAGCCGCCTATGCCCTGTAGTCATATTACCCCTGAAAGTTAACCAAAAATGCACATTTTGATTTTTTTTCCCCAGTGAATTATAACAAAGCAGATCAAACATCCAGAGTACCAGTTGGCTCAGCTTCTTCCCATTACGTTACATTACAGACATGACCACTGGTGCAGTTTTGCTATTGAAGCCATGATTATACTGCTGCTCAAAGTTGATTACTAAAACAAATATACAAATATATACGAATATAATATACAAATATTTTGGTTGATTTGCTTGCAGTTTTCAAACAGAGCTTACATGTGTCCAGCCCTAAATTTTTCACGTTTCTATCGACTGTACTTATGATGTTATAACATTACAATGTTATGAGGGCTCAAAAATGCTGGAAGCCCAACATTTCAGCCCACCCTGAATGTATACACTTTGCATATGCTGGGGGGCCAAATCCACTTGAGTAATAGACACTTGAAAGAAAAAAATTCTTTTTCATTCCATTTCCTGCTGATTGAGTAAATATTACAAGTTGTACTACATAAAGAATAATATCATTAGATGTCTAACCTGAATCGAACAAAATCCTTTAGTTTCCAGATGACACTCAAATTATAAGTGAGAAAATAACTTTGTTAAAGAAATGCATATTTCTTTATCCCCAAATCACAGATTCTGGTTCACTTTTATGGTATGGGATGCCAAGGAAAATTTCAAGCTTTTATCTTTAATAGTTTTTAAAGATATTTACATTGAAATGTTACCATGGTCGAGCAGAAAACTTTATGACTCAACAGATAAATACAGGCTGCTGATGCTATGTAGTTGATTATCCTGCCTGCTGATAGTTAGCAAGCCAAATATCGGCCAATATATCCTGTGTCCTTGCCTCGTATTGGTAGTTTAATGCCACCCTTAAAGGAAATATAGGCTTTATAGTTAGAGGCAGAGATGCTATCCACAGTCTGGAGAACGATCTTTGCTGTTAAAACTCACACAGTGCTAAAGGGCTGCACTTACATGTTCCCCTGGCTGCTCGAGGCAGGAGCCTGCATGTACTCCATCCTTGCCAAGCTGAGTGGGTCTCAGGTGGTCCAGTTATCTCTGAGGACACAAACATGACAGATGTAAAGTTGCCCTGTCAACGCTGAAGCACAACACAGACGACTGGGAAAAAAGAAAGGGTTAATACACGTTAACCCAGATAGGCTTATTTTGTTTCCAAGCGTTCATTTAGGAACAGAGAGACCGATATCTAAACAACGATAAAGCTGCCCTAAGTACAGTTAGCACTGCTAGCCTGGCTGATGCTCTTGATACAGTGTGTTAGCACTGGAGGCTAAACTGCTAACTCTTCTGAGTGATTCTCAAAAGTTTTCGCGGAAAAACAAACACACAGAGTGGACTGAAAGTATTCAGTAGCTACAGCTAACGCGACCGAGTGGTGACAAAACTTACTGATCTTATTTTGATGAAAAATCCACAGCAGACAGTAAACGAGGTAGCCCCACGTTTTCTCCACGGAGTACCGAGAGAGGCTCGATGGCGTCAGGCAGGACTCAAGGACCCCGGGACTGTCTTTGTTTGCCTGAATACATTTCCTCATAAAAATTTAAATCAAATAAAAATGCCACTTAAAGACCAAAAAAAAAAAAAAAAAAAAAAAATCTATTACTTGTTTTTTTCTAATTTAAATCTTGTATTAGATAATCTGAAACGCTGATGGTGGTATATATAGTCATATATCTTAAAAAGCATAGTAAAACTATAAGATTATTACCAGAAGCGTTTTAGGCAATCAGTTAAAGATCATTTTAATGTATTATTGTGAAGAGGAGTTTAACATTTAACTAACTGAATTAAAATTAGAAAGTCTCATTTAATAGGTAAACAGGCATGCATAGCATAGAGAAGCTATTTATATTTATAACAATACATCAAAGCTCAGTTGATAAACTTTAACTTTTGCGCCCTTTCTCTTTGTTTTTCTTTAGTAAATACGGTCTTTCTGGAACTTCCGGTAATGGCGGCAAAGTGAGGAGACCCGTGTTTCGCGTGCTCAGTTGTCTTTTCGTTAAATACTCTCTGTAAATCCAAAATAGAACTTACGTCTTTGACACAGTTCGTTTGGGAACATTTGAGAACGTTAACATGCCTAAAAAACTGAACAAGGACAAACAAAAATCTACGTCTGAGGCACAGGACGAAAGCGGGATGGAGGAAGGGCAGATGGGCGTCATGCATGAACACGAACAAGAAAAGCAACCCGCAAACCCAGAAATGCCTTCTTCCTTGGACCTTTTGAACGCCATTCGATTGTTCAAGCAAGAGTTTCACACTGAAATGGGTGGTATTATGTCAGCAATAGGAGCTGTTCAAGCTGATATACAAAATTGTGGACGGCGACTTGACGAGGCTGAAAAAAGAATCTCCAATGCGGAGGACGAAATTACCTTACTGAAAAATGATATGGAATGCATTGAAAGACAGGCCAAATTTCTGTCTAAAAAGGTGGAGGACTTGGAAGGAAGAAGTCGGCGTAACAACATCCGAATCCTCGGTATACCTGAGAAAGAAGAAGGTACAGATGCACGTGCTTTCATGGAGAAGTTTATATCGGATATTTTGAAAATTCCCTCTCCTGTCCTGGAGAGAGCGCACAGGATAATCACAAATCAAAGCTCTATTGCAAACCGATCGAGAACTTTTATAATTAAGTGCTTAAGTTACAGAGATCGTGAACGCATCATGAAAGCCGCTAGGACGACAAAAGAACTGACGTATAAGGACAACAAGATAGCCTTTTTGCCGGACCTGCCTGCAGAAACATATAGACAGCAGCGTCAGTATGATGGTGTGAGGAAGAAGCTGCGGGAGATTGGACTGTGGAA
Organism: Oreochromis niloticus; assembly: GCF_001858045.2. NCBI lineage: Eukaryota > Metazoa > Chordata > Actinopteri > Cichliformes > Cichlidae > Oreochromis > Oreochromis niloticus. The sequence continues at coordinate 23,852,102 of NC_031979.2, forward strand.
ACATCGGATCATCTATCCAGCGAGGCTGCTTTTGACCAACGAGGAACGTACGCATGTATTTGATACACCAGCGGACGTGGACGCCTACATTAAGAACCTCAATCAAGTACAAGATGTTTGATAAGGTATATGATGGTAGATCACTAATTCTGTTCTAGCTGTATTTACGAACCACACTGGACAGAACAATTTATTATATTGCCAAAGGGTTGTTATACAAAGATGGGTTAGACATTGGTTGTTTAGATCTCTTAACAAGAGTTACTAGTAATTTCACTTATTGTGTCAAATGTGTGAGAGTAAAAACTTGACAAGGTGGATTTATTTCTATTATTATTATTATTATTATTAGTTTCTTTAGTTAAATATTTTTTATTTAATTGTAATTACTTTAACAACTGTTGCTAAACGCGGGTGAATAGCTCCTCGGTTTAGGGTGGACATGTTCCAAGAAGAGGGCGGAAGTATTTTTGGGGTTAAGGGATGCCTGTATGTTCTTACACAGGCTGGGATGTGGGAAGGGTTGCTCTCTCAAATCAGTAAATTCTTAACATGGTACATTGCTTTTCTTTTGTATATATATGTGTGTATTTATTTAATAGTACAGCTTTAACATATGTGAATATATATGGCAGAAGTATTGATTGACTGTGTTTCTTGGAACTGCAGAGGTCTGCGTAAGCTTGTAAAAATAAAACAAGTCATTAGTAGGATTAAGAAATTAAAAGCCAAAATTGTGTTCCTACAAGAAACCCATATGCTAGGTAGCGAGACAAATAGAATGAAACGTAGATGGCCAGGTCAGATCTTTTCAGCACCTTACTCCTCCAATTCCAGGGGCGTCATGATAATGATTCACAAATCTATACCTTTTCACGTTGAGCATGTGCTTAAGGATTGTAATGGACGTTTTTTAATACTACAAGGTAATCTACTATCTACTAGACTAAATTTAATTAATATTTATGGCCCAAATGAAGATAACCCAAACTTTTATAGCAATTTATTTCTTAAAATTTCAGACTTGCAAGGTAAATATATAATTGCTGGGGACTTAAATTGCACTTTAAACCCACAGAAGGATAAATCTTCAGGCATGGATAACACCCATAATCGAACACGAAAGGTGATTAGACAATTTATGAAGGAGTTAAATATAACTGATATATGGCGAGATCAAAACCCAACCAAGTTACAATATTCCTGTTGGTCAGGTACATACAAAGTGTATTCCAGAATAGATTACTTTTTGGTATCAACTGAGCTGGCTCATTATATAAAAGATTGCCAGTATAAGGAAATAATAATATCTGACCATGCAGCTGTTACTTTGACTTTCATAGAGCCAAAACTGATCAAAACTCGAATTGTATGGAGGTTTCAATTGAAGTGGATGCAGGACAAACAGTTTCTTGAGTTTTTAGGCAAGCAAATTAATGAATATTTTGAGCACAATACAGATCAAACATCGGCAAGTGTGAGATGGGAGGCCTTTAAGGCATATTTAAGAGGGCAAATTATAAGCTACTCTAGTAAGAAAACAAGAGAAAGAAATCAAAGGATAAAATATCTGGAAGAAAAAATAAAAATGTTAGAAGAGATCAGTTTTCAATCAGGCCAAAATAATGAGTATAATGTAAAAGAATTATTACTATTGAGAACGCAATATAATGAAATGACAAGTGAAAAAGCAGCTGTAAATTTATTGAGATTAAAGCAACAATTCTATGACCAAGGTGAAAAACCCAGCAAACTCCTGGCTTGGCGTATAAAACAGCAGGAATCTGAAAAGGCAATTACAAAACTTGAAACTTCAAATGGAAATATTATAGTAGACCCATTAGAGATAAATAATGCATTTAAAGTGTTTTATGAAACGTTATATAACTCTGAATCCAATAATGCAGCTAGCATTCAATCTTTATTTCTAGATAAACTTGATATACCAAAAATTTCAGACAAAGACAAAGAAAATGTTGACAGGCAAATTAGTATAGATGAAATTATTGATGTTATAAATTCTTTAAATGCTGGTAAAACAGCTGGTCCAGATGGATTGCCAATCGACCTTTATAAATACTTCAAAGATAAATTAGCACAGCCCCTCTTAGATATGTATATAGAATGTTTTAATACTGGTAATCTTACTGACTCATTAAGGGAGTCCCTGATAATATTGCTTCCTAAACCTGGAAAACTAAATAACAAGTGTGAAAATATGCGTCCTATAAGCTTAATTAACACAGACACTAAAATTATCTGTAAAATTCTAGCAAAAAGATTAGAAAGTGTTCTTCCAGTTATTATAGGAGATGATCAAAATGGATTTGTTAAACATAGGCAGGGTTTTCATAATGTAAGACGAGTCCTCAACATTCTTCATAATCAAAGTGAACAGGAAGATACAGCCATTCTTTCGCTCGACGCGGAGAAGGCTTTTGATAGAATCGAACGGTCATATCTCTTTGATGTCATTGTTAGATTTGGGTTTGGTAATTTATTTCTCCATTGGATCAAGCTACTACACTGTCAGTCTGTGGCTCAGGTTAAGACAAATGAGATAATTTCTGAACCATTTGACATTAAAAGAGGGTGCCCGCAGGGTTCACCTTTATCTCCACTTTTATTCCTTTTAGCTATTGAACCTCTGGCAATAGCTGTTAGAACCAGTGGACAAATTCAAGGTGTTAGGATTGGTAGAAAGGAGCATAGAATTGCTTTATTTGCTGATGATGTCATATTATTTTTAAAGCAACTAAAAATTTCTGTGCCTGCTATAAAGGATTTAATAGATCAGTTTGGGGCCTTCTCAGGGTATAAAGTAAATGTAACAAAATCATCATTAATGTTACTTAAACAAGGGTATAATCAAAACGTAAGTCAGAATATATCTGGCTTTACTGTTAATTCTGAACTCACTTATCTGGGCATCAAAATAGTTCTTTCATTAAAAGATACGGTGGCAATTAACTATAATACAATTCTACAGAAAATTTCTAAAGATTTGGAGCGTTGGATAAGTTTACCACTATCTATTATTGGAAGGATAAGTGTTCTTAAAATGAATGTATTACCTAAACTGTTGTATGTGTTTCAAAATGTCCCACTGGCTCCTCCTGCTGGATTGTTTACCAAATTAGCATCATTAATTAGAGAGTTCATTTGGAACAAGAAGCATCCCCGCATTCGTTTGTCTTTGTTGTATCTTCCCTTTGATTCAGGGGGGTTGAAATGTCCCAATTTTCACTGGTACTATCTGGCTATTCAACTAAGGACAATAATGTTTTATTTTTCATCCCAAAATACCCCGTCTTGGGTGGGGATGGAAGCAAATTCTCTTAAAATGCCATTAAATTTGTATTTATACTCTGCACAGCCAAAACAGTTAAAGAAAGAAACAAATAATCCTATAGTCCAAAATATGATTGAAGTTTGGTTTACAATAAAGAAATGATGAATATTAAGAATAATCTCTCTCAGTTTAGTCCTATTTGGGGAAATGCCTTATTTGTACCAGGAAACCTGGACGTAGGGTTCCAGGGTTGGGCAGAAAAAGGTGTTAAGAAAGTGGGTGATCTTTTTTGTGATGGAGTAATGGTTTCATTTGAGGATTTAGTTTCTAAATTTCAAATTCCCCAAAAACACTTTTTTAAGTATTTACAAATTAGAAGCTTCATTTCTTCCATGCAAAATCAGTCTCTCAACATTCCCCAGTTAAGTAAGTTAGAGGAGTTAATGGTGAAAAAAGGTGGTAATAAAGGTTTAATTTCAACATTCTATAACTGGATTGTATCTGCCTCTCTAGAAACATCAGTTTCTAAGTTGGTAGCTTGGAGAAAGGACCTAAATATCAATATTTCTGAGGAGACATGGAAGTTAATTTGCTTAAAATCACAAAAACTATCGATTAATAGTAACTTAAAGTTATTACAATACAATTGGATCATGCAATTATATATAACACCGGTGAAATTGAACAAATATAATAATAGAATTCCAGATACATGTTTTAAATGTGGAGAAGCCCGTGGAACATTTTTTCACTGTATATGGGAATGCAGAATTATCCGTGCATTTTGGCAGGAGGTGATGAACAAAATAAACCAAATTTTGAATAAAAAGATTGTTTTAGATGTAGAAATGTTGTTATTACATGTGTATTCTAAAAATCTTAAACTAAGAACCCATCAAATTGTGTTTATGGATTATTGTATATTACAGGCAAAACGTATGATTGCATTAAATTGGAAAAAATTAGATCCTCCTGCTATTGGGGCTTGGATAAATTCTTTGGCACAGTGTATGGCAATGGAAAGGATAACGTATTTTCTAAAAGACAAGTTAACATATTTCGATGAAATTTGGAAGCCATTTAAAAACTTTATAAAAGAAGTAAACATCGGACAACTCCTGCAGAAATGTGGATGAGGAGAAAATGGTTTAGTATATGCTAGCTATTTTTTTTTATTGTTCATGTCTTGAAGTTGTATAAATACCACATATTGTACAAATGTATATATATTCTATGTGTTTTGTTTTTCCTTTTATTGTTTTTTTTTTGTTTGTTGTAGGTTTGGTAGAGAGCAGGGTGGGAGGTGAGGGTGGGGGAAAGGGTTTCTATTACTACAGCATATTACGGGGAAAACAAACCTTTGTATGCTGTTGCAAAAAGCAATAAAAATATTGAAAACAAATACGGTCTTTCTTTCTCTTTTCACACCCACACGATCACTGAAATGTTTGCTTGCCGCTTGATGAAGAAAAAAGCATCTCCTTTGTGCCATTGTTTAATAAGAGAGATTAATATTTATTTTTCTCAGTTAAAAGGAAAAGAGTCATTTAAACTTTCCACCAAAACACCTGCTAACATCTTGTTTTGATTCATTAGTTTGCCATTTTATTGTACGTTAACTAATATGAACTAAACTGATGGACTTGTTGACCTCACATTTCCCTCCTGGTGCGACTGATACTATAGTTCTAAAAACAATAATTTTACAAGTTTTCTCTGTTTGTTTGGTTTGTTTGGGGGGTTTTTTGTGGTGGTGGGGGAGGCCTGAGAAGGACTTCTGACACAAGCATTAATACAGGATCTCCCCTTTTCTCCTATAACATGACAATTCTACCTTGCCACAAACACGCTGGGCCTACCGAAAGGTTATTTATCTGATTTAATTTTATAATGAACTGCTGCGTGTTAGTATGTATTTAAAATGACTGATTCACGGAGGTCTTCAGACTCACCTGTGGTATGACTGGTCCTTGGACGCCTTCGAGTTCTGTCGTAAATCTCCCGTGCGGTTTCTCTCTTGGTGTCTTGCTTAACCCCTGGTGAGATTTTAGGCATGGCTGATATATAATTGAGCAGTAGAATTTATAACATTTGGATGAAATAACATAATGCTGCAATAATTTCATTTCTGTAAACAGTCTGCAGTTTTCTTATTGGTTTCTCTACTGAATTTTTTTGCGGCAAGCCAGTGAATGTGGCAACTTATTAAGTTGTAGCCACATCACAACTGTTCTTTTCTTTCAAGTGATTACATTTATTAACTAATTCATTTATTTATCTAAATGTATCTAAATTATTTATCTAAACAGCTGTAGATTACATTTCTTTGCATCGCTCGCTTAATCGCCTAATCACCTTGTTTTCAGACGTAACCAGCTGCAGTTGAATAAGTTAGATTTTTTTTGGGGGGGGGGTCCCTTATTTAAACGGTATCACTATGCGTTGTCTGTAGGTAAATGTTGATATTTTAAATACAATTATTTCCTACAATATTGAAGGGGAACTTTACGAGCTGCACGTGAAAGCAGCACGGCCGTTTAGGAAAGCAGCAGCGGGGCTTCGCAGCCAGTGTGGCAGCTGGGAATGTGAGGGTTTCAGCACAGGCTGCTATTTCAGGACTGGGAACAGTAGCAGGGCTGGCCGGGGAGGGACAGGCTCTGCCCACAACTTTACTCTAGCCAACACACTGGCTTAACCTCAAGTCCAAACAGAGGGGAGAAGCTGCTGTTTCCCGCCTGGGGTGTCCGTGTTCTCGGACCGCGGCAGATGGTCAGCGGACAGCCGTTGGTGGTGGCTCACTGCTGGGCTGAATGCTAGAGGGAACCAGCCGGTGCACCGCGCTTCTTCTTCTTTATCTCCCCTCGGTCGCTGATACGTCTCCCTCCTGCCTTGAGGGTCCTGGTACAGGAATGCAGTGAAGTGTCACCCGTTGGTCCAGTATAACCTGAATGTTTCCCGGCGTGAGTAGCTCGGTTAAACGTGTCTGTTTCGCCGCTAACCAAAGCAAACACGGTAACATCATCAACAACAAAAACAGCGACGATGGAGTGAAATCTGCGGCGGGGGGGGGCGAGCGACACACAACCTGCCGCGATTTCCTGCGCGTGAATAAATAAATGATAGAGGATACAATGACCCTGCTGTCTCTGTTAGGTCGGATCATGCGTTATTTTCTGCTCAGACCGGAGACCTTGTTCCTGCTGTGCATCAGCCTGGCTCTGTGGAGTTACTTCTTCCACACGGACGAAGTGAAGACCATCGTCAAGTCCAGCCGAGATGCGGTCAAGATGGTCAAGGGGAAAGTGGCGGAGATGATGCAGAACGAGCGCTTCGGTGGGCTGGACGTCCTGGACGCGGAGTTCTCCAAGACCTGGGAGTTCAAGAGTAACAACGTGGCCGTGTACTCCATCCAAGGCCGGCGAGATCACATGGAGGACAGGTTCGAGGTGCTCACCGACATCGTCAACAAGAGTCACCCGTCAATCTTTGGGGTTTTTGATGGCCACGGAGGAGAGGTGAGTGTGGTACCCAGGGGGACATTAAAGTGATCTCCAGTGGGGCTAAAGTGTGGGTTTGAATGAGTTATGTCTGGTCCTTTTCTTAGACCTGCTTTTATTTCTTTATTAAAAACACGAATGAGACTAAATGAAGCAGAGATCTTATTCGGTATTTTCAACCAAAACTGTCCTCGTTTTACTTTTAAATAAAGTATAAATATGAGGGCTAAAAATCTACTTTCTATACGCCTAAAATAACTTCTAACGGATAAAACGATGTAGTCCACCCCATAAATCATTTATTACAGTGTATTAAGTTACATAGAGTTAATGTGTAGTGATAAAGGGGATATTTTCCTTCCTCAGTTTGAACCCTGTATATTTTTTTCTCTGTGTGGTAATTTAATCAAACACAAACTAATTCAGGATTATGCAACTCGAGGTAAGGAGAAACTGAACTAATGAATGTCTTGAATGTGTTAACACGGAGACTCTTTAAGACAGGGACTCGAGGTCGAGTAATTAGGCAGGATTCACTTTGACGTCCTGTGTCACTGATGGGTGCAAGTTATGACTTTAATTAGGACAAACCAAGTGACACACACACACACACAGAGGCACAGCGACACTGGGGCTTCTGGGTTTTCTCGTTACAGCCTTGCAAACACAGTCACCCTCCCTGTGAGAGAGTCTTCTTTTAGATGGCAAGTAGAGCCGCATGCTCTTTATTTCCAGCTTATTTGTCTCCAAAAACAATCTCTCTTGGGTTTGTTTGTCCAAAGCAGGGATGCATCCCCCATAGTCGAACACAATTATAGCTGGAAGGAGAAGGATAAACTCAGATTTTTTCAGATTCTAGCCAGGGCCCCATACTGTGAGGAAAAACACAGATGACATCGATCACTAGTCCGCTGGTTACAGCCATTCTCCTTTGCTTTCTGCTTCCTTGGTGCTAATTAATGTCAGGGCATCGAGGCAACAGCCTGACAAAGCAGCTCACAATGAGACCCTTAAAAAGTGCTGTCAGTTAAACGGACAAAGAGCATTTGACATGATGCCACAGTCAGGCGGGAACATGAAAACACTGATTTATTATGAAGTCAAAGCATGCCTCTGCTCGGGCATTGTTTTCTGAGGCTTCGACTGTGCCCTCAGCTGACAGTGCTGATGCAACAGAGCCACCAAATAGAAAGAAGAAGAAACATAAACTCCAATAGACTCTTCTCTTCTCTTCTCTTCTCTTCTCTTCTCTTCTCTTCTCTTCTCTTCTCTTCTTTCCGATGAGCCACTTCTGGTTTCCGAGGAGCTCAGTGCTTTTTTTTTTTTTTTTATTGTCTCACTGCAACAATCCTCACTCCTGAGGTTGACTGCTGTACTCTGATTGTGGCTGAATGATAACATACTAAAAATAGGCAGCTAAAGGCATCGAGGTGGCTTTTCTACTTGGGGAAATTAAATTTTAGGCCGCAACGCTGGATGCTGCAGCTTTTTGACCAAAAGTGGTCATTGGATTGGGTTTCCCCTCATGGCCTCCTTCCCTCCTCTGTGGAGTTCATTTTTAGCGATCAGTGGCCTAACCTGTTAGCTCTGCCACAGCTCACCATACATGTGTTTAAGAAAAATAAGTAGGAGATATGTTTGTTGATCTGCCAGGGGAAAAAAAAGAGAGAAAACGAGTGGGAGAGCATCGGTGGCGAGTGGGAAGAGCGAGAAGAGATGCTTAGGATTTGCCTTTGGATGTGAGAGTCTGTTTTATCGTTTCATGTCCATGGGCATCGGTTTATTCCCACGCCCTCTTTTGAAGTGTGGAAAATGGTTGCCAGTCAGCAGCCTTCAGAAAATAAATAAATAAATAAAAATAAAAAACTTCCTCTCTTTGGTGGATGTAGATATTTTTATATTTATACGTAGCCAGAGGGCATTAAGCGGAGTGACGCTGTGTGGCCCAAGGCAGCATCAGGATACTGGCTGCCTCAGCTGGCTTGTTAGTGAGGTGTCAAGTGCTTCAATTTCTTTACACACGCACGCATGCACACACACTCTGCTCATCCAGGCCACATATACACAGTCATTAAAGCAATGTCGGACTTGTGCCAGCATCTTTTTAGCATCCAAGACTTTAGCCCTTCTTGGATGTTTACAAATCCTGTAATGGACAGAAATGTAAAGTACACTTTCACTGGGGTGTGAGCATGCTAAAATAGAGAAATAAAATCGACTCAGAGGAGGAAATGCTAGGTTAAATTACAATAAAGGCTGCCACCAGTGGTTATGTTATATAATTGATTAATGTTAACTGATAACTATTTAATTACAGGAAACTTTAAAAAAAAAAAGTGGACTGTGTTGAAACCAAGTCAGGTAAAATATTCACCTGACAATTACATAACATAAAGAAAAGCAGCCAATGCCCATTACTAAGAGGCTGCATGTGTGTAATGTCTGTCTTTTTAAAGAAAAAGGACATTGAAGGATTTATCAGAACAGCTGACAGTTTACCTGCATACCAGCTCTGGTTGGGATTTATAATATTGATTCATCATCTTGGCTTGACAAAGCTTTCAATTTCTTCCTGCAATCCGTTATTGTTAATGCATGTACCGGTGCTGTGAGTGAGGGCAGGCACTAAACGCTCTTGTAATTACTGTATTGACAGGCAAACAGATGCTTTCTTGCCAAGAAATTGATCAGTACAAGATTGGTATCTTTCTCATTCCTGTGTTTAGTGATGGAGCTGGAAAAGGCAGGCAGTAAGCTTCAAACAGCTTGCATAGTTCTTCTCCAAAAAGTCAAACTGAATTAAAAAGCTGCATCCATAATTGCTCTGTATTTACAGCCGTGTAAAATGGTTTTCACCTGACATGATACAGTCCTGTGGAGAAACTACTTTGTATCTATATCTTGTGATTAGCTTACAGAACCACTATTTAGCAGCAATAACTTGAACCAGTTGTTTTCTTGTATGACTTTATCAGTGTCTCACATCATTGTGGAGGAGGATTTTTTTTCCCAGTCTTCTTTGCAGCATTGCTTCAGTTCATTGAGGTTTGTAGGCATTTGTTTATACGCAGCTCTCTTAAAGCCCCACCACAACATTTCAGTCAGGTTGAGGTCTGGACTTTTTTACTGGCTCATTGCAACATTTTTATTCTTTTCTTTTTCAAATATTCTGTTGCAGATTTGCTGGTGTGCTTGGGATCATTGTCGTGCTAGCACAACCTTTATCTGTCAGAAATATGGTCTCACAAGAAACTCTAGAATACTTTAGTATACAGAGGAGTTCATGTTCAGACTTGGTGACTGCAAGGTGGCAAGCATAGCTCCTCTACTACCATGCTTGACAGTTGGTATGAGGTGTTTGTGCTCACATGCTGTGTTTGGTTTTCTCCAAATCAGACATTCTGCATTACAGCAAACGTCTCCACTTTGGTCTCAGCTGTCCAAAGGACATTGCTCCAGATATCTTGTGGTTTAATCAGATGCAGCTTTGTAAACCTATGCCGGGGTGCTATGTTCTTTTTAGAGAACAGGCTTTCTCCTGGCAAGCTGTCCAAACAAGCCACACTTGTTCAGTCTTTTTCTGATTCTGCTGTCATGAACTTTAAACATGCCCACTGAGTCCTGTACAGTATGAGGTGTTGCTCTTGGATTTTTTGCAGTTCATCTGAACATTGCACAGTCTGAGTTTTTGGGGGTGTCCATTATTGGGAAGATTGTAGCTTAGTTTTAACCGTAAACTAAATGCTCCAGAACAGCAAGCTTCCCAAACCATCCACTTTTATAGAGGTGCAGTTTACCTGGCTGCAGTATGGATGTACTTTGTTTCTCTCAGGAGTCCAGTGAGAAACTTTCTTTTTCACATGACTGGATGATAGACTACATATTGAGTTCACCATTTTGTAGATCTGTGTAGTGAATTACTTAGGCCGTTACAGTAGACGCAAAGTATTGTACAAGGCCTCACAAGAAGTAGCGTACAACTGATGGTCATTACCCAAGCATGGAATAGAAAGAAAACCATAAAAACATAGACAGGTGAGAGGAAGAAGATCGGCGCGTCAGAATGTAAATGGCTGCAAAATTAGTTTACCAAACTGCGCTGTCCAAATGTCCGATAGTTTTTGTGTTTAGCCAAAGAGCTCACAATATAACGCTACATAGAACTGCCTGAATGCAAGTAGTGAATGAGTGCATGATTTGATACAATAAAAGGTCTGCCCACCCGTGATAACATGATTACTTGTGCATATGGCTGCCCGAATATAAAGCTAATAACTTCCACTCAAGGCAGTGTTTGCTTCCTGTTTTTGCTCTGATTTTTATTCTAAAAGTTCTGAGTCAAAGTGGTGATTCACATCGTCATCGCTCTGATTCTTCTTTCAGGATGTTGACAAGCTCACCGCCGTTCTTTGTCCCAGTTACAGAACCTCCAAGTCTTCCTTTGTGCTTTTTCTCACTTCATGATAAATTAAGTTTAAAGCGTGAGCCGTTTCTTTAATGTTGCTATCTGTGCATTCTTCTGAAAAGCACATCATATGCCAAATTAAGATGAATTCAGATGGCCAGCCTGTACTGCGGTGTGTTTTCAGCTGGTTGGAGGATAGGAAGTAGAGACAGAAGATGGATGTCTTCATTCGTTTGACTCTGTTGATGTTCTGCCAATTCACTGGAACCAATCAGTTTACTACCAGATAAATAAATTATCAGTGAGCGATTGATAACATCTGGAAATCTCCTTTTTTCTTTCATTATCTTTTTGCATCACAAACCCCACTTACACACACACACACACACACACACAGACAATGCAAATTCAATTTCCAAAGTGTTAAAAATCGGTGTTTAATGTGAGCATACCTTCGGCTGTCCCCGTCATATTAGATGCTGGCTCAGTGAGGAGATTTATCAGTTAAATGGAGATTGATTTTTAGCTGACACGTGGGAATAACCTGCATGAAAGTGATAACCCTGGGCTCTCTGTCCATTTAATGGCAACATGAGCCATTTGTTCCTTTACCAGGATGTAGAGAGTGAGCCGTACTTCACTCCTCTCCGTCTCACTCTCAGGTTGTGGCTTCAGGCAGTGCAAAATTACCTTAACTGTAGAGCATAGAGAAGACATTCACGATAAGCCTGTTTAACTTGAATGCGGGGGCTTTCTCTTGCCGTCTGTTTCCCTATCCTTTTAAGTTTTTGTTCTGTGGATTTCCATCACAGCTCGCTCTCTCATGCTGTTTCGATCAGTGGAGTTTGTGAGTGGGTTGTGATAGATACGGCTCCTAACTGTGAAGGAGGTGACTGCGGCGAGTTCAGAGCAAAGAAGCACAAATAACGTCGAAACCACAGGGACGGTGATCATTTTTAGAGGACTCCTTTCAGTCTTAGCTTGTCCTGAGTTTACCTTTGCTTCAGTTTAAGGCTAAACTTGCTTTCAAGTTTAGTGCAGTTCCTTGAGTTGCAAAGAAGACAAGACTTTTAAGAGGGAATCGATGATGGTTCACCTTTTAAACCCCAAGGACGCGTTATAGTCAGACAGGCTGTTGTTTGAATTTGAGGTATTTTAATACGGCTATGTACATGTTTGTGTTTTACCCCAGAAGGGTAGATACCGAGTCGTTTGAATTCCTCCTGAGCTCACGCTCACTGGAGAGATGAAAGAAAGACTCGGCATGTGACTAATTGCACTGTTGGCTTTACAGGATTAGAGAGAGAGAGAGCAAATAGAGAGAGTGAGAGCGAGAAGGAGTAGCAAGACCAAGGACACCAGCATGTGCCTGGGTGTATGAATATTAATGTGTGTGTTGCAAGCTTGCAGAGCAAGCAGTTGGAGAGAGGGGCAGTTTGATGTTAGAGAGAGAGAAGACTTGAGCAAGAAGCTCAAAACCACCAAAAACCTATTAAGAAGAGCCACCTGCTTCACATCAAGTGCCCTCAGAAAGTTTATATAACACACTAAGCATGCTCCAGTGTCACATGACATGAGTAATGCTGATTGCAAACAATCAAAAGGTTGTAATCAGCTATATTAAGTATTATTATGTTAAAGGAATTGCCCAACTGTTTTATTCACATCTGCTCTTCTGAGCTTTTAATAGTTCAGCTTTTTGGTTCACTTACACTGCTCTCATCAGTCGTGCTTTTGGGCACAGCAGCCAGCTGCTTGCTATGAAAACAAAACAAAACAAAAAAACTCTAACTGGACAGTAGAGATGATGTCTAGCAGCTAAGGAAAGCAGCATTTTCTTCAGTATTTTGCCCAGAACAGCTCTGAAGCAAGAGTAAATGGAGACTAGTGTGTGAAAATAGTGCCAACGTTGACAATAAATCAGTCATTGCAGACTTCAGATATAAGTTTGTCTCATGTGGTGCACCGGTTCTGCCAGCCAGCCCATTGCCCACTGTGCTGTTTGCATGCTGGAACACACTATTGAGATTCATGTGGATTTCAGATACAAGACAATTTGCTGTGCTTGCTCCTGGGTTCGGTACGCTGGGGAAGCCAGAGCAGAGCAAAACAGGGAAACATTTGAAAAACCCTCATGCTCGTCTTCTAAATACAAGTTGCGATGATAAAATTCTGTTACTTTGCACATAAAAAAACCAAAAACCATACTGTATTTAAATTTGGCTGTTTTCTCCTCGACGGTCGTCTCCTCGGACTGCTTATAGCCCACTTGTAGACCTCAAACTTGTTCAGAAAGTTAAAACTTTAGTGTCAAATTAACAGACCTTCAAATCAATGACCATGACAGCTGATGACAGCTAGGTTATGCAAAGAAGGAAGTGCTAATCTCTTTTAAACGTCAAATCAGTCATGGAGTTGTGCACTGAGAATTCACTCCAGAGGGTAAGATGGTGCAAAGCTCTTCTGTAATGTCCTAAAATTTAATGCTGTTTTGGCCACATGAGTATAGTCTTTGATCACCACCCGCCCTACACGGTAGATTTGGCTCGCTGGGAGTTTGTCGTCTCTCCAAAATGAAATTTAACTTGAAGGTTTGTAGTTTTGACTCAAGTCTTTATAACCACTCCTCCATAAGCGAAGAAGTCTGAACAGTGTTGTCACATCAAATACTCAGTTTTCTTTTATCTTTTAAGAAAACTTTTAACTATAGAGCTACTGAGCTATTAATACAAACAAACCTAAGTTGTGTCTAAATAAACAGATCGCCTACCATCAACAAGCGGCCTGACTATTAAAGTTCAATTTAAACATCTTTCCAAGTTGGGACTTTACTAACAGGGTTTAAAAAAATAAAGCAAACCAGTGCAGTATAATTCAGGCACACAATATCAGCTTTTCTCCACTTTGGTCTACTGACGCCCAGCTGGAAGCCTTGTTTCTATTGACCACTTGGGTATTAGTCACAGCGCGCAGTGGTCAAAGTTTAACTAGCCCTTTGATCAGTGCACTGACAGACCATCGTAGCCCAGTGCAAGCCATTGGAAATAATTGGATTCGGAGTGCAGTGGTGCCGCTGTAGTGTTTTCTGGAAGCCCGATGAGGCTAAAGCATTAGCAGCAGCTCTTAAAGTGCATCATAAACTGTTTTTATTAAACTATTTTTTTTTTTAAAGAGAGAAATGGACCTAATTATAATCAGTAAGACTGCTCATTATTACTCTTATCCTGTTGTACCCAGTTCTGTCACTTGTGATGAAAGCTGACACGTAACATTTCAGCCCCTCCTTGAATTCAAGTGAAGCAGAAAGTGGAGAGAACAGGGAGGTCATGCTCTCTCGGAAAATACTTGTGCAGCAGTGGAGAGAACAGACAGCCGGAGAGTTCTGCCGAAAAGTCTTCTGACCTTTTGGTAATTTGTCCCGGGTAGTCAGGTTCGCCTTATTTGTGGTGACAAGACTGTCAGGGAGCGACTGAGGAGTGGATTCAAGGAGTGAAACGCAGCAAATAAATGGACGAATGAGGCTGCTGCCTGTCAGGCAGCCTAAATGTTTGGCCCTGGAGTAAACATCTGTAATCTCCTCTTGTCCTCTGTCATCATTTTACATGAAATAAATGTTAGTACAGTCTTTCAATTGTACTAACATTTTCTTTGCCTCTGCATAGCCTTAAACCCTTCCACTCTCTTTAAAAGATAAGAGCATTTAGTAAAATATTTAAAAAATATATTTCTCAGGTTTGATGGGTGTGTGTACTTGTGTGTCAGGGCTGTGCGTGTGTGTATGTGTTTGCCAACAGCATGTAGCACCAGATAAGAGGACCTTCTTCAGCCTCAGTGTGCCATCCTTCCCTGCTGGCACTGACTACTCAATAATTTAACACCCTTGCTGTCAAACACTTCAGCTAAACCCCACCAACTAAATATACAGCTTCCTCCAAGCAGAAAGAGGCCACAAGGTCACCGTTCACACGAACACGTCACATGACATCACGCTGTGCGTGTGGTGTTTCTTAGAGGAGGTCTGTTTTCGAAAGTCATTTGCAAAGTTTCAGCTTTGCGATGCTCGCCTTTTCTTTGTCCCCCTCCACTTCACCCACTCTTAATCCAGCAGGGCTAGTCTGAGCTGTGATGTTGCTATATGGTGGGTTTGGTAATAGAGCTGTTGTGTTTGGGTGACAACCCCCCCCCCCCCAACCACCCGTCTGTCACCCTGTTTTCCCTTTATCACCCTTTCAACCCCCTCTTTCCGACTCCTCCTCTCTCCGAGGGGGGTTGGCAGTGAGTGAAAGCCGCACAAGCTCTTCGTCTTCAAGGCCATGTCAACCTGTCCCTCCCGCTGCCATGCCAGCTGCTTTCCACGCTCATGGTGAGCAAGAATGCTACCCCATGTGATGCTTTCCCCTAGTTTTAAATACCAAAAAATGCATTCAAAGTATAGCTTTAAAATCCGGTTTCAAACATAGCAAAGCTACAAGTCTTGCTCTGAATGCACAATGCTCACCTACAGCAGCACTCAAAGAAAATGCTATTAGACTGTCTTATGTGTGTTTCTAGGTGATTAACAGTCTGTAAATCTAATCACATGGTTGGAACCCGGCTGCTGCATTTTGTTTTTGAGAGGGGCTGCATTCTCACGTAGATGGCTGTTATATAAAGCACTGAAGTGAAAAAATGCTCACACAGCATTGTCTACAATTTGAATCCAGCTCCAGAAGCCTAACCCTGTATGCGAGCGCCAGCTACTCAATTGTTTGTTTGTCTGCGTGTGATTGGGAAAATAGACGAGTCAGTTGGAGTTTGCCTGCTCGCTGGCAGTGAAGGATGGCGGGAGAAGAATGTTGGCTGAGAGGAGGTAGCGAGCTGCAGCTGTTCGGAGTTAGCAACATTGGTGTGATTGTGTGCGCAAAGAGCCTGAGCCATGATATTTGTATAGCTCACAGTTGTGGCTCTTCCTCTCCCGGCGCTAGCCAAGTGGACCTGCGGGTAGGGCAGGTGCATCCTCCTAAAAAGAAAACAGGCCTGCTGGTTGTGTGCCACTGCCTCTTATCAGTATAAATGCCCAGATGTGGGGTGAGCCAACTTAGATCATTTTTAAGCTTCCAAGGTCTCTCATAACAAACTGTCAACCCATTAAGCAATTTTCTTAACCAGCTCAGGGTTGCAGGAAGGCTGGGTCTACCCATTCGGGTGAAATAGTGCGACAGGCCACCCCACACTCTCACATCCACCAATTTACCTGGGAGGAAATTAGCTTGCCTGGAGGAAACCCACAGGGAGAACATGTAAACTCCACACAGAAAGGCCCCAGCCGACGAGCCGGCAGGTTCAAGCCCTAAGCCTTGTTGCTGTGAGGCAACACAGAGTTAACCACTTAACCCTTGTTGCCCATAAAAGACTGAATGGTTTGTTTTTTTTATTTATAAAATGAGATTTCTCCCCTATCTCAATTTGAATGTTTTTTTTTTCTGACCACATGTTGGTGTGTGTATATTTAAAGTTAGCATGCTGCAGCCGGTCTGCCGCACACATGTGCTGCACACATACTGGATCTACCCAGACAAAAGGAATGCAGCTGATATGAATGTTTGATTATTACACATGGTTTCTATTCAGGGGAAGAACCGTGAGCTACAAACCTTGGAATAAACCCGGCGGTGAACCAGTCCTGAGCCAGGTTGTCTTTAATTTATGCTATAAGAAAAGCTCATGGGATATGATAAAAAAGACCAGACTCCACAGAATGTCATTAACTTGTGCTTGTGATTAAAATTGGGAGGCAGAGGGATGTTATGCACACATTTGTATGTGTGTGATGTCCATGCATTCCCAGGCAGACAATCTATGTTTGTATATCAGGGTCTTGCTGGATCTCTGCCATGAAATCTTGATTATGGCCCTTTGAGATTCACGATCGTAGGATTTTTTTTTCCCTCATTGCCCCTCAATGAGTTTCCTGTTAAAAAAATAAAAAAAAAATAAGAAAAGGAGGCACTAATCTAAAACTAGTAAGGCTTTTGGGTGAACAATCTGCTCTGCAATCTTTAGATGAAGTTGTTTATTCTAAAGAGCAAACAGATGAGGTTGAAGATATAATTGGAAGGGAAAAATGAGGACGGTGTAGAAGGGTAAAGAAGCAGATTGAGGCTTTTTTGTAAACAGACTGAGGGAAACGTGTACATGTTCATCGGAGTAACCGCAATAAATAAACTTAATCTTCCAATAGGATTGCGAGTTAATTCCAATCTTTATTGGTCTGACCTTTTTTTTGTTTGTGTAATCTTAAAGCATGCCAGCAGGGACTGAAGAGCACTGCAAGTTTAGAGCAAGGCCTGTGTGTAGCCTGTCTGTGGAAGTGTGATCTACTGAGTGCGTGTATGAAGCCTCATGAGGTGTTGTTGGTCTCATTCAGAGAATCTGAAACAGGTTGTTGATATCCTCTGACCCTAGTGACCTAAATTAGCCTCACATGGTTCTGGCTTTTTTTCTAGTTTAAAACTATCATTGCTTTGCATCTCAATATGTACCAGCATTTAATGCTAATGTGGAACTCAAAAGGGTTACAAATGTTCAAAGGTTTTGATATTGCTTCTATTATTTTACCACCCCCCAAGTAATCATTCAGATTTAAAAACAACAGATCTTCACAGTGAAGGACCTTGATCCAGAGTGTTTGTGTCCATGCTTGAAAAATTACTCTGTGAATAAATTTTTTAAAAATTACAAATTTGACCAAGAATTTAAGATCTTTCTGATTTTTAGTGTGGTTTTGGTGAATCATTGGCCCAAAAATAGTTATTGGAATAATATAAGCTGTGGTGATGTGATGACTGCATACTGCCACATCCACTGGTACACTGCCAAACAGGACAAACATTTCACTGTGGAAAAGTTTAGTTTTCTTGCCCTTGATTTATGTAACACAATCAGAGAGGCGTCTGATCGCTCTCAGATTCATTCTGTGGCCAGTTTTCTGAAATCCTTGGAACAATCATGTACTGCTGTCTCACTCTGATGATTGACCAAGAGCAAATCTGTCATGCAAAATACAGATTCAAATCCTTTTTTATTTAATGTACTATTTATGGTCTTTTAAGTCTCAATTTAGTACAGTGCCTAACACGTTTTTCAGAATGCTATACAAATACATCACATCCTGTGTTTCTGTAAATGAGTGTTGATTAAAGGATCTTTCCTTTCCTGTGCTCTGGGTCATGGGCTGGTGATGGCTTTGGATGGATGGGTAGTTTTAGAGGCAGATAAGCAGGAATAGTAATTGATTACTGTGGTGCAGAGGAACCTTATAGGGATAATGCCAACACCTCAAGGCTCACAGGATCCCTGCACTCTTCAACTCTGAGCTGAGGCTATAAGGAGCAAAAGAGACAGCAGGGCAGGTTAGATTTACCATAATCCCACTGGGGATAGTGGGATTAAATTCTCTCTGTGGATTCTTATTCTTTTTTTACATCATCCACATCCTGATCATTTGTATGCGTTTAATTGTTCAATTAAGCTTTTCCTTCCTGGGGGCTTTTTTTTTAGATTTCTCTAACCCTGTATCTGCTTAACCGTCCAGTACCTTGATGTTACCCAGAGAAATATGTATGTTGCCTTCTTCCTGAGTTGATTTAATGAGCTTATCCAGAAGCAGAGCTGGTAGCTATACTGATGCTGTTCAGAAGGGGAGAGATGCTTTATTGAGGGTGAGAGAAAAAAGGGGAAAATGCTGGCTTGGTTGAAATGTGCCTTTATTTAGGGAAGGAGAGAGGTGGAGGACAGAAAGAGAGGGAGAGAGTTGTGGAGATGAGAGGGACTGACAGACAAGCTGAGAAATAAAAATGCTCCTGGCTTACAGAAGTATAAGTGAAGATAGTGGAAGAGGGAGCTTAAAGCTGCTGTTTGGAGGTGGAGAAAAGGCGGGCAAGAAACTATTTCTTTCAAAGGAGATGAGGATAAAAACGGATGGGCTGAAAGGCAGTGCCTTGCTCGGAGCCTAAAGATTTTCCAGGACTGCAGCAAAACTCCTGTTTGCACCATGTCTATGTAGGTTCACAGACTTAAGGAATCTGTCTGAAGCAAAGAGCTGACAGAAGCTAAACATAGCAAGTTACAAGGCTGAAGTGCCAGTGGAGCTTTATCATCTTTTGATCATAAGTCTGCCAGACCGAAGGCCACGGCACCATGGGGCAGTTCCTCCCCCTCAAGAAAGCATGCCGTACTTTTCCACCTCTTTCGGCCTGTTTTTCATCTCCTCTCTCACACTTGCTCTGTGCCTCTGTTGACCTTTCCCCACAGTAACTGTCTCTGTTTTCTCTCCCTCTTGTCCCCTCCCTCCCATCGCTGCATCCTATCCCCCCCCTTCCTTCCGCCTCACCTACTCATCTCTTCTCACTTTCTGATTCCCTCGTGATCCCTTTTGTCCGCAGAAACAGAAATCAAAGTCTGTCATTCGCCCCGAGTGTCTTCAGCTTCATGCTGGAGGTGTAGCTGGAGGTTGTGTGTGAGGGAGGAAATGGGAACAGTGAAGGACAGGGTTTCTTCTTCTGCATCACAGACCTGATTGATCTGTTGAACTATTTTAGGTGTGATTGTTTATTACATACTCATATCCCTCACTGTATACTGAAATGTTTAAAGTAGGTTTTAAAGCAGATATTCCACTCTTCTTCTTTTTTTTTTTGCCAGTGATGTCTAGTTTTTCTTGTTTTTTCCCCATTGCTATTCCACCTGTCCTCTCATCTTTTGCTCTATTACCTGATGTATCTCTCGCCACCTTGCTATATCTATTTCCCCACTTCCCTTTGCTTTTATACCTCTGTCCCCCTCCTCTTCGTCCTCCCTGCACCCCCTCGCCCCAGCCCGCAGAGTCACCTTATCTGTCTGCAGTCTGTCTGACTTATTTATCACTGCTCTGAAATATTAAAGAGTCTGCTTCCTCTAGTCTTGAGGGGAGTCCACCTTACTTACAACACGTGCATGCGCACACACATACACACAATGTAAATTATAGTGTTTCCAAAGACAGCACAGCGCTACGCATCCTGTCTTTTCAGAGTCTCCTCTTGGCTTTTAGAGACTGACAGACTGCACATGGCATACTTACAAATTCTGCTCCTTTGAGACCTCTTTAGGTACATGTATGCTGTCAAAAAGACTTTTGGCATTTGGGCTTGAGTGACTGCAAGCCAGTGATACATATGCCTGTTCCTGAACACCAATTAGCATGAGCTGATCTTGCCATACAAGGGAGTCCTGACTCATGTGAACAAGTAGGATAATTGCTGCTGGTCGCTTTATGGAAACTACAGACTTATGTTCAAGGGCTGGAAAAAGCTCCGCTTCCGTCACTCACTACTGTAATTCTCAAGAAGTAAAAAGCATCAGCGTGAGGTGCTCCATGGATAGTCAAACAACAGATGTAACCTTTCCCTCCACACTTTGTCTTTCTTTTATTTTGTTCACATCACTATTAATATCCCTGAAATGTTAGCACAACACCATGAAAGCCTCAGAGAAGAGACTGTCTGAAGACACGAGGTACTTCCAAATTTGTGTCAAGAAAGCATGAAGCATCAAGCCACAAAGTCTTACAAGCATATTTTATTTGTTGTTGAACTTGTGAACTTGTGAAAGAGCCACATCTGTGTGCCTAACCCTAACAATAAAAGACTAAACATGGTGCCACATCTGCTCAGACACCCAGACTTTTTCCCTTATTCTGCCTTAAGGCACTGTAAACCTGCACATGTTTTTATGTTTTGATCTTCTGTGTTGAGCACATTGAGTTTACATGTCATGAAA
This sequence comes from Oreochromis niloticus, assembly GCF_001858045.2. NCBI lineage: Eukaryota > Metazoa > Chordata > Actinopteri > Cichliformes > Cichlidae > Oreochromis > Oreochromis niloticus. The sequence continues at coordinate 23,873,094 of NC_031979.2, forward strand.
TGTGCTTTTTAAAAAAATGCCATTGCCATACTCCAAATACACTGGACACTACACTGCTTCCATGTTCCTCCTGCTTGTCAAACTCCATGCAAGCAAGCTTGGGAAGCTTGAGAGTGACTTAAGACTTTTAAAACACTGCTTAGAATTACTGAGATGTGTAATGTGTCTTTTTTTTTTTTTTTTTCTTTGCTTGATGTGACAGATATCTCACTGCTTCATGTCATCTTGTCATCTTGCAGCATTAGACTTGCTGGGTCATCGTTTCAGTTCAGTCACTGTTTCAGTAAGGCTCAGGTGATGTCACAGTCGTTTTAAGCATGTCTTTCTACAATTTGTACTACGCGCAGCATGAGGATATGAAGGATATGCATGTCTACACACACACCGACACATGGAGAAGGACAGAGGCTCATGGTGGCTTCTATTCTTAGCAGGCAGTCCCTTGGGGGTGCAGCGGTGTCTAAGGCTGGAAATGGTGAGCAGGCCAAAGCGGTGTGGGTCTGCTCCATGATGGTTCTGCACCTGCTGTGGAAACTGGGCTACCTCGAAGCCCGGTGGCCCAGCGCCTGCTGGCTTTGTCACTACGCCCACAGCTCTCTCTCTCCAGGCATGACAACAAATACGCAAAAAGTCAAAAGGTTGCAAACCAAAAATTAACAAAAATGATTAGAAGCTTGTTCATCCAGAATTATTTCCCACGGGGCAAGCTTATAAGCATCAAGTTAATTTATCAGCTGGGCCATACTGAAAGCAGATATTTTGGACGCTTTCCACGCAGAGCTTATTGAACATGGCTGGTCCAAATGGCAACAGTATAGTTTTTGAGCTGTAATGGGCAACATTTAGGATTGTTTTGGAAATTGGGCACCGAGTTCGGAGTTTGGCTACGCATCCTGTCCTCATTATTTTGGATGAGAACTTGGCTATGCTGAGGTTTTGAGCCATCGTGGAGCTGCATGTGTCATCGTCACAACCCCTTCATCTGTCATTAAACTGTTTACCTCTTAAATCAGTGTGACCTGAGGGAATAAGTCATGTTTAAGCTACAAATAAAGGGAAAAAATTAGCATCGGTGGGGTCACTGAGTCAGGGAGAAATTTGTTGTGTTGCTTCCAGACTGTAACAGATTCAGTCTTGTTTTTTTCTCCAGATTGAAGAGGACTAGTGTTGAACGACACACTGATCCTGAATCAGACTTTTTGTTTCTCACGGGCATCTGTTCCTCTCAGCAAGAATCTCCTGTGCCAGTATGTGGGAGGGGATGTCTTGTTCCCCCACAAGACTGTCACTCAGACTAATATGATGCACAATCTACCTGTGTCTCCCTCCTCGTATTTGGCATGACTCACAAAAGTGGGCACTTCTCTTCAGTTTATGTATCTCTCTAAGTTCCTATCTGCTTTATTGGTCCCATATTCTTAACTTTACAGTGCAAAGTCGTGTCTCATTATGCACAAAACAATCCTCATATCCAAAGTCCACTGAATTAGTCAGTGTTCAGATTAATAGAGGTCTGCATTCCTCACAATGTGATGCATACAACCACGCGCATAAAGGCTTTTATTTCCATCAGCAAGCTTTATGAGAGTTGCAGCAGATGGAGTAGATGAGTATTGATTTTTTTTCTTTTCCTTTTTTTTATGAACATCGGTATGTTTATCAGCTAGTGCAGTTTTGTTTTTGAGACACACACACACACACACACACACACACACACACACACACACACACACACACACAGGCATCGCATTGATCACTGTTTTTTTTTTTTCTTTCTACTCTGATGAATGTGAGCGCAGAGTTGAGGAGGCACCAGGAAGCAATTCTTTGGACTTTTGTAAAGGAAAGTCAAATGTTTGGCATTGCACTGAATTATGAACAGGACAGAGGTTAGGACTGGTGTTGTTTGATAACCTTTAACTGTGAGTATATCTGTCACATGTACATGTTTCAGATGAGCAAACACATTTTAATATTTAAAAATATGTTTTTCAATGTTTTATTTCATTTTAAAGGAGCAAATCTATCAAAAACCTAGAAAAGGTAATTACCCCCTAAACATAATAACTGGTTGTTTCACTCTTGGCAGCAAAAAACTTTATTCAGTCGGTGTGGCACTAATCTCCTCTCGCCTCGGGTGTGTCTAGTGAAATTGAACTCATCTTTCCAAAAAATGTGGTAAATCACAGGTAATTTGATATTTAATGAGGGGGGCAATTACTTTTTTCCACACAGGGCCAAGTAGGTTTGGATAACTTTTTTTTCCCTTAATAAATGAAATTGTCATTTAAAAACTACATATTGTATTTTTACCCATTATCTTTGTCAAATATTAAGCTTATTTGATTTGAAACATAAGTGTGATGAATCTGAACAAAAAACCAAGAAATCAATAAGGGGCAACCACGTACTCAGAGCACTGTATACCTACACTGGTGTAGGACAATGCTGTCTTCAGTGACTTTTTTCTCAGACTGAGATAGAGGAGAGAGGCAGTTTCTTGCATCTGCCACATTTAAAATATTCTGAATCTAGAGAAAGTTGAGAAGGAAAAGCAGACCGAATCTCTGGAATTAGAGTGCGAAGAAGGCATGTTCATAAATGAAAGCGATACAGTGAGAGAAATGTGTGAAAAAGTTATTTAAAGGTGAAAGAAGGCGAGATGACACCAGCAGAGTACAGCGTTATTAAAATGAAATGCCACCAGTTTATTTACACATGCATCTCCTGCAAAACAAATCAGCAGAAATCCAGGTGTTGCTCTCTATCTTATTTATGGGTGCCCCAATTATAAGCCTACTGCCTGCTGGTTCTCAGCGTGCCGTATGTGCATGGAAATTAGGTGCACATGAAATATGGAAATAGTTAGTTTGCACCACGGACCCACTGTTGGGTTGTTTTCTGCATTGTTGTTTAATTGAAAGAGTTGTTGTGCCAAAAAAGCCAGCTGTATGGAGATGAGAGCAGTCATGAATGGATGGACACAGGAAGGGATGAATGGAGTCCAGGAAGCTGTCGACTCAGGATGGCGGAAGCAGCACTTGGCATTTGGAGCGTGCTGCAGTGTGCCTTGTGGTGACAAAAGTCTTTCAGAATGAAAACGACTTCAACAACTCAACCTGCATCTATAATCACTGAGTGTCAGAAATGTTATGTTTAGAGCTGAATTTGTGGGTCGAGTCAGAATTATCCTGATTATACAATTTGAAAATAGGTTTAACTTCATTTTACATCAATATAAAAATCCAAAAGGGTCTGAAAGAATTAATATTATTTTGCACAAGTGTAAAAGTAAAAATGTATTTAAAAAACACTTTAAAAAATAAAAAACACAACTAAAATATTACTCAAAAGCAAATGTAAGTGTAAAAGGATGAACTTTAAGCTGCTTTTTTTTGCTCAGGTGGGAACTGTTGCAAAAGCTCTGTCACCTTTAGTTCTCTGCCTTACATGATCTCAGGGTCTTGCTGGGGATAATGTTGATGTAAAAGCTCACTGCTGTACGCTGGTGCTTGTCCATGAGATGCTCTAAATGTCAAAACCAGAATCTTACACAGGACGGTGAAGTTCATGGGGAGCCAATACAACAGTACAACATCTGTGTGACATGTGGGCACGTAGAAAACTTTATCTGGGAACCCACAAACATTACAAGGAGCTTCTGTTAAGACAAGTGAACAGAGAATTACAGTAATCAGAACGCAATGAAATGAAGGCATGAACAACAATCTCCAGTTCAGAGTGTGACAGAGCACGACAGCTTAACAATGTTCAAGTGAGTAAAAACAAGAATGTAGAAGAGATTTAATATGAACATCCAAAGTAAAAATAGTCACCTCCAATGTTCCTTGTGGAGGACTTGGCAACAATTGCAAGAGGACCTAGAGTGTCATTACACTAGGCATAAATCTGTTCGGGGCCCAAACAAGGGTTTCTGGTTTTGTCATTAATTTGGAGAAAAGCTTAGAAACATCTTAAAATAGATGCATTAAAAATGAACTGAAAAAAAAAAAGCAGATGTAACAGAAATAATACAGGCCCCAAAACTGAACCCTGCTGCAAACCATAGGCAGGAGAAGTGAAAGAAGCAGCCACAGAATAAGATCGTTCGGACAGGAGGACCACATCAGCAGATAAAGCACAATATAAGACACTATTTAGGTTTTTAACTGTCATGAAGAGTTTAGCCTTATCATTTCTACAGAGCCCTTTCACAATACATCTCAGTCAGTCAACCAAACACATACTATTCATACAAGAACATCAGAAAAGTCACTTTAGCACCTGGGTCACAGACGTTGGACAATCATATCAGTTTGTTCATTTCCATGATCTAAATTCTCCACATGGCTGCTCCAATGAGCTCGTTCTAATTTTACTGGAGTCGTATTTTGCATAGTGGTGTTATTTTGACTAGATTCTGTGATAACAAACTCCCTCCATTGCCCTGTTTGCTGGCTCATGCTGCGTGCAGCATAAAATCAGCATAAAATTGTTAGGAGACTGATGGAAAAGGCCAATTACTGCCCGATTTCTTCTATTAAAGCTTCTTTTATTATTGATTTGCTTTCCCCACAATTCATAAATCTGCATTTAGTGTTTATACTACTACCGAACAAATCAACCAGGAATGAAATGTTGAAGCAACCGTTCTTTCTGTTTATTTTTGACATAAAACAGACAGTGTGCACAAAAAATCTTTTCATCATTTCAAAATACACGCCAAAGAAGAAACTAAACCAGAGGCTGCTATTATATTTATGTCCTACTTGATATAAACTAATTAGAGGCAACTTTGGATCTAGTGGAATTTCTTGGAGATGCATTTCTCTGAACTTGTCCCCGTTCCTTTCGTTCTCTGTGCATTTAGTGCATATGCTGGCATATTTTATTATAGCGATTTAACTTGACTTACATGATTCATGGTGTATTTGTCTGGGGCATATTGTCAGTCTGAGTGTGAGCCTCAGCAAAACTTATTTCCAATCTCCTGCTAATATTCCACTTTCCAAATCCTCCTTCCGTGCATTTAATGATGCCTGGACTATTTTCATTTAAACATAGTATTGTTTTAACTTTTTAATATTTTATTTGAGTGTAACATTGCACTTTGAGTGCCTTATTTTCTATAACAAAACAGTTTTCTCTCCGGGATTAATAAAGTATTCTGATTCTGATGTGAACTCGCTGGCTAACAGGGTGTAAACAGATTTTTTTTAAGTATTTCAGCAGAAGTTTGTGGGGGTAAGTGGATTATGTGCTCTTACAAAATTTCCCAACATTAGAAATGTAAACAATTTCCACTCAGATAAGATTTCATGCTTCAGTTCTGCACTTAAACCTTATTGTAAAATGACCAATAAACATTTGACATTTGCAGTTCAGTGTGAGAACCCGTATAATGGTGTAGTTGTAGGTTGTTAAAGCGCAGTTAAATATTAGATGCATGGTTGGATTTATAGATGGCATTCATCTTTGACTAGATGAAGTAACATAAATTTAAGGAGGAGATGGAGGAACAGTTGGTTTGTGTGTGTGTGTGTGTGTGTGTGTGTGTGTGTGTGTGTGTGCTCTAACAGCTTCTTCCTTCCTTCCTTTTATCATGTTTCCCTCAGGTCCCCGGTGAAAGCATTGTCCTTTGATAACATGGTGATTTTCTGTAAACAATAAAGACTTTGGTATATTAACACAGGAAATTCTTTTATCTCACATTTGCTTTTTTCATCTCTAAATCATTGTGTTTGCTCCTCTGGTAATGTGATGGTGCTGGCTTTGTACTCCATCACTTTGTGCTCTGATAAAAGCAGAGCATGTATCAACCTGAGGTGGGGAGGGGGGGGGAGTAGTAGAGGAGTAACTCAGTGTTTTAACTTCAGGTTTCACTTTATGGCGGCCATGTGCATAATCATCCATTCAATCTAAGCAGGAGAAAGTGAGACTGAAACGAACAAGGACAAGGTCTCCCTGAGCGTGAGTTACATGGTAACGTGTATAAATGTGCATCGTGCTGGTTGTGAATTTTAGATAAATGCAAATTGATATTTCCGATCAGACGAGATGGTGGTAATATATCTGTGTGTGTGTGTGTGTGTGTGTGTGTGTGTGTGTGTGTGTGGGAGAGAGAAAGAGATGAAGCTTGGGAGCAATGAGCCATGAAGATGTAGGGAAGAAAGTTAGTGAGTGGAGATGACAAACGCACACTGACAAAGATCTTGAATGGTCTGTCTAACAGCAGCACCTTAATGAATCCTATCCACAAAATAAGGGTGGTGCGGGTGTTGTTCTTATCCCATTCTAATGAAGTCGCATCAACATCCAACTAAAAGTCGAATAAGTCTTTATGGAGAAACGTGACTACAGCTATAGTCTTGTAAATAATTTAGGCTTTAGCTCATACTGGGTTCCACCTAATGTCCCAGTTTCAGTCTCCTCAGTGACGCTGATCAAACAAAGCCTCTCACACAGAGGTGATTAATTTGCCAGTAGAGCTGCTCTACCAATTAATCAACCAGGAAATGATTGATAAGTGGCTTCCATCACAGGAAGAAAGAGACGCACATCTTATAAGATATGAGCTTATGTGTGTGTGTGTGTGTGTGTGTGTGAGCACATGAGGTGACAGACTTGACGTGGTTCATTAGCTTGTGATGAAAGACCCCGCTGTGGCAGCTTTCAGCAGTTCAGCGTTCGCTCACTGTATGGGTGCATGTGCAAGGTTGGTATTGTTTAGGAATGCTTCACGACGAGTGTGTGTTTGTGTGTGTGTGTTCGCGTGCAATCACACTTGCATGAAGAGAGGAGGCTGATGAAGCTTGCCACTCTGACTAGTGTATGAATATTTATGCAATTGATATATCAGTGTCTGCCAGAGAACACAGGCTCCAGATAGCAGGAATACAAATAAGAACACTTGCCAAGTGTGTGTGTCTGTGAGTGTGTGTCCGTGCATGTGTGTGCGTGTGTGTGGGCACAGTGGTATATTATAAGCCCAGGAGTACATGAGCTATTGGGAGGGTGTGAGATTGTGATAGACGTGTGCATGTGTGTGTGTCAGAGAGAGAGGGGAAAAAAAGGCGTAGCTGACATTTACTTAGCTCTTCTCCTCTAGGCTTTTTGTGCCCCACATTCACAGAGGAAGAATAACACTCACTCTTGTTTTTTAAAACTTTTTGCTGCTGTCTTCACATCTTAGCCTCTGTCACTTGTTCCAAATGGAAGAGGAAAGATGGGGAAAAACTCCACTGTTAGAGAGCATCTTGCTTTGTTTCAGTCAGATGACTAGGCTGATTTAAATGAGGAATTCATATCTGCTTTGTTAGAGTGAAAAAATAGTACATGCCTATATCTACATTAGCAGCACATTATATTAAAACAACAACAAGCCTTTCTAATGCAACTCCAACAGATGGGGAGTGAAATGTACAAAATTAGTGTGAAATCTGCAAACGCTGTATTTACATCAGGACCCAATCCCACTGCAGCACAGTGAGGAAAATACTGCAACGAACCGTTTATACTGAAGGCTGTAATGCGATGACATACCTGTTTAATTCAATAACTCAGACCGCGGACTTCTGACTTGATTTTAAATTCATGTCATGCACATAATTCACCAACAGAGAGGGAGAGAGAAAAAAACTGCAGTTGCAGTCATCAAATCATATTTTATTTCATCACAAAAATTACAGGTTATTTTACCACTCGCTCTTAAAAATCAGCTTCTTGTATTTTATTTGCCAGGTGTCTCTCTGGAGCTCAGCAAATAAAATCTGCTATGAAACTAGTTCCCTTCCTGAAGTATAACTCGAGTTTTTATTAATCATTCAGCCAAGAGAAATTGGCATAAACGTACTTTTCACACTTGAAAGCAGGACGGTAAAACAAAAAAAATAATTAATCTCGTTTTTATTTTCAGTCATTTGTAATTTTAAGTGCCACCGTTTCAGAACTGATTACAAAACACTGTGGCCTGATTTTTACTTACAGCGACAATCTGATCAGACTAATAACACTCACTTTGTCATGCCTGTAACACACACTGAGTAATCATCCAACATCCAGGCTTAAAAATGTGTGTTAATCTAGGTGTGCTAATTATTTCATTAATAAGCTGCTTGGACTCCAGTGGTAAAGATAATGGCCCAGACAGTACCCCGGTGCCTGTAAATGAAGACGTTCAGTATTTGGTTACTAGCAAAGTATGCTATTCTCAACAAAGATGATTTAGTATAAACCGATGCTGGGATCACAACAATGTGTACAGCACAAAGAAGCGTTTGAGAGACTGCTGCAGTGCGTCTATGTCCAAATTTCACTGCAGTGTTTAAACTTTTCTTGAGGTGGTAGGTTATGTGGCTTCAGTTTACTGATGTTCCCAAAAGCCTCGTATGAAGGCAGTCAGTATTTGTAAACGGTAACCAAAAACAACCCTAAGCCAACATCTGAGTTCAGCTAATCTTGATTCAAGTTCAAATTAAACCCCCTTCCCTTCGGCAAGCAAAAATCGCCAAGTTTAACTTGGACGGGATGAAAAATTCTTACGAAAAAATGACAATGTTCACAGCTATGAAGCCTGGTGGATCGAACTAACTGGGGCTGCTTTATTGTCCCCAGAGTGCAATGAATTAAAAATTACATCAAGTTGTGTTATAGGGCTGTCCATGACCTAATCCTTCAGAGAGGATGGGCAGTGCCTCAAGATGATGACCAAAACCAGAAAAGTAAAACGGGAATGGTTGAAAAAGATTCATATCCCCAGACGGTCAAGTGAAAGTTGTGACCTTAACTGATGGGATACTTTTTTTTTGAAAAAGCACTGGGACTGCTTTTAAATCAGTCTCAGTTTCACTGTTTCTGTTCCTCAGCATTACAGTTTTGACATGGCTCTGGTATGTGGGCGTAGGATCAAGGCTAATTGTAAAGTTGGACAAAAAGCAAATGTTTTGCGTCCCACAGATCCTGGGAGTGTGTGAAGACAACAGTGTTTCCTCTTGCCGCCAGCAACAGAACAGAACAACTCTTTGCTCGAGGTAGCTGAAGCAGCCCTAAGGAGGAAACAATGGTGACCTGCAAGGCAGCTTCTCATTCAGGTGCTAGGTGAACATTTTGCAGAAGTGGTGAATTATAACATAGATGAGCAATGGAAGAAAATTCTGCACTGCAAACAAGGCGCAGTGGTTTCCATGAGAGAGAATAACTCTCTCTGGCCTGGCCTCTAGACTTTGTAACCTTTTGCAGAGTGTTATTGGTCGAAATAATAGGTGGTGATAATCACCTCTAATACCCAGTACACTTGGACCTCTTAGCCCAAAGGAAGATGCTACAACAGTCCCTGAAGAAAGGTTTATTGGCAGAGACTTGTTTTTAAAAGGTCTGTGCAAATGTTTTCATCTTAATCCTGTGAACACTAAAAAGACTGAAACGAATCACAAAGCAAACGAAAGAGATGCCGGGGAAAACAAGGTGTCTGCGTGTGAAGAACATTGCTACTGAGTAGTGCAGTATTGTGCAAAAGTCTTGAATCACCCCTCAAAGCCAGACTTTCTTGTCATTTTTAAATCAGTCTTGAGTAGCAGTTCTCCAAGCTTTCTGAAGGTCTTTTCAGATTCAGCTATTGTAGCTGATCATTTTCAGAGGAATGTCTTTATTCGCTATATTGGAGACAATTGATCAAAGAATTTATTTTAAATTGTGTCTTTAGGCACTTTGTTACTAACTTTTTGTAAAAACACATCATTTATTCACATTTCTTTAGTTGAATCCATGGAAAAATGTGTGACAGGCATAAAATAATATTTTTGCACTAACAAAGTGATTCTAGAAGGGCTATTAGCCAGAAACTGGGCAAATCCCAGCATGGTGTGCAATGTGTCCTTAAAGTGAGAAAATTGGACAACTGGAGGAGAAAAGAAGTGACAGGTCTAAAAAATAAAACACAAAAAATTCCCTAAAACAATTTGAAGCAGATGAATAGTATCTGAAACTCATGTCCTTAAGAAATAAGGGGAAAAATCCACCGAACACCTGACACATGACCTGAGAGATGCATCTGGATCTTCAGTTGATCCATCCACTGCTCACTGAAGCTTCATCCGAAATGGTCTCAGTGGAAGGGTGGCTGTCAGGAAGCCATTCTGAAGGAAGGTTTTACAGAGTCATCTATTCTAATTTGAAATTTTTCATTAAAATTGTTGTCAGTGTATATAGAGGATGTCACGAGAGAGGTGCAACAGTTAGTCTACAGACATCTATAAAGCACAGTGGAGGCTTTGGATGGTATGGGACTTTAATTCCACCAGTGGTGTTGGAGATCTTGTCAAAATTAATGAAATTATGAATGCAGAAAACTACCATCAAATTTTGATCCACCATGGAATACTGTCTGGAAAGGATCTGAGTCATTTTTAAACACGACAATTATGCCAAACACACTGCCAATGCGGTAAAAAACATACCTGGAACACCATCAGTCATAGATCGGCCTCCCCATAGAAGAGGTTTGGAATTAAGGACATGACCTCCCAGAAGGACTGTTTCTTAAAGAAATTACAAGAAAGCTTGTCTATCTAAGTTCAGGTTTTGTTAGATAAAATAAAGGGGGTCATACCAAGTATTGACTTTCAAGCTGGTTAATAATGTGAACTGTTTTGCCTTTATATACACATGTTCCTTGTGCATGGAGGTCATTTTCCATTTTCCCAGCAAAACAAAAAGAAATGAAGAGTGGCTTGAGATTTTTACTCAGTGCTTCTTTTCTCCTTTTCCTCAAATCAAAGGGAAAGTAAATCAGCTGTATACTCAACACAAAGAAGTCACGCAGAGGTGTGTGTTTGCATAAAAATAGAACAAAGCTAGGTGTGGGGCTCTGAAGGACAAATGCAATTCTAATAGATGCTAAAAGACAGGCCTATAAAGACACCAAGCTCTTCTCTTCTTTTCTCTTTTCTCTTCTACAGCCTTGAGTAGTCTGTATGGGCCTTTTTTTATTATATACAAATACATCTTACAAACTTTTAATAGTGCTGCCTTCGTCCTCAGCACAAGGACATCTGTGAGCTGATGGATATCTGAGAAGTGCTTACCCAAATCCCCCGGGTCCTGAACGGAAACAGTCATCGTTCTTGGCTTACATCTGTTCGTTTAAGGAAAAACTGCAAATTTGCAATAATTTAGTCCGCTTGCTGACATATTACTGCATGATAAGCGGGAAACGAAACTGTTGGACCTATGGTTTTTGCATCATTAGAAGTAACAAATGGCTAGAATATAATATTATGGGTTACTCTGACATTTTTTAATTACTTGTTTGTGTGTGCACAAAAAACCCCAAAGAGTCTCAAACAAAATGGCTTCTTTTGTTAGTCCTCATTAATCCTAAACCTCTGCGTTTCGAATAATATTTGGGGGAAAAAAAAACTGTAAATCTTTTACAGGCTTCTCTTCTATAAGCTGTGCTTATTTGCACTGTTGAGGGATGTTGAGATTATTTTTGCCACTTTAAAAATGTCTAGATTTAAAAATGATTTGTTCACCTTATTTAACTTTTAACTTGAGTTGTCTACTAAACTGATCATTAACACAGTTGTCTGATGAGCCAATCACATTGGCAGCAACTCAGTGTATTTAGGCATGTAGGAGTTAACTGGAGTTAACAGAGAATGGTCTGAAACAGAAAATAACATGTGAGGTGAAAATGTTAATTTCAGAAATCAGAAGTCGGCCAGGTTGCTTAGATAAGAAGGCATTAACTCAAATAACTGCTTGTTATAATGACAGTATGCAGAAGAGCATCTATGAATGCACAACACATCGAACTTTTAGCAGATGGACCACAGCAGCAGAAGACCACATTGCATGCCACTCCTGTCAGCTAAGAACAGGAAAACAAGGTTAAGTTCAATCCAATAGAGCATCTTTGGGATGTGGTGGAACGGGAGATTGGCATCAAGCATGTACAGCTGACAAATCTGCAGCACTTGCGTGATCCTATCATGTTATGTACTGAATGACAGTCGACTAAGTAATAAGCTGAATAATTAATGTACATGAGCTCTAAATGGACCACTACCCATCAGAAAACACAGTCACCACTATGTCAGAATGCAGCTGTATTATATTATAGATAGGACTGCCATTCATGGTGCATATTGTCTGAGATTGCACTAAGTAATCAATAAGGCATTTTGCTTGCCTAAAAGAAAGGAATTCACCCGCGCAGTGGACATGTTGACTCTGCAGCTTGGTGACACAGCTCTCATTTATTTCTACAGCTCCCCCCCATCCCACCCCGCGTTCACTCTTTATAGCTAATGTGATCAGAGTGTACTTTCCTACAGAGACTTGGAAGAAGAGGCCTGTGGGAAGTCTTCCCTGCTCAGTCGTGTCGTAGGACTGTGTGATATTTATTCAGAATCATCATTTGTTTTCTTGCAGCGGTAGTAAAAGCGTGGGATTGCGTGTGGTTGTTGCTGGCTCTTGGTAATAATAGACTTACTGAAGGTGGAGGATGAGAAGGTATTCAAAGTGCTGTCAGTGGTGCAGGCGCAACACAAAAGTACCACTTTCTTACAGTAATACCTATTCTAACACATATACCTATAATCATGACTAAAGGGTTGCTTTGCTGAAAACATCTTCCTTTCATTTTAGAAAATGGACTCCCAACCTAGAATGCCTGTTTTCTGCACTTCTAAAACCCAACTTCGCTGCTATTTGTGGTCAGTCACGGCTTCTTTGGGTTATTTGCTTCTGTTGAAAGTTAAGAAAAGGAACATTTTATTCTGTGCAAAGCCAGCTGTGTGAGAAAAAGCCTATCAATTAGGCTTGAAAGTGTTATGTGTGTGGTTTCGTTTAATCAGTCCCACACCTGCAAGAAATGTGGCAACACATTTGAACTGTAAGTGATTCTCCACACTTATTCTTTCTCTTTCTCTCACTCGGCTCATTTTTCCTCACCTGAACGCTCGTCTAAAATGGATTTTCACCTCTGCTCTCTTTCTCTCATCTCTTTATTTTATTTTTCTTTTCTTTTTTTAACTGCGTCACTCTCACACCCTCACCGTTGTGTTTAGGGCCCATGCTGATTTTATGCCAGTTGGAATCATTTTAATTGCCACCTCTCTCTGTTTTGAAAGACAAGTATGTGGCATCTGGAGACCCTAGGCCAAAGGCTGTAGCTGTTTCTATCTGTCATTGACATGCAGGCATGAATATTGGCACCTGCAGAGTGGTGCACATAAGCTAACGGGCTATGCTTTCACGCTGCTGCTTAGCACTCAGATTCGTGTTGATAATAACTCAAGAAATTACAGGGCTGCAGTGTTACTTTTCATGAGTGCCACTTTCACACTATGGCAGCTGTTTGTGTGTTCGTGCAGTGTGTAACGTGTGTTGTACGTATGTCAAAGAGAGCAGCAAGATGAAAGTCTAAAATGTTATTTACAGCCATGCTGGAGATGTGGGCATCAGCGCCTCTGCACCATTGGCTTAATATTCCCAGTGATCTCCTGTCATTTGCTATTTAAGTAGCTGCACTTTTCTTGCTGTTGAATGTGGGAGGAAAACAATGTTACTCGCACTTAAAAGCAGACCCAATGTGCCAGATATTATTGGCTGACTTTCTCTCTGTTGATGAGTAACATATCATTTGAGCTGAGAGAAGCCAAAGATGTCATTTAGAGAAAGTATTGTTCTTGAATGGTCCTCCTGCCTAAAAGCAAAGCATGCGATGTTTGTTGATCGACATAACAGGACCTGCAGAACAGTGACACCTTTGAGAAGAGTTTGTGGGTCTCTTAAGTGGTCATGTCACAGCAAGGGGGTAATTTTCTTGTGAAATGTCATGTTTTTGCTTTCTGGTGAAGTCATTGATTTTTTTTTTTTAAGCCACAGCAGTGGAGTAGTGTATGGGGAGAGGAGAGCTGGCAGACAATGAGACAAGAGATGTAGAACTTGACACACAACAAAAGGTTCTCAGCAGGCTTCAGACCACCCAAGGACCAACCCTCGTCAGCTGATTGTTTGATTTACTTGCTTTTATTCATGTTACCAGTCCGTCAAAATACCTTTTGTTTACCATTCGTAGAATTTACCAAACCAAGCCAAACAAGCCAAAAGTCGTTTTATTGCGTAGTCAGCAAGAATGAGAAAGTGGTAGAGATTAACTGAAAACACGCTGCCAGCAATTTAACTTGTCAGCGTAACACTGCCAGCCATCGTGCATCCTTGTAGTGATTCTGTGTTTACATAGTGCTTCGATGTCCACTACCCAAACAAACCAACCAAATATCCACTGATGAAGACCTAAATCAATGACAACAACTCAGCTATGAAGTGGTATGAATCTCAGAGCGCGGTCTGTGGATACTGAGGTGCATGATGCGCAGAGGACGGCAACCTTCTGCAGAGTCAATCACTACAGACATCCAAACTTCATGTGGCCTTCAAATTAGATCAAGAACAGTGCTTAGAGAGCTTCATGGGTTTCCAAGGCCAAGCAGCTGCATCCAAGCCTTACATCATCAAGCACAATGCAATGCGTCGGATGCAGTGTGCGTAAAGCACAGCACCACTGTACTCTGAAGATCACAAATCAAGCTTGTCTGTCTGGTAATCTGATGGAGGAGTCTGGGTTTGGCAGCTGCCAGGAGACTGGTACATGTCTGACACTTGTTGTGACAAGTGTAGCGTTTGGTAGATAAGGGATTATGGTGTGGGGTTGTTTTTCAGGAGTTGGGCCCGGACACTTGGTTCCAGTGAAAGGTACTCTTAATGCTTCAGCTATTTTGGGCTATTTCACGCTCCCAACTTTGTGACACAGTTTGGGTGTGGCCCCCTTCCTGTTCCAACATGACTGCACACCAGCGCACAAAGCAAGGTCCATATTGACGTGGATGATTGAGTTTGGTGTGAAGAACTTGACTGGCTTGACTTGCATGAGTCCTGACCTCAACCCCCAGAACACCTTTGGGATGAATTAGAGCAGACACTGTGAGCCAGGCCTTCTCGTCCAACATCATGTATGAACTCACAAAGAATGGTCAAAAATTCCCATAAACAGACTCTTAAACCTTGAGGAAAGACTTCCCAGTGCTGAAACTGTTACAGCTGCAAAAAGTGGGCTGACATCATGTTAAAACCTATTAATTAAGAGTGGGATGGCAAAATAGTGTATCTTCAGTATAGTCATCTCCATTGCATAACTCTGACTTCTTTTAAAATGCTCTGTTTGCAAGAGGGAGCCAATCGGAAGACTGTCCTACAGGCAGAGGAGTTTAATCAGGTTGTTTCAGAGTATAAACTGAGGGACTGCCCAGCATAAGAGAAATAAGGATGATTCTGAACGCTAAATAATTCAAAGCCACTCTGAATGAGAGAATAAAAACATGGCGGTTAAGTGGACATAATAGGTCCTCTTTAACTCTCAAATATCAATCAGTATCATCAGCACATATCCAGTATCAGTCAGGCTGTAACACAAGCAGTTGAAATCCAAGCATACTTCAGCAGTTTTGTGAATCCTGTTTTGCATATACAGATTTTTGAAAATGCTTGCCAAGCCTTCTTTTATATAAACCAAACATGAGACCACTGTTGAGTCTGTACCAAGATCATAGACACTGACACGGTTGTCTTATTACCAGGTGAGGCTATATGAAGTGATGGATCAACTAGGCTGCTTGCTTCTAATAGACTCTTTAGGTTTTATATGTGTCTTCATCTCCTCTAATGGACTTGGCTGTCACAGGAAGGACACACATTGAGATCTTACTCTGAGATGTGTGCGTTGCGAGCGGAGACCGGAGAGGCAGACTGATGACTCCGAGTCTGTTTACTCGCTGAATGCGAATCACCTCCATGAGATTTCACTTTACTTTATGAGCAAGATCTCCCTCTGCAGTGTGATGGCTGGGTATAAGTGTGCAACTGTGTGCCTGTGTGTGTTTAGGGTGGTAGATGTGGATTCGCAGGACGGTCACCTTTGCAGTAAAATCTTTATTGGAGACAGAATGGGCCAACAACCCGCGGTCTGTTGTCCTCGGGCGCAGGTATTTGTGTGCTGCCAAACATTTGAGGGGACGTGCAGTCAGATGACTGGCGAGGTGGGACAGATGTCCAGCCAATCCGAGACTTTGGCAGCTGTGACTGCGGTTACCAGATGTTCCTATCTTACTAATGTTGCCCCTCTTATTCAGTCACAGTCAGAAATAGAAAAGAGATGAGGCTAACTGTGTTTAGCCAAGAGGCAGTATTTCATGGCGATGTGTTTTTCTCTCTGTGAATGCTGAAGGCAGTGAAGCATTTCCTGCCACTTTTAATGGACTTCTATTCAACTTTCCAGTCCTCATCCACTTTTATAGCGCTGCCTTTTCCCTCTGAAATCCTCATTCACTGCAGATTTCTGTCCTCTTTACGCTGTCGGCTCTCTGTTGGCCCTTATATATACCCTCTGCGACATGGCTGGTATTTGAATATGAATGTTGCTCTGAGTGGTTTATTTTTAAATATTTCTTTAGCTCAAGTTGTCACGATGTGCAGAAGTGTATGAGCTTTGTTGGTCCCTAAAGGGGATTTGTGGCTCACAGTGCCATCGCTCCACCCTCACCCTCCCTGAGCCCATCTGTGCTCAGGATGTTTGTTGTGGTTTTGGGTGAGATTTAATGGCTGGAAGAGTGGAATGGTTTCGGTTTTTTTGGTGTGGGCAAAAATCTGTGTGTTGGGCACAAGGGTGTGTTTTCAAGGCCACACAAACACTTCCAGTCTGGCCCCAGGCTCACACCGCACAGGAAGCAAGTTATTGAGTTGTAATACTCAGGTTTACGATAGCTTTTCAATAGATTCCCTCCTTACTTACGACTCCTTTCTTTCTAGATTAATATCGCAGCTGCGGTAGAAAAAGCTGTTACAGGATAATGATTATTTCAACAATCACATCTCATGGGATTTAGCAGATGGCTGTTATGGTAAAACAAGTCAAATGGATCCAGTGTAGATAAGTGAGATGAATCAATAGATGTTCTGATAGAAGAAAAAATGTGATGTGATTAAAGTTAGAAAGCTACTGAGCAGTAGAAACATTGACTGTATATCACGGGTGTCAAACATAAAGCCCAGGGGCCAAAATCGGCCTAGCAAAGAGTCCAATCTGGACCACAGGACAGCTTTGGGAAATCTGAGGGAAGCAATAAATTTTGTACTGTTAACTGCATTTTCTTAAGTTTCACACCTTTTCCTGCTAATAAAGACCTCCCACATGGCCTTTGATATTACACCAAAGTAAAAGATAAACAATTAAATGAGAGAAACAGAAACCTTCCTTTTCTCACTATCTACTATAAAAATTCATGGGGGGATTTTTGCAGGTTTAAAAACCCGTTAAAACCTGTTAAAAACAGTTTTAAAAAAATAAAGAACCCCCCCCAAAAACCAAACAAAAGGACATATTCTAAGAATTAACAAAATCTTGCTTTTTATTAATTAAAGGGCAGCCTGGGTATTTTTGTTGAAATATTACACATTTAAGTCTTACAATTTAAGCCCAAAGAGTCATGGCGACACATTTCTTTCATTTACCAGAGCAGCATTTCACTGTTTGGCGGAAAAACTGAGAGCTGTTGAAATTGCACTTCTTTTTCTAATACAAAGATGTCTCAGGGATTAAGTGTAGTTAAACTTCTTTACACTGATGGAGTGGAAAGGGGAGTTTCACTTGGCTGGCCCACTCAAGATCAAAGTGGGCTGCATGTGCCCCACAGTGTAAAATGATTTTGACATGCCTGCTGTATAGAAAAGATGACGGTAGCTTCAGGGTCTAAAAATTGAAGTCAATGTGGAACCACAGGGTGACTCGTGTGGTTGCAAAAAGAAGTCTGATTGTATAGAAATCTTTGAAAAAGCAGCTCTTGACTCCCTTAACTCTTTCCTCACGAGTTTATGATTTCATTCACTAGTGTCATGCTCACCTCCAGAAGAGCCAAAAATGAGAATAAACTGGGGTTTTCTTTTAGAATGAGCGTACCATGACCTCCATAAGATTCTTCTTTGGTATCTCAGCCTAATCCACCTCTTTTTGAAGACATCTGGTGTTGAAACACCAAGATGCCCAGATGCCTAAAGGCTGAGCTCGAAGCTTCGAAACCAGACTTTACGAGCCAGTGGGTAATGTCACGATGACTGTGTACATCTTTAATAAATAGCCTATGTAGAAGCAAGTGTATGATTTAGTTTTATTTCATTTTTGTCTTTGCCAAACACATCTAAGCTCATGGCTGAGCATAAAGGCTTAATGTTAGTGCATTAACGTGCAGAAAAACAGGCTTATAAATAGCAAACCACAAAGTCCATTTAACAGCTTCTGCTTGTGTCACACGGGGGTTTATCAGAGCACTTAGGAACTTCGTCTTGACTGAGCTCCAAAAGGCTGCTAAATGGATCTTGCAGTGAAATTGTTTTCCTGTTTCAACTTTTCAAATGATGACTCTGTGCAATTACAAAAGAGCTTCTTTTTTTGTTACAGAGACAATGCCATACCAAACTAACTCTCACACACACACACTCACACCCTACAGTATACTTGGCAAACCTTCAGCACATACAAAGCTCTGGTGTGAAATCATGAAATTAGACCTTCATGCTCATGCTCTTCTAGACCCTGTGGACCGACTGAGTTCCGCAATGTCATTCTGAGGAGAAACATGCTACACCTCTGCAGTGTACACACACGGTCCCACTCAGCAGCAAGCCCTCCTTTCTCCCTTTAATTAAACCCTTTGAATTATTCATTGATTTACGCTAAACATAAGTTATATCCTTTCCAGTGTCCATAGAACTAGATTTTATAGTCATTGCTTACTATAGTCAGATTGGACCTTTGATCACTGTCATTATCTCCTCTATGACATCTTTTATGACTGTAATTTAAAAAGATTCAAATTGGAAATAAAAACAACAAAGGAAAATATTCTGGATCCTTTTTTCCAGACTTTTTAGTTCCTGCTGCTTTCGCTGTATTATACCACTTTGATGGTTTTCTGTCACTTATCACAGCTTCCGTCTTAAAACTGGAGTCTCCCATGCTCCCCCTCTTCCTTGCTCTCTTTCTCTCCCCTCTCTTTAATGATGTGCTTGAGTGATGCTAATGAATGGTTCTCACACCGCTCCTCAGCCTCTCCCCCTCCATTCCCTTTCTTCTTCTTCTTCTTCTCTCCATCTGCCTGCTTGATCTGTCAGAGAAAGAGATTTCTCTTCCTCGGTTATGAGACTCCCTCGGGGTGATTCTACAGGAAAACTCTGATGACTTCCCTCATTTTTGGGCGGCCTCGTGATATAATGGATGGAAGGTCTGACTATTTCTGGTGGACTGTGTATCGGAGAGGCTCACAGTTGCAGTCAGGAGGGAGTGTTTGGGTAACAGGGTGGATGATGCGCAGTGTGTAGGTGGCCCTGCTGACACATGAAGGTGTTTTTGTGTATAGACGTATAGTTTTGTGCTCTCTTGATGCACAAAGCAGAAGAAGAGCCGTGTGTGATGCTCTGCACCACCATGACTGATGTCGGGACTCGCAGTTATAATGATCATTTTTAGCAGTGCAAAAATTCTATCTGGACACATTTGTTGACAAATCAGTAAGTTTATTCAAAGACTGTTTTATTTATCAAATACTGAAGTTTATTATCAGGCGAAAGCATTTTTATCAACTTTGATTGAGTTAGAAATTGTCAAATTATTACACTTTGTAGTCTGTTCTGCCACTAGATTAATAAAAGTGGTAAAGCAGGGAGACCTTTCTCGAAGAGGTAGGAAATCCTCCGAGGTCTCCAAAAAATTATGGACTGTACCGCTATGATATTTGAATCAATGATGCTCCAAATTAAAAAAGAAAATGTTTAAAAATTTAGATTAAATTAAAAACAAATCTGGTGATTTCCTAAAGATCTCGGAGGGGGTCGTCAAGGTATCCACCATGCACAAAATAACCCTGCAAAAGAAACACTAGTTAGTATTTCTGCATTAGTGATGAATTAAATTAATGCTATACAGTTCTCAGAGGAAGCAATTCAGTTGAGATTTCTGGTCATCTCTTATCATCATCTGATCCATCTTTAATTAATTCTTGCTTTAAGAAAAGTAAAAGGGGATTGCAACAAATATACTTTGCATCTCAAACTCCTTAAAGTGTGTTTAAATAGAACAAATAAAACAACATGTATATATAGTACAATACTTTTCCCTAAAAAGTAAATGCTGCCCAGAGAGTGAGCTGCCTTGGCTGAGGTTTCCACTCTGTTCAGAGCCATTTTCAGCAAAAATGCACATTAATCAGTTCATTTAGCTGTAGGATCAAGGAAAATACACAAGGAAACACATCGCAGTGCACACATGCCAAAAGATTTAGCAGTTCAGCGACATGGGTCACGTAGTTTTAAATAATGCACAATTAAAAACTGTAATGTTACTGATCGTGAGTGTTTTCTCTCTGAAACAGGCCTTTATACCACTTGTTCATTCACTTGTTTACAAACTCATCATCTTCATCACCTCCTCCCACTTTTAGTTTCTAACTTTCTCATAATTTTAGTTCTTGCCCTCTCTCCCTCTTTCTCCCTCTCTGTCTCTCCCAGCTATGAAAACAACCTCAGATAGCCAGCTCTGTTTACTTCATTTATTCTGGCTCCACCCTCTTATTTTTTTTTTAGCCCTCCCTGCATTCCTTCTGTGCTCTTATGCCGTTTGCTAATCTCATTCTTAATTTTGTTCCCTTGTGTTTTGTTATTCTTGATTCTTGTCTTTTTTATTCTGTTCCAGTAGTCTCTGTCCTCACCCTGCTCTACACCCATCCAACCTTTTCTCCCTTTATCCACTAAGCTGGCATCAGATGTGCCAGTGTGGATCAGATAATCAAGTCTTGGCTTCCCTGCACGCACTGAGTGGTACATGTGCACATGCAGTTAAATAGTTAAAAGGAATGTAGCTGGAGAAACGGTTTGTGGCCCCAGTGCTTTGTTAAGGACTGGCAGACAAACAATTAAACTGCACACTAATTGACTTAGCGTAACCCAAGCAGACAAAAGACTTCCTGTTCTATGTTTGACCTTTGAACTCGGTTTGTGACTCCTACCCCCTTCATGCTAGCCATGGGATGAGAGTATGTCATCAGGGATTGTTCTCAGAAAAGATTCATGGTGATTTTGGAATGAACCTCACTTTGGGAGTAGAGTGAAGTGACTGTGGGAAATGGAAAATGAAAGACAGATTCATGCACAGCCACACATGAATAACAGTGTTTTGGTTTCATTGGAGAAGATAGGGGTGGATTGACAGAGCTTGCAGAGCAAAGCTTCAACTATGCTGACAAGATATAACAAGAGAGGAGTGGAAGAATTGTTTTCATGTGTGGAGAAAAAGCAGAGGAGGCAGTGTTATCTAAGTCCTTGAAAGCAATTTCCCAGAGCAGAATGAGATATAGATGGAGAGTGAAAGAGAGGGAGGTATGGATAGAAGAGAGAGCTAAATGGGGACAGTGTATGAGCACTCGAGACATCAGGTTCATCTGAGCTTCTCTGTCATACGACCTCTAATCATTATATCCAATGCCAGGAAATTGCAATCCTTTTCCTTCGTTCTGTTTTCTTAATTGACTGCTCTTCAATCACCGCAAGTGTTGCGAGTGGAAACCACATATGAAATATGAGCTTTATGAATCTGGGATCATGCAGACCAGAAGCAAGTCAGCAGTATATTATCTGACATTTGTACCTCATGACCTTGGCTTGGCCTGCTTTCTCTGAAGCCCGGGCCTGAGGAGACAGGCATTATTTGCTCTGGACCTGCGATGGGAATCTGTGCAGAATCTGTTGATGTCCTTAGAGTAAAATAGATAGCGGTGAGGATAAAGTTTCTCTAGCTCAGCTCAATCCCGCAGCATTAGCCTGTGTACACTTGATTGGCGGTGCACTTTTTTTTTTCTTTATCTCTGTTTATCTGTGATTTATCTGCTTCAGCAAAACCGAAAGAACAAGCGGGTTACTGCTACTCCAGCCTGCCAAAGTCACCGTGTACGTATCTGTACTTACTGCACTTGCAATTCTGTCTCCAAAATAGGAAAAGTTTTTGGGACATGTTGGGAAATAAGCTTATTTACTTTATTGCTGGTAAGGCAGCTTTAAATCTTAACATGATGACAAAACTCTGGGGAGCTGCTGGCAAAAAATAGTTCCAGCATGTATCACCCCACACGGCCTCAACGTCTTGTTTTTACATCCTGGGTTTTGTAAGGATTTAACAAATGAGATAAAAGATGCTAATCTGTGAGTGTTAGATGTGCCAGTTGGCAGTTTTTGGATATTTTCCACTGAGGTATGCTAGCGTTTCTCCACCTTGTCTGATCCCCTAACTCTGAATAACTCTGCTTCTTGTTCCTGGTTTCTGAGTTCTTGCAAACAAATGCATATGTTAGATTTATTGGCCAACCCTGAACTGAATACACAGAAGAAGTTATGACAATCAGAAAAAAAGGATTCTCTACCCTCAATAAACATGAAGCCATAATTTTGTGCAAAGTGCAACTAAAACATATAAAGTCAAAGATTTATTTATTCAAATAATTAATAAGTGAGGAAAATGTGCTTGATATAAACTGAATGTATACCAATCAAGTAAATTTGACTTGTTACAACGATTACATTGTAACGCATGTAACAAAATTACATGGAAAATTTATATGTAAATAAATTGAAGTCACCATTTTGGGCAGGATTTATTGTGTGGATGGTTGCTTGTTTGATTTTCCTAAACCTTAAGTGTATATAAAATATCCTCAGAACTGAGAAGCTGCCTTTAGTGCTGAAAAATGATAAATCACCTCTGCTCATTATAACCCTTAAGTGTTCCATGCATTTGAAAATGGAGACCTACGCATCTTATCCTTCTGCTTAAACATGACCAATTAAAAGAAAAGCACCCTCATCAACATGTCAGAATTTATTCTCTTCTAGCACCTAATTTTTTTTATCTGCAGTCATCTAATTCTACTTGTGTCTCCCTCTGCTCTCCATTATCAGGCTGCTGCTGAGTTTGCTAAGACCCACCTGCCAGAGGCTCTGCGCCAGCAGCTACTGACCTATGAACGGGAGAAAGAGCGAGACAGGGAAAAAGAAAAGGAGAAAGATGAAAAAAGGGAGAGGATAAGCCTCTCCTACCCCTCCATCCTGGAGCAGCAGATACTGACGCTGGACAGAGAAATGCTGGAAAAGCTCTCTGCCGCTTACAACGAAGCAGGTGCGTATTTGCCCGTTCACGTAACTTCACACATGATCCGTTCTGCAAATATGCCAACTTTCTGCCCTTTTTCTTTGTTGTTGTTTAGATGCTACATTTGTTCGGTAGCTAGCAACTATCAAAATACACGCATACAGTATTTCAGCCTACCCGTGCAACCACAAAACTAAAGAGCATACAGATAACACAAGATGGAAGCAAAAGGTGTTTTGCTGCAGTGTCCCCTGTAATGCTGCACACAAACTATTTTCTTCTCCACTATTTCATTTGACGGTTGTTGAATAGTGACTGTCAGCACCCCAAGGCCTTGCTTATTCAGCTGTTTAAATACAAGTTGATCTTCACAAGGCTTGTAGTAATTATCTCAGGAGGCATGCAAGGAGAGAGTGGTAATGCAAGAGAGAGAGTGATGGATAGAAAGAGGTAGGAAAAGCCTCAGAGGAGTGGATTCATGTGTTGGAAGTGTGTTTTGTTTTTTGTTTTTTTATTGGTTAAAGCTATACAGTATAGGGAAATGGAAGCCCAGAACCACAGGCAGAATAAAACGAGAACAATAAATACAAAACAGAAAGATGGCAAAGTCCAATCTGAGTGCAACTAAACAACCTCAGGGAAGAGGAGGAGAAGGAGGAGAACGATGTGGACATATTCATGAACATAAGTGATTTTGTGCGAGTTTCATAGCAAGTCTTCCTTCTGTGCTGCCTTTATTGGATTATTGAACACAAAGTCAAGAGAGTTTAAATATGGATCGTAAGATTATTTCCTGGTCTCACTGCAGTGACTTTCTGCAACCTCAACAATTCAGCATTTCTGTGGGAAGGTCACTTTTCCTTCCAGCGCTCCGGTTAAACTGAAGATGAGAGAGTAAATGCAAGAGGAACGAGTCTCGAGTAGGTCTTTATTTACAGAATCTGTCTTCAGAGTTGTAACTGCAAAGTTTTTGTGATTTTCTTCAAGTGCAGTTAATTGCAAAGTTACTGAAAGCAGCTGTAAAGAACTCAAATGGGGCAAGAAGAAAAAAAAACATGTGGCCTTAATTAATAATTGTAAACATGCATCACAGTTCAAGGGCCGAGCCTCTCACTTGTAATTGACCTGTGAGGTGAGCTGACACTTGAGACGTGCTCGTTTGAAGTGGATTTTTTTGGGGGGGGGTTTGTGTACATTTTTGGGGATGATGATCATCATGTTGCCGAGTTCCCAGGTCTTGAGTTATTTTAGCGATGCGGTGACTTCATACAGTTTCACCGCCGCCTGCTGCAGTGCTGATTCAGACAGATCTGCCTTCCAGATGCAGCTGAATTACCTGCTTTTGTTTCCGCAATTAAAGCAAAATCAATTTAAACGGTAATCAAGGCCGAGCAGACAAAGCAATTAATGTGTGCGTAGCTAGTACACACACTCCATACTCGCCAACCTTCTGTGATGTAAACAGGTGAATTTTTCCTGAGTCGTTTCAACACCTCTGGCACTCACACCTGTGTAACATGCATGTTAGCTGTAAGCCCTAGACATGCTGTGGAATATGAAATATAATCCTTTATTTTATGGCATACAGCGCCTGCATGGATGAGTTTACTCTCTCTGTAACGAGCAGGAATGAAGGTCAAATCTGTGAAAAATTAGTTATAGCACATGGGAATTCTCTCATTCAACCGATGACATGAGGGTAAAGAGAAAGCTGACATGTGAATCACATCTAAGGTGGCGAGGCGGTCACGGGTATAAAAGAGCCCCTGAGAAGGCCTCACATCCTTATGTGAATGCTTGATATGTGACAAAGGATGTTAACGAGGTCAAATAAAAACAGAGTTGGAGCTTTCAGTCTGAAGACAGCTGATCCTTCCTTCTCAGAGAAGGTTTAGTTTTGCAGCTGAAGTCACCTGCTCTTCAACGCTTTATCCTCCACCTCCTTTGCTGCCTCTCCATCTGGAGCTAATCATCGGCTTTCTGATCTGTCACTCCCAAAAGGGGCCAAAAGTAAATCTCCTCTCCTGATCCCGCTGCCTTCTTCTGTTCTTAAGCAGACCTGTTGCGTTGAGTTTCAAAGATACTTTCCACACCTCCATCTGCTCGTATCTTTTTCTTATGCCCCATCCTTCTTTTTGGACAGCACAGCGAGACAGACTGACATGATGCTTCTAGATAAACTTGCAATCTCCATTACAATAAATGGGCTCCTGTGTTGTCTAGTTCAGGGATTGAATTTGCTGCGGCATTTGTTGTGGCTTTCTTGCAGGCGTCTCGGGGGAATCTGCTGATCAGGTAATTGTGCATTCTTGTCCTTGTATCTGATTCCACAATCGCATCGTTTAGGGCGCGCAGCTCCCTGCTTTCTGTAGTAATCGGGGGGCCTAAATTGAGCTAGCAGGGGAGGGAGTGAGGCAGAATAGAGATACACACTCTCAATTCAGCTCCCCGTCCCCAGGACAACAGCGTATCAGATTTATCCCCCTGTTCATTCATCCCTGTGTTGTTTATCAGCGAACATAAGCGCCTCAAAGAAAGATAAGGAAGATGGGACTTTGATGCAGTGCCCAGGAGCTTAGAGTCTATTATGGAAACAGTCTCCTTAATGCTGTATGGTATTCTGCTTGTACCAATCTTTATGTGGCTGGGTGACATGTCTGCACGCAACAACACAAAAATTGACTGTTTTGCTTTCGTCCAATAATCTGCAGTCAGCAGAGGCCACGCTGACCGGTTAGCCATGTCATCTTAAAAAAAATAAAGGCATCTGTCTATTTTATTAAAAAACTATTTAGGTTGGGAATGTAAGATTTAAATATGTGCAGAAATATTATGTCCACCATAGTCTGTAACAAAAGAACTTTTTTGCACAGCGGAAATTAAACATTCATGTACAAACCTCATCCTACACGGCATCATTTTGTTCACATCCTCTCCAGTTCTGACCTCTAAGAGACACTGTAAGGGTTCCCGGAGGTCACCGGTCTTCATTGATTTTCATCTTCAAATCTCTCAAGAATGAAGCTCCACTTAGTGAGGCACTACTCGTTGTGTTTTTGCACTCATGCTTATGTTTTTGTGTTTCTTTATTGCCATTAATCATTTAATTTTAGTATGTTCTGTGTGCCACATATTCCCCTTCAGACAAATATTTGTTTAAACCAAATGTGTTTGGTGCAGTTTTTTTTAAAACCCTTCTCCTTCAGTGCATGTGGAACGAGGCTGTGTAAACTTTGGCGGATCCAGTCCTTTTTTTCTAGTGAGGGGTTGCTTTTTCATGGCATCATTCTGAAAGTTTTTTAATTAAATGTATTTATTTGCCATAACAAAAAGTCAAATAAGTGTGTCATATTTAAGGTTATACCGCTGTGTCAAACCTAGGCCGTAACCTGACGTGCACCTCCCCAGAAATCTAACTACACATCATCATCGATAGAGACCACCCAGGTTTAAATGCAGTAATTTGCTCAAATTTGCTCAGTTGGTCTAAGTGGAATGATTTGAAAAGATCATTTGAGCTACGGCGTCATGATCAAAAACTGACCATGAACTTGGTCTGCTACCACCTAATACTACAGCTAGAGTGGTTGTTGAAGTTGTCTGAGAACGTCGGCTCTTATAACTTATTTTTGATCATAATCAGACAAAACTCAGCCTCCTGACTGTGTCTGTGCTGCTACTTAAACAGAAACAGTTACAGCTGACTAAGTATGACTGATGGCTGTTGTTACTTTAAAAAGCACTTTAACTAAATGTTTGTTCAAACAAAGTCAGCTTGCAGCAGTTTCTTTCAAACTCTGCAGCCACTTTGTTTATGAGGCAGAAGAAGAAACGGTTTGAATTTTGGTGCCAGTAACTATGAAGGCCAGCAGGGTGTTATGATCCCAACTAATCACTGTGAAAGCGCTTTCGTGCATGTCATCAATGTCTACCCTGTGACCTGAAACTGATGGATATTTGGTGGCTGCACGTCACTCTGTGGTGTTTAAAGAATGGAGAAATTTATTTTTGGGATTAGGTAAATAAAGTGAGAATAGGAAACATCAGCTTTTTTTGGCCAACAATATCTTTTATTGAATAATTGCCCAGTCACAACATTATATAGCTGTATAAAAACAAACAAAAATCATGTCATCATCATGTGAATTGATTATTTATAGGGTATTAGATAATCAGATGTCACCAACATCAAAGTCAGATCAATTCTCTCTAGATAACTTAAGAGAGAGCCCTAAGGGCTCTGAAAGGCCTGATAAAATTAGTGACTTTTTTCAACTGGCAGTGTTGAAGCTAAGGTGGAATACCATCCCTTCATTTTAAAAGGTCAGCATCAATCAGTTATATTGCAATAATGTTAGGAATGTGTCAACTTTTTGCAATGAGCCTCAGAGCATGCCATCATATAAGCCCTCTCTTCATCCTTCCAGTCTCTTTACAGCAGATTCAGAGGAATCCTCCAGTAATACGTGATATAATTTAGGAGCAGACCTCAAGCATTCCTCTTTCTGTTATGGTCAAAAGGAGGAATAGATTATGACTGATCAGTTTGTAAGTATTTAAAAACAGACTGAATGGTAGGAAAAGCTGTAACATCAGCTTTACACTGAAGAAAACTATCAAACATGTTTTACGGGCTCCGACGTCAGATATACGTCACAGTCACACCTCCGTTTTCCTGAACTCACCATGGAGACTTTTTAAAGTGGCTGCTGCCCACTGCAGGACTGTACCACCTTTGGATAGATTGAAAAAAGATTGTAAGGTTGTTTTTTTTTTTGTGTGTGTGTGTGTGTGTGTGTGTGTGTGTGTGTGAGACGAATTCGCTCTCACCTTAGAATTCAAGTTTTAAGTCTTTGCAAGATTGATGTTGTTTCTAAAAGAGTTGTTAAGGTCTGTAAGGCCTCGGGGCGTTAAGCTTTTTATTTTTTCTGCACCCTCTTGTTTGTGGGAAGGGAAAAGAAACTGGAAGATTAATTATATTAAAGGTTAACTCTGCCAACATTCAGGTCTCGAGGTCTAATACACAAGTTGTATAAAGATCAATTAATGTGAGAGTGCAGAATTAGAGAGAAGAAAGCTTTGCTGGCTTCTACTCATTTCTGCTGGAGGCGAAACTGAAGTTTCGGCAGATAAATTGCGTGGAGGGCAAGGTGGCCACTGGGTGTTGACCAAGAAAGGAGAGCCATAAAAAAGCATTTTCCTCCCTTTACCCCCAACTTCTTCCTGTT
Source organism: Oreochromis niloticus (assembly GCF_001858045.2). NCBI lineage: Eukaryota > Metazoa > Chordata > Actinopteri > Cichliformes > Cichlidae > Oreochromis > Oreochromis niloticus. Next base: position 23,901,570 of record NC_031979.2, read on the forward strand.
AAGAGGGTGTTTTTCCTTCCCACTGTCGCCAAAGTGCTTGCTCAATCATGGGGATTTTCACTGTACTTTTGCAAGGTTCTTACCTTACAAAATAAAGCGCCTTGAGGCGAATGCTGTTTTGATTTGGAACTATGCAAATAACATTGAAGTGAATTGAATACCTCTGTTTCTGCTGTTTATATTATGCATGCATTCCAGCTCTAGGGGAGGAACGTTAAAGCAGATTAAGGTTTGACTTTGAGAACCAAACTTCCTGAACTAGACTAACTAGAATAGATATGGTCATAGCCCAGTTAAATCAAATCTTCTGGTACTCTCTTATTTTGCCAAGAACAAGAGAGAGTGGAGAAATGATAGGTTGGTTCGGCTTTGCACATTCAAGCCAAAGCTAAATCTTACACAGGGCTCCAGAAAGGCTGGGACTGACCCAGAGAAAGCTGCTGTAGTTATTTAGGGGTGAAAAAAAAATGAATGGAATGAAAATAAAAAGCTGAGACGGTCTGAGAGGCGTGATATGCAAATCCAGAGTGTTGCTCTGACTTTATAAAGCAGGTCGAAATGATGCACATTCTAAAAATAATATACTGCTCTAAATGTTAACAGTGCAAGTCCAAGGAAGTAAGACAGGATGGCAGCTCTTAAGGGATAAAATTACTGTGTGTGTGCTAATGGGCAGGTAGTGTTTTTAGAAAGGCTTTGAAGAAGACAGCGAGGTAGGGCGAGCGCAGTGGTGGCAGTCCTGACCCCACATTTTTCACCTAAATGCCAAGCAGGTTGGCTAAGTGCATAAATCCATTCGGGTACTGTGGATACACTTACACTGAACTCTCCAGATGTATTTGAGAGCATAAATAGAGCCTGTCAGAGTTTGCTAACTGAAAGAGTGAATTAGTGCAGTGTTGCAAATTGAAGTGAGAGACTAACTGGGGTTAAGATGTTAATGGTATTGGAGTGTTGAAGGTGTGCCTGGCCAAGCTAAGCCCATAATTAGCATGAGCACAGGGTGCATATGGGCCATGGTGCCATTTTAATAGGGAATGCTGAATGTGTGCACTGAGAGGCTGGGCTAATTGGGGAAGGGTGTGCTAGGAAGGCACCTCAGTCCATTATCTCTATCACCATGGGAACTAGATAAGGATAATTAGCTGGACAGCATGGCACAGTGCAGTGGCAGCTATAGGCACGAGGATTAGGGATGCATAACGTGGTGAAACTAATAGAAATAGATTTTTCACGAGGTCTGTGAGATTTACAATTAAGCGGCATCAATTTTCACTTCACTTCACTTTAGTCTAGTTACTTTCCGCCTCCAGTTTCACCCAAATCTTTCCTCAAAGGGGAATAATAAAATCACTGTCCTGCTGAGGAATTGTCTCTGTCCTCCAGCTCTATGCCCATCTCACACTTGTTTTATTTCATCTGCATCATGCACTGCAGCCTTTTCTTTACTGTTTCATTGCTCACCAAGCGACTGCGTCAGGTCTGGGACAGAGTAACTGCAAACATAATGGAAGAAGCCTTCATGGGGAAGAGATTTATTCCATCGGGTTCAATGAGAAACAGCTGAAACATACATTTTTAGTCAGCATCGGCACAAATATGTGAAACTTAAAAGAAAAGTTTGAAATGTTAGTAGGTCATCCACATTCTTGTAGTGGCATTTAAACCTGCTTAGTTTTTAGTCCTTTTTTGCCTCCTTTGGCATTTTTTTTACCCTAAAATCCTGATTGTGACTTGACTCTACCCCCTCGCTTGCTGTCCGGGTGGTCCAGAACTTTCTTTTTCCTCTTTTTTTTCCCCTTTCCTGTGTCCCTCTCTCTCTGTCCACTTTTGTCTTCGCTCAGTGTGAGCAGATGGCCAAACAGGCAGATCTGTTCTTTCTCTACAGGACTTTGGATCTCATACAATAGGCCTCAGATCCTGAGTACATACACTGTTCTGCCTGGCTGGGAAGCCAAACAAAGAGAGGAAGGAGAAAAAGAGTGGAAGAAAGAGAAGTTGCGTCAAAGAGCGTTTGAATTGTTTGCACGTGGCTTCACGTGTTTGCCGTTACACAGGACGGACGTGCGTGTCTTGGAAGAGCGCTGTGTTTTTATACTGTACTGTAAAACATTGTGTGTCTGTCACTGGATCAAGTTTTCAATCACACACTAAGGTTTACGAATTGGGGATATAATGAGCTGACATAAATTTATCAGCTGTCACACTGTTTTTAATAAACACTGATTAATAACAGCATGGTATTTTTGAACCACATGAATGTTGTTTCTCCATCACTCTGGTAAAGACAGAAATATCTCAGCAGCTGTTTGATGGACCTCTAAGAAATTCATGTCCAGCTACCATGATTATCATCTCCTTGCTTCCCCTCTACCCTTCCCCTCCTCTGTTTCAGGAACTACATGTCTGGTGGCCCTGCTGTCTGATAAGGAGCTGACAGTGGCTAATGTTGGAGACTCACGCGGAGTTCTTTGCGATAAAGACGGCAATGCCATTCCTCTATCGCACGACCACAAACCTTACCAGCTCAAGGAGCGCAAGAGGATCAAGAAGGCCGGTGAGAAAATGGGCTGCGATCCAGACCCATACGCAGTTCTCATTATATTCAGAGCAACAGAAAAGACTTCAGTTAAAACTTGAGGGAGCATCCAAACTCACATTGTTGCTATGAAAGCATGAAATGAGTCTTCTTATGATCAAAGCTAAAAGCCATTACACAGTCATCCCCCCTCATACATCTCAGTCTCAGGCTGACATCAAACCCTACTGACTGATAACACTATCTGCTTCTAAAGCAGCATGTTATCAAAACCAGCCAGACGGTGTTCAGTGTTTAAGGTGTAATCGTAGGCACAATTCTCCCTCCAACCCAATCTGCATACTCTCTGCCTGAGGAGAGTTTGATGGCAAATTTCCAGATTAGTCAGTGTGATCGGCGGAAGGATAGCCCACTATCGCCATCTAATGGTCTAATTTGGTACTGAAGATGAAAGACTTCGTTGACTGATAGAAGCATGATTTCAGTGAAGAAATTTACTATAGTGTTTTTTTAGCAGCCTTTAGTGAGAAGTGCACACAAAGCTTCAATCATAAACTGTGATGTGCAGAATGACTGTTGTACTGATCTCTTCTAAAGAGCCTTTACTCCAACATCAGGCTTAAAACGCCAACACTCTCCTGAGGAGAGCTGATGATCTCTTTGCATTATGGAGCATCTGGCTGAGTAAATTTATGGTCTGATAATAGAAAAGTAAGTTTACTTGAATGCTGTAAATCTTCCCTGTGCATTGTGGATGTAAAAGCCCAACAAGGGACAAGGGCAGGAAATTAGCAACAACTATAAACTATAAACACTTTAAAGCTCTGCACTGGAACTACGTCAAACTGCACTGTCACTTTTAAATAAAAACACCGAAACAGCCAATTCACAATTAAGATTTAAGATTAACTTATTTAAAAAAAATACAAAACACAGTAAATTAGATGCCTTTTCCCCTAAAATTTGCACACTAATAATAAAATATGTTTACATTTATATTAAAGCTTTATAATAATATTAATTAGGTATATTCTTAACAGTCTGTGCTGTTCTGTGGAAAAGTCTTGAGCTGTCCTCATTCCTTTATATTTTGCTGGGAAATAATAACCAATTTGTATTTAATCATAAACTTAAACCTTGCTGGGATTTTTACATTTTTATTAACAAAAAAAGGACAGCAACTGCACCAAGAGACAAAAAAGATAAAAGACATGAGACTAGAGAGAAAAACCGGGGGAAATTTTTATATTATAACATCGACAACAAAAAGAAAAGATGTAATAAAGCTTCATGAGCCAAACAAGCTCATTTAGCTGCTGAATTATCCATAAATGGTCCACAGTGAGTTTGGTGCCTCCTGAGGGTTAGTGTAACATGCTGTCAGCAGTAATGATGCTAAAACACTGAAATTAATGAAAAGAAAAACACAATTCATGGGCTATTTGAATACAAATATAACGATAAATGCATGAAGATGCATTTACAAGCTTAACTTTTAATACCTCACAGCAGCTGAAGAATCAGTGGCTGCTAAAGCGAGGACAGAGAGACCAAGTCCTCTGCTTTTTCTGGGAATTTTAGCTAACTTGGGCCTTTTTTATTAGTCAGAGTTACACATAATTAGATATTTCATAGCCATGGCCTGAACTTTTAACCTCAGTACTTTTTTAACATCCTGCTTATGGCCTTGCTCACTGCAAATTCTGAAGTCTTCCTGGCCTAGTATCCAGTAATTTCCAGTATAATTCCCTGTCTGCAGGATGGGAAATTAATTTAAATGTTTCTAATAAAAACAGTGCTGCGCTGGGTCATGGCAAAGAGCCATGTTTGCGTTTTGATCATTTCTTAGTTGATGAAATTAAATAAACATCCTGTCATTTAATCTGTCAAAATATTTTACATTTTAATGGTTAAGTAGAAATACACATGTGTCTCCTCCCACCTTTGTTTTTGTAATTTCTGTCTTATTATCCTGATTCCTTACATTTTTTTCTAATATCCCACCCATGCATCCTCAGGCGGTTTCATCAGTTTCAATGGCTCGTGGCGCGTCCAGGGCATCCTGGCCATGTCCCGCTCTTTGGGCGATTACCCTCTGAAAAACCTCAACGTGGTCATTCCCGATCCCGACGTCATGTCCTTCGACCTGAACAAGCTGCAGCCCGAGTTCATGATCCTGGCGTCGGACGGCCTGTGGGACACCTTCAGCAACGAGGAGGCGGTTCGCTTCATCAGGGAACGACTGGACGAGCCGCACTTCGGCGCCAAGAGCATCGTCCTTCAGTCCTTCTACCGTGGTTGCCCTGACAACATCACCGTCATGGTGGTCAAGTTCAAAGGCAAGGCCAGCGAAAAGTAGACCGCACGTCTTCTGTGCACAGTATCTATTTTGTGTCTGAATATAAATAAGAATATACTTAAGATGAAATAAGCGCTTTTTGAGCGAGAACTATTTCTATCACACATATTTACAGCAGTTTGTCCCTCAGTGCATCCGACCCCCACCCCGTCATGCCCCCCTCGCCCGCTTTACTTTGCGATAAAAGTGACCCAATAAAAATGTCCTTCATTTAGTCTTCGCCATATCTCTGAGGCACCGTAAAGCGAGCTGGATCACTGTTATGCAAATAATCTGATTAAGCTTTGTGCAGCTGTGGGTGCGCCTGTCCCTGCATATGTTTGTTTGTGTGTGTGTGTTTGTGTGTGTGTGAGAGAGAGAGAGAGGTGACAGTCATTGATGTCTCTTTGTGATGAACTTGCACACACGTCTGACACTAACAGCTGATTCATTGTCCCATTGTAATGTCCCTTTTAAATGACAGCATGATGTTTACAGTAACTATGTCTTTCCCTCACTGTCTCCGTGACCTCCAAATTCATTCTTTCAGTTTTCTGACTTCCACCTTGTCTAATTTTAGAGATTAAGAAATCTGTTGTTCAGCACGGTGCCAGGTTTTATACACGACCAACACAAATGAAAACACGTTACTGCTCATACTGTACAGCAATAGCACCAACCACTTGCTGGATGTGGGGAAATCGTCATGTTTTGGTTTGAGTTGCCCCGTTTTCTAATTTTAAATGTTGAGTGTCTTTAATTAAAACGATCGCTAAGAGTTTCTGTTCCACCAAAGCGTTTCATCCTCACGTTTGACCTCCTCTCCTGCTTTTTTCTGGCCCAACTCATCAGGATCTGTGTAACTACTAATAGTGTAATAACTGTTGGATAATATTGTAGCTTGTCAAAGTGTAATTAAATGTTTGGAGTAACAACAAAGTAACATCTCATTATGACTAACTGCTAAGTTTTAATTCAAAAGGTTAATGTGTTATCTCATATAATAGCTGACCGCTAACCTGGAGTGGTATGAAGAAGGTAAACGGTTCTATCATAATAATAAATGGCAGTTTTAAGCATTATGTTATGTAGGATTTTATATTACACCCTTTAAAAGACTTATTTCACAGATATTGACATCCTCTTCTTTTATGTGACTTTTGTTACATCATCATTTATTACAGTCTACCTGATGAACTTAAACCGACAGCATACAGTTATGTTTTCATCTTTTCACAGCGTCTCCTCTCACTAAGGCAAAAGTCGTGGATCTGAATCGCATCGCTTTTGATTTACTCTGAACTTAATCTTAACAAGCCTTTGAATGAGATCAGTTATCGTTGCCTTATTTTCTAGCTGTTCATATCCTGTTAACGAGTCCGCTGCCAAAACGACTTCTCGGTTTTCCGATGTAACGCAGTCGACCACGCGGCGCACAGTGCACGACCTCAGCGTCATCCCTCCTTAAATCAAATGTAGAAAAGCAATGATGAAAACATGTCTCCGAGAGACAAATTGTAAGATGAATGTACATACTGTCCTCGTGTATCACTCCTCCAATGTTTAACACAGCGGGGCGCCTGTTACCTGAGCTGTTTCACTTCAGAGATATATACCCAATGAAACTGTCTGTGCTTTTTTCAGTTCACATTTTTTCTCTAACGTATGTTACGGGATGTTTGTGTGGCATTTGTACTTGTTTTTGTTGGATTTCATAAACTGTAAAAAAGAGAAAATTCAGAAATTTTAAGGTGTAAATCACAAAGGTAAGATTAAAACGATAAAAGATCGCATCATCATTGTGTGTGGAGTTTTTTTAATGTATTCTGTACAGGTGTAGGTTACAGTACCGTGCAAAAGTCTTGAACCACCTCTTATTTCTTTGTAAAAATAAAGAGAAACAGCAGCACTGGCTTAAATGCAGACCATATCTGATGAGGCTTCGGTGAAGCGTAGGTGGATCGACTGAAGGATCAGATGCATCTCTCAGTTCCTGTTTCAGTCTTTGCTTATTTCGTTTTCTGTTTCTTAAGGACAGATACTGTTCATCTGCTACAGTTTTTATTAGACCTGCCACTTCTTTTGTCCTCCACTTGTCCAGTTTCCTCTGATTTTTTTTTTTAAGAATCATTATATCTAAAAAAAATTTTTTATCTCTTTGAAAGATCTTCAGAAAACCTGGAGAACTGTTGCTGAAGGCCACTTTAAAAAATGACAAAGTCTGGGTCCCTGGATGAATTTCAAATAAATGAGGTGTACTATCAACACTCACCATACTAAAATGTGATCAAATTCTATTTTGTGTATTATTTTCATTATTTAAAAGGAAGCTGTGGCAAAATCAGCTGATGATCTCTGACTTTTTAAAGTTTTAGATTTGAGTCTGTTTATTCCACCTGCTGGAGGACATCTGAAGATGTTAATTAACATAAGTTGGCATTTGTGGTTTTGTTAGTGCGGGTCAGCTAATTCTGCTGCTGACATTATAAACAAGTCCACAGTTGATTACACCAATTAAACCTGACAGCCACATAAAAGGTCTGTAAAGAGCTGGAACAAACAGTGACATGAAGCCTAAAATGCAGCCAGCAGTCAAGTCAGGAGATCCAATAATAAGTATCCAGAATCACTGGTAATTAAATATGACAAGTAAATTGTGTATTTAATCCTTTTTGTATTCACTAATAAAAAGAGGACTCTTTGTTTAATTAGATGCAAGTGTATTTGAGATTAATGTTACATTTTCAGATTGGCTCAGAGGCTTCTGGAAGCTGCACTTTCATTAGACAAAATTTGCCCATCTGCCACGGCTATCAAACTTTAGCTGTGATGTCACTGGTATGAGGCCAGCAGTGACCAGCCAGCCAGGAAGTAACACAATCTTCCCCGTTGTGCCAAACATGGACTTCCTTGCTGCCCGTGTGTATGATGATCTGGGGCAGGTGTGATGTGACTCCACTGGCTGTGCTTTGGTAACCGGAGAACTGCATGCTGCCCCACTCAGCTGCACCGTCAATTCAGATATAAATAGCTTTACTGAAAGCTACACAAGGCCAGAAGGAATCTGGACACAACAGAGGGGAGGGATTACTCGTTCTTCATAAGACAGCAGACACACTGAGTACACTCAGCGTAGTTTACACACTTGCACAAAGAGAGGAAGCTCCACAGACACAGACTGCATTCTTACGACATGGGTATTCACGGATCCAAGCATCAGAAACAAGCACAAGTCCTGATGCTGGGCCTGGATGGATCAGGAAAGACCACGCTGCTTTACAAGCTGAAGTACAACGAGAGTGTGGTGACAGTGCCGACTGTGGGTTTCAATGTAGAGACACTGGAGACGGACAGGAGCAGCCCGGCACTGATTGTGTGGGACGTCGGGGGCCAGAAGAAGATGAGGCCCCACTGGAGGCATCACTACACCGACACAGCTGGAGTGGTGTTTGTGGTGGATAGCAGGGACCTGAAACGGTTGGACGAGGCCCGCAAGGAACTCCATCGGGTAAATAAAGCATGCACCTTCACTGTGCAGGCTTTGATGCTGCAAATCTGTTTCCAAAACTGTCTTCAGAAAGAGGAAATGTTGAAAGCATGTAGGGTATTTATGAGCAGGGATTTGTGGCACTGCAACTAGTTTTGAATCTAGCAACTCAAGAAACTTCAATACTTAAACTTCTGATGAAGTAATTTGAAGGCATTGTTTTTGTGGACAAAACAATAAAACATGCAAATTAATCTTACAGGTGCTTTATTTTGTGTTCCTGTTTATATCTTTAATAAATTATCTATCACATATTATAATGTAGTTGTAAGAGGGAGGTTTTTAATGTGTTCATATGTTAAAGGTATTAAGAGGTCATTAGGATTATCAGTTTAAAGTCTTCACAAAAAAACTTCTAATTGTTGATAAATGCATAATAAACGCTAAGATATTCTTCTAATTTTAATTTTAATGTGTTGTAAACCATATAGTTATAGTAAACCTGGAAGCAAGCACAAAATTTGGGCTTTTCTAAAAAGTTTGTAGTGCCGGCCCTCACTGTGTTCTCCGCTTACCAGGTTCTGAGGTATGAGAGTCTCAGGGAGGTTCCTCTCTTGGTCCTCGCCAACAAACAGGACCTACCCGGAGCTCTGAGCCCAGAGGAGCTTTGCCTGAAACTTGATTTGAGAAAAGTGTGCGAAGGCAGGGCCTGGTACATCCAGCCGTGCTCGGCCACAACTGGGATGGGACTCGAGGAAGGTTTCAGGAGGATAGTGTATCTCATGAAGACCCCACTGAAACGGACTCAAGAGGACATTAAGGTGAAGATGAGGTCTAAAGGCTTCAGTGTCACGGCTATGAAACAAGCCTTGCTCTGTGGCAGCTGATGGATGAAGACTTTCTTTAGTTTTATTCATGCGCCGTGCAGGATTTCCCTCTGCCTGCCTCTGCAACACATCACCGAACGGCCTCACTGAGTCACAGTCAGAGGGCAATAGTCAGAGATAAGAGTGCATATCACACTGAGGGCAGAGTATCCTCGGATTGTGACTGCAGACCACTAGTATTCTGTGAAAAATCTTGGATTAGCAGATTATGGGAAAACAGTCTCAAGCTGTCATAGGCAAAAATGTAGCCTGATAATATGTAAAAAAGCTGATAGCAGTTGGTGGTTGTGCAAGTTTTCTCGGCTCAGCTGTGCACTTAACGTGTTTATCTTTTAATCTGTTATTTGTGTTATTGTTATTGTCACAATATTAAAATATTCAGAGTTAGTGGTAGATTATCTTCATGGACACAAATGTGAATACAAATCATGTCTACTGTATATCTAAGGTTTGAATTATGTATTTTCATTTGTCCTGTATTTTTTTTTTTCTAATTAAATAAAAGTATTTGAATCAGGCAGCTTTGATCAGATGAACTGGAAAAGTGGTACCGCAGTACTGCAACATGAGCATGGATCTGATGTGATTTAGCGTAGCCAATGACAGCAGGAATAGCCTCCAAAGTCTCGGTTTTTGGTTTTGCCTTTCAGGATGTTTTCACATTTTTCTACATTTTTTGTTAATTGTAACTCGCTCAAACTTGTTGCATTCAGAGAAATATAATAGTTAAATAATTGAAATGAAATCTTCCAAAGCTTCCTCCTTTAGTTTACACGTCACAAGCAAACAGATGCTCCGTGTTACCTCATGGACTAATCCTCGCCCTCCCTCTCTCGGTTGCTCATAGAGCCTCAGGGTGCTGGACTTTGGGTGGAGATCTCTGTGAGTTTTTATGTCTTGACATCAGTGACAGCTCTGTCCTCCAGCTGGGTATCCAGTGATTGGTAGGGTGACTGTACTGATAGCTTCCTACTGTTGAGCTGGCTTTTCAGTGCTTGTCTTAACTTCTGGAGTTATTCCTGATCTTTATCATGGTTCCAGTCGGCCTGTGGGCCTGATTCGGCCACACTTATCCACACCAGGTGACAGTATTTAACCCTGTAAAGCCTATTCTATAATATTTGATTCATGTTTTTTGGGAGTTTTTGAGGATTCTTCAACATCAGTATGACATCCCCCCCCCCCTGAAAAGGCCAAATAAATTGCACAACACATTTTTAAGCAAGAAATTGCAAAAACAAAATGTTTAAAATTACAAATTAAAAGACATATATGCAAATTAACATTAATATTTACATTTCTTTTAATTGTCAGAAGTTTCAATAAACGTTTCATTTTCAAAAACAATCTCAATTTTCTGGCAATTATTTTGTGGTTTGGGCTTTAAAGGGATAAAGTCCAGACTTTATTCAGTTTGAGGTGCTTGGGCGTGACCTTAAACACACCATTTATAGTCAAAATGGTCAAATGTGGTTGAATTAAAACAATTCTGCAAAGAAGTGTGGGCCAAAATTCCTCCACAGTGATGTGAAACACTCACTTTTTCACACAGGGCCAAGTAGCTCTGGATAGCTTTGTTCCCTCAATAAAAGAAATCATCATTTAAAAACTGCATTTTGTATTTACTCAGGTTATGTTTAACTAATATTAAAAATTGTTTGATGATCTGAAACATGGGTATTACTTTACAGCAAGAAGGTCGTGGGTTTGAATCCTGCCTGTGGCTTCCTCCCACAATCCAAAGACATACATGTTAGGTTGGTGATTTTAAACTGACTGTAGGTGTTAATGTGAGTGTGAATGGTTGTCTACCTAGCTCTCTGTGTGAGCACTGGGTTGGCAATCTGTTCCTCTGTCCAGTGTGCACCCTGCCTCTCATGACCCTGAATTCATGACCCTGTACCGGCAGAAGAAAATGGACGATCTGAAACATGTAAGTGCGCCAAATACTTTTTCACAGTACAGACAGGAGAAACTCCCCTTTAACTTTAAGTTTAATGTAAGATTAACTACATATTTAATCCCCTGAGACATCTAATTATAAGAAAAGCAACTACAATGTGTAAAATTATGAGAAAAGTTCTGGTATCTCATTTCCCAGAATATTTTGTAATTTAAAAATTAAGTCTTTGTAAATGTGTATCCATCCATGCGTTCATCAACATTTCTTTAATACATATAGTAAAAAAAAAGCTGATCTATTACTCAGTTACTTTGGCATAGTATAATTGGCCTTGAGGAGGTCTTCAATAGTAGAAAAAGCTGTAAAAGTTATGAAAGTTATGTTAAAAGTGAAAAATGTTTGCCCTCCTTCACAATTTTTAAAGCCCTCCAGTGGCTGGATTTTGACTCCTTATCGGACCTAAGTTTTACTATTCAATATACATTATTAATTAGTGTTTATTTTTAAATAGGGTATTTATCAGTGACACATTTTAACATAATCGTCTTAGGGCCTTTTTTAAATGTTTATTTCATTTTATTTAATTTCGTTTGCGACAATAAAATTTGTTTTTATTTATTTATTTTTATCAGTTGGCGCTAACACTGTGTGCAGTTCGTGAATGTACCTCTCTCTGACGGTGCATACATATAAATATAAATTAGATATAATGATTAAGTAACTTGTAGTGAGCCCTGCACCAATGAGCGTGTGGGGGAATTCCCCACCCTTCCGCTACGCCAGATCGAGGCTGCCCTCCACCACCGGCATTCCCAGTATGCACCGCGGACTGAGCTGCGAAAAATAGTCCGCTAACGAAAGGCTGAGAAAAGGGAACCAGAAAAGGGGTAGCTCACAGCTAAATCCGCGAGTTCATCTGTATTTAACGTAACCAGAAGCGATAACATGGCTGACAACGAGAAACTGGACAACCAGCGACTGAAGAATTTCAAGAATAAAGGCCGTGATTTGGAGGTAAAAGTTGTGCCGATCGGTGTCGAGGATCTCTCTTTTCCACAGCGTCCGCCGCTCTGTTTGCCTCCAGCTTCGCCGCTCCGCTTCCCTGTGACGTCGTTTCTAATTTCTACCGATGGGAACTTTGTACCCAGAGCCCCGGCCAGGGTCTTTACATAAAGCTCATGTTAAATATTTGTCCGGGGCCGGACGACTCCCTGTTGGGTCTCGTTGGTTTCGTTAACCCATGGGCCGCTTTGGCTATAAAACGCGTCAGAAACGCTAGCCAGAGTTCATCTGCTAGCCCGCTGCTAGCCAGGCCCACGGGGTACATGCTAGTTCAACTGAAGACTATCACCCCCCAGATAGGTTTAGCTTGGCGTGTTAGTCACCGTCTCGTCGAAAAGTTCATACACATGGCTTTCGTGCTGTTCTTTAGAACTATTTAATTTATTGCTAAGACAACATGGCGGCATCTTATCGTTATTTTGATACTGCAGTTAGCTAGCCTATGCTAGCTTGGTGATTGGGGTTTGATGGTGGTACTGCTGGCTGCAGTTCCACCCATCCCCCGTCTTTATAATCAAAAACAATGGCGGAAACCAGTTAGCTTCTTTACTGGCCGGTCACCTGGGTGTTTTAATCAAAGCTTGGAGTTGATTTTCTGTTTGTTTCCATTTTTGTATTTCGTTCATGCTAACGTTACACGTTCCGTGAAAACAGCGCGCATAGCTAAGATAACATGATTACATGAGCCGCAGATCAAAGCTACACGTTAGCTAACGTCGGATCGATAAGTTACCAGGGGAGTTGGAGTCGGGTCAGAGTGTCAGTGTTTCACTAATGTTACCCGGCTGATATTGTTTTCAGGCGGGCTTAGTTAAGATGTATAAGCAGGATATACTCATACATCCTGTTTGACAAGTCTGTGGCGCGGTAGGGTAGGCCTCCGGACACGAGCTCTCTCGCTTCACAACCTGCTGAAAACTTCAGTTACAAAAGCACGGTGCAGGTTTGTTATTGAAGAACACACGATTTCGCGAGCAGCAACCACAACTTATTTTCGTCAGTTATTTACTGTCTGCAATATGTCTCTTCAGTGTGGTACAGCTACTGTCGTTTGATTAAAAAAATCCTACATTAAAATGTCTCTTTATGAATATTTTATTTTAAATAAAACCCTGCGAGCTCTTAGTCATTACTTTACTATGAAAAAATATTTAAACTGCTCTCCCAAGTCTTGGCCATCAGAGGACAGAAAATAAACATTATAACCGATGTACTATTCAACAAAACGTTCCTCTTTTAGCTTTTCTCCATAAACAGTGAGTAAGACCACCGTGCATTTCTTTCAAATTATGCAGTCCATGAATATCAATACAGTAGTGCACATTTGATCATAAAGCAGTACAACACAGCATCACAAATATTAATTACCTTTTGCAGAACTGCATTGTCTTCATATGATGATAAAATGTTGGTTAAGTATACCTCATCATGTTTGTTCCTTAAAGGGAAGATCATTAATAAAATAAGGTATTTGTCAAAGAATAGACGAATTAGCTGTGTTGTTAGGGTCTTAAAGCTAAATAATATTAGGTCAGTCTCTCATTTGTAGTGTGTGTATGATTTGAATTCATTGAAGACAGTATAGGCTAATTAAAGCTCTCCTTCTGAATAATCTTCCTGTGCCATCTTTCCTCACAGACTATGAGAAGACAGAGGACTGAAGTAGTGGTGGAACTCAGAAAGGTAATCACATTTGTATTTTTTAAAATTTATTTTCCACCAATTTCAAACGCTAATAACTTTAAGGTACATTATGTTATGGTCTGGTCTTTTATCTGCAAATCTGTGTGACATAGTATGTATGCTAAGTTTCTAATTTATTTATGATGAAATTCTGTATGAGCTTATATGAAGTGTTATTTCTACAGAACAAAAGAGATGAGCATCTTCTGAAGAGGAGAAATGTTCCCCACGAGGACATCTGTGAGGACTCTGATGTTGACGGAGATTTCAGATCGGTATGTTTTGAGTCTCTCGCTCAAGTCTCCTGTCATTAGGAAGTCAAGTAAACATCTTTTTAGGTTTTGTGGGGGGTTTTTGTTTTTAAAGGTGGGGTGTTGTCCAAGCAGTGGGATTGACAGTCTGGGAGGAAGGTTGTCGTGACTGTTTGTTCAAGGGGTTTTTGCACGTGCAGTTCATCACAGTGATGAAATGCTCCAGAGGTTTAGAACCTGCTGACATCTTGTTCATGTGATGCTGCCTCATTGGCTCTCCGTGCTTTACGTCAGCTCAGTGTGGCATTAGTGTGAAAAAACATGCAGTTTGTCTAGCTGTGTGCTTGTTGATGGCTTCTTCCCGAAGGAAGATGCTCACTTGGTAGAATCTGTTCAACATGCCTTACTTTCAGATATTTAGTTGGCTTTTTAATAAATACTAATGCCACATTTTTATTTATTTTTATTTTTTTTTGATTATGTTAACTGTGCAGTGAACACCTATTCTGTTTCCTAAAATGCATTCTAGGTAAGACAAGGCAACATAAGTAATATATGTAGTACTGTTTCAGCTGCCTCCAAATCATTTTTTCCACAAGTGTCTCAGACCTGACATTATATACTTTTTAATCTTCAGGTTAGGGGTTGGGGTCAATTTAAATAATGTGTAAATGCATGCACAGTCAAGTTAATCAGTGAAATAAAATATCATGGCATTGCAGCCTATGAAATGACCTACATCCTTTTACTCTGTAACTGACCCATTTCAAGTGGTACAGTGTTTTTGTTGGGTGATACACTAGCTGTTTGCATTTAGCTATAATGTTTTTAAGTTCAAAATACTCATCACTTTCTGAAGTGATGACAAGGAGGCAGAGACAGCCTATCTGGAAATTTCATGGTTGATTTAAAGGAATGTCATCAGCCCACTTCAGTCACTATGGCTGTGTTTTAATAATGTTACGTCCACACAACAAAGGAGCTCCGAGACAAAGGTGACCAACAAAGCCACCTTCCTTAAATGTAAAGGGTCAGCCGATAACAAGAATATTGCTCTATCTTAAATTTTTGCTGCTCTCATCAGTCGGCCTTTAGCACACTGGATGCCGTCTCTTAATAGAAACAGAGTCAAGTCTTTTCTCTCACTGGACAGCCCTGAAATCTGATTAAACACAGAAGACATTGTGCATTTCAGGGTGTACCTTATTTTCAGCGACATATTTTTCTTACCATATGTCACAAGGTGCTTTTGTGGATCTGCAAGAAGTTGGATCATCAGTTTTAAACCTTACACCCCGAGAAGCTTGAAACTAATCTGTAATTGTCTCAATAGCCGTCTTTTAGTATGCAGTGTTGGCTCACGCTTTATGTTTTGTGCTAACGGTGTCACACAAAATGGATCCATCAGGGATCCTGCCATCATGTCTCTGGGTTTGGTGGCATCGCTGGGTTAAAATGGCCACTCAGCAGTTCAAAATTGCAATCACTCTACCTCATAGTGTTGAGAAAGCTAACTTGGAGTGAGCTGCTAAGCAGTAGATCAACAGTGACATGCTGCTCTGACTCACTGCAAAACATTACACTGGCCTTTGTAAAAGTCTGCTTTAAATACTCATCACACCAGTGATAGTGGTGTTTTAAGGTTTATTTAGTTGTTTCCTTAAGGATGCTTTTTGTTAGCTTCTGCAAAATAAGTAGTTTGGACCTTATGACTGAATCCTCTCTTTCCCTCAGCTGTTCCTTTCATTATTCTTGTCTCAAGTATTTTTAATATCTCTAGGTTGGAGTTGCCTCTTTAATCATCTGCCCAGATATGGAATGTAAATACAACATCATAAATCTGCTTCACACAGAGATGTGTTAAGATTTTTTTTTCTGGTTTCCACTCGTGCTGCATAAATTACTCAGAGGTATCTTCCAATAAGTTCAGTCACTCAGGGCCTACGTTTGACTCTGAACTTTATGTAGGGGGCACTGGGTGAGGGTGCCAATTGGCGTTTTGTCATGGTGAATGCCGGCCTGCACGTCCAGCTTGCTGACTGTTACACCATAACACCAGACTGGTTCAAGTGAGACTCCTGACAGCATTTCTCAATCCCCCAGCCTCCTCTCGCTGTATCAGCTGGTGCTTTAGACTCTTTCCTGTCTAATAGTTCTCACATATAAAAACAAGAAGCTAACAGATGTCTGCTCGCTGTCCTTCTGATAACTCACTACATGCCTTTAATAGTGCTGGTTTTTTTTCACACATTGGGTTTAAAATGTTTGGTTTTTTTTCTGTTACACGTCCTGTATTTTTTTTGTACTTATGGGTTTACATGTTTAACAGAGTCTTAATCTTTCTGAAATCTTCTTCTTCAGCAAAACACCTCTCTTGAAGCAATAGTACAAGTAAGTGCTATATTTCCTTTCCTGTTATTTCCTAAGATCTGAATGATTCATTAAAAATAACAAATGTCCTTTAAAGTCTGCTTAATGTCTTAAAATATACTCCCTGTAACTAAAAATAATTTGGGGAAAACACACATTGTTGCTGTAAAATAAATATATTGATTGTTGTACGGTGCGTGATTCGTTTGCATTTTATTTTATTTTTTTTAGAATGCTACCAGTGATAACCAGGGCGTCCAGCTGAGCGCTGTCCAGGCTGCCAGGTAAAAGCACACACACACTTAGCCTGCCTCAGGACTGACCCTGATAACTATTATTCTTTGTCTTTTACATCATGTTGCAAATAGAAACCACTGCACATCAACATCTAGGGAAAAAAAAATGCTGTCCCCTACTACTGTTTGTGCAGTTTTCACAATAAGTGAACTTTACCGATGCTTCAACAAACAAATGTTAGTAACAGTCGCTTTTATTCACACCTGGGTCACAAGTGTGTGTGCAAGCTGCTGATTCTGCGCCGTACATCACAGCTCTGTCTCGGCAGTCTTTCTGGTTGAAATCGCTGGTTCTTTGCAAAATACAACTTCAGTGTTTTGTTTTCTGGGGCGAAGTGGGGTTTTTTTTGTTTTGGTTTTTTTTTCCTTCCAACTTTGCTTGACAGATGCAATTTAAGAATAAGCCAGCTCTGTCTAATTAATGGACATTGTAAATGGCACTGCAGCTCAGTCGTGCAGCATAAGGTAGCTGAAACAAATTCACGTGCTGGGAATCTTTTTATTTTTTATTTTTTGTTTGCTCTGTGTTACATGTGCCGGGAAATGCATCGATTTTGTTTTCAGTTTTGTTTTTGGCTTTCAACTAATATGAAAACAAGATGATAAGATATCGAGATAAAATTGTTATGGTGCCACATTCTGTTTCACAATACCGCTTTTCGGTTTCGCTATAAATCCACAGCACCACATGCTATTACAGATGTGAGAGCTGTGAAACGTTTAATTCAGCTTGCATTAACTGTTTTCTTAAAATATCAAAGAAATTCACCCTTAAAACGGCACCTTTTCCCCCTTTTTAAAACAAAAAGAAAACCCAGATGCATGATAACAGTACACGTGTTAGATATCAAAATAATGTTGATTATTTTAGGTGATAATCAGGGTGACGTCTCCTAGGAGTCACTGATATTGTGATTGACTTGCATTCTCGAGATACTTGAAATTCTTTAGCTGTTTCTCTCTGTGCTGAGTTCCTTCAGCTTGGTGTTTGTGTGTTTTTATTTTGTGTGTGTGTGTGTGTGTGTGTGTGAGAGAGAGGGAGAGTGAGAGAGTAATTGTCTTTTGTTTTCTTTGTTTTTGTAGGAAATTGTTGTCCAGTGACCGTAATCCTCCCATAGATGACCTGATTAAGTCTGGGATCCTTCCTATCCTGGTGCATTGCCTGGACAGAGATGACAAGTAAGCCTGCTGTAGCTCTTGTTTGCCTGAATGTAGCGTTGAATCGTCCTTTTTTACATGTGATAATCAAAGTACAACTTTGGGGGGTTTTTTGTTTGTTTTTTCTCAGACCATGTTGAGTTTGTGTTTTAGCCTGCCCTACATCCAAACAATGTCACAGATATGCAAATACATTTTAGTTTTCACTTTCCAGGAATGGTGGAACATAATTGGCTCATTAGTATTCTTTCTGTTCATTAGTACTCTTACTGTTAAACACACCGACACAATCACGCTCACTCCTATAATTGCCTCTTCTACACCTTTCCACAGCCCCTCTCTCCAGTTTGAGGCAGCCTGGGCTCTAACCAACATAGCCTCGGGGACCTCAGAGCAGACTCAAGCTGTGGTCCAGTCTAGTAAGTGTCAATTAACATGTCACTTATCTTTCTGAGCTTTATCTCACTTTACTCTGTAATTTATCTTTCTTAATCCAAATTTAGCCTGGCAGATAATAAGGTGGTAAAATTAACTTTTGAGAAATCAAGATTTTTAGTGCAGTTAAAGACTTTTGACGAGGTGAAGACCTGTGCAAATTTCTGTAATATAAAATATTAGTATAAGTACTAGCGACCTCAATAATTTGGAAAACACAGATTGTAATGGGTAATTCTGCATTTGTAAAGATTTACTTTGTCTTATTGGTTTAATTCTACTTGTAAAAGAGGTCAGTGGGATATTGTTTTCCTTAGGCCCGGAGATCGGTTAGAGATGCCCTAACAACCACTAGTCGCTAGGAAAAATGTGTAGTCCCTGACTGGTTTCATGGCCTGTGTGACCCGGCCTTATCAAAGCTGCCTCCTTAACCATGTTCTTTGTTTCTTGGTTTTATGACCTGTTTGTGGTTGGTCACATTAAACGGCAGTGCCTATCATTACAGTACACACAGTCCCGATCATTGATGCATTACGCAGTCTTAACAGCAACATTAAGTCATCTTAATCAGGATTAAAAGTGCTTTCTTAGTTAAGATCTTCCAAATTTCTTTGTTTAGTCAGCGATTTCTGTTTATTTTTAATAATCTGTTTCCTTTGTGTAGACGCTGTGCCGCTCTTCTTGAGGCTGCTTCACTCTCCTCACCAGAATGTGTGTGAACAGGCCGTCTGGGCTCTGGGAAACATCATAGGTGAGCTGCCGTTCGAATGAACAGGACTGCGTTAGAAGTGAATCCTCATTCGGTCCTAAAATCTGTGTGTTCTTTCCAGGTGATGGCCCTCAGTGCAGAGATTATGTGATCAGCTTGGGTGTGGTGAAGCCTTTGCTCTCCTTCATCAGTCCCTCCATCCCCATAACCTTCCTCCGCAATGTCACTTGGGTCATGGTCAACCTGTGCCGTCACAAGGACCCTCCACCACCCATGGAGACAATCCAGGAGGTATGTGGAGAGAGTGCATGTGCTTAGGGGTGTAGGAATGCACAGTCATCGTTTGGTTTTGTGTTTTTATTCCCTCATTTATACCAAGAGCAAAAAACGTTTCAAGGTCTTTGAATTTTAACATTTAGACGGTGCAAAATAAACTTGAACCATCGGCCGCTTCATTTGTGGCCTCAGCAGAAGTATGTAGAAAAGCAGCCTCACCTATGTCCTTGATCTGACCACAGTGAATGCTTTGCTTGTGGGTTTAAAAATGCCTTCAATAGAATAGAAAAACATGATGACCATTTAGTAAGTTATGAGTCATAAATTGGAGACACAAAGGGGGCGATAAATAGCAGGCAGCTCGAGACTTCAATAACATGCAGGTGATGTCACAGTGGTTATGTCCATCCTTTATATACACTTTGCTGTATGTGCAGTTACAAGTCCTGAAAAATGGGTTGAAAATATTAAGGTGTAAGGGAAGCCAGCATGTGTATGGACCTGCAGGACACCGGCTCTTAAGGCCTGGAGTTCCCCACCCCTGGTATAGACATTTGAAACGTGGTTGAAACTGTCTGATCCTTCTAAATGTATCAGGGAGTATCAAGTTGGACGTTGGGACAGTATGTCACCAACTGGATTGTGGCAGAAACTATAAAACTGATTTAAGTCTGCATCTCTGAGACTTCATGTCCTGTTCAAGTTTTAGATGCAAGGCATACAGTGCAGAATTCAGTGAACCTGTGGTTACATGAGGCCAGTCAAAGGACAGCAGCTTTGTTTTAGTTATGTGTTTTAATCAGGTGATTCAGAGAAGACTTGTCAGGAATTATAGTGGTTAATTACGTCAACACTGCAGCTATGATCAAACTTGAATCATGCCAGGAACTTTTCTTGTGTTTTCACTCTCATTTTATCCACCTCGTAACACTTTATTTTCTTTCTCAGATACTGCCAGCTCTCTGCGTTCTGATCCACCACACTGACGTCAGTGTAAGTACCCAGAACTGTCCTACGTAACCACGATGCACACTGGATTCCCAGTTCCAGCTAAATTATCCCTGTCGAATGAAGTTCAAACAGAAAGCAAAATGTATTCATTTGAATCTTTTCTTTCTTTGCTACCTCCAGATCTTGGTAGACACAGTGTGGGCTCTGTCCTACCTGACAGATGCTGGGAACGAGCAGATCCAAATGGTTATTGACTCCGGCATTGTCCCACATCTGGTACCTCTGCTCAGTCACCAGGAGGTTAAAGTTCAGGTATGGAAAAGGGCATGGGGGCCTTTATGTCTAATTAAACCTAAATTGGGTATTGTTTTAAAAGCCCTGTTGATGCAGAAGAGTTAACCAACATCATGTGAAGATTAGAGCTGCATTCAACGAAAAAATATCTTGGTTGACTGAAATTGTACCTACTCTTCAAGTTATCAAACAGCTGCACAGAGAAGTAAACTTTCACATCACATTTACATTAAATAAATCAGACTCAGTGGTCTGTGTTCCCTCTAAAGCTCCTTTCGAGTGCTCCCTTATTCACTCGAGTTTTACATTGGATGCTTTTCCTGACACAACCACTCTGTAAGTGTTGTTATAACTTATGGACAAAGATTAAAAAACAGGATTTGTGATACATTAAATCACTCTTACCAAGTTATCTAAGATGATGACAGATTGGGATCCAACCAGTACTCATCTATCTGAAAATAGACCTGCATTAACTGGTAATCCTAGAACAACAGACTTTGGACTTCATGTCCAGAACAAACTGTTAGACTCTTGTTGTTGTGATTTCTCGTTTACATGAGAGAGGAGGCTTTGAGTCCTGCTTGGTCTGTGTGTCGCTGAGACATCGAAGCAGTGATGCTGACCAAACGCACTGAAAGATGTCAGTTCTGAGCATTAAATAAGAAGTTAGCAGAAATTAGCCCCCATAGGTTAGCATGCTGCATTAAAGCTATATGCTTTGTTGCTTGTCAACAACTCAAAACATCTTTGACATGTTATCAGTTACTCTGAAACAGCATAAACAGCCTGCACTTTTAAAAGTATTTGGTAGTATCTGGGTTCGGGTTGGTTTCAAAACACAGATTTTTATAGACCACCAATGACAGCTTGGGTTGCATGGGATTATACTGACCAACCAATACATATGGACGATCCAGCCGGAGTACCTAAAATGTAAAAATCATAAAATACTACTTCTGTTATCTCAACACTGGCAACATTAATAAATGTACTAAGTGAAGCAAAAATGTGGTGATAATTCTTCTTTTTAACTGCTTTTACTGTTAAACTCCAGTGAGATTTGTCTTAGTTTCTTCTTTGTGCTACAAGCATATTGAATATTACGAAAGAATTCTTCTTTATATGTGTCATCATCGAACATGCTTCCTCTCCACATGCAGACCGCTGCCCTGAGGGCTGTTGGGAACATTGTGACCGGCACAGACGAACAGACCCAGGTGGTGCTCAATTGTGACGCCCTCAGCCACTTCCCTGCGCTCCTCACCCACCCGAAGGAGAAAATCAACAAGGTAACGTTCTCCGACTGTTTGTAAGAAACACACAAACTGATGAGCTCAAGCTGCTTTGTCAGTCATCTGGAAGTGATGAAAACAGAGACGTTGTGCAAGTGAGTGCTGCGTGAAAGGAAATAGATGGGGCAGATAGCTGAGAGCAGGAATTTAAAAGGTGCAGAATCACAAAGACGAAGAACCGAAGAGGACGCCAGCAACTTTATACCTTCAATTAGTAGCATAGATTAGGGGTTTGGGGGTGGGGATAAGGGGTAGTAGTGTGTACGTGTGTGTGATACATGGGTTGGTGGAGAAAGGGTGCTGAAGACCAAGCGTCTCTGCTGATATCGGAGTGCATCTGAGACCAGTCACCTAAAAAAAGAGGCCTCCTTTTTGTGACTGGTCGATGATTATAGCCTCAAAGTCACCCTCTCCCCACCCACTGCACTCTGTCTCAGCCGGGGGTCAAAACTCTGTTTCGACCCCTGGGTTCTGATCCAGCTCCCACTTGCTTTGTGATCAAACATAGACTGAATCTGTGACACAGCACATCATACTCATGAGAGAAAATCATCACTAACTCTTGTGTTTATGCTTTTGTCCTGTAGGAGGCAGTGTGGTTCCTGTCCAACATCACAGCAGGTAACCAGCAACAGGTGCAGGCCGTCATTGACGCCAAGCTGGTTCCCATGATCATTCACCTGCTCGATAAGGTTTGTATCCATCTTAAGTCGATCCTGTTTAATTTCAGAGAGCTTCTGGGTGATGGATGGGTTGCTTACATTGAATGTATGTTTTAGGGTGACTTTGGCACGCAGAAAGAAGCAGCCTGGGCCATCAGTAACCTGACAATAAGCGGGAGGAAAGATCAGGTAAGCCTCTCCCAAACACGTGAAAAATGTACAAGAAATGTGAAGTCGTTGGTGTTGAACATCTGTAAACATAGAACTGAAATGACGTCATAATATTTGCTGCTTTAAGAATAAGTTTAAGCTTACTCATTTTTATTGATGAGTACAATGCTCTTCCTTTTTTAACGCGGTGAGTGGTTGATAGTGCATCTCTGTGTCGTCTCCAGGTGGCACACCTGATTGAGAAGCAGGTGATTCCTCCATTCTGCAACCTGCTCACAGTGAAGGACGCTCAGGTTGTGCAGGTTGTTCTCGATGGCCTCAGCAATATCCTAAAAATGGCTGATGACGAGGCAGAAACTATTGCTAACCTCATTGAGGAATGCGGAGGTCAGTGTCACCTTTACCATCACATTTATCACAATTGCTGGTCTTAACTTGTGACACCAGGTGTTAATGTGTAATTATTTTTTGTTTCGCAGGTCTGGAAAAGGTGGAGCAACTGCAGAATCATGAAAATGAAGATATCTACAAATTGGCATACGAAATTATTGATCAGTTCTTCTCATCTGATGATGTAAGTTACTTAGGATATCTGCTTTTTTAATTATTATTATTTAGGCTTTCAAGTGATTTTAAAAAAAGTCTTCACATTGATCAAATGAACCAAAGTTTGGAAGATGAACAGGTTAGCTCTGAGTTGCCACATAGGAGGCTCCAGTTTGGCCATTTTCAGTTTTTTGCACCACAAATCATTTGCCGTTTCTCAATTCTCAAGTACGTGAGTACGTACTCACGTACTTGAGAATTGAGAAACGGCCTTTGTCTGAGTTTCGGACGAAATGCATTCTGGGATATTTAGCTGTACCAAGTCCACACAAGTCACCACCGATGCATGCTCGATAAAACGGGCGGAGCGAGAACACATCCGGGACTTTTTCGCGTTCTCGGTTTGATGCGTACTTTGAATTGGAACAGTACTTGGTCTCCGACTGATGACGTATCACGAGTACACGAGAACGCAAGTACGCACAAGTACGCATATTGAGAAACGGCAATAGTGTAAGTCTGAAAATGGATCCTGCCCAGAGTGGCTGTCCAAACTGCTAATTTGATCCGAGCCAGAGGTCCGAATCACTGTCAGCTTTAGGTCGTTACCATGGTGCTGTCGTACCACAAAGCAAGGTGGTTAATCCAAGGGGATGTGCCAAAGTGATTGTTTGTATTGACAGTTCTTCTATTTAGGATGTAGATAAACTTTATTATCCCTGAGGAGCAAGTTGGCAAGACAGCCCACCTCCAGAAACCCAGAATCACATACCAGAATTCACAAAGTTAACTTCAATAAGTAGAGCTACGTAGACCCACTTTCTTTAGAAAGCTGCTGATGGTCCCTGGCTCAGGAACAGTGGCTGGCTGTCGTCTTGACCTAACGCCTTGTCTTCCGCACAGTGTTAATGCTCCTTTTACTCGTCTGTCTTTCAGATCGATGAAGACACCAGCCTGGTCCCAGAGGCCATCCAGGGCGGAACTTACGGCTTCAACTCAGCCAACGTGCCAGCCGAGGGATTCCAGTTCTAGACGGCATCTGGGGTATTCTGGAGTTTTGTTCACGATGCAGCACTCTGTTCAACATATAAAAAATTAGGAGAGAAAGGGCGAGAGAGAGCGAGTGTGAGAAATTTGATCCATTGTGCTTGGCTCGTGGGATCCATGGCTGCATCTTATCTGAGAGAAAAATATGTGGATTTCATTTGGCATTCCAGGGGAACCAGCCCAAATGAAGTTTGAGATGGCGAGTGGGTGCGAGTGAGAATGAGTGGCTACATGTTGCAAAAAAAAGCAAAACATCTACATCGAATGCGTTGAGAGACAT
Organism: Oreochromis niloticus; assembly: GCF_001858045.2. Lineage (NCBI taxonomy): Eukaryota > Metazoa > Chordata > Actinopteri > Cichliformes > Cichlidae > Oreochromis > Oreochromis niloticus. The sequence goes on from NC_031979.2 coordinate 23,926,210, forward strand.
GCCGACATAACTTCTGTGTTATTGGAGCTGTCGTCCTCGGAAAACTACTTCAAATGACAAGAAAAACGAAAATAAGAAACTCTGTCTGCCCAGGGAGAACCAAGGACATTAAAAAATAATAAGAAAATCAAGTGATCTTGAAATATTACAATACAGCAAAATGCAGAAATGATTATAACTATGATTATGAACTGAGATGAACAACGAACCATCACAATTCTGCGGTCCTCCGACTAGAGAGGGCGCCAGCCTCAATGTGCCCCTCCCCCAATCGGCCACGCTATCAGACATGTGTGTGAATGGACCCATTGTGTACGAATGTCTGGACTCAGCGCTGAGGAGCCAGGTTCATCTCCTCCAACGAGACGCCCCCCCACGCGGGGCGCAGTCCTCTCCCCCTGGTGGGCGGGGCCAGGAGTCCGGCTGCGCGTGTTCGCATGTTGCGAGAGAGTGGACGGATGAGTCGTGTGTGCTTGGCTGCGTGCGTGAACTGGGAGTGTGCGAGACTGGGTGAGAACGCATGCAGAGATGAGGAAAAATGAAAAAACAACCAACAACAACAAAAAAAGATACAAAAACATCTGAAGAGAAAAAATTGCAACAATGAGGTTCGCAAAGGTTTCAGGAAGAAATTCTGCCTTTGAGAGGCTGATCTGCGAAATCCCTGAAAGAAGGAACTGTGGATATGAGAAAATCATCGTCATCACCAGGATTTTGTTTTTGATTTATTAAGTTAGTATTAATTGACACTGGACAATGTTATTGGCAGGTGTGGAGCAGCAGTGCATTGTATTAAGATGCATTTGGTGGCTTTTGGGCTTTTTCTTTTTGCCTCCAGTGTATTTTTTTTTTTCTTTCTTTTTTCCTTTTTTTATGACTTTGTTTTCCAGCTTTTAGTTTCATATCGCTTCTGTAAAGGTGATTGATGACCATCGTACTCCATCCTCACACCACATCCCTAACCTGCACACCACATATGGGCTTGATGCTGTGAAATTGTTGACACCTTCACTTTATAATCAACCAAATGACCTGTTCCTCCTTGTAACTCCTTTATTTTTTCTCCCACCCCCCTTTTTCCCTTCAATTTACAGCAAAATCACTGCTTTGCAGTACTGTTGCCATAGCTTTGATTGTCACCAAGGGAGAAGAGAACAATGGCCATTTCACGTAGGATTGTGAATCATAACCTTTGCATGTACTAAACTATAGCACAGTTATTTTTTAGGGTATTTTAGTTTCCTTAGGCTGTGGATACAGTGTAATTTTCATTTTAAGTAAAACTGTGCTTAAATGTTACATGTCTCCCCTTCCCCTTTTCCCTCACTAGTGTCTGATTTGCTAAATAATCTATATGGTTTTTGCACATGTACTGCAAAGTGAGGCCTGACGTCTTTCTGAAGGTGTGCTGGTGGGTTTTTATAGGTTTTGACCTGCCAGCAAAATCTCAATATGCATCACTCACTCAACCACAATCTGTTGTCTTTCGAGAGTAATCCAAGGATGCTTTTTAGTGAGAAAATGAGTTTATTTCAGGAGGTGGTTTAACCTCCCCCGCTTTTTTTTTCTCAAGGTCAGAGGGTGTCCCACACATCAGACTGGAGTATGTGGGGTTTCCTGAATAATATATAAACCCATGAACAAGTTTGCTGTAACTTTAGTACCTGAGTCCTTTAGCCCCATTACTCCCCTTTTGTCTTTCTGCCAGCTAGATGTACAAGCTTACCCCTTTCATTTTTTTGTGTTAACTTCAAACACTGTAGTAATGATTACACATTGTGCTCATAAATAAGCTTTCTGTTTGAACATAGGGGTATTCTTTTGCAGCATTCCTTGTTAGCAAACGTGGTTTCAAATTTAAAATTACGACCTGGAAAGAAAAAATAAATAAATGAATGAGGTGGTTCCCCCCCCCCCCCCCCAAGCAAAGTCATTTTTCGGGGAGATAGGATACAGGATAGGTTGTCTTCGAGAAAATAAATAGTGAAACCCAAATCGAGAGACTGTTTGTGTGTGTGATCTGTTGTGTGTCCCTGATAATGTCTTCGCTTCTCCTAACGGTTACAATTTTTCAAATTGGCGGAAAATCGAGTCCTGATTGGCCAGAGAGGCAGCTTCTGCTCGTGCGTGATACGGAAATAGCGGCGCCTCTGGGTGCTATCGGAAAAATGGATGACCATGAAAGGGGGTTTCAAAAAATGCATAATTGCGAAAAGAAATAGCTACCGCTTATAATTATTATTATTATTTTTTTAACTCGCACTCTTTACCATACGAGCATGCGCTCTAGAAGTCTAGCACCTTTTCCCGTTTTCTTTCTTTCATCGCTAACAGGATTTGCGGAGTGCACGTGAACACAGCACGCGTATGAGCTGACAGGAAGTGAAAGCTCTGTTGTTGGACAGACGCTTTCCCCCAGCTGACGGTGAGTTTGGGCTTGTTTTTGTTTCGTTTCTTTTAAACAGATTTCTACACGAAAAGTGGTGCTCAAGTTGTTAAAGTTGGTGTTTGTTTTTCTTTTTTTACGCCAAATCTAGAATCGGCATATGATGAAAATTAGTTGCTATTAAAGTACTGACCGCAACAGCTGTGTGGCTAGCACAGTTAAAAACATTAAAGAGCATATTTTAATAATGTACACTGTTTTTAACGTGTTACTACTTTTTCCACACACATTAAGAATGTAATATATGACACATGAGTGAAAACTGAACTGTAGGAGTCCCTGCCGCTACTTTACACCTCGGTGTAGATGGGTTTTATAGTAACGCTTTTGGATGTACACTTCCATACGTGGAGGAGACCACATTTGGCTTGATGTCGATTCTCCGCGGGCAGCTGGACATCGGTCACCTGTTTGAATCTGGGCGCCAAATTGGCCTCAGACTCCGTTTATGGATCAGGTTTTGTGAGGGACAGATGAACAGCGTGTCCTCACACAACTGTGTGTGTGTGTGTGTGTGTGTGTTGGACTGGGTGGGTGCTGGCAGAGGGCCTCCTATTGTCGCTGCGGTCCTGGCTGTAACAAGAGGAGAGAGCGCACAAACACTATAATATAACCGATCCGGTAATAAGAGCTGAGCCTGTTTTGGCTGTTCTCTTGTTTTTCAGTGAATGATCAGCTCTTTCTCACATTGGTTAGATTTAAACGTGTTTATATGATAAGTAGTAATTACACACCCAGAGCCAGTTTTATCAGGTAATCTGAGGCAATCTAACACACAATGTTCAACTTTTCTTTTCTTTTAATGTAAATAAATTATTTAGCACTAAGACTGTAGTTAGGACTGTTTTACTAACCTGTAACACTCTATAGTGACACTGCAAGTATCCCTTCTCAGTGATGTGAAAATACATTCTCTGAGATCCTCAGGTAAAGGTTTTGGTTGGTTGCCTTTAGACCCACCAATAGAGGAACTGTCCCTAACTCGAGTGTTTTCATAGGTATTCTTGTGGGTGCTAAGAGAAGATCTATGGGACTGTATGAGAGCATCAGGAGTGGCATAGAAGTATGTGAGGTGTGTGGTAGGAGTTGCAGATGGCTTTAAAGTGGAGGCGGGATTGTGTCCAGGATCCGCTCTGAGCCCCTTCTTGTTTACAGTGGTGATGGTCAGGCTGACAGATCTTTGTGGACTGACTTTTGCAGACAACATTGTGATCTATAGTGGGAGCATGGAGCAGGTAAGACATCCTCGGCGGAGGTGTTCTCTGGAAAGAAGAATGCAAGACAGAACATGCGTATGAATGAGAGCCAGACAGGTGTAACCGTGAAGGTGGATGAGTTTGCATACATGTAGTCAACCATCTAAAGTAACGGACAGTGTACAAAAGAGGTGGAGATGAGTGTGTGGGTGATTTTGTGATATCATAGCAACGAGAATGAAAGGAAAGATTTATGAGATTGTAGTAAGACCTGCTGTGATGGTTTGGAGACAGTGGCAGTGATTAAAAAGACAGCAGTTGGAGGTGGCAGAGCTGAATATCCTCAGATTTTCATTAGGAGGCACAGGATTAGAGATGAGCATATTTGTCACACTTGCATGTTTAAGATCATCAAACACATTTTAATATTAGACAAATATAATAAAGTTAAACACAAAATGCAGTTTTAAAATAATGATTTCATTGATTAAGGGAGGAAAAGTTATCCAAACCTGCCTGGTCCTGTGTGAAAACCTAATTGCCTCTCTTGTTAAATCATGGATTACTGTGATTAACCACATAGTTTGGAAAGCTATATTTAGTTTCACTAAACACACTGAGACTTGATTACTGGCAGACTTGTTGAATCAAGAAATCCCTTAAATAGAACCTGTGTGACAAAGTGAAGCAGACTAAAAGATCTCAAAAAGCAACACATGCCAAGATCTAAAGAAACACCTGGAATACAAAGTCATTGACATATATCAGTCTAGAGTCAAAGGTTACAAAGCCATTTCTAGGACTTTGGGACTCCAGCAATCCACAACGAGAGCCATTATCCACAAACCTGGAACAGCAGTGAAGCTTCCCAGGAGTGACTAGCCTACCAAAATTACTCCAAGACCACATCAACGACTCATCCAAGAGTTCACAAGAGAACCCAGAGCACAAAAATCCCCAGAACAACATTAACAACATCTGTTTGTGACCTCAAGCTGAAGTGCACTTGGGTTCTGCAGCAGGACAATGATCCAAAACACACCAGCAATTTCACCTCTGAATGGCTAAAGAAAGTCAAAATAAGGACTTTGAAGTGTCCCAGTCAAAGTCCTGACCTGAATGCGATTTTCAAACGGTTCATTCTCGAAAACCCTCCAATGTTGCTGAATTACAACAATTCTGCAAAGATAAGCGGGCAGAAATTCCTCCACACCTGATATTATCACAAACGTTTGTTTGCAGTTCTCGCTGGTAAAGGAGGCCCAACCAGTTATTAGGTTTTTCACACCGGGCCTTGTAGGTTAATAACTCGATCCTCACAATAGCTTTCAGCTTAAGTCTAAATTAAGCCCCATATTCACTAACACTTCATTTATTTCTCTAAACATGTGCAACAACTGGATTTTTGTCCTGCCAGATTTTCCTCTCCCCAAACCCTCACCTCCCCACCTGAGCGCAAGTCTCTGTCATGGACAACCTAGAGGAGGACCTGACGTGCTCCGTGTGCTACTGTCTGTTCTCTGACCCACGAGTCCTGCCCTGTTCACACACCTTCTGCAAGACCTGCCTGGACAATCTCCTCCAGGTGTCGACCAACTACTCCATCTGGCGTCCGCTCCGCCTGCCGCTGAAATGCCCCAACTGTCGCAGTGTGGTGGAGCTGCCCCCTGCGGGTGTAGATGCTCTGCCCACCAACGTGTCTCTGCGGGCTATCGTCGAGAAAGTAGGAAAGAGTGACTGAGATGAAGTGTAACATGCAGTCAGAGCTTTTCTCTTTCAGTTTGTCCTCATTGGTCTGACATCTGTTTTGCTTGTGTGCCGTCCGCAGTATCAGATGGACAGTGAGCCGCGACCGCCTTCCTGTCCGGAGCACCACAGGCAACCTCTGAACATGTACTGTATCCAGGACCGGCAGCTGATCTGCGGGCTGTGCCTGACGGTGGGGCAGCACCACGGCCATCCCATAGACGACCTGCAGGCAGCTTTTATCCGCGAAAAACAGACGCCATCACAGCTCCTGAAAAGGCTCTCAGAGGAGAGATGGGCACAGGTGGAGATGACTCTCAATTTTGCGACACTCCCCAGTTATTAAAGCTTAGTTTACATGTAAATTAATCTTCTCTCCTCTGCCAGGTGTGTGAGCTGGGGGAACAGCTGGAGCAGGAGAAGGCCCGCTGTGAGGGTGTGGTGAGGCAGGACCGACAGGAAGTCAACCAGTTTTTTCAAACGCTGGAGGTGGTGCTGGCCAGGAAGAGGCAAGCCTGCCTGGACGCTCTAGATAAAGCTGGAGCTGAGGTGTCGCGGGCGTATGACCCTCTCATCCACCAAGTAAAGGAGCTACAGGTGTGTACATACACCAGATCTATAAAACCAGTTGTGTGCTCATCAGACAGAATTATTTAATTTAAAATAAATCTGGAAAGCAGAAGCAGGAAAGGTTTGTTATTTTTAGTCAGTTTTTTCAGTCATATTATTTTCTGTTTTTTGCTCCTGTGGCATGCACCTGAGCCAATAACAGTCCTGTTTCCTGCAGGAAGAACAGCTGGATCTGGTGTCCTTGGGTTCGTCGGTAGAGGATGAAGACTCGCCCCTGGTCTTCTTGGAGAAGGTGCATTTGTTCAGAGAGCGGGTGGAGGAGTTCATTAAAACCCCTCTGCCCTCTGTGATGACCCTCTCCGTCACTCCGCGGGCAGCAGAGTACCTCCAGCAGCACTGGCCTGTCGTGACCATCGGGAGCTTGGAGGCGGCACCTGTTCCTAAGGTGTGCTGCTGTGCCAGATGTGGCGGTGCTGGGAGTGAAGCTGGAGGGGATCACTCCAGCAGAGGGATTCAGGATGTGTGGGCTGAGCTAAAACCTACTATGTTGGTGGTGCTGCTGGGGCTGCTGCTGCTGTTGGTAGTACTGTGGGTGAACCCGGTCGGAGGGGCGTCACTCGGCTTCTCCCTCATGTCTCGGCTCAGCCACTTGGTCCACAGCCTGAGTAGCGTACTCATCACATGCGTGTGGGACACGGTGGGGACGGCATATACCACGGCGGGGGTGGCCGTAGATAAATGGAGCTCACAGCTCTCTGCGGTGGGCGTTAGGGTGTTTGAGCACCTGGCTGCCTTATTTAAAACTCTGACGTCTCGATAAGAATGGCCAAGCAGATTCAAAAAACCTTTAACTAGTGTTTAGAATTAAAAAAAAAAAAAGTCTCACTTCCCTGTTTGTGTAGAGATGGAAAGAATCCACCCTAAAACAGTTTGTTAGCAGCTGCTACTCACGATTTTACGTTCCTGTTTTGTTTAACAAAACGAAAGCCACAATGGCGAACGAGATTTTGCTGACGTCTGCACAGCGAGGGTTTGGGACAGTGACCTTTTTCATGAATGGGAAAACTTGGGGTCATTCTAAACAAAAAGTCAACCAAAAAACATTAATAAAAGATTCATTAGATATGCCTTAATCACACGTATACCTTTCGTGACACTCTAAAGGATACATGTATGTTTGTTTTCTCTAATGTGGTTGCTTGTTCAGCACAAACATTTCAAAAGCTTCCTGTAACCTTCTGTAGGTGCACTTTGTGTAGCTTTATGTCCTTTTTCCTTCTTATTGTGTTACTGATTTTGCTCTTCTTTGGACGCATGTTACTTTAAATAATGTTTAGAACGTCTAACAAGCATTTACCAAACACTAATCCATCTTGAACCGTTCGGTCATCCTCTGTCCAGCCTTACCAGGGGACATTTCAGTAGCTTTTCTGCCGTTTCCGTCTGAGCGTGGGACACGAGCACAGCAGGCTACACGTATAAGCCCTCACACAGAGCGATTTACGGTGACTGGAGCGGTATGTGAAATTTAGAGCCTGGTGAGTGGAAGCAGACACACGTTGGACCCAGTTAAAGCCTCCACAGATCATGTTGCAGTGATGCCGAGTGCCTCCCTGACTGTGCCTTTAGCCATCATGCCTTCAGCTCACCTCGCTTAATAGCTTTACAGTAATTCCACCAGGACCAATACATCGTTCCCAGGACAGAGCTGGCTTTTAAAAAAAAAAAAAAAAAAAAAAAAGCTAAAATGCTGCCCTGATTTACAGTCGATTTTTAAAAGTTGTTATTTTGCTCAGTTCAGCTCTTTACTGAGTATCCAGCAGATATCTGTGCAGTGACGTAGACTCCGCACAGGTATGATACAAAGCAGGATTTTATATGCTGCTGAAATCAGACTGAACTAATGTACACCTGTTGTAGTGTTTGTACTTTTATAAACTTCAGCTCATGTATTGAAAATAAATTAAAAAACTTGTGTTGTGTTCAGTTTTTCCAAAGGTGAGATGAAACAGTTCGTGTTGCAATGAGAACAAATAGTGAGCTCCCTTTACTGAGCCAGTAGTGTCAAATATATCTGCAGTTAAAGTTGTAAAGGGAAATAAATGTAATTAACACTGTTTAATACTTTTTTAAAACCTTGCTCAGGTATATCAAATTCCCCACATCATTGGCTGAACCAGCGAAACGCCGCTATCACTAAAGACATTTAACTACACATTTTATATAAAAAGAATTTAATTTCAATAGTACATCTCAGGTTTTACACACACAGCTGCTGTAACAAATGCAAAACATTTGTCAGCACATATTTATTTATTGAGAAAATAAAAAAGAATAGCAGCATTTAATCATAAAGAACAAAATATTTACATGATGTGTGAAAGGTAAAGTAAAACAGCAAACAGGGTTCTCGGGTTTAGGCAGTGATGGCGTCGTGCTCTTTAAAGACGATAGTCTTTGGGTTGATTCCCACACTCTTGGTGGTGTTGTTAGTTTTGTAGATGCCGATGAGACGATCAGCGATCTCGAACATGTTGTTCCTCAGGGAAATGATGATGAACTGTGCGTTCTTTGTTTGCTCCTGAAAGAAAAATATTTTTCCTTTAGTTTTACACCACCATGCTGCTTTGTAAAGTAGCACTACTACTCAAAAGGGTGACCGTTTGAGGAATTAACAGAATAAACCGCTCCATACTCACATAAATGTAACAGGCCACAATGGAGACATTCTTAAAATCAAGAGCAGCATCAATCTCGTCCATGAAGTAGAGCGGTGTGGGTTTATAGTGGTGCAGCGCAAACACCAGAGCCAAGGAGCTGAGGGTCTTTTCTCCTCCCGACAGGTTAAAGATCTTCTTCCAGCTTTTCTTTGGAGGACGAACACTGAAAGAAAAAGAAAAAAAAAGTTTGTTTGTCTAGCACAGGAAATGCATCATCACCAAAAAACCCAAAATAAAACAAAAAATACTCATGTTTCGACTGTGTGACATCTCAGAAAGACCGGAACACTGTGTAATTCATCATCTCCAGAAATTGAACACACTCCATATTTTAATCAGCCTTTGGAACAAGGTGAATGAGAAATTATTTTCATCCCTCTAATGTTAAAGACAAACTAGATCTCTGAAAGGGTCTGAGAGCTTTTTTTGTGTTAAAGAATTTGGATTTTTACAATAAGTCGGCCTGAATATTTGTTTAATTCAAAGCAGGCAGGATTTAGTTTGGTCTTTAGTTTATTTGGATTGTTGGGATGTAAACAAGTGTTTTTCTATCAGATGTCCTCGACATTAATGAAAAAACTGCATCGATTCAAAAGCAAGCGATGAATTCTCTGCTCTGATGAACCTCGCAGTGATCACCTACCTACAGTCACTCACGCTTTACCTGAACATGATGCCCTCAGAGAAGGGGTCCAAACTGTCCACGAGCTCCAGCTCTGCATCACCACCCAGTGTAAGCATCTGGTAGTTTTCCTTCAGCTTGTTTGTGATCATGTTGAATCCAGTCATGAACTCATTGAGGCGCTGTTTGCGCAGGTCCTCGTAGCCACGTTTGAATTTGTCCCTCTCTGTAGTAATCTCATCAAGCTGGGCGACACGCTGCAAGTAAAGCTCCTCCTGAGAACACGAACACGCACAGGCAGATTGAAATTAAAATTAGGCTGTGAGCTCATTTCCGTTTTGATAAATTCTAAACAGAGCTGCTTAAAATAAAGCTATAAATGGACTGCGAGAGTACCATTAAACATGCTCCACACATTGGCTGAACCAGCATTAGATAAGCCAACAGATCCAGAAAAAACACAAAATAAAACAGCAGTATTAACAAGAGTCAGTGTGAATTTCAGCGATGGCGAGTTGTTAGGTAGCAGGCTGCCTGTCATGTCTGTGCATACCTTCTTCTTGTACTCTGCAATGGCCCCGAGGTTGGGCTTCATCTGAGCACACTGGGTCTCTAATGTGATCATCTTGTTGATAATGATGTTGGGATCTGAGATTTCATCGAGTTCAGCCGGAGTGAGCACAGGGAGTTCCTCTGCTGGCTTGTCCTCAATGGTATGAAGGGACAGCTTGGAGGCCTGTGGAATAGAAACAATAGTTTTTACTATTTTACACCATCATCCTGTAGAGCAAACAAAGATACAAATCAAAGGGCCTCAGATATGATGAAAGCATTCACAATTAGAAAATGAAAAAAGTATCAATATAAAACAGTGTATCTGTTATCATTGGACTATTTTTGTCCTTTGCGTTAAGTTTGCTGAGTAAATCTTCATTAATTTTATTGTTACAAGAATAAAACTATAGTAGTACATCAATTCACAGCAACACCTTTCCTCTCCCACCTCTTTCTGCCAGTGTTTGATTTTGTTATTGTGTTCGGTGATGGTGGCCTCGATCTGCTCGATGCGGAGCCGGACGCTCAGGGACTCCTCCTGCAGAGCGTGCTCCTGCTGCTGCAACGCCTTTATCTCCTTCAGCACCCCCTGATACTGCTCCTGCACATCTGGCAATGCAGCCTGGAAGAAACAGAAAAAACAACAGCAGTCAATTAACATCAGTCCTTCACACATTCATTTTTTTTCTTACAAAATGCATGTGGGACAGTAATGTTTTAAAACAACTTGCTAAAATGTAAACTCCTCAGAATAAATCAGTGCAAAAAAATAAAAATGAATGAAATTTTTTTTTTTTTTTTTTCTGTGAAGAAAAATAAAACAACCAAAGTGGATGAAAAGTTCCAACCTCAGCCTCCTGACAGTCTTTCATGATCTCTCCAGCCTCGTCTTCCAGTTTTTTCAGCTGTTCTGTGAGTTCAGCTATTGACTTCTCATTCTCCTCCAGCTCACGCTGCACACAAGCCAAACTCTCCTCAAACTTCTTCAGGTTGCTACAGAGGAAACAGCAACAGTCAGAGTTGGTGACAGCCACGTGTGATTAGAAAGATTACTGCTGATGATCAGTAGTGGATCAAAAACATTACAGAATGACTGCTGAAGAGCTAATATATTTGTCTACACAAGGATCTTACTCTAACCCAGGCCATCACCCTGCCTGCATGGGAGGCCAGCTGTAAATTGAGCAATATGTTAGAGCAGCAGCTTCATCCGTCTACACAGGATGCGTTAAGACAACTGAAGTAAAGGTCACCCCCATTCTGGCAGCAATTCAAAGCCTGAAACACAACTGTACATATGTGCATATAAATATCAAACAAATTAAATAAATCCTGAAGCACAAAAAAACAAAACAAACAAACAAAAAAAATTAAGTGCACAAACTGAAACAACCAAAGTAACTTAACATTTTATCCACATCATCTCCCTCCTTATCAGTTTGTCGTCAACAGTATTAAAAAAAAAAAAACCCTAAAAATAATTTTTTTAAAAATTGTGTATTATAGTTATTGTCTGGTAATGAACTACTGTCAGACAAAACACTTGCAACTTGTTTTACAAGGCAAATGTATATCCCAGGTGTCCTACCTGACTATTCTTTTTCTGCTGTGAGGATAAAAAAAAAGAAAAAAGAAAAAGAAAACAAAAGTGATTTGACACGGCTCATAAATACTACTTGTTAAAACAACAGTAATCCTGGCACTGCTGCACTCTGAGGCCGTCAATCACATTAATATGGTGCGTCTGTACAGTCAAATCTCATACTTTGCATATTACAGAGTGAACTTCAAGGTTAGAAACTTGGCTCGGATCTTAGAATAAAATCTACTGTGGTTAGATACAGTGCTACCCAAACACAGATTCACTTAAACTGCAGTCACAACGGCTTCTAAAAGATTAAAATCTCTTTCATACACAAAGTGTGTAAATGTGGTGGTAGGTTCATTTGTCTAAGTAAATGTTTTTGGCTTTCAGACCTGCTTCAGTGTGTCAGTTCATAAGCTCCCACTTTGTTCGTAATCGACTCAACAGCTTGTCATGCCAGACAAACCACATCACACACGGACCAAGTGTGTGTTTTTGCTACAGCGCACTGCCAGGCTGTCCTGCCTACATGATCAATCTTAATGTTCCAGCCACAGACACCAAAGACTAGACACCCAACACACTCACCACTGCCACAACACTGATTAATTCAAAGAAACCAATGACAACAACAGGAGACAGGAATTTAGTGACAGAAACCTAATGCTGCTTACATGTGATATTAGTATTGAATATTCGTAAGAAAAAAAGAACAAAGGAAAAACAAGTATAGGGTGTCCCCTCTTAAGATAAAAGGGAGAGGTACCTACTCTTTCATTACAAGATAAACTACATCTAAAAAAATATTTCCCAGTCTCTCAGAAGCAGCTGATTCAATACAAAAACTTCCATGAAGCCATGCAAAAAAAATGACTTCTATACTATGAAAGTTACAGGACTTTAAGGTCCATCAAGCAGCATTTTGGTAAAAATTTTGGTGGCAGTCTTCAGCACTCAAAATGTCATGTGGCCATCTGTGGTACTTATGAAGTTATAGAGGCTCAAAAAGTGCCAAAATTTCAACCCATTCTTGTGTATTCTGCACACTCCTAACTGTGAAATTTTTCACTATTTATTATATATATATGTTCCTGTAAAAAAACAACCACCTGATTCTGAGGGGCTCAGGTGGGAGGTACTGAATTACTTTTCATGGAATCAACCATCTGTCCAGCTGCATGGATAATTGAGAATATTCCTGCATACTGTAATATTACTGAGGGGCATGATACCAGGTACAGATAACTTACACAAAGAACATAAGAGTTAAGTATTTAACCTGTTATGTACGACCAGAGACTCATACACATATCAGAATTATAAATAACAGGCTTTACAGTGATTTCACCAGTAGCCACTCGTCTGGCTGAAACCACGAGTCTACGGTCAGTGGATGCACATGTAAATGAGTTTAAACAAGCATCATTTCCTCACCGGCCAGCTGTCTTTATGGCCACTTGGGCTTTGGTTATGGTAGAGGAGCACTCATCTAGCTCCTTGTTGATCTTGTCAAGCTTGTCCTGCTGAGCTTTAAGCTTGTGGCTGTTGATGTCTACAATCAGATTGTGGAGCCTTTTCACCTCATTTTCCACCTTCCCAGCCTTACTGGATGCTGCCTCATAGTCTGATTGAACAAACAGGAACAGCATATAGAAGAAAAATCAAGACAAAGATATTTGCATTGATAGATTTAGAAGGATTCAAGAATTAAATTCATGTATACACAAAAGCTAATCTGGTTATTAAGAGCAATAATGTGACAAGATTTTTTAAAACAAAATTACACTACCAAGTGATTATATATTTTTTTTTAAACATCTCAAGAGAGTGAACATTACCATATTTAAATGATTAACAACAGTATTTCTCTTTAGTGTTTACAGGACATTACCTTGTTTGAAGGCCTCCAGGCTCTTCTCCATCTGTTTCTGTTTGGCCTTGTCTGGGGCAGCTGCCAGCACATTGGCTTCAAGTTCCTTGATCTGAAGTTTCAAGTGAGTCTCTTGGTCAGCTAAACTCTGAAAGAAGCAAAGAAAAAGAAATAATTCAGACTTGCAAATACAAAAAAATATTTTAATCAGTCAAAACTGTCCTATTTGATGGCTTATGAATAGCAGGGGTTATTAATTAGATCAAAAACACAGCCAAATGAGTGTGAGAGAAGCAGAATGAATGAAAACTATGTACAGTCATGCTGTTGGTGTATTTTTCCAGGGTGTTCTTCATGTCCCGGAGCTGTGGCTGCAGGCGCTGGATGTTCTCTTCTAGCTGCAGCTTTCTCTCTTGGCATCCCTGCAGCTTCGACACTTTCTCATTTAGCTTGCTCTCCATGCGGTCAAGCTGCAGAAAACAAATGAAAATCATCATGTCCTATACACAAATGCCTAGCTGTGATTATGTTCTCTACTATCCATCACTCCTGGGAAATGTGTATAAAGTAAAATCTCATGGCAAGAATTATTATTTTAAAAGTTCACATCACTCATGTGGATTAAGGAATAGTTATTCACTCTGAAAGGAGACCTTTCAGAGTGAATAACTAAGAACTCCAAGCTCGTGTCTTGCAGTTTTTCTCTGCAGTTGTGGTTTGCAATAAACACTAAACAGACAGTCCGACAGATACAGTAGCGTGGTGACTAAAAATGGACTCAAAGATAATGTTTCACTTTAACGACCAGTTAGTTCGAAACCAAGAGAGAGTTTCACACACTTTTAAATGAATGTTTATTGAATTCTCACGTTGCATTTTGTGGTGTCCATTATTGTTAATACTTGTGCAACTAGTACTGAAAAGCTTAGGCACCATCTGCTCTCATGCTCCAGATGTATCTGTGGACCATTTGGTTGCAGAGGCAAAGATCATGTATGCATGAATTTACTTGGTTTGCAGGGAATGCAACTGTTACTTTAAAAGAGATTTAGCTATGTTCAATTAAAATACAAGTTGTATTAAACATTATAGCTTAAAACAACTTACCTCCACCTGGGAGACTTCAGTGCCAATAGAAGAGCCCATTCTGCCCTTCATGACTCTTCCTCCTCCAGTCATGGTTCCTGTGAAACATCGGAAAATTATTCAAGCTTTTTAAAAACTTTAACCAAATGATCTGATTGAGAGGGTCATAAGTATATATATTTTTTCATGCAAGCAAGATAGACAGAAAAGATAAATCACCCACCAGCCATCTCTATTATCTCTCCCTTCAGGGTGACCACTCTCCAGCGTTTGTCTTTTTGGTAGGCTATCCTTGTGGCCTGCTCCAAGTTTTGGGCCACCAGCGTGTCCCTCAGGGCAAAGTAGAAAGCTGGTCGCACACTGTCATCGTTCACTCGCACCATGTCAAAAAGACGAGGGCTGTCTTCTGGGGTGCGAATGGAAGCCATGCTCTTCTCCCATACTTTCATCTGTGCAAAGGAAGTTAAGAGGAATGAGAAGGAGCAGCAAGATATGGAGGGCATCTGAAGGCACAATATTTCACAGAAAATATAACTAAAGTCGTTAAGACTTAAAAATCATATTTTGCCTGACTGAAGTTCTTTAAAGCCTTCATATTTACCTTGTCAAGACCAATGAAGGTAGCAACCCCAATGTTCTGTTCTTTTAGGAATGTGACGCATTTCTGAGCTGTGTCAATGGTATCAACTACAATGTTGTCCAGAGCACCACAGCTAGATGAAATGGCCACATCATACTTCTCATCTATGGCTCCCAGGTCTCCCTACAGGTGTAAATATATTTGGACTCATCAATTAATAGAAACAAGCGAAGGAAAGTTGTTGAGTTCTGCAATTTTTGTTTGTATTTTCTTTACCAATCGTCCATAGATGCCGGGGATTCTGCCACTTTTCTTCTGCTGCATGAGGGCATCCAGGACTTTTCCACGACTGCGGTTGGAGGACAGGGAGCTCTTGGCTTCATCTACCTTCTGCCTCAATTCCCTCACCACCTCCCTTGTCTCATTATCAGTCTTCATCAGCTGCTCCAACTCTTCCTCATCCTGCAAAGAAACAGAAGGCGGCAAAAACTCAAAACACATGATGGCTGTAGTGGTTTCAACACAAATTATTCACAAAATGTTATCTAACTGACAGTGCTGATGTTTGGTTCTACCTTCTTTAGCTCCCGTTCTCTTTCAGGTATTTTGACCTCCAGGTCTTTGATGGCGGCACGGCGCTCCCGCAGTGTGTCAGAGGTCGTCTGCAGTGTCTGCTTGGCTGTGTTGAGCTGTGTCAGAGCTGTGTTGTGGCGGCTAAGGTAGATGTCAAGCTCCGACTGAGCGAGGTCCATACGAGAACGGGTCTCATTTACAGCCTTGTTGAGCTCCATGAGCTCCTTTTCTTTTTTCTGGATTATACAAGAAGATTGTTTTGTTTTAAAAACAAAACAAAACAAAGTTTCAATGAGCACACAACTAAAACCATGATGTATACACCTACCTCTTTGTCCTGCTGCAAGCCGCTGGTCTCTTCCTTCAAACTCTCCATCACATCTTTAAGTTTTTCTTCTTCTTTCACCTTCTGCTGCTCCAGTTCGTCTTTGCGAGCTGTTGCCTCAGAGATGGCCTTTTCACTGCTGGCTGGTATACCACGCACTTCCTCCAGCTGAAAGATGAGCCAGACAGGACAATGTGCAAAAGCATATGAGATGTGTCCAACTCCAAAATCAAAGCAACGGTTGCTACATTCCCTCCCTCCCTCCCTCCAGATTAACTTGACAACATCAGTAGTACACACTTCTACCACCCACCGAGAAACAGCCGTTTACTTCCTAAATTAGAAAAGATAAAACAAGAGAAGAGTGTGGGAGACAGGAGGTGAAAGTTTGTTGTTTTGGTTTTTTTTGACAGCAACAGTTACAAAGAAACTGTGCTACGCATCCAGACACAGGCCAAAACACACAACTGTAATCAACTATAAACACATATTCAGGACTGAGCAAGCTCTGGTTAAGACTGGCACAACAATCTGCCACTTGGCAGGGCTGAAACAAGCCAAGGAGTGGTGCGTGTGTGTATAGTCTATGTTTTGTAGGGTTAACTGCGGGTGAAATGTGAATGTAGCTGCTGGGAGCGTTACACAAGCCAGGCCATAGTTGACTACCATACAGCAGAACACTGCTCCCCAGAGGTCTGCCTGCCTCTGCCCAGCTCCCCCTCTGACCAAGATGTTTCCAGAGCACAGCCATTGTAGGTGGAGCAGATTGGCTTTTAGAGCAGAGGGAAATGAGAATATTCTGACAGTCATAAGACAACTCTTGATTACTGTGAAGAGTTTATTTTAAGTTAGTGTTTAAGCGACAAAAAAACGTGAGTCTAAGAGACAGGAAGACCGTGAACTGTGAAACAGAGCACAAACACTATCAACTTGTGCTACTTCGCAGCCCCCTAGTGGCTACTTTAAGACAGATAGCCCTTCCGGACTCATAGGGCTTTATTTTTTTCCTGTGAATAATGTCAGTTAATTTATAAAAAATACAGAAACCTGACTTTAACCAAAGTAAGAAGACACACACACATACATACATAAATAAATAAATTAAAGCAAAGCCCCTATACACTTGGATACAAAATTATCTTTCAGTATCATATGGGATTTGTGCTTAAGACTAAAAATGTGTCAGCAACATTCAAACACTTGTGTACTAAGTTTCAATGTACAAAGTTTTGCTTTGTGTTGCTATGGCTGTCATACATCCTCTGCCAGCAGTCAGACTTCACTTTGTTCTGTTCACACAAATATGTATCATCCTTAAAAGCTGACAGAAAAAAAAAAAAAAAAAAAAAAAAAAAAAAAAAAAAAAAAAACACACAACAACAACAACATAAAAATAAAAAAAAATTAAAATATACAAACTAAGGCTAGTTTTATATTTTGCGTTTACTATGATTGGTAACCACTCTGTAAGCCCAAGTTTAAAACAACACTGCTGACAACTGTAAAACATGAAGCTGTGTGTACTCTGTGGAAAACTTCTCAGCCTACAAATGATTCTAGTAAATGAAACACTGAATAAAAATGCTCAAATGTAGTTTTTGTTGTATATTTATTTTAAGTAAGTTACTGTAAAAGGAATACAAACATTTTTTTCCTCTCTCTGTTTCAAAACAGTAGCCATGGTGTTTATTGACAAGCAAAAGAAAATGTATTTTTAGTGCCCATGTTTCTGTCTTGGCCTTCATACAAATTAAATAGAGTAACTCATAGGGTAACCATGGCACTGGTTACTTTGTGTAACCTTGTATTTGCAGACGGATTTGTATACTAAATTTCCATTAAATAAAAAAGGGACAAAACTACACCATACTGACAGATTTTGTGTTTTTACCTCTGAATCACATGTGAATGCCCACTGTGATTATCAGAGTGATTCTAATTACTCTGAAACAATTGTGTAGTGATTAGTCTTTGTGTAAAAGTGGTCTGCAATTTAAAGTCCAACACACCTTTTCTTTGTCCTTCTCCAGCTGCTTCTGCAGTTTCTTGTTCTTGCTCTTTGAGTGTTTAATCTTCTCACGCACTTCAACGTCCTGCAAATCCAGCTGGGTGAACTTCTCCTTCTGGGTTTCAATGTACTTGTTGAGCTTATTTTGTTTCCTGGTGGAGGAATAGCATTTTTACTGGGTACATTCAAGTCCATCAGTCCATCTACTGAAATACTATATAAACTGTGAAAATCTGAAAAAATATACAAAATCTATACATTAAGTGCATGTATACATATATATAATACAGTATACTAATCATTAATGTTCTTCCAGTTTTCAGTTCCTGCACATTATTTATTTTAGAGATGATTTGTCAGTTTAAAAATGATCTATGGTCACCAACCCAAAAATTTTGAAAATTATTGCATATATAAATTTCAAGCACATACACTTCTTTGTGTAAACATTTTTTGC
The DNA here is from genome assembly GCF_001858045.2 of Oreochromis niloticus. Lineage (NCBI taxonomy): Eukaryota > Metazoa > Chordata > Actinopteri > Cichliformes > Cichlidae > Oreochromis > Oreochromis niloticus. Next base: position 23,944,549 of record NC_031979.2, read on the forward strand.
AACAATGTGTGTAAATAAATTAGACCCATGTTTGTTACACTTGATACACCTTAGAGATAAGAGATGCTTAAGCAACCAAGAAAAATAAATAAATAATAAAATAAATAAAGCAAACAAATACAAAATGTTACTAAGTCATTAAAAAAAACTGAGTAATGTGCTAAAGGTTACATTGGTTAACAGAAGGAGAAGAAATTCAAATGCCTTACTTTTCCACATTTTTGAGTTCTTGGTTCATTTTCTCCATCTCTTCTGATAACTTGGCATTTTTCTCAGTGAGCTCCTTGGTGTCCTCCGAGATCTTTTGCTTTTCCTGCTCTTTATCAACCACACGTTTCTGCAGATCATGACTAATGACAAAGAGAAATCAGAGAGAGAGAGAGAGAGGAAAAAAGAGAGAGAGAAAAAAAGTCTGATAAAACTTTATCATTTACATGGAAAGCAAAAGACTATGATGTTTGACAGCAGAGAAGCATGCCCAGCTGCTCTTTTGAATATTTGAAATGGAGAAGTCTTTTCTGTACGACTGCTGGGTCTGCATTTTTATTTTTATTGATGAAATTTTTCCATGTACAAAACAGAGGTGGTACTGGTGTACTCACATGTAATACTGACAGAGCTGACACTTGTGTTTGAAGATGTCATTTTCCAGGGTGAGGAACTCCACAGCTTTGTTCTTTTCTCCCTCCAAAGCATTCTTCTCTTTTTCCACCATCTTTACTCGGTTTAGCTTGGGTAAACAAAATATAGCAGTATTTTATGTCTGGTGATAAAACTTAGTTACTTGCATAGTATAAAAAAATTATTCAAATAATAATTTAAAAAAAAGCTTGTCAACATGGTAACATTGTACAATCAACAGAAATTAATTAATAATTTTCAATAAAACCCAATTATTAAATCTACTGTATGCTTCATAGTTTCCTGTCAGTGCATCATTTTCATCTCAGACATGTGTACTGAAAGTACCCCAAAACATATACACACAGACATGAGAAAGCCTCATGAGACTACTGAATAGATGCTCAACAATTGTAGTCCACACACAGGAAGGAAAGTTGGTTAGCTAAACTGTGTGAGCAGATAGTATTTGAGTTGTCACCTTTTCTCCCCTCTGCTCATTGAGTAGCTCAATGCGGCGAGCCAGAGTTTGGATGGGTTCCTTGAGACGGCAGGAGCCAATAATGTCCTCCAGGTACTCCAGCATGCCCTCGTCATGCTCTGTCTGACCTTTAGGCTTCATCATGGCAATCTGCTCCACCTCACCCTAGGCAAAGTCCACAACAGCACATTGGCAAAAATACTGCTTGCACCCATTCACAGAAAGCCAAAATGAAATGGGTAATAATGATTTGTAAAATAAGATTTTTTTAATTTTTTTTTTTAAATTATCCACATGTTTAACCATTAGGGTGTGGCCAGCTGAACTTATGGCTCTAAACCTGACTTAACACTAGTTTGCCACACACACACACACACACACAAATCCTGTGCAAAATAATAATAATTTTTTTAAGTTACAAATCATGAGTATTTTTTTTTTACTACTTTTACTCAAAGAAGCTGAAAAGAGTGTAATTAAAATTCAACTACTTAACAACTGGCTAAAAAATAATAATAAAAACAGATGAAATCTGTTAAATGATTAATTTCTGTAATCACATGTTTAACACGCTTCAGAAATACTAGTGCTGAAGTAAAAACATTGTCTCACAGCAATCACCGCACATTAAAGGATGCTAAATTTATCATATCCAAATTTAAGGTGGTTGAAAAACAAATGCTGGTGTAAACATGCAAATTCTGACTTCTGGTAACTACACCACAGTTAAATTTTCAAATTACTGTACATGTACTACTTGGCCCAAAGTTGGGGACAACTCTACAGTATAATTATATTTGTCAGAACATGTGTTCATTTTTATTTATTTATTTTAAATAGGCTGGCTAGAATAATATTGCCAGGTAAGAAATTTCAAGTCAAACAAAAATTAAATCTAGTTGTAGTAAAAACAAACCAAGTCTCAAATTGGGCTTTTATTTATGTCTAGGGGAAAAAAGCAGCTCATATATTACTTTTTAGGTATGAAAGAAAGGAGAAGCCCGTTAGAGGAAGGAGGGGGAAATCCCACGTCATCCTCTGCTCTGACCAGTGCACAAAATAGACAGCTTTCCCTTTGCCAGAGGCCTGGAAAAGTGACCTTGGAGAACAAGCTCAAGCCTCTTCCCATAGTCATGCAGCCATATCACTGACAAGAGACATCCAAGGAGTGTAGAAATGGACATGCACACATAAATACAAAAATGTCGAGCAGAGCAGGTTTAAGTGTTCACCTGAAACTACCCCCATTAAAAAAAAAAAACTTGATGGATAAATAAAACTGGGAAAACAATTTTTTTTTTTTATCAGCTATTCTGCTCTGCTCAGTTGTAATTGTTGTAATCTACATTTCTCTGAGTTCATCAGTAACAACAGGTAATAATAATAATAAGAGGAGAAGTAGAAGTATAACAAGTGAAATGATTTAAAGGTCAGAGCAACACAAAGCTAAATAAAATATAAATAAAAATGTAAAATTACGCAAATAAAATAATTAAAAATATTCAGGACTCCATTCCATTCACAGTTGAGGTAAATTGAAATAAATACATAAAAAACTAAACAAACAACATGTAGAACCAATATTAAAGCCATGGTAATGAAGGGTGTTTGATCCAGCCACACTGAAGCAGCACTGCTAATATTGGGGTTGGGGTCTATTCTCACACGCCAATATTTACGTGCTGCTAAAGCGTGGCAGGTACATGGGAAAGGGGGGGCAGGGGCTAACCTGTCCCCACTGGTAGGTCAGCCTCAAAGATTCCCCCACAAGAAAATCTTAGTGACTTATCCAACTACAGCCACTCACGTGCCGGTCCAAGTGTGGATAAAACTGTATCTATTCCTTAAAATCCTAAAGCAGCAAATTATGGTTCGCACCTTTTCCACATTGTTTCAAACCATGATGCGCTGCTATAGTAGTCTAAGGGCTGGCAGAGGGCACATCTATTTTCCAAATCCAGTGCAACAGGTTATTCCCAAAGACAGTCATGGTTAAGTTATATGAAACACTTTGACTCAAAGTGGACTAAGACATGGATAGAGAACAGAGAGCAGGAAATCTTACAAAATGGGATGGTCACAGCAGGGGGAAAAAAAAAAGGGAAAAAAAACTAAACTAAAACAAAAAACAAAAAGCAAAGCTAGAACTGGAAGAGGAAATTGCATAAAAAAATTACCTGTAAGATCAGAAATCTGTTGTGGTCTAGGTCAATACCGTGGCTTCGCAGTAAGGCACCCACTTCTTTGAATGTGGCTTTCTTGCCATTGATATGGTAGGCTGAGGAATTATCTTTGTTGGCAGTCCTGGAAACATAGAACTTGCTGTTGGGGATGACTTCGTAGTCATCTCCTTGCTGAGGGGGGAGGGGCAGAGGACAGAGAGCAGCTTAGAAGAGAGCAGTTAAGAAGAAATTCAAACAGCTCCACACAGCAAATTGCAATATTTATAACATTTATAACACTAACAAATACATTAGGATGGCTAGGGCAAAAAAGCACACTATATTAAAAACAAAATAAGAAAAAAAGGCTTCTTTAAAAAGTATATAAAGCTAGCCAGAGTAACATGCAAATACACCCTATACATACTGGAGTGTATGGAGTGCAACATATGAAGAGAATTAAAACAGTTTATTAGATAAAATAATGACAGTGAAAATACAGCATAAAACAGAAAATTAAGTACTTTTAGAAGCAAGTCTAAAACTTTAAGTTGTTTATACTACTTCTGATTTTTTGTTTTTGTTTTAGAAATAATAGTTTAAAGCTGATATAGCACACAAAATTTGACCATCAGTTTAACAACTTGATTTGAATTTACTTTGAGCTAATGAAGCAAAGAGAAAGGCTCAGACACATTTATGAGTACACAAGGCAAAACACTTTCTCACACCCCCTGTGGCAGATCAAATATAGAAACGTGTTTAATTCTTTGAACTACAGTTCAGTCGATTTTCAGTGTAATCTGTCATCTTAGCCACCCAACTGAAGTTCTCTCTCAATACAAAAGCCACTTTGTTGACTTTTCACAGTACAGTCAAATGAGTAGAGGCTAATTACTGAACTGCAATTTAAAAAAAATATATATATATTTAAAAATAGAGGGATCAACTCTAGCACAATATGAACTGACTATGACATGTGTGGGTGTTAGCTGTAACTTTCATGACTGATTTGAGTCTTTGTTTAGTCACTGTTGTGATCACTATGCAGCAATATTATACAGAGAACAAAAAATATATATTTTTTTTAATTCAACAAACACCACTATACTTCAGAAAATATTTCTTCTTATCTTTCTGCATTTGGGCTACCCATTTATTAATTCAGAGTGAGTGCAGCATGCATCTGTGTGACAGAGATAGATATATATACCTTATCAATAATCTTTTGAAAGTGCACCTCCACAGTACAGCTTTGCACATCTTTGTGTTGATCAGAGCTGTGAATCAGCACTGAGAGCTTTTTCGATCTGATCTTTTGAGCTCTGTATCCAAACACAAAGAGCATTGAGTCTATCACATTGGACTTCCCACTTCCATTTGGACCAATGATGCAGGAAAAGCGCTAAGAAAAAGGTAGAGAAAATAGAAAAAAATAAAATAAAATCAATAATGTAAAAACAGAGTCTATCCTGTAGAGTTAAACAGTAACATTTTACTTCAGCAAGACTGCAAATTTGAATGTATTCCATGTGAGTGTAAGTTAAAGTTGTTTTTAACATAGAGAAATTATTTAGTAACAAAAGAAACAGAAAAAGGTATGAAGACAAAGTTTACAGAAACTCACAATTTTCAAGAGAAGTGAGCACCCCACTAGATCACTACCTCTTGTGAGATAGACTCACTAAATCAAAATGGAGGAGTCTGACTTTTTCCACTTTGATTTTATTTAAGGCAATGATGCTAAAATATAGCAGGATAAATTATTCTGTGACATGTTCTGTTTTCTACTACACGAGGCAAAAATCTATGAGTTTATATCATATGAAATTAAACAGAAAAAAAATTAAATTAAGAGTGGGATACACAACAAGTGATGTTAAATCTGTGACACATCAGAAGAGTATTTCCCAGGCAGGGATTACATGTGTAACCATGTTTGGTCGTACCTTGTGAAAAGGCCCCAGAATCTGCTCGCCTGCATATGATTTAAAGTTTCGATTAACTAAATGTGTTATCATCAGGCGAGGGGCGCCCGGTTCATTGGTCATTGCTGGGGGCGGAGGTGGAGGGATGCTACCGACAATCTCCTCCAAACTTCTATTATCAACGGTCTCGGTAGCTTCCCCGTGAGACGAATCTGTGGCACACAAAAAGTACAACTTTTATTCTTCTGTTCGAGTCGTTTCAGGTGGGGGGGGGGGCAGTTGTACGTGGGGGAGGGGTAGAGAAGCATACTCGCGCACACACACACACAAAAAAACAAAAACAAACAAAACACACGCACCAAGTTACAAGAGCAGTCAAAGTACGACTCCAGAAAGAAAAGTTGACAGGCGTTATTTTTCTTTGTTCTGCAAACAAGAGCCAACCCCAAAAAAGAAAAGAGACCATGGCCGCTTATGAACGAACCCACATTATAATCCAAACGCTCTCTACGTACTCAGATGCGCCACATTGTCGATGACAAATAACTAAAGTGGAAATCTCAGCCATCAGCGTCACATTTTCACTCATGCCTGTCTGTGCTCAAACAGAAACAGGAAAACGGGTGTTTTGTGATAATAATGTGTAACGCAGAAACGATTATGTTGCCATCACACCAAGCCACAACGACCTGTCCAAAATCTATTGTGCTCACATAAGCATAAACAAGCAAAGATGTCGATGTTTGTCAATTAAAACCTCGCAGCCAGACACCCAGTGAAGCATTTCAACATATTCTACAAAATACAGACATTACCCACTGCTTATGTGCATCTTATAAGGTTCGCATAGAAATCAGTGAATATCAAGCTTACAAGAATTAAGTCAAACACCGCTCTGATCTACTACACAAAGCACCTCATTTTTCGAAATAAATTACCTCGTCTGCTGAGAAGATCCGGGGAAGAAGTACACTCGGCGTTATCAAAATCATCTCCAAAATCATTTTATTGATGACTGGCACTTTAGTGAAAAATATATCAGCCATTCTAACTCCGTGTTGTTTAAGCAAGAAGGGGAAAAAAAAGCTTTACAGCTGTGCCAATTGGCCCCTACCAATACAGCAATACACGCAAAGGCTTTGACTGAACAACTTATTTAGATTCACAGACACCAAAACACCCTTTGTTACTTGCCAGTTTTCGGCGGTGCCTCCTCTTGGCCATTGGAGTTGGTTTCTTGAGGGGGTACATCTAGCTCGTCTTCGGAGTCAGACTGCGACCCTTTCCCTCTTGGCTTGGCGGAGGCAGTTGAGCTCTTTGCAGTTTTAGATGGCATGACTTGAAATCTGAAGGGGTCATTGGTAAAAAGGGAATATCCATGAGTGGTTTTTGTGCCTGTCAATCTCTCAACTCCACTTTTAGTCGGTTACACGCAGCTTCTCTGTCAGGCTCTAATCATTACCACAGTCAGATCCTATTGACGCCCAGCTAACTGTTAATCGGTATACTTTGCATATCTTAACATTGCTGTTACAACAATGAGTCCAGCATTACACGAGTTACTCGTGCTGAAAACGTTAAAATGAGATAGCACCAATCCGATGACTGCACAGAATCATAAGCTATTTCAAGTTTAAAATCAAGCATCATTTTTCTTTAAAATAACCTATATTAAAATAATAATCTCATCCTTTCACAGAATAATTGTAGTAGGCATCTGCATCTATATCATGCATTTTATTTTGCCTCGCGAACCTAGGCGGTAAATAACGCAGCAAAAATAAGGTTAACGTCACAGCAAGTGAAAAACGACTCAGTTAATGTGCAAATAGCCTAATTATTTTCCCCCTTAGCTCTCTTAGCCTAGCCTGCGTTACACTGCCACTGCTAATGTGGCTGAAGTTTGGCTGAAGTTGGTGGTGAAGACCCAACGTCCTAAATTGATCGAGGTTTCAAACCGACACTAATATTAACTTTCATCCCCACAACGTTTTTGCTGGGGCGGAGGCGTAGACGAGCCAACCTAACTCGCTAGGTAATTGGTACGCACATTCAAACAACTAATGCAACTTTACCCGTGTTAGCATAACGTTATAATTACATTCACGTTTGCCAAATAAGTAACTTGGCAATGGCAGCGCAAACCCTGCCACGCTGTTTTTACTTGCTAACGTTACCGTTAAGTTAGCTATACTACTACTACTGCTGCTAACTGATTGGCTAACTATATGAAGTGAAATATCGCTGCGACGCTAAAGCTAACATAATGGCTAACTTAAACTATAAAAAGGTATGAGTTGCTGGGCTCTATAAAGTCAAATGGAGTGTCGGCATAAATGAAACGCAAAACCTATCCAACGTCAACGTGTTATCTGAAATGAAAGGAGTTATTAACCCTAGTATTAAAGTTAAACGAGTAAATACATTAGAGCCCGCCGGTTATGAGCTATTAGCAACGCGAGCATTACTTAAACGAGTCGGAAATGTCACTATTAAGAGTGAGTGTCACTGTGGGTTTAATATAAGTTAAGACGAAAAGTGATTAGGTCTCATTATTTCTGTTAGTATGTGTAATAATGGTCCGCTCGCTTTCAATCAGAAGCTAACGTTAAACCTTAGTTTAACTTGCCGTTACTGTTAAGTCCCTCTTCAAACGTAATACATTTCAGCAAGTAGATGGAACCCAGTCGTTACATTCCCCTAAAATACTTCCATGTACCTTCCACACTATAACCACGATCTGTCAAGAGTCTTCCTTTCAGACCACAGTCGCTATTACGCAAAAAATAATCGTCAATCCAAAGTTTGGCAAATATAATCCAAAAAATTTACTCCCGTGTCACTCCGACTCGCTCTCCTTAGTTGATAACTCAAACTTGTAAATGGCGCCTAAACCTCGCTGTCGAACCAAATTCGTTACAAACTGACGCAAGGCACCATGGAACGTTCAAAGGGCAGGGGGGGGGAAACGAAATTCAAAAAAGGGGACGAAGCCAACTCCGCCTCACTCCAAACAAACCGCATTCACACGACTCTAAAGAACAAACGAAAAGGAATAAGAGCCATGCAATGCGTTTACAGCAAATTGTTCATATTATTCAAGTTTATTCTTATTAAATGCCTAATGTTGTTCCTACGTCTTCAAACGGTTGTCTGTGGTACGATAAAGGACCTGCCCCGGGCAATGTCTATACTTGAGGAAATATAGCTCGATAGATCAACTGTTAGTGTTGGTTGATCCCGATTCTAACGACTTGCATAAATGCATTTATTTAACAGATGTCGTTTTTGAACTTAGAAATATTTCGAAATTTCCGTTGTCAAGGAAGTTGAGATGCAACTCTCGCGATAATTTGTTTTTCAAGCTGTTTATGACCCAGATTAAATGGCTACCAAAGTGCAGGTTTTACACGTTGGGGCATAAATTGCTGATTGGTGATAGATAAGACTTTTGCGTATTCTAATAGCGCTTCATAGTAGAGTAAATGACACGCACGTTTTGCTGAGAGTCGCTTAGTACACTCGGCAACGAGAAAACGATGTCCATTTTAACCAAGAGAACAAGTTAACGTTAGCATTCAAGTCACAGACGAGACTCAGGGGATAGCTGAGGACTTCCGTTAGCAACAGTAGCAGGTACCGTAGCAACAGCGGACGCTTGTTTGTTTCATCGTTACAGCTAACGGAGAGTGCAAACGGCTGCTTTACATAGTTTACGGGTAAGCTGTATACACCCATGCTTCAGGTCTTCTGTACTATTATTTTTTGTGTTGGTTTGACAACAGTGTTATATAGAGAGCTTTAACATAACAGGTACGTTACTGTCTCTGACATTTTTCTGTTCGTTTAGTGATCAACAGAACGAACATCCACCATGAGACTGAAAACGTCGCTCCTAAAGGAATCCAAACATATCCTTTTTGTAATTATGTAACACATGTAATTCTGTGACAGAATTCCAGAACTTTTAATCGTAATTATTAGTGGTGCTATTTGAGGCAGTGATAGTATTTTCCATCCTTGTGTTGCTCTAACCTCTGTCCATTTTTCAGAAAACCCAATTTATTGCAGAGGTTACCACAAAAAAGGGTTTTAGAATCAGTTCATTACTAATAACTCCTTAACAGCTGATCACATAAAGAACTTGTGAGCTGCGTTGGCTGGACCACAGCAGATGAGCTGTACTCGTGCAGTGAGGATCATCAGATTCTCAAGTGGAACCTGCTGACCAGTGAGACCAGTCTGATTGTCAAACTGCCAGAGGAAATTTACCCTACTGACCTACACTGGTTCCCCAAAACTGTTGGTGTGAAGAAACAGGCCCAGGCTGAAATCTTTGTTCTTACCAGCACAGATGGCAAGTCTCTGTATTCTCTGAAATTTGACCCGAATGTTAAAGGGTTTATTTCAGAGTTCATTCATAAAATGAGTGGCCGTTTTTTGGTCATATCTATACATTTATTAGTTAAAGACATTCTCATGAAATAAATAAATTAAATAAAGTAACAGACTTGGCTATCTACAGGATGGCAATGTCTTCCTTAATTTTTGATTATTTATTTTTTTAGAAGACATAGGCACAATTCAAGAGTTATTTATATTTAAGGGAAATAATCGCTACCAATTTGATACTTGTAGGATCCAGTAGAGTCCATTTGAATTCTTCTTTTTATGTATTCAGTATAAATCTGTGTCTAAAACTCAATTTTTGTTTTGTAGATTTCTAATACCGACCCCTTGGTTGATACTATTTGTGTGACATGAATCTGTCGTACATGTCTCTTCTTTGGCCTGCGTTAGATGCAACACACAGAATATGGATGTACTGTTATGGCAAGGCAATGTGTGGTCACAACACTAATGGCAGTGTAGGGTTGCATAAACACACCCACAAACTGAAGCAGCAATTTTCTCTGGCAGAGCAGAGACTAGTGAAAAGTGTTACGATCCATTTTGCAACTTTCCTCTGCTTCTTGTCTTGTTACGGTTAAAAATATTAGTATTGCAAAAGTTATTGGTTCTGCAATGGGAATAGAAACAGAGTTTTATTCATTTATTTTGACTTCACTGTTAACTGAAACACTGAAAGCTTTCTTTTGCTCCAGATTAAAGTTTTTAATCTGGATTCTTTGTTGGATTTCCTATTAGATTGTATGACATACTTGAAGAGAAAACAGTCCACCTGGGTTTTATTAGTTTTGAAGACTTTATATCTTTGGGATTTCCTAACCTTTTTTGATTAGTTGGCCTTCTTTCCCTTTTACAAGTTTATTTGTGATTTTTTTTTTTTTTTTTTTTTTTTAAATGTATGATGCTAAGCAGTTTCAGCGTTTTAAATTACAAGCACACATGGTATTGGAGTTCGTATAATATTTCATTCCTATTAAGCTTGATATTGTAAATTTACTTAATAAGCGTACTTCATTATTTTGGAATCCCCAATATGTTCACACTGTTAAGGCACAGAATTGCATAGCTCATACGTGGCATTTGCTGGAAATTATATTGTATGACAGATTTGACACAAGGAGGGTACGATTAAGTGTGATGAATATTCTCAGACTTTGTTTGGAAGTCTAGATGCGCTGCCAGGAATTTCTCAAAGGACCAAATATAATGAAAAGCTAAACTAAAAGGGTCGATTGTTATTATTATTATTATCACTATTTATTTTATTTTTTATAAGAAATCAAAAAATGAGGCTTTCCAGATAAGAGGCAAACAAACAATTAAGCATTTCCTATGTAGAATGTGGCTTTCTAATGTGCTTTTCATTTAAGAGAGTCACTCAGCTGTACATGCCTGTTAAACTGACTACCTGCTGGATCAGTTACATCTACTTTTGTTGGGATGTCCAAATTTAGAAATGAGAGAGCACTGCAGCATGCTGATTTGCAGTTTTAGGTCACCAGAAATTACATAGAACATTCAGAATTTTTAATACACACTGCCACAAAGTATATGGTAGGCTACGGTCTTCAATAACTCTCCATGGCTGATCACCCTTTCGTGTCTACCGCATAGAAAATTGCCCTAATTCACCCAACAGAGGCCTTTTTAGTTTCACTCATTTGCTTCAAACCAGAAGTTTGTAATTTACTTGATTGGAGAGAATATAAATTTGTCTGTATTTGTGTGTTAGGAGATGCATTGGTAGTTATTGTGTGTTTTGATTAAAATACGTATTTATTTATATATTTTTACTATTTTGTCTTGGCCATTAAAACTTGTTTTCTATTACACAGTAACTAGAATTCCACAGATTTATGAAACTTTACTGAGTGAATTACAATGCTCAGTTCTGTATTTGAGTTATAAACAACTGAAAACACCAACATCACCCCAGGCCTAGTGTGTGGAATGGCTTTACACCATCTATGTGGGGTTTTTTTGTAAATTTGTTGCAGGAAAGTTCCACTTAACCTCAAAGATGGGTCGCATTGAGAAGAGTGTTGAGGCGCACAAAGGAGCTGTTTTGGCTGGAAGATGGAACTATGATGGGACTGCTCTTATCACTGGTAAAGATGACTAGGACTCATTTCCTCTGTTATCTGACAACTACTCATCTAATCAGCCTTTTTTCCTTTTTAAATCAAAATGAGAATCTAATCAAGCTGTCTTTAAGGTCTATTCTGGTTGTTTTTCTAATTAGCGGGAGAAGATGGGCAGATTAAAATCTGGTCAAAAAGTGGGATGCTACGCTCAACACTAGCCAGCCAAGGTAAGGCTTAAAACCTTAATTTCACTGAAGCGGAGCTGCAAATGTGTATCTAGTGCATGTGCAAAACTGCACACTTTTCATTTATTATTTAAGCGCTAAAATGTTAATTAGCAAAGCAAAACGCAGATCAAACTGATCAGGAAAACAGTTGCACCTGTAAAATTTCTATAGTTAACAAAATGCCCAACTTTTCCTGATGTGTCTGAATTGGCCCGGCCTCACTTGAAAAAAGACTTTAATCTCAATCAGATTTTTACCTGAATAACAGATGATAATTAATAACACTATTTGCATCTGGGAAAAACCTGATTTGCTGGAGGAAAAAAGCAACACTATACAGTTAGTTCCATATGGTTTTGGGCATTGGCACTTTTTTTTTGCCATTTTGGCTCCATGCACCATCACAGTGGATTCCAAATCAATCAATCAACTTGTGAATGAGTTTAGAGAGCATGGACATTACTAAATGCCGTTTCTTCCCTTGAGATGCACTGCAGACCTTTAGTACTGCCATCTTCAGTCCTGCTTGTTTTTGGGTCACTCTGTGGGTCAAGTATGCTCTGTTGAGCTTAGATCAGGTGTCAAACTTGGCCACTGAAGAATATCCTGTTTCGTTGCCTTTAGAAACTCTTGGGTACCTTTTGCAGTTTGTTTCAGGTCATTTTCCCTTTGCACTGCAAAGCGCTGTCTAATTAGTTTTGGGTAATTTTGTTTTATCTGAACAGACACTACATCCCTGCACACTTAACACCTCATTGCGGTACTTCTTTCAGCAGTCGCATGATCTATAAACACTAGAGGCACAATTCCACTACCAGCCATACATGCCAATGCTATAACACTGCCTCCACCATGTTTGACAAATAATATGGTACGTTTTGGATCATAAGCGGTTTCTCTCCTTCTCTGTACTTGACTAGGTCCATCAGTCTGGTAAATGTTGATTTTGGTTTCATCTGTCCAAAAATATTTCACAGAACTTTTTTAGATGTTTTCCAGCAGTCTTATTTAGGCTTCTTGTTTTTGAGTGTAACCAGCAGTTTATACTTTGTTGTAAACCCTCTGTATTTACATTTATAAAAACTTCTCATGATTGTAGACCTTGACAATGATATGGCTAAATTTTGAGAATATTGTTGACTTGAAGTTGAACTTATTATGAAGGACGAGTTTTTTTGTTTATTTGCATTTTTAACAAATGAAAGAATTTTAAATCTTTTCCTTTAGTTGTCTTCTGTAGTCTTTCATACTGTTGGTGTAGCTGAGCTGGCCAGTGCATTGCCTTTTTTTTTTTTTTTAAGAAAATAACAGATTGTTGATTTGTCCAGTATTTAATTTTTTTCTATTTGTCGAATAGATTTTTTTTTAGGTTTTTCAGTTCAATGATGGCCTCCCTCACATGCATCGACAGCTCTGTGGCCCTTACATGAAGGGTTCAAGCGAGTCCACCTCACTTGAGGTGAGGTGCAAACTATTTAGTTTGCATGATATAATAAGGCATCAGACCTCACCTGGCTGTGTAACTGCTTGTCAGTCAGTTGTCCATTTTCTTTTGAGCAACTGAAAATGAGGAATGATATTAAAAAACTGTAATGCCCAAAGAGTTTATGCAGTAATTTCGTTAAATTTCTCAAGCTCAAGCTATAAGTCTGCAATTTAATCATGTATTATCTTACAAAATACACTGTGGTGGTATACAGAGCTAAAATTACCAAAAAAAGTATAATTCTTCAAAACCTTATTGACCTAACTGTAGCCCTTCTCAGACATGAGATGGCTATCAGTGCTTGCGTAAACAGTGTTTTAAAGACGTAAAGGGATTCCAGCAATATTATTATGTATTATGTACAAGATTTGGCAGCACAATAAGTAATATAAAATATAGTAGTTCAGAATGCGCATTAATGTGCAGAGCTCTTTTGATTTTCTAAAGCTTCTGCATTGATTCTGCTGTCATTTGATGCTACAAGTATGCAATAATCTCAGAAGAAACAAGTGAAAACAGTAAACTAACTTTTAATCTTAGTCTCTTGCTTCTGTTAGAACTCAAGTTAAATCATCACTGACAAAACTTGTTAAGCTGACATGTCACAGACTCTGTCCTCATCACATTTGTTAATGTGATTGCAGACTTGTTGCTTGTTGTGAGTGATACCAACAGATGTGGTCAAACATTTACATACACCCATCATGAGCATGAATGTCATAGTAATTTTGGTCTTTTAATGATTTCTCTGAAATGTTCTTTTTCCAGGTGGGAGTCATTATACAACATATGTGTTTATTGACTTAAAACAAAAGAATTGGGGAATTGGTTGCACAAGTTTGAAGTAATGATGGATTTTCCCTCATCCATGCAGGGTTAAAAGTATACATATAGGCTCAAATGTATAAATACACTCACTTAAATCTTTTACTGGTGATAAGTGGTACTGAAGGTTCTGCAATGTCTACAATATTAACTTCTCATTAGTTTTTATGATTGAATACACTTGGTAGTTTCTCTCTGCCAACATAAAGATAATTTGTTTAACAGCCCTCATTGCATTGACCATTCCTCAGAATAATAGGAAAGTCTAAGAAAGTAAGTGAAGACTTAAGAAGGATAACTGTATATTTACACAAGTTGGGAAGGTTTCTTGGAGCCATCTCTAAACAACTGCAGAGTCCAAGATTATCAGTTTAACCAATTGTGTGGAAATACAGGTTATTTGGATACGTCACCACTTTGCCAAGGTCTGGAAAAAGATCAAAAATCATCCCCCTCAGATGATTGGAAATTGTTCAGGATGTTCAAGAGCAACCTAGGAACCACCAGGGTTCATCCTAACATGAACTGGAAACTGCTGAAACACCAGGATCTCTGTCCACAGTGAATCAGGTTTTACGTTGCCATGTACTGACAAGTAAAAGAAAAAAGCCACTGCTCCAAAATCCACATCTTTAAACTCAACAGGAATTTTACAATATGGAAAAGCCAAATGCCTGATGGTCAGACGAGATGAACAGTGTACGAACAGTGTAAAAACTGTCAAACATGGTGGTGGTAGCATCATGCTCTGGGGTTGTTTAGCTGTCAGTGCTACTGATACATTGCACATTGTAGACTGAATAATGAAGAAGTAGAACTACCTCCAAGTTCTTCATGTCACCACAGATAAACAGCTACACTTGGGAAGAATTGAGTCTTCCAACAGGACAATGATCACACACATCAAAACTGGTTTAGGAATGGATAAAGCAGGCTATCATTAAGCTTCTGGAATTGCCTTTCTAAATTGTGGACCTCAACCATATTCAAAATTTGTGGACTATGTTTAAAAGCTGGAACCATGGCAGGAAACAAACCAATTTAAATGAACTTTGCTAATTTTTCCAAGAAGAGTGGTCAGCCAAAATTAGACCAGAAGCTTGTTAATGGCTACCAAAAGCATCTGGTCAAGGGCCAACTTGCTATGGAACATTTAACCAAATATTAGTGGTGGTATATAACCACACCACAATGTGTAGTGCCTCATGTTTGATAGATTTTTAGAGTTTCTCCCCCAAGACCATCTCAGAGAGGCAGAGTTTCTCAGAATTAAAGGCACAGGTTTATCTGCAAAAAACTACATCAAAAAATTCTGTAATAATTTCAGAATTTTCAGTGTAAAATTTTAAAGAATGAATGAATTTGTCGTCATCTACAGTACATAATATCAGCAAAGACCAATTTGTGTGAACCCAGTTCGTGTGCCATTCACAGATGCAGGTTAAAGCTCTATCATTAAAAGAAAATACATGAACACGATCTTCACCATCTTCTCGTATATGGTAGCCCACTTTTTGGACATTTTGCTCTAAAGCCCATAAAATGCTTTAAAGCAAAATGTCCATCCAGACTGAATGGCTTAATTGTAGAAAGGTGTGGTTGTCAAACTGGGCTTTCTGCAATTGAATTTGGTTCATTATAAAATGCAACAAATTAAGTAGACAACAAAGAAAACCCAGGACTGTTGAACAGCTAGGATCCTGTATCAGACAAGAATGGGATTCCTCTCTCAAAAATCCAGCAGCTGGTCTCCTCAGCTCCCACATGTTTATAGACTGTTGTTAAAGGAAGGGGGGATGTCAAACTGTGGAAAACATGCCTACCTATTTTTTGTGACTGTGTGGACTAGTTCATAGAGAATTTACATTATAATACACTAACTACGCATGTTGCAAAGGTGACGGACTTCAAGCGGAGTTGAAAGAAGTGTGAAACCGGGATGCCTATTTGGCTCTGCTGTCCGTTTTCAAAACAGAGTATAATCAAGGCTTAAGAAGATAACCATGCTTAGCACTACTAAAATGTGAGTCCGTTTTCAGGTACAAGTTAAAAAAAATAATAATTAGAGGCACATTTTTCTTTTTTTTTGAAGTGGAGTTTTACTAAAAGCCATAAAAACCTCCAGTAAGACTGATGCTAAAGTTCTTTCTCTAGCATTCAGATCTTACTTATTAATCACTGTGCAGTTAAACTCAATAAATGTAACTGTTTTGGGGGGTAAAAATTGGCTTCTTGGTGAAACTGATTGTATGCCACTGCTGAATGATGGGTGCTGTGGAAAACCTGGCTGGGGACTGGTGATTGAGCCCAGTATGTAGTAATGTTTTTTTCTTAGCGTTTGGGGATTGAGCTGTACATTTGTGCAACACCTGGATTTTGTAGTATTTCTACAGATACACACCACCCTCCACATGGCACCCAGATCACTGCAGGTGTTGATTCTCTTTTGTGGCTACAGCTTCACAAACACACACACACACTCACATGCACAAACACACACACAAACTCTCTCTCACACACGCACATATGCACAAATTACAGGAGCACACTGTTCTGGGTACTATGACCCATTTTATGAGAGAGCTCTAGGAAGAGGTTGGAACAGAGTAAGAGCGAGGAAAAAGGAACTTGTCTGAACCCCTCTCATCGCCTTCGTCAGATTTGGATCATGTGACCATTTGGCATTTGTGAGAAACCCCATGCACCTGGAGTAGGGTTAAATGTCACCCCCCTCCCCACCCCACACCCCCACATACACACACACACTCACACACAGACACACACACACACACTCTCACAGATTCACAACCACAGCTCAACACGCTCTTGCTCACACAGACACACACTTGTGCTTATGCAGTAGAAGTTAGACTGATTTTCTCAGCTGGTTTTCTTGTAAGTGAAGCAAAGTGCTGTTACGTACACTGAATGAGGTGAGATTTCTGATTGAGTATGATATCTTTTGAGAGGAGGAATTGGGTCTGCTTCATCCTCTAGCTATTTTTCACAGCAAATTCTGATTTGTAAATGAGAGAGGGGGGCATTTGTACACAACTCTGTGCTCTTGGCTCATGATTAATAAAAGATTGCTTCTTTCTTCATCTTGTGTTTTTGGATGTCTTTCCAGGATCTCCTGTATATTCTGTGGCCTGGGGTCCGGACTCGGACAGAATTCTCTACACTTCAGGAAGACAGCTAGTTATCAAGCCTTTACAGCCCAGCGCCAAAATCATACAGGTACACAAACTTTTTCTGAAGAAGCCGACAGACTAAACTTTCTCTATCACTCACACATGTTGCTTGAGCGCAAATTCACTGACATTTACAAAGGCTTGTAGGATTTAGACATCAAAATATGCTATTTCATATGTATATGAAAACCAGTTCCAGATCATATGACCTCTCAGTATAGAATAGTTTTTAGTGAATTATTAACTTGAAATTATTATGTCAAAGAGAAACACAATTGAGTTCTCCACTTAAATAAGTCAGTGAGGCCATTAATATCACAAAAGACACTGAAACAAGAGAAGATATTTTTTCTCTCATCTCTGCTACACTATACTTAAAGGCTTATAAGAAAACTATTACTAAGCTATTACTGCACATAAATGCATACACGGGCACAATGTCCCAACTTCATTATCTCCCTCTGAGATCTCCTGAAGACCAACACGATGAACTAAACAAATGAACTCCCCTCCCTCCTCCCCCACAGACCCCCTAACATCATACTCTTTGACCTTTGCAGTCCCTTATACAGACAGCAATACAGAATATTTACCTGTGTCTTCCTTGGGTACATGGAATAAGTAACCAGTGTACAAAAAATAAAGTGTGTATACAGATTAGGAACAGAATGGTACATTAGGTCTGGTGAGATAAGGCTGGGAACAGGCTCTCTGTTCTTTGTTACACTGTAACACATGATGTTAAAAGTAAGCTCTCAGTTTGGCTAAGATGAAACAATTCATAAACTTGTAACTGTGGTCGTGACCAAATAATAAATTCCATACGGGTGCTTATTCCAGCCAGCTTATTTTTATCCTCCTTTTGGACAAAGGAAAAGTATAGGAATTTGTTAGAGATCTCTTCAAACCAAAATGTTAAATGTTGATGACATTATTATGTTTCTAAACTTAACTTTTTCCTCCCCCCCCCCCCATTCTTTCCATTACTTGTATGCTTTCTCTCTATCTTTCTCTGCCTAGTGGAAGGCTCATGATGGGGTCATTCTGAAGGTAGACTGGAATTCAGTCAATGACCTTATCCTGTCAGGTGGAGAAGATTGTAAATATAAGGTCAGTGGCTTTTTGGTATATTTGTTGATGTCTTAGTAATTACTGAATACCTTTTTAAAACCATTTCCTTCTTCAACAGGTATGGGACAGCTTTGGACATCTGCTTCACTGCTCATTGTCCCATGACTACCCAGTCACATCTTTGTCCTGGGCTCCAGATGGCGAGGTGTTTGCTGTGGGCTCTTTCAACACCCTGCGGCTCTGTGATAAGACTGGAGTAAGTGAACCCATTATAACCTCCATGTATTTTTTTTTTTTTAATGTTGAAGATAGTATAATGTAAATGGAATGTCTGGAATTAGCTATAGAAGTGAAATGGAGGTTATTAATAGACACAATTTTGGCAAAAGGGTTCAAAACAGCAAATTTTCTTTGTTTTTTATGTTTTTTTTAATTTTTTGCACTTACTCAGGCTTTCATAAACATAATTTTGTCCCAGTGTATTTTAATATGCCTGGAATGACATAAAGTGAACTTAATTTGAGATTTCTGGCACCTCTTACACATTCATCATCCACTGTCTTACCCATGTAACCAACAGGAAGTGCTGGAGGTAGGGTATGGGCAGGACTACAGTCCATCAGTGAACCACAATTTAGTTCAGTTCAATTCAGTTTTATTTATATAGCAACAAATGACAACATCAGTTGCCTTAAGGTGCTTTATATTGTCAGGTAAAGACCTTACAATTAGGTGACCTCCCCCTAATGAGCAAGTGCTTAGGTCACTGTGGAAACCGGTTGGAAGTGAGGGGAAGAAGGCAGGACAAAGACACAAGCACACACTTTCAAATCTTCAGTGACAGTTACCTTGGGAATATCAATTAACCTAATCAGTATGATTTTATTTTTATTTTAACTGTGGGAGGAAACCCACACAGGCACAGGGCGAACATCCAAACTCCTCATAGAAAAGCCCCCAAACCTTCTTGGTGGTAGGCAACAGTGCTAACGGCAACACTGCGTCTCCCACATTTTCAACCTGATACATTATTTTTCTAATATTTAATAATAAATAAACTTGTATAGCATACTTTTGCTTTTTTGAAAATAAAATGTGGAAGTTGTTGTTTTTCCCCCACATCAGCCACTAACTAGCTAATCTCAACACAACCCTGGCACAAGGACACACTCAAATGTTCAGTCAGTCTAATCTAATCTTTTACATTTGCCATATGTAATCTTTTTACAAAAAGTCTACCTAAGGTTGAATTTTCAGTAATGCATGTCTCCTCTCTGGTTACACATGTAGTAAGTAAGTAAGTACACGCATTTATAGCATTTGTTACAGTCCCACAGGAAAACTTTGTGGCAGTAATCTCATGAAAAAGTATATATATTGAGTAAAAAAAAAATCAAAGTGTGTTTGCATGTGCTTAAGTTAATTCCAGGTTTTGATCACTTTTTGAGGATATCATAAAATTCATCATTTTAAACGAACTACTTGAGCAGCATGTTTCTCAAAAACAATTTAACTATTACCTTTCAGTGACATACTCTACACAAGTGATAGTTCATGAAATCAGAGTGACCTCGGTTATATGCAGCTGTTGCTGGGAAAAAAAGGAGCAGAAGCTGTACAGCTGTACATCATCAGGGCCATGTCCTTTTAGCTTTTTTTGTGTACTTTTTCCTTTAGTTTATGTACATCTCCCAGTGTAGCATTTATTTGTAGTGCGTGAAGTCCTTTTCCTCGAAACGTACAGTGTCTGTAGCACATTGTCAGCTTTTCCAATGCAGTATGGTTTACAGTGTGTAGCTCATTACAGGCCACGTGTTTTCTATACATCATTCATCTCTTTAAATCACATTAGGCTGCATGCCACATGTTCTTGTTACCTGGTGCTGATGGTAACTTCAGTAATGAGAAAGGAAATGAGAGAATGATGAATGGTAATTGTTGTTTCATTATTGCTGAACACTTGGCAGTGAGCAATATTACCAGTTCCCTCATGGGACGTTTAGGGCTTCTTTGAGTTTATGTTCAGATGTCACTGAACTGCTGCATCAGATCGCAGTAATCAAAACAAACAACCTGGGCTAGGATTTTTGTGTCCTGATCATCGGGCATTTCATGCTTCATTTTGATTTAATTAGGATCAAATGTCTTTTCTTTTTTTTTCTCCTGGGGTACTAAATCAAATGTGCTAGAAAGAGGTCCGGGCCAACCAATATTTCTTCTCTCCAGGAGTAAGGTGTGTGTTTGTATCTGCGTTGCGAGACAGATTTGGTATAGTTACTTTTGCTCTTCTGAACCAGCGATTTCAGTTGTTTTGGGGAAACTTGCCAGTTTATTGCTGCAGCTTAAGGAAGTGATTCAAATTAAGGCAGCTCATATCCATTTTGCCTGTGTAAACAAAACTAAAAATAATGTACTATTAAAATTACAACTTGCTCCTTTATTTTTTGTAATGACCCGAGTAACCTTATGTCCTCCCATTATGGGTTTGTTTACGTGGTTGGTTTGTTCCATTGTTTCATCATTGCACCACTTGCTTTGCTGTGGTGTGTCTTGGTTAAGGCAGTGTGATGATGATGATAATTATGATGATTATGGTTCTGCCCTGCTCTGACTGGAGGAAGGGTATGCATGCCTTCTCCTCCCTAAGCCCCTCAGAGACAGTGTGTACTGTAGCATGGTGTGGGAGGCTTGCTCAAGAAGAGAAGCGAGGTGGGGGTGCAGGGAATAAGGGGGGGGGAAAGAGTTTAGAAAAAGAAAATCCCCCTCAAAAGGTCACTCCGTCCGAGTCGCGTTCTATGTGTGAATTCAGACAGAAGGTTCTTTCATGCATCAGAGAAAAAGTTCAAGTTTTGCTTACATGTGCACCCTCGGCCAGTGTTGTATATTTATTATAATGTCATTGTGCATGAGAAGTTGCAGACAGAAACCATTAGCCGGTTACAAGTGCTTTACCTGTGTTGTTGCTGTGGTTTGTTTGCGGCACAGCAAGGGTTAAACAGCGTGAAGAGCCTTTTCAGTTACTAGCGTGACTAATGGGAAGGAGTTTCATTCTGTATCTGCTACAATGAAACCTTGCACTTTAACGTATTGCTGCTGGCTCAGCAGGATCAGTCCTGCAGATTTAACCCTTTCACCCTTTTCCAGCTTGGCTCTCCTCTCATTCTAAACTATCAGCTCTCGTCTACATTTTTACTTTCTCTCCTCCATGCCTTAGGGCAGATGTAGTGCATTACCCCTCTCCATTATCGCTGGAAAGGCTGGGTGGACACACGCAAATACAAAAGTAGCAAAAAAAAAAATATTAGTCTTGCAGTTCCAGCAAGTCGCCCGTGGACTGATTGTACCATTTTTTTCTTAACAATTAAAAGATAACTGATTTATTAATACATATTTATTTCTTTTATTTAGACTTTTATGGTGCTTAGAGTTCTTTTGTGTAGAGAACTTTTTGTGTAAAGCACTTTTTACAGGAGGTTTAACATCACACAAGACACAAAGAGGCTCACTGTCCCTTTTACAAGATTTGGGAGACACAATAAGTCAGTGTCTGTCTGTGTGCCTGCCATAGTATATGCATGTGCCCACATGCCTGTGTGTGCGCATTTGTGTGCAACCATTGCCGTGCAAATGTGCCTGCGAGACAGCAGTCTATTTACGAGGCGCTGCAGCTGGTGTCTAGCGTCTGGACCCTGTCACGATCCCTGACACTGTCACTAGCTAACAAGTAGGACTCATTGTGCCAGGCAAGCACCCTCTCGCTTCTTGCTCTCCACCCCTTCTCCCCCTTCTCTTCTGTACACTTGTTTTTTTTCTCTCTCTCTGCTGTACAACCATGCTCACATGCATAAATGTAAAAGCTGCCTGGTTTTGCTATTCTAATTCCCTGGAAGAATATTGTGAAGGAATAAGAATAACATTTGTTTATCTATTTAAACTTTCAATAGATTGATTAAAAAATATGATTTTATGTTTTTGCTTTTGTTATTTGGTCATGAAGAGCAAGTTCTTCTTCTGCTGTAGGAGACACAGAGCACAGGACATCGTCCCAAGTTCAGAGGCTGGTCAAAGGCACGTAAGCAGAGCCAGATCAAGAAGGCATAACTGTTTTTGCTGAAAATCTGCGTGTTTACCAGAATGACCTCATTTAAACGAATAATCAGCCTGTGATTGTTCATGCAGGGTTGATGTCAATCTGAATGTGGCTGTAGACGTATACCTCATTGAACCTAATGATTGCTGCTCCTGTCTCTCTTGTTTAACTGAGGTCTTACTAAAAATATGGTTGACCTGGAATGATCCAGGTTTCTCTCAAGCTCCCACCAATAATCTCAAGTGCATATCTTAATCTTCCACTCTCCTTTCCACCATCGCTTTTGTAATCCCCTTCTGTTAAATTACACTTGTGCACAGGAGACTAGCTTAGTCTGAATACTCGTAAAGTTGGCTTAAGGGTGAGCCCTATTTCTTATGAATATCTTTGTCATTTATAGTTAAAAATCCCTTTCCTTCAGGTGTTGCAGTTGTTGGTACACAAAGAACTAACAGTTGTTAACCTCACACAGTTTTGAGAAAATGATCTGTTAATGTTATAGCTCATAATAGTAGCATTGCTTTCAAAGGCAGAGAATGTAAAAGTGTTAAACCACTGTTATACCCTTTTTGATGTTTCTATTTGATTGAAAAGCCGAAATGGTCTTTACTCATAACAATCAGTGATTAACTATCCATGATTTTCTGCCAGCTACATTGTCTTTAGAACGAACTGAATATTTTATTCATCCACTTTGTGGCAGTTTTGGGTAAATTTATGCAGGAGACTTAGCTCCTAATTGTTTCCTTCTCTTGCATGTTTTTACTTTTTCTTTCTTTCTTTTTTTAAAGAAGAATTACCCCATTCGTCTAAATCTTCCTCTATCATTCTTTTTTTTTTGCTTCTCATGCCTCCCTACTCCCTTTGGGTATGTTTGACTACCTTGCGCTTATCAGTGCTCCCCCTCTTGGCTCCGTCTCCCTTGTTCCTTCCTCGAGGCCCTCTTTACCTCTCTTTTTCTGGATGAGTCTAGGGGTCCCCTTAGGGCTTTGCTCAGCATTGCCACTTTTGGAATCGGTCCATGTTTAGTTTTCTTTCTTATCCCTTGCGACTTCATCTGCAGCCTCTTTGTCTGTAGGATCTTTGTCCACCCATCCTTAACACCACTAGTTATTGTTTATGTCCTCAGAAAGTGTATTCCTCTTGACTGTCCGTTAGCCTGCCACTCTTGTTGCTGTCTTTATTTTCCATCTGAGCCGTAGACTCTTAATTGCTAGGTATCAGTCATCACCATCTTATCAATTAGTCCCTTTAACAGCTCTCCCCCTTTACCACTGGGGAGCATATACCTGACCGTGTGCTGGCAAGTTTGCTACCAGCCATTGGCCAGCCAACATCTGGAAAAGAATGAAATGGCCAAGAGTTCTGGTCCTGATCGTGAACCACTGTTAGTGGAGCATGAAAAAGCAAAAGAAACCACTGTAGATTTATTACAGTGCAAACCTTTATCTGTTTTCATCACAAGAAACGGGGGCGTTCAGTACAGTATGGTTTTAGGCAGCAGAAGTAAGAGAGAAACACACACACATTGAGGATAGGGAGTAGAAAAACAGCAGAGACTGAGTAAAATTAATGGTGTAGCTTTGACAAAGAAAGACCATGTGCACATTAGAAAACATGGTGTCTTAGTATTTGAAAAAAGACAAGTTTGAGTGTGTGAGTGTGTCAGGGAGAGAGAGAGAGGGAGAGCTAGGGAGCGTTGTCAAACAAAGAGAGTCCTGAGTCAGCAGCAAAGCAGTTTTCTCCCCAGGCAACTGGGTAGGGCTACCCCTCTCTCTTTCTCTCTTTCCCTCCTCCTCCCACTTGTGCTCTCTGTCCCTCACTCTCTTTCTTTCTCACTCTCTCCCTCCCCTTACAAATCTGTGCTTTTGCATGCTATTTCTTGCTCTCTGCACTCTGCACTTTTCCTTTATGCACACTCTCTCTCTCACTATAGTAAGAACAGAAAGCTTCCTCCATATTATGGTGAACTGGTAGAAAAAGAACTCAAGTTCTGAATCTGAGGTCTGCCTGTCCTCTCTCAGCTCTCTCCCTCTACAGTTTATTCTTGTTTTCATAGGAATAATTTTGCCCATTTCTTTTAACAGATTTTAATGAGGTTACCAGTCTTGATGAAACCTTTGCGAGCATGAATAGTGTAAGACTATTAGATGCAATACTTACATGTAGACTTAATCTGTCATCCCAAGGAGCTCATTAGTTTCCCCTACCAGAATGTGAGGATAATGATTTCTCCTTTGTATTCGAGGCCCTTTGTGTCGAACAGGCTTTGGTTTTCTGTGTTGCTGAACTCATTCTGGCACACTCTGTGGAACAGTGTATACTTAGGTCCATCTTGCAGATGATTGACCCCAATTTTTTTTTTTTTTTTTTTTTTGTGTAAGTTTGTGTGTGTGTGTGTGTGTGTGTGTGAGAGAGAGTCAGTGCTTGTGTGCATAAAGTGGGTTAGAGTAAAAGGCACTTGTTGACATGGTATTACTTTTACACCTCTCCCGAGTTCGGCTAAAGGCTTGCCTTGTTGGAAACCAAAAAGGAGGGGAGCATGAAAAGCTGAGAAAAGAGAGCAGTTGGAGGGGTGGGGGGTGGGGTAGTGTGGAACTGTCCAATATATCCTTTAAAGTTGGCCTAGGCAGTGAGGCTTGGAGGATTGGTCTCCATAAAAGACGGTGGTTTCTCTTTCCCTCAAGTCTCTCTCTCTCTCTCTCTCTCTCTCTCTCTCTCTCTCTCTCTCCCTCTCTCTCTCTCTCTCTCTCAGTCGCTCTTTTTTTTTTTCTTTACTTCTCAAACCCTCCTTCCCTCCCCCCAAAGCTGGAGTAAGAGTACGACAGTAAGACAGTGCCCTGCCAGCCGCTCTGGCAGAGTCATCATTCTTAGCAACGCTAAATCACTACCTCCACTAGCTAGACAAACATGTCACACTCATAGACAGAAAGAGGGAGAAAGAGAGGAAAGAGGGATAAAGCCATGGGGGTGATACTTGGTGACGAAGGCAGGGAGCAAATAACGGGCTTTGGTTGTGCACACAAGTAGGGGAGAGCCTAGTATGTGTGGAACTGGGGGTATCACTTTGAGATTTTTTGCCAGCCCAGAGTTCATTAAGGGCCGTTATTGAGGGCTAGGGCTGGGCTGGAGGCACTGGACCAACTTCCAGAAGAGGATGATTTGAAAGGGTTTAATTTTGGCTGCACCCCAGGGTTCCCTCCCCCTCTCTGCTGGCCTCCACATGGATCAGAATGATGCTGACTAATTTAATGACTGCTTCCTTCATTTGTTCTAATTTGTTATATGTTTGCTTCAACAGAGGAATGATGTTTTGTCCTGTCATATGTAGTTTACTTTGTGTTTGCTCAACTGTGTGGATACTTTGACAGTAGAAAAGATCTGCCATGGTATAACGGTGGAATTAAGATTAGCAGATATCAACAAGTGTTCTACACAGACAGGGCTGGATACATTCTCAAAGCCTTAGTCTGTGCTGCTCATACGATGACCAAAATAAACCTGTCTGTTCTTAAATTGTCATCACTGATATAGTGGGGTCTTGTGCATTGTGCCATTTGTAGCATGTCAAATGCTTTTAAATACCTAAATTACCTGTGTGGGTGCATGTCTGTGCGCGCGTGTGTGTTTGCAAGTGCATATGTGCATAGTTGGTGCTAATAGAATTCTGCTGTCCAGCTCACAGCTGTGTCCTGCTGATGAGTCCCAGGAGGCCCCAGCATGTGTCTATGGTTACTATGTTGAGGCTCCAGCATGAAACCATGTGTAGATCATTACTCTCCCCTTTTCTCTCTCTCTCTCTCTCTCTCTCTCTCTCTCTCTCTCTCTCTCTCTCTCTCTCTCTCTCCCCTCTCTCTCTCTCTCCCCCACTCTCTCTCTCTCGCTATCTTCTGGTTTGTCTTGCCCCCCCCCGCCTTGCCGTCTCTCTCCCGTCTCTCTCCACTTCCCTTTGCTCTGCCAAAGCTCCAACTTATGCCACACTACGCTTGTCTACGGCCCAGCCTCTGTATCTCGTTAGCCAAGCCAAATGGGTATTTCAATACAGAGATTTGTGGAGCTCCTCACACTAGCCTATGTTTACAAATGGGCTTATAAGATAACTATAGTGTGTTATTGCAGAGTCAGGAAATACAAATGGTTTAGTTTATCATTGCACAGTAAATACTGAAACCTTTACTTAGTATATATTGGACACTCGAAATGGGCTGTGATGTTGTAATGATAATAATGATTTTTTTTCTAGTTTTGATTGTATTGTATGTTTTGCACACACACACACACAGCGATTCTTTACAAGGCCGATTTTGAATAAAAGCAGACAAGATGACAACAGATTGAAGGACAACTTTTTAGAATAACACTGTATTTTACAGTGATATTGTTAAACTGAAGGACTCTTCTTTTTTGTGACTCTGACAGTGGTCAGAGCTAAATTAAATCTTTAACAAACAATACAGTTATCGGTTGAATTTTATGTATTTCCTATGTATTTCTTCTTTATAAGTTGCATCTTTAATGCATTTCATGTGCACAGTTTTTTTTACTTCAGTCTTGCCATGCCCCACTTGTAGACTTACGTGTGTGTGTGTGTTTGTGCGCGCACTTGTTACCAAAACAACTAATATTATCACTTTGTATACTATTGATTACTTACACAGAAACATGAAATACATGCAGCATGAAATACAGTGTGGAATTGCAATACATGGATGATGTGCAGTTAAATAACACTAGAATGATGTTATAGTTACACACAAATGTTTATTTAAAAAGTTATTTGGTTTAAAGTAACATAACCATCTCGAGAAAACATGTGGGTATTTGGAACATAGAATCCATCTTGGAAGTCAGCTCTCAGCCTGAGACATTCCCACACACAGGTCTGACCAGTCCTGGACATAGGCCCAGCTGTCCTTATCCTAATAGTCAACCCCATCCCCCATGGAGGGTTCACTGCAAGCTGACGTTTACAAGGTCTCCTAATCTGCTGAGAGATTGATGAGCCCTCATCCAAAACGACCTTCTTGTTTTTCCCCAAAGCAAATTGCTTTGTTTTTAGTTTCACTCTTGAGCATTTTTTTTTAAATATGTACTTCACAGTGGGTTTAGCTCAGGATTGGTCCTGAACATTTGTGTCAGCACTTTCAGACATGTACACCCTATGTCTGTTTAGGGCTTGATACTTGCCTGTATATGTCTAGTGTCCATTACACTGAGATATTTTGTGTTTATTATGTGCAGGGAGTTACTCTGTACCTGCACTGCCAGGTCCTGTCCTGCACATAGACACATAGGCAAACTAAAGCCAGCTGGCTTTGCAGAGAGTCTGCCATCTGTTCTGATTTATGTAAGACTGTTAACCCCGGACTAGGTCAGCTCCCACTAGCTCACTAGCACAGTGTTAAACTAACAGAGAATAGCTCTCCTTTCACCTGTTTAAAAATTGTGGAGAAAATTGTAGGTTTGAACCGTGTGGGGTTTTTTTTTTCACAGTTTATGTTATGTAATGATGAGATAAACTGTTTTTTCACACTTTGAGCAATATTTTTAATTTCAAGTTGAAAACATAACTAAACAATGGCATATGGTCTGAAGTATGACTGTAAAGTATTAGAGATACATAATTATATGCTTATGTTTATGAAAAAAGTATGTGCATTGTGTGCTCTATATAACAAGGCCAAATAGGGTTGTAACTGCATTAAATACAAGTTTGTTAATGGGTCACAGACTCTGTTTGACCCATTAACACATGTGGCAGTTACAAGTTTTTTCTAAACGCTTGCTGCAAATGTGTCAGGAGCGTCCAAGATGAAGGGCTAGAAAAGCACAGAGAGTCTGAAACTCTCATGCCCCCCTTCTGATTAGCATGTTGTTGACTTGCGTTAGGGCTGGGGGGGAGCAGAGAGCGGTCAGAGCAGATATATTTAATGCTTGTGAAGTAATGGGGCTGAATCAGCAGATAGCTCCACTGGGAGCCATTAGCCCAGACATGTGTCATTAACCCTTTCCCTACACTTTCAGGTACTGTAGAGAGACAGAAATTCAGTGGCACAGAGTCGCACTTTTATTTTCTCCTTTGACTTAATTTCTACTCTTTTATTTTTTTTTTGCTTTTGTGCTTTATTTGCATTATCATATTAATTTATTTTAAATATATATATAGGGCAACTTTTGCATATAGCTCAGGAGCGATGTAATAATTTATGGCATTTGCTACATGCTAATAAATATGTATTTTTACTTTATTAGTCATACACTGCATGGTTTCAAGAGTAAAACCATGGTTTCAAGGTCTGGTTCATTTCAGTTACAATGAAACTTAATGGTTTTCAAAAAAGAAAAATGTATCAATGCGTTGGGGGGGGTTTTCACTCCAGTTTTGCCAGATAAGCCACTTTTTTGTGCAAACACTCACATTTTAACCAGGACACATGTAAATATGCAACTCGCTTTTGCAGTTGTGATAATTAGTTGCTAATAACAAATAGAAATAGCTCCCCGTGCAGAGTAACCTTGATATTTTGACTTTTCTTTCTGCCACAAAGCTGTCATTGTTAGAAAGCATGGTAGCCAACTTAATTCAAGCTGAACACCGGCAGTGTTTCAACAGCCTCCTTTCAAGCCTACAGGGAATAAGTATTTGTCATTAAAATAATGAGCTACTATCGAGTAATTTGTGGGAGGATGGTTTTTTGTTTTTTTTTTAAAGGCAAGAAACTGCTTCAAAAAAAGTAACACGACAGAGTTAGTCATGGCTATTTAGAAAGAAAGACATATAGAAAAGGCATATGCAAAATGGTTATTTTAACAGAACGTTTGCTCCAAGGCAGGAATGTCCTGACTTTTAGAAGGCCCAACATTATTAACCAAACTTGTGCCTTTAGAAACAAGTTTGAGTCTGCCTTGAATCTAATTTTCTCTTAAAATAACCTTTTTGCAGTCGTCCCCGTGCCGGCTGCAGCTACAGGGCAACAATAGAGAGAAGGGGCAGGCCCACAACACCTGCCAGTCTTAATGGTAAACATATGTCAAGAAATGCAGAACGTGAGGAGGAAGAGAGGAGGAGGAGAGCAAGCGCACGCTCCTCGAAGAGGCTGTGCATCAAAAGACTGTGTGCAGCCTTGTGTGCACTTACAGTTGGTTGCATGCTGCAAGCTCGGGTCTGTGCATCATCGCTTAAATAAAAATAGCCCCAAATAGTAACACCAGCCAGCTAAATATGGTAAAGGTTAGTACATACTAAGGTTTATTAAACTATTTATTTCATGCTATTGAAGCTATAGAGCCATTCCTTTTTTCAAATATATATTTTGCTGCTTATGATCCAGTTTCTTGTCATTTTTTTATAAGGTAGTCTTCACCAGTAGCTCTCCAGGCTTTTTGAAGGCCTTTTTTGTTTTTTGCTTTTTTACTTGTGTTCATTTCCTGTCTTTGTAACTGACCATTTTTAAAAGAGAAATGTTTTATTTTTGTTAAGTCACTTAACCCTAATCTAAAAATTGTTCAAGCAGAAACAGGCGCCTAACTCAAAAGATGAACCAGTGTTGTTTTCACATAAAATACAGGTTAGGAAAAAAGCAATTTGTTACTATCAGCCTTTGCAAAAACACAGAATTTGTTCCCCCTTTAGTTCAATCTATGAAAAATGCCAAAGATAACACAGTTTGACAGGCATAAAATAGTATTTTTTTTTAACCCACTACGGTGATTCCCAAAGTGCTATTAGCTAAAAACCTGGCCTGGTGTATCCTGGACAAGTGGAGGTTAGAAAAAAATCTGTTTACAGCGGATGGATAGTGTCTGAAAGTTGTGTCCATAAGAAATAGGTCCTGTGTCAGGTGTTTGTTGGATTTATTTATTTATTTATTTTCCTGTGAGACGTATCTGTATCTATCTTCAGTTTACCAAAGCCTCGGGGGAAGGTGGCTGTCAAGAAGCCATTTTCAAGGAAGGGAAACAGGCAGAATAGGCTGAAGTATGCCAAATTACACAAGACCTGGGCTTAAAATCAGTGGCAACAGGTTTCATGGAGTGACAAATCCAAATTTGAAACTTTTCGTTCAAATTATTGTCAGTATTTACAGCGGAGGTACAACAGTGAGTGTCTACAGTCATCTGTAAAATGTTGTGTAGGCTCTGTCATGGTTTGGAACTGCATTTCAGCATCAGATTTTGATCCATCGTGCAATACTACCTGGAAAGCAACTCTTTGGCAGTAGCTTCATTTTTCAGTGTGACAATGATCCTAAACACACTGTAAATGCAGTAAAAGCATACCTGGATAGACAAACACACAGGAGAACAAACTGGAATCAGTCATGGACTGACCTCTGCGAGTCCTCAAAAGTTGAAGCAGTGTGAAACCATCTAGTTAGAGAATGGAACCAAAGATAACTAACATCCAAAGAATGTCCTTCAAGTATTCTTGAAGGCTGATTAAAGAAGTTACAGGAAAGTTTGCTTAAGAGAGTTCAGGTTGTGTTTTTTCAAAAAAAATAAATAAAGTTGGTCACACCAAATACTGACTTTGAAGCAGGTTAGAATTGCAGAAGCTCTGTTTTTGCTTTATAAACTATATATCCATTCATGATTCCACATGTTTAAATAAATTGCTGCACTTTATTTTCCATTTTCCTGCATCTGTCTCATAAATACACAGCAGTTTTTAACTGCTTAACTTTAATTTGTGTGAGTGTGTTTTCATCTGCATTGGAGTACACACCTAGACTTGCATACATAGCATTGCTGCTATGTGTAAAGTGTTTCATCTTTTTTTTTTCTTTTCTTTTTTTGTATAAGCTCATTGTGACTTTCAGGGGTCTCACCCTCTCTCCCCCAAACCTCAGCTGAGAACTAAACGTCATGTCTGCCACCATCCCTCTGACCACAAAGCTGCCCATTATGGTTAAACAGTGTTCAATGACCAGAGTGGACTCTGGCTAGATGACGGCCGAAGCTCACCTTCCACATCCCACAGCCAAATCTTTATTTTGGCCTCTATACAGACCATGTCCCTGTCTGCATGTTCTCTCTTGATGCTGTATAACATCTCTCTGCACTAATCTTAAATCTCCTTGCAACCTTGTCAAGTAGAATTCTCAAGTATCCAGCAGAGTTCCACCCCTCTGGGCTGCAGTAAAACCATTTGCCAAATGTAATGCCACTGGCTGATTCACCTTCCCTTGCTGCGCTCCCCCTTAATCGGGCTCCCCCATCTCTACTGTTCTTGTAATAGTCAGTGCTCTGCTCTCCCCTGTTTATTACCAGTCTCACATCCTCTTTAAAATCGGAGCACATCAGTCTGGCTTTGCAGTGTATTAAAAAAAAAAGTCAAATATCTATTGACTCAAAATTTCTGTGATTCTGTGACACTCTGAGACAAAATAATTGAATATGAGGTTAAACCTACTGCGGCCAAGCCAAGTCATCAATCAGACTGTGCCTGTCTTTCTTCCTTTTGCTGTATACAAACAACAACACAGGATGCAGAAGGAGAGTTGTTCTTCTAGATAACCTCCTGCCTTGCCTTTAAGTCAGCTGGTTTTATTATTCTCGTATGGTCATTTTTAATGCAGGACTTTCTGTTCTTCTAACCAGTTTCTTGTTAAGCAGCCAAGTGTCAGAATTATTCAACTCTTCGCCAGTAAGGAGAGAGGGAATAAATGAAAGAAAGGTAGATGAAGGAGATAAAGATGGAGTGAGAGAGTGAGCTTTCCTCTGAGTGCTGCTCTGGAAAAGATTTTTGTATCCCTGGTCCTCGAGGCACAGTCCGCCCATCTCAGGAGAGCAATAGGAGTCCCCCCTTGTGTCCCATAGTCAGACACTGGCTGACAACTCTTGACAAGCCAGAGGATTTTCACCTCTTTTACACACATGTACACATTAGAGCAACATGTGAACTCACACTGAATTTCTGTTGTCTTATTTCCTGCATTCTTATATTCATTTTGTTTAAACTTTTTTTCATTTCCTTTGTACTTTCTCTCACACGCAAACTCAAACTTAGGTGCACACATGCCGCATATTACACACATATAAAAGCAACACCCTCTTTCCACACACACACATACACACACACACACACACACACACACACACACACGCTCGCTCACTGGCTCCAGAAAGAGTCAAATGGCTCAATGTGTTAAAAGCATTAGGTAAGCATGGATCCAGCAGTGCTCCTCAGGCCGATATCACATGTCCTGCTTCATTACAGTCTGTTGTATACATTCGGCTTGATCTCTGACCCTCCATCTATCCATCGCTCTGTCTTCCATCCCTCCCCTCTCGTTTCCCCCTGGTGTACTTTAACACAGAGTGGGTCATCTCAAGATGTTAGCAGAAGAATAAATGAGTTCTGTTGTTATTGTAAATGTTGGCCCAAGCTGCTCTGCTTTGGAGCTCAAGCAAGAACACTTTCACTCTTTTGGAAGAGAGGAATAAAAAAAATCTATATGTAAAAAAGTATGTTGATTTAAAGAAAATCTGATTAACGTAATGCATAAGGGAAGTTGAAGCTGCCGAAATTAAAGGAAGAAGGGAGGGAAGAAAAAGATAAATATAAATTAATCTCACTTTAACAAACTAGCCTTTGTCCACATGGGAAAGGTCCTTTTTCCTAAAGCTATTTTGGGTCCTGATATGACATTAACTGCTGGGAGGGTGCTGACCAAAACCAGCTGAGTGGTGGGTGTACGAGGCAGACGGGACCAGGAGAGGGAGAGAGATCAAAGCAGCAGCCCAGAAACCTGTAGCTTTCTGACTTTACCTCTACTCCTGTCAGAGGCAACGAAGAGGAAATAACGATACACCTCACATCCCGCAGCTGCGTGTGTGTTAGGCGGCGAACACACTGAGGCCTTTGCTCCAAGGTTCACCGCAGCACTTGGCCCACTGCACCACACCTGTCTCTCCATTGCAGGCAAGCAGGCAGGGCTAGGTTAACATTAGCACTTTTCTTCCCTAATAAGCAGGTTACAGTGTGAATGCATGCGTTTGTGTGGAAGACTGCAGCTAAGAAACTCAGGTCAGCCAGCTACTTGTGCTCAAGGCAAGAGAGGAGGTCAGGCACAGCCGTGGAGGATGAGGAAGGGGGACTCTAGTGGCAGAAGGGCTTATTGTGTGAGGAAAATTGGCTCTAGTTATTGTAGATGATGGATAATAACAACAATTTTGATGTCACAAAACATATTCATTGTGCCTTTATCTACTACTCCATGGCCTTCAGAGAGATCATTCTGGAAAATAAACTGGATTTTTTTTTTTGTCTGTTAGTTGATTCACATTGTCTCAACAGAATCTTGCTGAATCAAAACATAATGGCCTTAGCCTTTGCTCTTATGTTCTATGCCAGAGTAGAAAAACAGGGGAGGTGGGCAGTATGAGGGGTGCCTTGACTTGGATAGTAAGGGGTTCCTTTTCTCACAGTTGTGTCTTTTGCCATTCTTTACTATCAGACAGACTGTCTGATGCAGCACAGCAGACAAGAAAAAGAGTCATTATTTCTTTCTTTGCTCCTCTTTTTCCCATTCTTCTCAGCCCTGACTTTACTGGACCTATTCTCATATAAAGAAGGAAGAGATTTTGTTAATTAGCTTTAGTTCAGAGACACCCATAAACCCTCCCTCTTCCTCCCAGCCCCCCCCCCCATCAGTGTAGTCGATGAAAATAGCAGTGTATGTTTATGAGCGGTGCAGAGCTAAGTTCTCTGTCTGTGTCTCACAGTTCATCAATGCTCAATGACTGACTGGGCCTATGTCTCTCTGGCAGAGTTTATATTATGTGCACATACACACATAAAAGCACTCACATGTACCTTGACTTATACTGCTTCTGCTCGCTAAACTTCACATTGTCAGTAGTTCCTAAACTGCCCCACAGGTAATTGTTTAACGTTGTTTATTAATATTACCAACAATTAACCATTTCATTCTTCATCTCGCCCCTCTCTTCAGTGGTCCTATGCGTTGGAGAAGCCCAACACAGGAAGTGTTTTCAGCTTGGCCTGGTCTGCGGATGGCACCCAGCTGGCCGGGGCCTGCGGCAACGGGCATGTCATCTTTGCCCATGTGGTGGAGCAGCACTGGGAGTGGAAGAATTTTGTGATCACTCTTACAAAGAGGAGAACCATGCAGGTAGAAAGATTACCTCATACAAATGAGTTTGTGTTTGCATCAAATTAGTTTTCCTTTCTAATTTAACAAAGCAGGTGATAAAAGACTGAGGAATTCTAAAGTAAACCAAAAGACAAATATATTTCAGTAACTTGTGCATAAATAAATGGTGTAATCATATACGTGTCCAAAAGAATCATAGTAAAAATCATTTTGTTTCTGGTCTATAATAAATAATAAAAGTTGCTTTTCTGCTCTTCAGAGCTGTCTGTGTTGAAACCAAAATCACTGAAAATAAGCTTGCCTGTGAGGGAAAAGGAGTATGGATATTTATCCAAACACTTAACAGAGCCAACTCCGTTATGTTGGTGTAGCAAGAGAATTGAAAAATAGTGCAATGCTATAGGCAGACTATACAGAGGTGAGTAAATATGCTATATAGCGAAGCAAATGCCTCCCAGGCCTTGGCTAGCTGTGGCCATATATTATAGGAGGACCCTCCCAATGTGCCAGTGTGCAGCCCTGCAATGACAATGACCAGCCTGTCTCGCCGCCTCCCTCGCTTCACCATTCTCTACTCTTTAAACTTGCACTCACCACAAGGTAGCGTTTACATGCGGTTAACACACCCAAGTGTACACACACACACACACACACACACACACACACACACACACACACACACACACACACACACACACGTATATTTTCAGGCAGGGCCGCGCACACACCTACAGAAGCAGGGTTACACACGTGTGCCAACACACATGTGCACCCATAGACAACTCTACCAAGTGCAGTTTGTGTAAACCAAACAAAGTTGGGTCATCAGCCATTTATTTTCAGCCTTGCAGGCGCTTCTCTGTCTCCCTCCTCCCTCTCTCCTCCTCGCAGTCCGTTTTAAAACTGCACATCTGCCAGTGGTTTGTGAATCAGCCAGCTAAATTTACCACCTTGCGGTCAAATGTTTTTTATTCCTGGTTGTGTTGCATGTAAATTTGGATTGCTGGAGGGAGCAGAGGAGGAAGATTTGTAAAGCTGTAAAAATAACCCCACCTTTCACCTGGTGCTGGAAAAGGCTCCTTCATTCATTCACACAGAGAGCTGGAGGGAAGTATTTATCTACGCAGGTGAAAAAATTAGTACCGACCGCTGCACGCACGCACTTAAAACAGTAAGAACTGCTTTCCCTGTGTCCACAGCTGACCTACGTATACTTGGACTTACTGTATATAGTTTCCTGTGTATATTACGAATAATTACACTCCACTGTGTACGTGACTGTGTTCAGTCCTCTGCTAGTGAAGCTAGCATCTTTCCTTTTTTTGGGTTTTTTGTTTTGCATTTTAAATGAGAAAAGTCATCCCTACACTTTTTTTTCCACTTTTAAGTCCCCCTCTCTCCTCTCCTTTCCTCCCTTTTCCACAGGTGAGGAATGTGCTGAACGATGCAGTGGACTTGTTGGAGTTTAGAGATCGAGTCATCAAAGCATCTCTAGCATACGGTCACCTAGTGGTTGCAACTTCCCTCCAGTGCTATGTCTACAAGTGAGTAGTGCACGTTTTTGTCTTTTTTTAATCTTTGTATCCTCTATTCAAAGTCAT
This sequence comes from Oreochromis niloticus, assembly GCF_001858045.2. Lineage (NCBI taxonomy): Eukaryota > Metazoa > Chordata > Actinopteri > Cichliformes > Cichlidae > Oreochromis > Oreochromis niloticus. Next base: position 23,980,845 of record NC_031979.2, read on the forward strand.
AGTTTCTCATCATGTACTTTCAGGATGTTTTGTTGTTGTTGTACAAAACATGCTCCTCTTTTACTGAGCAAACCATGAGAAAAGTCTTTTGATTCAACCAGAATATACTGAAATCTCATGCTGTGTAGCTAGAAAAACCTACAAAAATAAAACATAACCACACAGAAAAAACTGGTTCTGATGGGAGGGGAAAACAACCAAATCTTACTAAGCTGCTGATTCATTTCAGGCTATTGTTACTTCATGATCTGTGTGTTTTGTAAAATATGGAGACATTTTTTTTTTTGTTTCACTTCATGGAAAAATAATAGGATTAGGAACAGGAGAACATGTTCTGCAGACTTCATCCTATAATGATTGTTTTCAGCCCTGCACTCTTTATGCTCACTCTGCAGATTTATCTCCTCTCCATTCAGTGATATTGTCTAAATATTGTGTCTTTTATTGCTTTTCACCCTTTTGCTCTGGGTCGTATTTTTGCTTTTTTTCTTCCCTCATCTCTGCAGTTGTGCCAGATGTAGCACAGTTATTTAATGTCTGCGACTGTGCTGTTTATTTTTGCCAGCTCAAGAAACTGGAATACTCCTCTCATCTTTGACCTAAAGGAGGGAACAGTCAGCCTCATCCTACAAGCAGAGAAGTGAGTCTTTTTATTCCAGGAGCAAAGCAGCAGGAGAGAGAACAGGCTGTTGGATCATCTATCAGCTTCTCTAATGCTTCATTACTCTGCACTGGCCACTCATCAAGCAGCAGCCAACCTAGCAAACACACACAAAAACACACGCGCACATGGACGCACGCACACGTACACACACACACAGCCGGGTTGTGCTCTAGCTCAGCCAGCCCTGTCATACAATAAGGCTGAGAGTGAAACCACTGGGGGAAATTAGATTAATATGGAGTAGCTCTTGTGCAATACTCCAGTGCAGTGTCCCTGACACTCAGCATGGAGCTAAATAGATTACTGGCCATTTTGTAATCGCAGTTTAGATTGATGAGTCATACTGAGTAAGTTAACAGTGTGTTGATGTTCAGTAAATGTTTAAATTACCTTCCTGTGTCAGTTAATTAACTCTTACCGTCTGTTATCTATTTAATTTCCCTGTTTGCTCCCCTTTATTCCTCACCATGTTACCTCAGTCGTATAATGTGTAGTATACAGCATATACAGTAACGTGGCCTCTCTTGTCTCCCCCTCCCAGACATTTTCTACTAGTGGATGGAGCAGGGTTGTATACGTTCTCCTATGAAGGACGATTGATATCGTCCCCAAAGTTCCCGGGTATGAGAGCAGATATCCTGAATGCTCAGAGTGTCTCACTTAGTAACGACACCATAGCCATTCGGGACAAGAGTGATGAAAAAGGTGAGGGGAAAACTCCATGCTTACTATAAAATTTCAAAATCATATGGACTGTGCTTTTACTGTGTCCTCTTTCTCTTTTTCTCTCACAAGTTATCCTTCTCTTTGATGCCCTGACTGGAAAGGCTCTTGGTGATGGGAAGCCCTTGACTCACAAGGTTAGTCCCCTGCTTTCTTTCTGACCAAATGTACTTCAGGAACAAGGAAGTTCTCCGACCACATCAGATTATTTATTTATTTATTAAACTTTGATTACACAAAACGAGATAACTTTATGCTCACATGCCACTTTAGTAAGTACACGGCGCTAGTACTTGGTTGGACCCCCTTTAATTCTTAGTGGGAAGATTCAAGAAGGTGGTAAAAACATTCTTTAGCGATTTTGCGTCCATATTGTCATGATAGCGCCACACAGTTTTTACTGATCCATGATACTCTTCCACCACACCCCAAAGGGGAGAGTGAGACTGGTGACTGTAGAGGTCATTTAAATACAGAAAAGTTATTATCTTGGTCAAGAAATTAGTTTGAGGTGATTTGAGCTTTGTGATTTGCCTAAATGCATTGAGTTGCTGCCATGTGATTGGCTGATCAGATATCAGCATTAATGAGCAGTTGAACAGATGTACCCAACAAAAGTGCCCGGTGAGCATATCTGCTGCTTGGACCTGCATCTCGGAAGATACCTTAAAATTATGTTATAAAGCAGAGTGTTACAGATAAGCAGAGAAGTGTAGAAATGTTTTGTTTTTTGTTTTGTTTTTTGTCAGTGTGACTGGTTAGAATGTGTTAGTATTTGTGTTTTATTATGTGTTGATATGATAGGAAATAATAACAGAAGCTGTCTGATGGTGGCTGTTCAAATGTGTGTTTATTTTTTCAACCAAAACACAGAGTCAGAGTGAACACACATTTGTTTAGTTTTAGTATTACACACAGTTCAGTTATGTATAACGCAGCCTCCCATTATTGTGTAACAAGCTGTATTTATTATGTTTTCTACAGCCGAGTGAAAAGTGAAAGGTTTTTATGCATGCTTCATCAAACTGAAGCCTTTTGCTGTAGTAATAACAGTAATAACACTAATTGAAATTGTTTTTAATTAGATCATTACTTTAATGTTCACATGGGAACATGTTTTTTTTTAAACTTCTGATTCATTTACATGCCACTACTGCACATCTTGAAGTTTTGTCTTCCTTCCCGCATAGTTTCTGAATTGGCCTCTCTCTCTGCTCCACTTTTCATTCTTTTCTTACTCCTCACCCCCGATCTGGTCATGGTAGATGGCTGCCCATTTCTGAGTTGGGTTCAGCTGGAGGTTTCCTCTTGTTAAAAGGAACTTCTTCCTCCCCCCTGTTGCCAAATGCTTGCTCACAGGGGATTGCCTAATTATTGGGGTTTTCCCTTTTTTTACAGATGCTTATCATAATATGATGACAAATAGTGATTACAAAGTATTTTCATAGCATTAATCCTCATAGAGAAAATAATGCCACAAGAGAGCAATATGTACGTTAATAGATCCATGGTGTTCATCGCGTCTTCCTTCAAGATATGTGTTTTCTTTCTTTGAACTGAGCTAAATTCTAAGTAGTGATATGAGCCTTCTGAATTTGCACCTAAAATGCTCTCAGTCTTTAATTTTGAAGTTCCAGCTAAACCTCCTATTATCTTGAGCAGCAGAAGACAAAGTTACATGAAAAATAAAAATAATTCTTCCAATTAATAAGATAAACTGTCTCCATGTGCATGAATTGTTCAGTTACAGCTTAGTAACAATAAAAACCTTTTTTTCAACATGGCCTTATCATGATAAAGGGGCATAATTTAGTGCATGATCTGATCAAAAAGGGATATAGTGAAATTTATGTGTCCTTGTCAGTGCTGCTGAGACCTTGGTGACAAACAGTTGTGGTCAGATGTTTCCATACACTCATCATGGGCATAACAGTCATGGTAATTTGGGGCTTTTAATGATTTCTTTGAAGTGTTCTTTTTCCAGAATGGGATGGTTGTAAAGCATACAACTTTATTGACATTATTTTGGATTTTCTCTAATACACATGGTCAAAAGTATACATACAGGCTCAAATCTATACATACACTCACTTAAATTGTTTATTAAGTGCTGTGTAAAGTTCTACAATGTATTTTAACTTGAGAAGGCCAAGGCCTATCTATCTAGGCCTGTTATCTCTGGTAGTTTCTCTTTGTCAGCATTAAAATAATTTGTTTGACAGCACTCATTGGACTGACCAATACTCAGAAGAATGGGAAAGTCCAAGGAACTCAGTGAAGGTCTAAGAAGGATAATTGAAGATTTACACAATTTGGAAAGATTCTTTGTAGCCATTTCTAAACAACTGCAGATTCCAATGTCATCATTACAAACAATTATACTTACTCACAAGTTATTCCGATGTCTTACCTCTTTACTGAGATCTGGAAGAAGACCAAAACCGTTACCCTCAGATGAGAGGAAATTAGTTGGGATGTTCAGGAACAACCCAGATTCAAGCCTACCATGAACTTTATACTGATGGAACACCCGGGAACCTGACCACACTGAAGCGAGTTTTACATCACCGTGGACTGAGAGGGTGCCGACCAAGAAAGAAATCGACATCTTCAAACTCGACTGAAATTTGCAACTGTCCACGCAGACAAGCCAAATGCTTTCTTTCACAAAGTTTTATGGTCAGATAAAATGAAAGTCAAGCTGTGTGACTGGTCACAATCAGAAGAGATATTTTCTTGAGGTGTAAAGGCTTTCTAAGAACACTGCCAAACGTGGTGGTAGCATCATGTTCTGGGGTTGTTTAGCTGCTAGTGCTATTAGTACATTGCACAAAGTAGATTGAATAAGGAAGAAGCAGGACTACCTCCAAGTTATTCAATGTCACCTCAGATCAACGGCTGGATGGTTGAAACTTGGACACAATTTGGTCTTCCACCAGGACACTGACCTCAAGATACATCGAAACCGGTTTTGGAATGGATAAAGCAGGCTGACATTAAGCTTCTGGAATGGCCTTCCCAAAGCCCTGACCTCAACCCCACTTAAGATTTGTAGACTAAAAGCTGAGCCTGAACCAGGAAACCGACCATTTTAAGTGAACTTAAAAGAGTTGTCAAACACCCAACCAGAATTTTAAGAAGCTTGTTAATGGCTACCAACAATATCTGATGAAGGTGCAACTAGTTAAGGGACATTTAATATTACTGGGGCTACACAGTGGGGCAAAAAAGTACTTAGTCAGCTACCAATTGTGCAAGTTCTCCCACTTAAAAAGATGAGAGAGGCCTGTAATTTTCATCATAGGTATACCTCAACTGTGAGAGACAAAATGAGGAAAAAAAATCCAGAAAATCACATTGTCTGATTTTTAAAGAATTTATTTGCAAATTATGGTGGAAAATAAGTATTTGGTTATTAACAAAAGTTCATCTCAGTACTTTGTTATATATCCTTTGTTGGCAATGACAGAGGTCAAACGTTTTCTGCAAGTCTTCACAAGGTTTTCACACACTGGTGCTGGTATACCTATGATGATGATGATGATGAAGCCTTTATTTGTCACTTGCAGTTGCCTACAGCAAAATTGGACCTCTTCCGACCATACATGCGATACACAAACATCACATCGGGGAGACAGGTCATAACAGGTAGCGTAAAGAAAAACAATGAAATGTACAACACAATAGGGGATGATATGTTAAAAATTGCAGGCCTCTCTCATCTTTTTAAGTGGGAGAATGTGCAGAATTGGTGGCTGACTAAATAATTTTTTGCCCCACTGTATCTATGTATTTGAGCCTGTGTGCATAATTTTTGCCCTGTGTAGATTAGAGAAAATCCAAAATAAATTCAAACCTGTGCACCCAATTCTAGTGTTTTAAAGCCATTAAAGATATATGCTGTTTAATCATTCTGCTCTGGAAAAAGAACATTTAAAAGAAATCATAAGATCAAAATTACTGGGACATTTATGTCCAGGATGAGTGTATGGAAACTTCTGGCCACAACTGTATTTATACCATTATATGGTTTTTAGCCAGTATAGCAGCCTCTTTTAGCTTCCCCATCAAAAGTCAACATCTATAGCTCATCAGCAGGGAGAATTTGCAGACTTACCTCTGCTAGTGATTACTATGATTGCTATTGTTTTCCATGAGTAGAGATGGGCTAATGGGTCTTGCTAAATAGGATTTTAGAGTGTAGTTTGATAGATTATTTTGTAGAATAACAGGTTACATTACACATACACCCTGACCCTGTGAAAGTCATTGACAAAAAGGGAAAGAAAAAAAGTTTGAAACTGCTGACTGTAAATCTTCCTGGCATAATTTTTTCATTGCTGTAATTGTTGAAATGGGGCTGTGTTAAAAGCATTTTTCTCTGAAATATCGATCATGTTGATCATTTAGGCTGGCAATACCCATCTCCACTGCTTATTTTCCATGTCCTTAGGATCACCTGCTGAGGAGGTTTACGTTTTGCTTGCAACCTTCAAGCTTTAGTGAAATTTAATGATGATTCTAATTGCTAATTTTCATCTATACATATACACAGTTTGTTGAAATTTTAGATTTGGACTGTCTGATTTAGGAAAAATATACCACAAATCTCAAAGGATTAGAGACAATAAAGACAAAGGAAAAAAATAGGGGATGGGGTTTGGAATCAAAGTGAGAGTGAGAGAGAAAAAGAAGAAAAGAATTAGAAAAGAGGGAAAAGAAGTAGAAGTAGCAGTAGTTAGTGTTTGTCAGCATGGCTTTGTCTGCCAGCACGCTACAGCTCCAAGATACTGCACCAAAGCCAGCTAATTCTGGCCAGAAACACACACAGGTTCTCCCTCCCTCCCTCCCTCCCTCCTCCCTCTCTCTCTCACACTCACTCACTCACTCACTCACTAACAGACTCTCTCTCTCTCTCTCTCTCTCTCTCTCTCTCTCTCTCTCTCTCTCTCTCCCCCTGACTCTACAAGCACACACATTTGGCAGAAAGACTGTTGGGTCACGGTATAAACTGCCTCTCCCTCTTCCTTTCTTTTCCTGATCTTTTGTCCTTTCCTATTCCCACTTACCTATTTACTTGTTTGTGTGTATATGTGTGTGCATTTCCATGTAGCAGGAGGTGTTGGAGATAGCTCTGGATCAGTGTGGCCCATCTACTGACAGGAAAATTGCCCTGATAGACAAGAACCGTGACCTTTATTTGACCACCGTGCGTCATCTTGGACAAGAACCCAAAATCTGCAAAATTGGTGAGACATGGTGGAGGGAATGCACTTAACAAGATCTGTGATGACTTTCTTTGTTTTGTGTGTGTGTGTGTGTGTGTGTGTGTGTGTGTGTAACTAAGGTTAGATTACTGTAATAGCTGCATACATATTCTGTCTTGTAGGTAGCATGGTTCATAGTATGGCCTGGAATGATGCTGCTAACATCCTGTGTGGAATCCAAGACAACCAGCTCACAGTGTGGTACTACCCAAGTGTTGTCTTCACTGACAAGGAATTATTACCGAAGACACTGTACATAAAGGATGGCAGGTAATTTCCCTGGGCTTTCGCAAAGCCCTTGGTGTGACTAATTAATGAACAATTAGTGTCTATGCTTTGACACACTGGGTAATCCATTAGTGAGAGTGATTGGTCATAGGCCAATGAGTTGTTTTTCAAAAAGAAAGGTTATTGTTGTTACAGGTAGATGCAAGTGGATGTAAAAGGAAAACAAAACAAAAGTAAGGTTCCAGTAGGATGTGAACCAGCATCTCCTGACTGTTAATTCAATTCAATTCAGTTTTATTTATATAGCGCCAAATCACAACAACAGTCCCCTCAAGGGGCTTTATATTGTACAGTAGATCGTACAATAATAGATGTCACACCACCAATCCTCCAACCTCCTTATGAAGACTTGACACTTCTGTTAAATGCGCCCGTTAATACTCAGCTGCCAATTTAACCATGTCTGGTGTGTCAAAGCACCAACTCTAAAAACCACCTTACGTGGGGAGATGCTGGAGGTTCTGACAGAGAACTATTATGGAGTACAACAAATGAGGATGAGAATTAATTGGTGACTTTAGCATATAACAGCTGATACTATTCACCGGAATGGCGAGTAAGTTCCTATTACAAAAGCAGCAAAAGGTTATATTCAAGTTTAGAGTTGGCCAGAGTAGATGGAAGTATATAAGAGAACCTCTCAGTGCCCTTGCATTTTCATCTGAGAGGTAGCTGGAAAAGATGTCAAATATAAACTAAGAGCAGAAATGGAGGCAGCTTTTCTGTACCTTTTAACTCATTCTCCAAAGCAAAATGCATATGGCCAACATCTATCAAACTGTGCAAAGCTTTCTGGCCAGAACGCCTCAGCTTTAGCCAGCATTGAAGGCAGAGTGCCTGCACTGTCAGTACAGGCAATTGTAAACTACACTTGCGTCTGCTACACTAATCTGAACACTTGGTTGTAAAGTTTTTGTGCACATTTTGGACTCACTCACTGGTTTTATTATTCCTGTTTAGTGCTCAAGCAGGCAGAAATTTGAGGAACACCAAAGTCTAAGTGGCAAAAGCTAATAAATCATCAGAAACTGCAAATTTCAGAAAGTTTCTCTTTAGGTTTGTTGGATATACACCAGCCACTTTATTAGATATACCTGTTCAACTGCTGATTAACACAAATGTCAAATTGGCCAATCACGTGGCAGCAACCCAGTGGATTTACATATTTAGACATGGTCAAGGTGACCTGCTGAAGTTCAAGTTGAAAATCGAGAATGGGGAGAAAAGTGGTTTAAGTGACTCTGAATGTGGCATGGTTGCTGGTGCCAGGCAGGCTGAGTATTTCAAAAGCTACTGAGATGTGTCAGATGCTATCATGTCAGCATGTACCAAAATCTCAGAAGAATGTTTCCAGCACCTTTGAATCTGTGCCATGAAGAATTAAGCAGATCTGAAAGCAAAATGGGACCTAACCCAGTACTAGCAAGGTGTATCTAAAAAAGTGACCAATGATGATGTACTACAGGAAGCAGGACGCCCTAAGAACAGTACAAGTTACAGTGGTACCATGGCTGTTGGGCCATTTTATCAGATTTACATATGCCGTGTTTGTAGAGGTAAAATCTGCATTGTTAATGAGTCTGTCGAAACAGCGTCAGGAATCATTTACATGTTATTTATGCATAGCAAACTCATTTTTTTTCCTCTGCCATCTGTCAATGCAGTGTTTACTGTAACAAACTGTGTGTGTCTTTGCAAAGTGAGTTCAGACGTGCACCCCAAGTTCTAAACTACATTGGCACCAAAGTGACATTACGCCAAGGAGATGGTTCATTGGTGTACAGCAGTGTACTACCCTTTCCTGCCCTCCTGCATGAATACAGCATCTCTGCACGCTGGGAGGATGCACTGCGCCTCTGCTGCTATGCAAAAGTAAGATACTGGAAATGTCTTTTACTGTTTTATACTTGTGTCAGTGATTTCTTTATGTGCTTAATGTAAGTGATGTGACATCATTGTACATTTGGTCTCAGTGTTTGTAGAACTGTGTATGTCTTTGCATTAGCTGTACAGCAAAGCCATAGTGAGCATTATACTTTAGCATTGATTACTGCATTTGTTTCACATTGTATTTATGTTAGCAGTTTTGTGGTAGTGTTAAATATCCTCCAGTCTTGGGGCTCTGGTACAGTTCAGCTTCCCATGGCGTATGTCACGCGTATGCATGGATGTTATGTCTGAACCAAGAAGGTAGTAGACAGGTTTATGGGACCCGACCAGCAGGCTTTAATTAGCTTCAATTAGCCTGGTGACTCCATTTACCAGATTAACCCCCCAGACCTCACTCATAAATACACACTCTGCTGCATGCATGTGTGGACTTTCCAAACATATTACTCACACACACTGAGCACAGTGTGAGACTGTGTCTTTGCTTAGGCAATGATGCAATAACCACAAGCTTGGAGAAACGGACAACAAGTAGCAAAGGGTGGTTGGAACAAAAGGGATGGAGAGAGGCACCAGTTTTAAGAGCTTTTTCCTTGACCCCATCCTCTCTGCTTCTGGTAAGAGTTTGGTGGCTTTTCCCAGAACCACAGTTGTTGTCAGTAAGTGCTCACCTGACAGGAGTCAACAGAAACATGTTATAAATTAAGGCAAGAAGCACAGACTTACCATACAGTGACTAAAGCTTATAACCTAATAATTAAGTAGGCAAAAAAAGGTTTATTTCACGTGAAATTGTTTCACGTGAAGTTGTGTTGTCATGTTTACGATCTCTGGCAAGTCCTGCGATGATATTTGTTGTTTGCAGGAGTGGTTTCTAATTGGAGCTGTTTTTCTTAGTGATGGATACTGATTAAAGCAGGAGATTACAGAGTGGTGACTCTTGAGTTCAGTTTGCTCAACTGCTGGCCCGTTTGTGGTCAAATTTTAATTAATCCAGCTGCAGGAAATAAAGTGGTGACACATTTGTTTACATTTATAGTTGTTTTGTACTGCACATACCTCCTGTTTTTGTGTGTGTCATGCATGTTTAAAGACTTGCTTAAAGTATGAGTAAAGTATACCAGAATGCATTGAAGATACAGTCGTACTCTGTCCTTGTGCCCACTGATACATCCTCTTTTCATTAAGTGCTTTTTTGCTAAACATGTCTTTTGTGAATGTGGTCAAATAACTTAATTTTTACTTCATCTCTCCATAGCAAATGGTTTCTAAAACTAAGTAAGTAATAGCTGAATTCTTCAGCTGTTACTTGGTGTATGTCCACCAAGATGAGATTTACAACATACAGTACTGGGCAAAAGTCTTGACCACCCCTCATTTCTTTATATTTTGTTGGGAAAATTGGAAATGCAGTGCAGTGATTCATTGAAACATGTGCAAAGGTGCATGGAAATGCAGGATTAAAGGGAGTTTGTGCAGTTCTAACCAGCTTAAAAGTCAGTATTTGGTATGACCACTTTATTCTTTGACGCTCTTAGCCAAGCTTTCTTGTCTAGTCTTCAGCAGTCTTCAGGAATAGTTCTTCAGGCTTCTTGAAGGACATTCAAAGCTCTTCTTTGGATGTTGGCTGCCTTTTATTTTATCGCCTATCTAGATGATCTCACGCTGCTTCAGTAATGTTGATGTCTGGCTAAGAGACCAATCCATGACTGATAGTGTTTTATCTGTGTTTTTCTATCCCTGTATGTTTTTATTCCATTGGCATTGTTAAGATGAATAATTAAGCTGCTGCCAATAAGCTTTAAAGACTCTTTCAGATATTTTCAGATGTTGCTCATCTGCTGTAGATGGTTTTTTAGGCCTGCAAGTTATTTTGTCCTCCACTTGTCCAGTTTCCTTGTTTTTTCTAAAGCACACTCTGTAGAGATGCCACGTTTTTGGCTAATAGCTCTTTGGGAATCACTTTGGTGGTGCAATTATACTATTTTATGTTTGCCAAATTGTATTATCTTTGGCATTTTTCATAGATTCAGCAAAAGAAAAGGGAACAAACTATGTGTTTTTATTACAGGCTGCTGGTAGCAATTGGTGTAAACACAACACCAGTTCCTCCCTTGAGTTAGGTGCCTTTTTCATGCCATAGGTCATAGGTTGATATTAATTAAAGAAAAAATGGTTTCATTAAAAGATGCTCTCTGCTGTTGTTCCCTTTATCCCTAGGACCAATCTTTGTGGGCATGTCTTGCTGGCATGGCAATGGCAAACAGAGAGCTGACTACTGCAGAGATGGCTTATGCTGCCATCGGAGAGGTAAGAGCATTGCCCTTTGGCTAGTTCAGCTAAACACAAATGTTGTTAACCACCACAAGACCATAAAAAAGAAAAATTCTGTGAAACTTCAGTGAATCTGTCAGTGAAAAGAGATATGGTATTTCATAAATGGTCTAACTTCTCTCTTTGCATATCTGCTGCTTCACCTCTTTCAGTTACCCAGAGTTCAATACATCAACTTTCTAAGGGAGCAGCCATCTAAGGAGTCATTGTTGGCCCACATGCTGCTGTTCAGTGGTCAGGTCCAGGAAGCTGAGGCTGCTTTCTTACAAGCTGGTCTCATCTACCAGGCCATACAAGTCAACATTGACCTTTATAACTGGGAAAGGTATAATTCTGTGTATATGTGTTCATGTTGGAAATGTACAGCTAGGAGAGGGACAGTATAAGCAGTTTTGGGAGATTTTTATTTGTGTATTTATTTATTTTTTAAAATTTTTTTGGCTGTGTAAGGATTTTGTTTTATGGAGGTAGTCTGAAATGAGGTTTTAAAGGGTTAAGGTGAAGCATATTTGTTCACAGAGGATGTATGTCTGTCTGCATCATGTCATCTTGTGTCCAGGGCATTGGAGCTGGCAGTTAAACACAAGACCCATGTGGACACTGTGCTGGCCTATAGGGAGAAGTTTCTACAGAAATTTGGCAGGAAGGAGACCAATAAGAGATTCCTGCAGTACTCTGAAGGGGTACGTTATGGTGGCCTGTCTTGCTGCACTGTATAAACTGACTTAGTCAGCAACACACTGGAAACATTTTTAGCTGTGGATGGTGTCTATTTCTAATTATTTCCCATGGGTTATCAACTTTGTTTGCTCTGCTAATACACTCTAAGTGGCCTTAAAAAAAAAGTTGGTTTAGGGAAAAACTGTGTTACCTTAGCATTTCTGTTTACCACCCAATCAGAAAAGCCTACAGCATTAAACTGCAAAAGGAGGCAAATCTCCAGCTGCACCTGAGCTATTTAATCCCAAATATTGCTTGCAGTAGTGTTACTGGAGTGCTTATCACTGCAACCAATGCCTAATATTATAATTATAGTCTCAAAGTGCAAATAGAATAAAAAAGTTCCATATAACAAAAAAACTCACTGAGACTCTGTTGGTTTTAAAAGGTGGTTGAGATGGTTAAAACCTTCTTGTAAACTGGTTAAAGGAAAGAAAAATCCATTGTGATTACAGTTTTACTTTGTTCTTTCTACACTTGCCGTCATGCCAAAAATGCTTAGGTATATATGTACAGTTATTGTTTTGCCTCTGTTCACGACCACAGTGGAGTTTAGCCCCATTGTCAGAGGCTCAGAGTTAATTTAGACAGACGAACAGTTAGACGAGGCCTGTTTCCCTGATATTTCATTACAAATGAGGCAGGCACAACATCTGAAGTTGAATCAAGGTGCAGTCCCGCTCTCAAGACTTTTCATGCAAGTATTAAAAATGCTTAACATAACATAATATGTAAAATCATGTTAGTCTGATCAGTTAATTTTGAGCCTCTGAAAAATGGGGACCATCTATAAAAATGGCTGTAATTTATAATAAACTGATGAATAAACTGTTAACACCAAACTTATTTGTTAACCCGTTGAATTAAAGCTGAAAGTCTGCACTTCAATTACATATAGTTTTATTTAAAATCCACTGTGGTAGTGTAGTGAGGCAAAACTACAAAAATAGTGTCCTTTTCCAACAAATTATGGACCTAACAGTGTCTACTCTTCCCAAAAATGCTAGCTTCCAAGATGAACTGATCTTCTGTGGACAGTTTGTTTTTTAATCCAACTCTTAAAAAATTGAGAGCGACACAATAATGGAAACTACTGGACTGTACAGATGGTAAATATCCATCTTTAATAAGCTGATCAAACATGTGCCAAAGAGATAAGATAGTTGTTTTGGGTTTTTTTACACATCTAAAACTCTTCCAGTTTGTAGTGTTGGCGCATACAATAACCAGACCATATTAAATCATATCCCATGTAAACAGCTGACCCCGAAAAACTCAGCAGTAGGTAGGATTTCAGCCAGACTGCAAGGAAAAATGTGTGCATGTGACTTCAACCCATGTGATCACCACTGGAGGTTCAAAAGCACTATTATCATCATCCTACACGACCTTCCCAACTCCTGTAAATTGTTCAGTAAACATTTCTAATTTTAAAAGTGTTTGCAGTACTTACACTAATTACTCTTAAACAGAAAGAACCTATTGTAATGCATTACACGTTACTTTCTACTACCCGAGCTCAGCCAGCCTTACAGTTTGGAGGGATTTACAGACGATCTAGCAGCAGCTTTCTTAGCGTATCCGAGACTAACATTTGAAAGCCAGTTTTTTTTTAATAACACTGCTTACTATAATTTGTTTTCCTTCTCTTTTGCTTCCCGGAACTGGTTATCAGTTAAAATAGTGTTTCTTACTTTCTCATTTCATCTCATCTTACTGTGTCTTCCAGGTTGAAGTGGACTGGGAAAAAATCCAAGCGAAGATAGAGATGGAGTTGTCTAAAGAGAGAGAGCGAGCTGCTAACACCTCTGTGAGGAGCAGTGTGGCCTCACGCCGTTAATTTTTTAATTTTTTTTTAATTTTTTTAAGAGGGTCATGTCCGCAATAAGTACAGCAAGTACGATTACCTTCATGTAAAAACCAATACTGAACAATTTGGAGATGTAAATCATAAGCTGTGAAGTTTGTGATACCTGACTTACACTACACACATAGTCTTGTCAAGTTACATATAAAGCTTTAAACAAAATTGTATATGACAGTCTGTTACTGTGGGTGGCTGATAACAGTTTTTTAAGGCTGTCTGTATTTCTAACCAAAAGACCTGTGGCCTTCCTGTTGTAGTGACTGATTTTGAGTGAATCAAGTTTAAAGTTGATCTGTTTTCATTTGTTAACGTTAACTAGGCAAACTCATTCATTTGTAAATATGTATGAGTGTTGTTTTTGTCATGTTTCAGTTTGTTTTTTATATTAAAATATATTTTTATAGTTTACACGTTTAAAGTGTTGCCTTGTGGAAACACGAGAATGTCCATTAATAAAGCACGTGAACCATACTGTATGTATTGATCCGAAATGTCCCGTTTCTTTGTTTTTCCCTTTGTGTCGTGACACTTTACTGGTTTTATACAAGGATCAGGGACTATCTTTGAGGTCTGAGATTTATTTTAAGCTTTGCACATGCACCCTGAAGGTATTTCTGTGTGCATGCGTGTTTTCACAGTCTTAAAATAATGCAGGGCTTCTCTTTTTAAATTGTTCTTGTATTTCCTCCGCTGCTGAGGTGTGAAACAGACCGCTTGCCACGGAGCTCCACCCCCTGGTTGGCAGAGGGCCAGTACATCAGCAGAGGGTTATAGCCTATTCATCTCCACTAGTGGTCCAGGAGGATGAACATCTTTCTCAAGGCTCTTCAGAAACAGCTCCTATACTATGTCATGAAGATGCAGATGGCTACGGTAGAAAGTGAACAAGATGAATCCAGTGAAACAGTGAGTGGCGACAGACACACATCACAGAAAACAGCAGGAAAATCTCTCTCTTGGGTTGGGTCTCTCTTGCTGCTTTATTTTTTTTCTTAGCATCCTGTAGTTTTGGTCACTTCACTACTAAAAGCCTTTTTTTATTTCTGTCTTTCCACCAACTACCCATCTGAACTAATGTATTTTTAAGAACAGAAAAATAAATCATTGATTAGTCATTGAGGTTAAAGCTAGTTGGGTTCACTGAACGTCTTTACCCTGCCATCTCCCGTGTTCAAATTCATAATACAAGAGTAGTGACGATTTTCCTGTAATTTAACACAAAGCAAGTGAGCATCATGTGCTTGGCGTCAAGCACACTTTATCCAAACAACTCCTTCACCTTAAACCAAATAGATGTGAAAAAACGGCTAAACCGTGTCACTGAATGACCGGGTTTCACATCCATTACTGCTGGGAGTGGCCACACACAATAAACAGCAACATGTGAAATCAGTTCATGCTTTCTCTTAAACTATGCATTGCGTGATATACCTGATTCACTCAATTCCACACCTCTACCTTCAGCCGTATCTTAATGTTAAGAATATAAAAGTCACATTTACATGAGACTTTCTATAGTTTTGAGTCCCAGTGGCAAATACCTTACAATAAAATGGTCAGTATAAACATTTCATATGTTTGAAGCTACACAGCACCCAGTGCCAAACAGATGCTCTGCTTTTATTAAACCATAGAAGTGTATATCTATATTCAAAGACTGGCTGGTTCTCATATATTAAATTGATAGCCAAGCTCTCCCAAAAATACACTTCCCGGATATAATGTAGAATTTATGAGGAGGATAGAGAAGGATAATGCTCATTGATTTGACCTTTTTGAAGTTTGTCTGTTCTTTATACCAGAGAGCAATACGATAACTGAATTATGGGCTCTGATTCAAAACCCACTGAGTGTACCAATACTGTATTTATCCCTGTGTTTTTATAGATTTGCATCTCCCATGAGAGTATATAACTATCCTCTCCCCTGAGAGAGGACATACAGCTTTACTGTTGATGCTTACAAATGGAAGTCAGTATATAGTGAAGTACACTGACTAGGAAGGAGAAAATGAATCGCAACAATCACACTTCTCATGGGTTCATTAGCCCTCAAACATGGCCTCATGCTGCTCAGGGTCTCACATCCTTTACCTCATCTACCCATCAGTGGTTGTTTTAGTCTGGATTTAATGCTTTTAAGTCCAAACTCCAACCGCCCACAAATGTCCCTCAGGAAAAGAAAGCCATCAGTGATCACTACTGGCTCTGCCATTATGGTCAGGCGATATTGGTTTACAAAAGCCACCACAATCACACTCAGACTTTTAGAGTTGGGATCAACTCAGGGTCTCTAATTGTAAAGGCTAGCTTTGCAGATACGGTTCTGCATTGTTCGTAATGATGAAAGATGAGCACTTTGGAGCTTCTGGGATAAATCAGTTTAGTTGATTTGATAAGCTGATGGTTATTATCTGCTTTACACCTGCTCCTGTATCTTTAAAGGGATTTAATTTGGTGCACTGTTTATATACAAACACCCCTTTTCATTTCTGCACAGGAAACAGAAAACATTCGTCCATTTTGAAGTTGACGGGCAAATAAATTGAAAAGCATTTTTTCTTTCAGTTCATATGTAAAAAAAAAAATGCAGAACCTTCCATTAATGTAAATTAGAAACGATCCAATACTGTTCGTACAACAAAAGACGTTTGGCTGGCTTACATCCAGCAATAATGCAGATTCTCATTAGAATTTTTGGCCTGGCCCTAAAGATAAGACAATACAATATGGAGAGTGTGACTATTTACCAGACACCCGGTCAATCTCAAGGTAAAGAAATACTAAATGAACAAAATGGCCTTTTCAGTATTATAACAAATGTATGGCATTAATTCACAGAAAGCATGTTTTCTCAAATTCAGCTCAGTTTTCAGTTGAGCTAAAGTGTAATTTCTTGTTTCGTTAGGACAGTTAGCATCTGCAAAACTTGAAGGTATTCTCATCTGGCATCTTCAAATCCTTCGGGTTTAACAAAGAAAAGACTGCATTTTCTTCAATGCCGCGTGTCAGCTAGTGTTTTTCTGTTTTGCTCCTTGGGACAGCAGCTATCTTCTCTGACATGGCTTCATAAAAGTGCAACTTTAGCTCTTATCAGTCTGGAAGCTGTAATCTCATCCATTTTCTTCTTCTTCTTGAATTCATAAGCTGGGACCTGGGGCAGTAAGGCTTCACTCACAGGAGAGATGTCAAGCATCGAGCAGGTCATTTATATAATGCTCATCTATCAGCTCCCAGTGAAGTGTGTATGTGGGGGTAGATTGCTGCCTTCATGCTGATAAGCTAGACTCCAGGGCTGGCTGGTTTAAAAAGAAAAAAAAGTGTCTCAGAAAGAATTATAACAGATATTTGCCTAATCCTTTCTCTCTTTCAGTCCATTTCTAAGGGGGCTGAAAAAAAACTATTTTCTTTTTTTGGATGCAAATTTAATAAAGAAAAGGCTCCACAAAATAGTATGAGAATTTTTCAGGTTCGGCAGTATATTAAGCACTAAGAGAGGACCTCAGTTTGACAGGAAATCTGTTTCATGCTGCCATTAAATTGAGGTGCTGAAGTTTAAAAAAGCTTAATGCGATTGTACCGGAGCCAATTTAGCTGTTCCCAACACAAAGCGCCTCAATTTCAGCCTCCTCCGCTTACTTTATAATCTGCTTTCCATAACCCAAGCGGTCATTTGCATACAAAAGGAAAGCAGGTTCCTGTTATCTCAGAAAACACGTAGTCCTGCATTTTTCTCAGCCTTCTCTTTTATTCTTTACATTCAGGAATATAATTGCACTTGTTCGTTGTATCTCTGCAAGATTTTTTTTTACCCTGACTATATTAAAATAAGAATAATAATGTTTCTGTAGTCTTGCCCAGTCTCCGTCAAACAGAGTTCCGGGATGTCCTTGGGCTCTGAGGTCCTGAGACCTCCAGGGCAGCCAACCTCTGGTCTCCGGATCTCGGTCCTGTTGCTCTCCCTCTGCCCTGGCCGCCACTCTCGTTTTCGGACAACAAGTTCTCACCGGACCGGTCTCTGTGCATGTCTTGCATGCTTTCCTCATAGGTGGGCAAATATTTAACTTCGTCATAGGCCGGCAGGTTTGGAGAGGCAAAGCCCCCGAGGTTGTATTCGGGGTACCGCTCCAGCAGGGAATCCTGGGACGCCGATGTGTGTCCGTGAAAGAGGGACGGCTCCTCGCCGCGGTCGTGGTGCGGGTGCCGCCGGGGCCGAGGGCAGATGATCCGCTGGATGAAGTAGCCCATGGCAAAGAGCAGCAACAGGATCAGGATGCCGGACAGCTTCCGCGTGAACCAGCCGACGTTGTCGAAAAATGCGTGGATGGAGAGCTGGCAGCAGCTCACCTTCGAGCTGGCACTGGTGTTCCCTGTGACGGTGGGCGGACAGCAGTGCTGGTTGGCGCCGCACTGGACCTCCCCGCAGCTCTGGGCGGCTTGACATGCAGAGATCAGGCATGCCGACAGAAATGTGCCAGTGTATGCTGTCCGGCCGCCGCCCGGCATACGGGGCATCATTTCGGGATCCCCGAGGATGGAGCAGCTATCGGCGCGTCTCCAGTGCGCACGACGTCGTATCGTTAAGCCCGCTCAGGTGTTGCAGGACTGCCTTTCCTTCCAGCTGTTCGCGAAATATGTGCTGTCACAGCTTCTGCAGCGAGGAGCGGGACAGCAGGTGCCCCCCCTCCCCCTGCTGAGGACGACCTGTCTGCTTTAGTATGGGCGATCGGAGTGGAGCCACCTCAGTGTCTGAAGGCAGCAGGGATGAGATTCATGAATAATCTTACATCATTATTAGGTGAAGATATCTTTATTGGGTCCTAGCATGTCCTTAAACCAGTGAAACCCGCAGATAGCCAGCCCGCGCTCCTGGTTACATATTCAGCCTTAACCTGAAGTCTCCTGCACAAAGACGCATGCAATCTCCCCAGTTTTCAGACATCAGCAGCCCCCCTCTCTGATCATTACGTGCAATGTTTGCTGCAGAGCATCATGATTTATACTTTAAAGATCCAATAAAGAATGCTGTAGTTGTAGGAGGAGGGCTGACAAGAGGAAGGAGTGAAGACATTGTGCCTTAGTACCTTGTAAAATTTAAACAAGTCTTCGTTCTATAGTGATAGATGGAGAGCAGAGGTCCTTAAGTCCAGGAACAGCAGCAATACTGCAATACAGAATTAATTAACTGCAAGTAAACATCCTGCATTGGAAATGTAGGATAGTGCAGATTATGTACAAATTCACTTAACAGTAATATGAATGATAAAAGATACTATGAAGTATTTGTGGATGAGTAGGGTTGGCTTTGGTTAAGGTGGAGCTAATGTTTCTCATATTGTCCCAAGATCATCATATGTTTCTGAACTCTTTAGGCTAGTATAAATTAATAGAAACCTTTTATAATGTAGAGAGGTAAACAGCTGTAATATCTGAGACTGACGCGTCCCCAGATGCCACTTTATAATCCATTGCACCCGAAAGACTTTAAAACTGTCCCATCACTGAATTCTGAACCAGGCAAAAACCAGCACTGGTGAATGTCCCTGACACAAGGCGCCAACAGCTCCAACCGTCTCATTAAAAATGCAATGTGGATTGTAATGGCCCCCATTAGATGAGTGTCTGGATTCCCATTAGTTCAGCATCACCCTAGAGAACCATGTGTCTGCAGCATTGAAGAACATAACCATAAAACCTAAATCCTTGCTTTAAACGATAGTCTCTGTGCCCCGTGTGTTAATTTATGCTAAAGATGTCCCTTTGGATAACATCCAAGAACAGCAGGCTCACTAAGCTGCTCCACAAGTCCTGAATATTAACTGATTAATTAAACCACTCTGCTTAATTTGTTGTCTTGCAATGAATTAGCGACTTGAATAATTTTCCGCCGTGGTTGTAGAGATCGACCAGCATCATTTTTCAAAGGCCAGTTGTCCTTTTCTTTCTCTCTCTCTCTCTGCGGTGAGCAGCATTTATGATATTAAGACATTACAGGGAAGACTACAGCCTCTGATTCTATTTTAAAAGACAGGGTTGTACTGATAAATATAAGGACTTTAGAGTCTTTTGCAAAGTCTACATTGTATAAATTGTGGTGAATCCTTTTAAATTACAGGAACATTTCACCCTGTCTTCATGTTACTGTTTGTTACTGATAGTCAGTCTGTATTCCTCTCTTTCCTAAACAAGGCCTAATGCACAATACACCAAATCCAATTACTGGACCATTATGACGTGAAATTCAGTAGAAGAAGAGCACCATGCAACCTAATTTATGCAGCATCGTATTTCTTTCTGTAATCTACCTCAATTAGGGAAATGTGATCACAGGGCAACTTTCCAACCAAATAAACAATCAATAGCCTGTGGACCATGGCTCTGAGAGTTCAGAAACCCTTCTCAGTCCCCTGTTTGGAGGGTTTTTCCAGCAAGTCTGCTTCTCAGGAGGGCTCTTATTGACAAGCACAGAGAACAACTGCTATTTTTGATCACAGCTTTCACTCTGTGCAGTGTCTGGAAGGCAGAAAAATGCCGCAACCTGTACAGTATGGAGGAAAAACTGTGGATATTTGGCTTTTAACTGACTCAAATCAAGCCAATGTGAGCAACTATATAGATAAGAATTTAAATAAATGTTTATATCCTGAAGAAAAATTAAAGTGTAAATGAATCCTTCCTTCATTTTCACTGTTCATCCGCACGATTGCCTTGCCTCCCCCCCATTTTGTCTTTTCTAGCAGTTTCCAGCAAACACATCAAACCAATTGGAGACCAACTACATCCCACAGGAAACATGAAAATAACATTCACCCCCCTCTTTGTAACGCATAGTATATTTATAGTTTGGAATATTTGATGTACACAGAAGTAGAAACCCTGATCCTTAAAGACAAATTCAGAATGCGACAATGGGTATTTTATATGCAGCAAATCTGTTAACACCAGCAACACAAAGGCGACTGTGTTCCTGTTGCGTTAACTTGCACAAAGTCTCAGCCTCCTGTATGGCCAACAATCGCTGTGATAACACTTTCACTATTCTATATCACTGTAATAAATATGCCGTCCTGTGTGCTTCCATTAATCTGGCACAAAGGTCTCTTGTGTTGTGCTTAATAATTCAGTCTTGTGGGGTCCATTAGCCGTGTGTAATGATGAATGGCAACGTTCATTTTCATGTGTCGAGGACGCTGATGTACGGCCCGCCCAACAGTCAATGTCACGCTTATCATGTTTGCATTAATTATGAAACAAAGAAAGCCTTGTCCGGCCTCTGGCTTTGTTAATGGGCCCACTGATGGTTCTGGGTTTCACTTTGTTTGCTCCAGAGCAGAAGTCGCAACCTCAGGGTTACTGCCCTGAGATCAACTTCAGCCTCCGTAGCTTCTTTTCTGCAGTATTTATGGAAACAATGAGGTTTTTTTTTTTTCTTTGAATGATAGCAGTGTTTCAGGTCCACAAATATACATTATATAAAGGATTTCTTTCTGTGTGATCGTACCTAAGAATAGCTGCGTCTGGCTTTGCAGACAGGGGACGATTGATGCATAAGTTTTGGCTTGTTTAACATATTAGTGTATGAATTTGGTATCTGTGCAGGATATGAGTGTGGGTGTCATCAGTGTCTGTGTATTCCCATCAGCTTGAACTCTAATAAAAAGCGGGGCCTGCAGTCAGTGAAGATTGTGTGAATCCAGAAAGTCCCACACCGCAGCTATTTCACACCCACATACTTCCTCTAATCTTATCGCTCTGCTGGCTCGGAGGTCTTAAAGTGTACGGACTGTGCGTGTTGAGAGTATGGGGCAACTGTATTTATGTTTGAGTTTGTTTGTGTGGGTGTCTTTGTATGGTTTCATTCTTTCTTCTTTTTTTCCCTTTTTTTTTGCATAACTGGACAATGTGGTAGACAGAGACACGAGAAATGGAGGCGAGAAGAGATGACGTGGCACAGGTCACGGGACAGACTTCATTTGAAATACACCATAGTGTAAACTTTGCGCCTTTGAACAAGCATGTGGTAACAAATATACTGGAGGGAAAGTGTGTGCCTTTACAAGCACCTTAATGTGGCTTGCTCTCCCAGCTTTGTGTAGTTTTTGGCAGGGAGATGAATCAGAATCCAGACTTCCTCTGAGAACGAAGACTTAAAGAAATCCTCACCAGAAGACAGAGGGGTAAAATCCCTTCTCTGTCTAATGGGAATTACTCAGTGCTCTTAGTAAGTCAGATGTTTGGAAGGTTTGTGCTGAGCCAAGCTTTTTTTTTCACTTTACAGTGAATAACCATATAAAGCTGCCCTTTTGATGGGTAATAGCAGTAATTTATTTGACTCAGCATTGTTTCCCTCTGTGAAAATTTAAATATTTTATGTGCAAATGCCCCCTTCACAGCCACATAAGCACCAATATTCTCTGTGTAAAACAAAAAAGTATTAATTATGTGTTACTTTTGCTCTACAAAGAAGAAAAATGTTTGTTTTTTATTCTTTGAAGGAATGACTTTTTTGTTCTTCTCTTCCATTAAGTTTTGTATGACTATCTGAGAGGGTGGGAGATTGCCATTAAGTTCCCGGTGGCTTTCTGTAACCACGCAGTTAATGTTTGATTGGATTTCACATATCTAATGTACACACATTCAACCTCAGACATATTTAACTGAGAAAGTTCTTATCCCAGGGAGGTGACTGTGGTGTATTAAGGGGGATGCACAGCTTTTCCAAACCCACCCTCTTTTTTCCGCCCTATAAGATACCCCATCTACCACCCAGCCGCAGATGACTCAGTTACTGTTACTCACGCTCACACACACACACACACACACCTGGGGGTTAAATATAGGATAATTTTACCATTCCCACATGTTCTGAGTGGGTGTGGAGGTCAGAGGAGTTTTGACCCCCTGCCTCCACATCCCTGCGCTGAGACACACTAAAAGGAGGAGGTGGTCTGTGTCTCAGAAGGTGACTATGGCTTTCAGCACTTTTACCAAACGCCCACATTATATCCCAGGATTCCTCCTTCTCTTGCCCCTGAAAACACAGCGTTCCCTGAGGGAACTCTCGAAATAAGGCATTAACAGCATGGAGGGAAAGCGGGATAGATAAAAAGAGAAAGAGGCCATGACACAACACACATTATACAAAATGCTGACGGGCTTAGTATAGAGCAATAAGTACATAGACTGTGTAAGCAATAGGAGGGTGTAAACTAAAGCGACAGGAGAACAGAAGAGGGGTCAGCTAAAAACTTGTAACCAAGCTCCCCAGAGGCCATGCAGACACTAACTTCTCTCACACCCCTCCTCTTTGCCTAAATTATGACCTCCATTCTTCTGCTACTTCCCAGCATGCAGTTTTACAGATGTCCAGAGACAGGAAATGTGAAAATGGACAGCAATTTAAATCACTCTCCTCTGGTGACGGAGGGACAAGCGAAGATTCCCAAATACTTAGTATGCGTAGGCCTCAAATCCAAACAGCATCAAGGAAGGATACTTTTCTTAGAAAACATACAACATGCAAAACCTTCAGAGATTTCCATGATTCCCATGTCTTTCACAAACAATAAACAGCAAGAAACCAGACACTATGGACTGAACTTCTTGGTTTTTGAGGCCATTTCTCAAACTCATTAAGTGTTTTTTTGAAAGCTCTCAGTGTGTTTTTGTCCTATCTTCCTCCCCCCCGACCCCAGCCAGTAATAACAGATGGCTGCCTCTCCCCGAGCCTGGTTCTGCTCAAGGTTTCTTCCCGTTAAGTGGGAGTTTTTCCTTCCCACTGTCACCAAGTGCTTGCTCAAAGGGGGTCATTTCTCTGTATTATTGCAGGGCCTTTACCTTATAATATAAAGCACCTTGAGGCAACTGTTGTTGGAATAAAAGAGAACGGAACTAAATTGAAATTAAATTAATTTCAGCATTCGAATATGCTGGAATGTTAGGAAACTGCAGTTCTCAGAATAACCATTAAAATGGAAAAATATCCATTTGGATGTGAATATTAACTAAGAAATATAACAAAATGCTGGAATAAGCATTTACAGAATAAAGAGTAAATGTGATGCCATCAAAGTATTTAGTATTAAAGTATAGTTTTAATATGTATATATGGGGATAGTAAGCTGAATCTTTACTTTGAACTTGAAACTTTAGTTTAAACTCTGAGATTTCATATACTGGGACAAACGACACATGCCTGGACACTGTAGGTGAGAGCCTTTCATTGGACTGGAGGTCTGAGGTCTAGGTTAAGCAATATTTAGTGCCAAAAAATGAGCCGACTAACTGAATATACCTAAAATGATCACGTTTTTCCTTCCTTGACTGCATGGACATGAGATGGGATGCCAGGATTCATAGTTCAGAGAGCACGAGACATTTTCACACATGAATTGGCCACCGCAGACTTGAAACCTTTACCCCACTGAGGATCTTTGGGATGTGTTTGAGAAGACTTTAACAGTCCAACTCTCCTGTCGTCACTTCTAGCAGATCTTTGTGAATAATTCATGAAGCTCTGGATGGAAATAAATATTGTGACATTGCATAAGTTAATTGAAATACCACGGTGAATGTGTCCTGCCAACAAAGCTAAAGGTTGTCCAATGAAATCTTAGAGTTTAACTTTTTTTTTTTGGCTGGCCAGTGAGTCACACAGTGTCATTATTTGTAGAACAAAAACTAAGTCATAATGCAGAAGCAGTTAGTGTAAAACTAAGTGCACCCTTATTGCTTCTATAGTAATTATAAGAGTAAGTAAGAGCAGCCAGGTGGTGCTCATCAGATGCACTTTGTTTTGGAGGAAGGAAGGCTCAGGGTTTAAGTAGTCATCATCATGGGCTCATCCGATTAGAATGAGATTAAGCAGTCATCAGTCATTTGCAGGTTTTGTCCTTTTATTGGATAATGGGTAAAGGAAAGACACACATGGACTGCTCTCTCTAAAAAGGACAAAGTATGATTTAAGTAACTCAAAATAACACATGAACTCAGGAGACTCAAACAGAAACTCACCTCAGCTGCCGCCCCATGTGGGAGTGAAGAAAGAGTGAGGGGTAGGTGAGTGCAGTCCTTATATAACGAGTGACAGGTGAGTGCAATTAAGAGCAAGCACCACACCCAATCAAAGGTGAGGAAAAGAAACAAGGTGCATCTGGTGAAGTGAATGTGCTGAAAGGTGAGCCTTTACAACAGCCACCCCCATATTTCTACTGAGAAATAAGTTCAAAGGATTAGAGATGCTGTTTTTCACGAAGCGGGGGCAGAGGAATCAGACATGCTACAGGTCTAATATAGGTTCAGGG
Source organism: Oreochromis niloticus (assembly GCF_001858045.2). Lineage (NCBI taxonomy): Eukaryota > Metazoa > Chordata > Actinopteri > Cichliformes > Cichlidae > Oreochromis > Oreochromis niloticus. The sequence goes on from NC_031979.2 coordinate 24,005,900, forward strand.
GGTCGACCTAGAGGTTGACAACGCAGGCCAGACAGTTCAGGGGGCCGACCATGTAGCCAGCGGTGGCGGCAAAGCAGGTCCAAATGCCAACTGCAGGCCCAGACCTGCAGACCGTCGGGCAGTTTTGCAGGTGCTGGGGGCAATTTACGGGACTTGGCAGGACCAGGTGATGCAGGAGCAAGCGGTGCCCTGACCACTGGTGGAATGGCAGCCACAGGCGGTGGAACTGGTGATAGCGGCACTGCCGGTGACGACGTAGGTACTGCTGATGGTAGAGTAGGAGGTGGCTGAATGAATTCAGAGCCATCAGTGGACACGAGGATGTGCTGGAGCGGTTCACCTGAACCTGAACTGGAAGATGTGAACAAACATTGGGCATGCGTGGAACTGCTCTGGGGTTGGAAGTCTGTGATTGGACCTTGGAGTGTCCATCCTAAGCGGGTTTTGACTGCTGCAGGAGATCCAAATGGTCCATGTCTAACTGGTGCAATAGGCGTAATAAGGTGGGTATGATCAGAGCCTATGAGCAGTAGTGGAGCTGCTTTGTTAATAAAGGTTAATGGGATACCTTGAAGATGCTTGTGTCTTTGTTGGAGAGATGATACGGGGTAGGTGTGGTCTGAAAGTGCTAACTGACTTGTAGCGAAGGCATTATTAATTGTGTAAGTTTTCTCTGGATGTGCGATGGGAGAAATCTGGAAACTTACAGAAGAACCTTGAATGGTTTCAACTTCTTGATGGACAGTTCTGAGTGATAATTGTCAGCTTTCCCAGTTAGGTAGAGATGCTGAGCTGCAGATGTCAGAAGCATGGTGCGTTGAGAGCCATCGTCAAGTACGGCATATGTTTCAAGAGTTCTTTTGCCATTTCGCAGGAGCACTTTCACAACTTTTAATAGTACAATGGGACAGTCACTAGGTTTATCAAAGTACAGTGTCCTCACTACAGGATTAACTTCAGTTCTAGGTCTCTGATTCACCTCACACAGGATCTGTAGATGTCGTCCCATGCAGGAGGCACATGCTTTCCTCAGATCACACTTTGCAGCCTGATGAGTTCTAGCACAACGCCAACACCGTTTGTTTCTCTTTATCCAGTTTATTTTCTCATCCTTTGTCTTGTTAATGAACTCAGGGCACTTGCTAATGTGGTGTTCAGGTGAGCAGCAATATGCACATCTTGCCTTAGTCATTATGATGGGTTGTGTTGCCTGTACAGGATCGGATGGATTTGTCCCATGTAATATTGTTGTGAGTGGAGGGGTGTACTTACAGGCAGGTCGTGGCTGGTTAAAGGATGAAACAGGACTGTCCTTTCTTGGTTGACACTTGCACTCCATTTGCAACCAGGACGAGAACAAAGGTAAGTCATACATCATATCTCCTTGTTCCCTGTAAATGTGCCATTTGAAGCGACTGGAATGCTCTGCGGGCAACTTTTCAAGTAGGCGATCGACATGGGAGCCACAATTTAGTTCTGTCTGTCCTTGATCACCCATAGTGCTAAGCAAACCAACTAAAGCTTGCACACGAAGAGCAAAGTTATCCAGAGTCCGACCATCACCTGCTCTGATAGGAGGAAGCTCCAGTATATTCCGTAGCTCTTTCAATGCTAGCTGTCTTGGTTGCCCATAACGCTCATCAAGGGCTTTGATGGCTTGAGTGTATGGGTCAGGAGCATAGGAAAAGGCAAGAGCTAACTATTTAGCTTGGTCTACTTTCAGATGATCGAGAAGGACATGATATTTAAAGAGCTCTGTCTCATGAGGGTCAAGAAGGTTAGTAAGGGCCATTCGTAACAGCCTATACTGGATTTCATCTTCACTGGTAAGGTCTGGGAAAGAAGGACCCTCAAGCTTATACACATGTGTTCTAGTGCTAACAGGGTGACTAGAACTAGCAGTAATGGGTACCGAAGGTTTTTGTGCACTCAAAACATCAGATGTAGCTGGTTGCGGCTTTACAGGAGGGTGCTGCCTTGGTTCTGGAATGCAAACGAGAGGTTGAGCGGGGTCTTCATCTAGAGGAACAGCAGGTTGAACACATGAAATCTGGTGGGGACCTTGCAATGGTGTGGCCAGGAAATTAAAAGGAGTCTCGTCTGGTGTAGGAAAAACTGGTCTAGGCAAACCACTTGAAGGAACTGCAGCATCTAATATTGTTGAATTAGGGACAGGAGGGCTAGCAGCCGGAACTGCACCAGAGTGACGGCTAACCTGTGGGGGCTGAGAGGGTGACTGACATGTTGCTGGATCAGTCACTGGGAACTGCTCATGTTGCTGATGCGTTTGGGGAATGGCTTGTAAACCACATACAGAGGATTTGCTTTCATCAGATGAGACAGTGTGAATTGAAGATCTGGAGGAACTGCGAGAATGGGGAGGAGATAATTGAATCATGAGTTGCCTAATCTCCCTCATCGTCATCAGGAGTTCCCTCATCACCTCATCTTGATTGATGGGTAAAGGAGCAGGGCATGCCTCTGGTTGGCTTTCTGACTCTCCGTCAGGATCCTGCAGCCCATGTGTGTCTGTGTCACTATGCTGGCATTCTGTTTGACTCCCTGTATCACATCTAGCACTTATACCTCCAGGGTACTGAACGTCATACTGCAGGTGGGCAGGAGGTCGACTATCACGACTGGAACGTCTCAAACCTTCAGTCAATGGCTGCTGTGAATCCATGATGATAACACTACTCCGGCTCGGAGGACCATGTTTTGGAGGAAGGAAGGCTCAGGGTTTAAGTAGTCATCATCATGGGCTCATCCGATTAGAATGAGATTAAGCAGTCATCAGTCATTTGCAGGTTTTGTCCTTTTATTGGATAATGGGTAAAGGAAAGACACACATGGACTGCTCTCTCTAAAAAGGACAAAGTATGATTTAAGTAACTCAAAATAACACATGAACTCAGGAGACTCAAACAGAAACTCACCTCAGCTGCCGCCCCATGTGGGAGTGAAGAAAGAGTGAGGGGTAGGTGAGTGCAGTCCTTATATAACGAGTGACAGGTGAGTGCAATTAAGAGCAAGCACCACACCCAATCAAAGGTGAGGAAAAGAAACAAGGTGCATCTGGTGAAGTGAATGTGCTGAAAGGTGAGCCTCGACAACACACTTGATTACTTGATCATCAGCATGTGTGAGCAGCACAGATTCTGTTGCTACCTCTCAATCTAGCAAGGCCATTTACAAACAATTTGAAGTCCACCATTCTATGTTGACAAAGATTAGGAACAAGTGGAAAAGATTCAAGGCAGTTGCTAGTCTTCCCAGGATTGGTGTCACAGCAAATTCACCCTAAGATCAGACCACTGCCAGTGCCAACCCAAGAGCTACATCTCAGAGATCTACAGGATTCAATTAGCATACGAAAACTTTAGGGTTAATGACAACACGACTACAAAAAGACTAAAGAAGTATTGCTTGTTTCAAAGGGTTGTCAGATGATAACTTCTCCATAAAGGAACACTGGAGCACATGTTTGAAAAGCTGAATCTGAATCTGAATAAACCACAAGACTTCTAGAATAATGTCTCTAGAACAGATGAGATTAAAGTGGACATGTTTGGCCATTATGCAGAGCTCCACATTTGGAAAAACAAACAAACACAGCATATCAGCACAAACACCTCATACCCACTGTCAAGCATGGTGGTGGAGGGCTTAGGATTTGGGCTTATTTTTGCAGCCACATGACCAGGGGACCCTCCAGTCATTAACTCAACCACAACATAATGTCTGAAAAAGATAGAATCAAGGTGGTGAAATGGCCCAGCCAGTCCAGACTTCAACCTATTTAAATACTGTGGCAAGACCTTACAGGAGCTGTGCATAAATGAACGCACACAAACCTCAATGCACTGGTGCATTGGTTCGAGTGGTTCAAAAATTCCTCCACAACGATGTGAGACACTGATAAAGTCATACAAAAGAACATTACTTTATGTTATTGCTGGTAAAAGTGGTTCTACAAGCTGGTGTGTGTTCATTTTTCACACACTGCTTCTGCATTTCGCATCAGTGTTTGGTAAATAATGACAAGATGCAATATGTCATGTGGTGTAGTGCATCTGAGAATGTATTTATCTAATTTTAGATCCTGAAACAAACCAGAAAATCATTTAAGGATCTATAAAAGACTCATAAGAAATTGCAAATTTTCCTAGTTACACTCTATGCATAAAACGACATTTAAGGCAAAAGGCAGAATAATTTCCTGACAGCAGAGGAAACTCTTGCATTATCTTACTATTTTTTTTTAAATGTGACAGCAATTTCGGGGGATGGGGGGAAGGGGGGTGTACAATAGACTGAAAATGGAAGACAAAGAGTGTAAACTGTGTGGGTGAGGTGAAAATACCCTGGTGGTGCTCATAAAACATTTTTACCCAAGAGGAAGGAAAAAGCAACACGATGGCAGCAGCGAGAGGTGACTACTGAAAAACAACACTACATGTAAAAATAAAGAACAAACAAATATAGACCTCAGATAATGAGCAGGAAATCAAAGCGGGAGAGGGGTGTGTCACAAGTGAATTCACGGTCCAGTCACAAGCAGTTAGCATTAGCTCTAAGTCCAGGAGTTATCTGCACTGTATTCAGATTAGACTTTCAAAGGCATTTTCCCTTGTTGATCTGAAGCTTTGCATCTGAGTAAAACAGCTCCACGCTGTTTTTTTTAATGCTTTAAAATGGGAAATTCATTATGTTCATTACACATGGAAGAATTTTAGGCTCATACATTTCCTTTGAACGCTCTCATGGCTGAATGATTTCCCAAGCCTCTCTCCTGTTTTCTCTTTGTACCTAGTCCCCTTTCTCTAGCTTCTTTATGCAGGCCTTCAACTGTCACGGCTCTTTAGTAACTTTGCATCTTTCCATGTGATAAACTGGCCCTGTTGGCAAAATGGCCCATTTAAACGGAAAGATATGAAGTTCCTCATCTGCAGAGTCAGAACACCTTTCGTGTATTTTTATGTATGTCATAAAGGGGAAAGTCTGAGCACCAAGGTATGAGTTTCCCTCCACCCTGATGAAGCATCTTCATATGTGCTTCATCAGGTTGGTGTGTGTGTGTTGTTTAAAGTATCTACGTGATGGATAATGAGTCGGCACGTTGAGGGCTCGTATTACCCCCCGAGGGTGTGTGACATCATGGTTTCCAAACTGGTTGGTGGGTCTATATTAAAAAAGCCCTGTCATATTACACACACATACACTCATACAGTGAAACACTGTCTTAACTGAGTCACAGAGGAATGAAAGTCAGATGCTTTCCCAGTACCTATTTTTAAGATCAAGACTCAAAGCTTTGATTTTTTTTAACCTCCCCTCCCTGCTTAGTATAATAGTTACAACAGTGCAATTACCAGAATGGCAACAATCCACACTGCATGCCCAAAGTGCCTCTGTGCAACAGCTCAGCATTTTTAGTAGCTGGTGATGAGGCGTTTTAGATGGCAGCATTGCTCTGTCACCTGTTGCCTGGTCCATCACTCCACCGCTCTGATCAAGACTTAAAAAGCACCACAGAGCTTTTTAAGTCTGGATTCAGATGCCCCTTTGTAACTTCAGGCAAGATCCCCAGCAGCTGAAACATACTGAGTGACTTTCGTCATACTTTAAATATTCCTCATCACTATGAGGTCAAAGCTTCCATCTAACCATTAAAATATGTCAGTAACTTCTACATGGCCTGACATATAATTTGATAGATGCATTTCACGGTTCCCACAATGTGTCCCACTGACTGATATTCTTCTAGTGTTTCCTCTAGCTCCACCATGAGGTCAAATGTCTTAACAACTTTTACTGCAGCAGCATTATGAGTTCAAAATAATCATTTTTCTGATACTGGATTGGTTTCTGACATGCGAAAGAGTAAATTGCAGAACGCTAACACAGCTAACTCTGTCAGTGTGAAACCACACCAGGTGTGGTCATCGAATCTTCATCTAGCACCTTGAGGCGACTGCTGTTGTGATTTGACATCCAGCCTCTTCGGCTTTTTGTCTCAAGTCAGGTCGAATGACCTCTCATACCAGACTAGCCATTATTAAATTATAAGTTTTTGCAACTCGAGTGAATAATTGAGTTAAAGGTTTAAGTCTTGTGCCTCCCGCTCTTATGATTTGCATCTTAACCTATTTAACTGACCCCTTTTTCCTATTATATTTTCTCTTTTTTCCCCCATCTCTTCTTATCTTCTCATCAAGTTGACCTTCCCTGTCCTCTACTTCTCTCACCCTTCTTTTCCACCACTTCTGCTTTATCTCCTCTGATTTCCTGAGGTATTGGGGATATCGTCTCACCCCTGCGAGGAGTAGCTGATCTCTCCCTTTAGACTCTGAGACTAGGATAATGCCCCCATTAGTCTGTGGCATCTCTCCCTCTCTGTGTTTCCTTTCTGTTGCCTGTAAACCACACATCCACTTGTCAAACTCGGTGAGTGGATGGAGGGAGGAGAAAGGTGCTTTGAAGATCAATAAGAAAGCCCTTCATCCTTCACTCATTCCTCCCACCGGACATCTCACAGACACACAGAGCCCTTCCTCCCTTTTTTTGCTCTTCCTGCTGGCCAGCCTAGATCCACCATAGGACGCTGACCTTCTCTGATTTGATTCCACTGTAACTTTATGGTATGATGACAGTGATCAGTCCTCACATCAGAGACGTGCATCAATCATGTTGGAATGTGCTTCTTGTTTTGTTGTCTAATGCGACATCTGCTGGTTACCTCTCTGTAATGCAGAGGTATTTTTTCCCGCTCAAAAGTGACCTAGTTGCACTATGGGAAGCTGGTTGCTCCTTTCAGCAGTGTTGCCAACTTAGCGACTTTGTCGCTATATTTAGCGAGTTTTCAGACCCCCTAGCGACTTTTTTTCTTAAAAAAGTCGCTAAAAAAAGACGTGAAAGCGCGTATCGCTTTTACTCTCAACAAGCAGCGGGTGCTGTAACACAGTCAGTTCTTCTTTTACTCTTTTACTCTTATGCTGTTTTGTAGATCACAAGGTTTAAAACTACTTATAAACACACACACACAAAGTAACTCCACCAGAGTGCCTATTTCGGATCACTTTTGCCAGTCCAAGCCCGGGTAAAGGAGCAGGGTTGGAATTGTGACATTAAAAAAAAACAATAATTGCTAAAAGAAATTTAATTTGTAGTTCTAAATAAACTCTAAATGCATTTAGGACGTTTTTTACTCACTTTATGTCTCTTCCACGATGTTATTTCTCTCTCCAACAACATAGGTTACAATTATATTAGCATGACCAATTATGCAAATTAGGTGATGACGTCATTTAGCGACTTCTAGCGACTTTTAGGACAACCAATAGCGATTTTCCTTACTGAGGAGTTGGCAACACTGCCTTTCAGTGCAATGAACATCTCTCAGATAAATGCCTGTTTTATTTTGAAGTAAACCAAGTAACCGTCCAGCTCCCACTATTCTCATTATACACTTTGTTTTATTTATTACATGAGTGATTAGAATAAACCTCTAACTGTGCTTCATCATCGTCATCATCACCACCTTCTATCTCTTTCAATACCTTTGAGGATCGCTTCAGGGGACCCTCTGTCTCCTTCTGTCACACCGACCCTCTGCTGTGCTTACTCGTGCAAAAAAGGTGGCCTCTGCATGTGGAAACTCTGTGCATGTCCTGAAAGTTAAGCGGTGTGGTTTTTATCTTCCGTTATTCATATTCAGACAGTCTGAGGCTTCCAGCAGTAAACATTTCTTTCTCACAGGTTGTGCAGCTCGCTTATTTAATAAGCGTTAGTGTGGCTGTAAATCATCAACAAGACTCCACAAAGCCTGAGCTGTGGCGGGATGCTGCAGGCCCGCCCACATTCATGCGCAACTGCGCAGCAGCGCTGATCCTGAAAGTGGCGCTTCTCAAGACCTGCGGATGGTCCAGTGACGTAAAGATCTGTGGTCTGTATATTTTTTCTTTTTACACACAAGCACGTTTTTCATGAAAGAAAGCAAAGCCACATTTAGGCTGCACGAAAAAAGGGACTCTGATGTTTCCTTTTTGTGGATTTTAGGAAAGTGAGCGCCTTTTCCGGGGGAGTCAAACCGAGTTGTTTTGTCTCGCTAAAGAGAAGATGCTCCAATCTGCGGGACGCATGATGTGAAATCAGTTCTGCCGCCAAAGAGGTCTCCACCAATTAATGCTTAGCGCTTTAACCCAGAACGCGATAGCTGCCGGTGAGAGGCTCATGTTTCCCCCCAGGTGTTTTTTACGCGCAGCCGCTGCACGCTAGTGAAGAAGAGAAAGCATAACGGGGCCACAGACGGAGGATGGTGGCGGAGATGGCCAGCTGCGGTGCGGCTTGCCACCTCGAGGATGGGTAAGTTGGTACTAGATCAGTCAAAAGCGTTGCTGTGCGCGATCCGCGGCGGTTTGTGTTTTTCAATCGTGAACAGTTTTGGGCGAATCGGCGTGGATGCAGAGCTAAAAAAATCTCGCGTCCCCCACGCACAGGAAGTGGGAGTCATTGTCGCTGTATTCTTTTCGGGGCTCATCTGCTCGTGCATTTCATGAAACAACAACAACAACAACAATATATGTCTGCCTAGTTTTCGCTTCCTCGTTGCAAACACGGTCTGTTTAAAATCTCTTTGTTGGTGTCTGTGCGCTCGCGCCGCTGTTGTTAAACATTGTGTGTGACAACAACGTATCACCGAGCGAGTTGGTAGCGCGTGCCAAAGCTGAAGCTGTAAAGCAAAGCTTATGCAACAGTTTAGTTCAGTTAAATACACACAAAAAACATCGGTTTTTGTTCACGTTAATGCGCAGCCTCACATTACAGTGCAGCGCAGAACGAAACACGACAGTGCCCACGGACTGGTGATGCTTTGAGATATTATTATTTGGCGGGTTTTAACCGATTGTCCTCTTCTAATTTATACAGTTGTCTTTAGTGATTCGGTTATAGTCATCATCAGTTCATCCGTGAGCCACAGACAGGTGAAGTGATACTGATGACTCATTGTCATTGGAGCTATCGGGTTACTCGCACGGCATCATGCCCCACCCGGCAGGAAAAGTCCCCAAACACATGATCAGATGCTAAAAGACCTTATAGATCTATGAATCTGTTAAATGTGATAGAAATTAATTTCACCTCTAGCTTTGTTTATGAGGCTATAGCAGGAAAAGGCCAACTTTCACTTTATGATTTGATTAGAGATTTCTAACCTGCTGTAAATGCAATAAAAGCAGTAAAGTATGGACAATAAATGACCGAAACAAAGGGCGGCAGCTCTTTTGTTCCACTGCTGGTGCTATGTGACAGTTGTTTATCTATACACAAACGCACTCCTCTGTGAGCTGTTTGTGGGAAGCTGTTGCGAGTGTGACATGATCCGGGCTTTATCTTTAAGCAGAAACAAACAGACAAACCACAGAGAAGTTTGAGTTACCGAGTATGTTTTTATTTTTCAAACATGTAAGATCATTGGAGGCATGAGGACTCATACAGGAAGAGATGATTACCATTACCATGGCAATGACCCCAGTGGTGTTGTGGTGAGACTGTATGGCAGAGGCGATAATGAGATGACCTTGAAGAGAGAAAGAGAGAGAGAGGGGAAAAAAGTTCAGCTTCCTGGACAGATGTTTAAAAACAAAGGAAAGCCTCAGCTCCTTATCAGGCGAAACAGCCGCCAAGCAAAAGAAATAAAATATCACTTTTGATCTTTGGTAATAATCCAGGCTTCCTGATTCATTTGCTTCATTTGGATATAATTGGAGCAGAGGGAGAGTGAGACAGGAAAAAACACAGGCTGACCTATTTTTTTTTTAACACATGCTGGTGGTGAACTCGTTCTTCTTGTGGGGTTGGCTGTCTTGTTTTGTTTTTACCCTTGATGGCTCACAGGCGTGTTTCATCTTGCTGAAGCTCTGACTACATCAACAGGTTGCTCCAGTCTTCACACAGCATATACGAACACTTGGACAGCGTTCATGTCTGGCTTTGTTTATAACATTCCTGGACAGTCAGGAAGACTGGTATCTGATATCTAAGTCTGGGTGCTGTCACTGAATATATTATTGCAGTTTTAAGAAGAATATAGGAGCAGTACAGAGCTGCAGATGCTTGCAGCGATGTTTATTGTGGTGCGATCTGTTTATTAGTCTTTCTTTTAAGTTTGATAAAACTTGCCATGTGCATAAATATGTGTAGGACAAAGTAACAAAGTGCTTAAACTCAATAATTAGCCAGCTAACACTGTATGATTATAATGTTACACAATGGCCCTGAAAATAGTCATATTTACGCTCTGCTTGATGCTGTCCTATGATAAAGCCATAAATGAAGAGTCCAACCTGAGTTGTTGAATAGGAAACAGACCCAGCCCGTATGTTTCCTTAGCTCTTTCCTTTGCTATCAACACTGCTTTGAAAGTGTTTAAGAGAAGGGAGTTTCGTGAGAAAGTGTGATGCAGGCCGTTTAGCCACACACTTCCTCTTTGACTGATTTACTCAGCCGTACAGAAAAGGAGAAGTACTGGCTACTGCGTGATCCTGCAGCTGCACAATTTTAAAAACAAAAATAAATAAAAAAGCACTTTGAATCTTACAAGGCTGTTTGATTTATATTTGTCTGAATGTTATCTCTTCTGCCTTACAGAGACGGCGATATCCCCGCACCTGAGAACAAAGGTAAACACCAGCCGCTTCATTGCTTTCCTGCCCCCTCTCTTTCAGCAGCTCTTCATGCTTTCATTTTCTCTGAGCTCTCAGTTGTTATGTAATAGCTTCTCTTGCTATTTGAAAAGTTTGCAACCTCATCTATTTATCACTTCTTGTATTTTGTTTTACTCGTCCTTTTGTTATATTTTCCCAGCTGGCTCCCCTTTCACTGTGTGCCGTCCTCGTTTTCATATCATTTGCATGAAAGGCCGGAAAGCTGCTGCTTCATGATTTGAATCTCTCGTTACACCGTGTGCCAAAGTTGCTCTATTACCTTGAGATCTGGTGACTGTGGAGGCCATTTCAGTACAGCGAACTCACAGTCATGTTTAATTAACCAGTGTGAGATAATTTGAGCTTTGTGATATGGACAAAAAAGGTTCAGTGTGGTCACAAAGGGATGGTCACCAACCAGGAAAATGTTACACCAGCCAGAACTGTTGATGCCAGGCAGGATGGATCCATGCTTTTATCTTGTTTTTGCCCTACCTGACCCTGCCATCTGAATGTAACAGCTGAATTTAAGACTTATCAGACCAGCCCATGTTTGTCCAATCCTGTGTTTTTCAGTTTTAGTGAGCAAATTGTATCCTCAATTTCCTGTTCTAAGCTAACAGGGAGATGACGCTGTAGCCCGTTTTGCATTCAAATAGCTCGAGTGTAACGAGGTACAATTTTGCTCAAAGCAGTGAGGCCATTCTCCTCTAACCTCTGACATCAACAGGGCATTTTCAGCCAGAGGACTGCTGCTCACTGGATATTTTCCCCTTTTTTGGATCATTCTCTGTAAACCCTAGAGATGGTTGTGTGAGGAAAACCCAGAATATCAGTAGTTTCTGAAAAACTATTCCATATTTAAAGCCACGTACATCACCTTTTTTCCTTGTTCCGATACCCAGTTTGAATTTCAGCAGGTTTTTTTGAACCTGTCTACGTGCCTAGATGTGTTGACTTGTTGTCAGGTGATTGGCTGATTGTGGTTACAAGCGATTCAACAGGTGTACCTAAAAAAGTGGCTAGCGAGTGTATGTTACCATTCTGATATCAGGTACACTGTAAATCGATATCAGTCTGATCCTGACTCGAAGCCTGATTGGATATCAGATTTCCAGTGTTTGGTAGTTTAGTCTTATTTAAAGTAGGAGAAATGTATAATTAGATTCACTAAACATCTACAGTCTTTCAAATAATACTTCCAAAACATGAATTCCAGTATGGATCTGACATAGCTGACTTATTTTGGTAGCTTTAAATCTACTGGAGGAGCAATGAGTCAGTTAATAAGTCACAAAAAGAACCCATTAACCTCTTTCTGTTTTTTTTCTGTATTATGGTTTTCAGCCAGCAGGTGGCAGCCAACACCTTTCAATACTAACCAAATCCTTGAGGCTGCACACAGCCTCTCACACTCTCTGCATATTTGTGATTGCATCTGCATGTGTGCATCTGTGCGGGCACTTGCTCGCCACCTTGTTTGTCAGTTTGATGAAGGGAAGCATCTATGCCCAAACGACTAAGAAGAGGGATGCGCGCTGGCTCAGCTGTGAGACAGCAGCAGCAGCAGCAGCGGCGAATGAGATGGGCCATAGGAGGCATATGAGGACAAGGGAGGGAGGCATGGAGAAGAGAGTGCAGGGAGAGGTGAGGCAGACAGATTGAGCAAAGTGAGACAGAGAGATTGATGAGGGAGGCGCTGTGAGCGGAGCTGCAAAGGCAGCATCTGCTTGTTAGTCTAAGATAAAACTCTCTGGGCCAGATGAGGAGGGGCTCCATCCATTAGCCAGCCTGGCGCTCGGCCACATGGCCCGGTCCACGGACAGTCAGTGCTGCTGGGAAGAGAGGAGCAGCAGCAGTTCCTCTGGACCCCATCTACGTAAATGTGCCAGAATGTTAATGCATTGCACTTATCACAGGCTTGTTCACGGGGTGCTGCGGTTCAGCTGGCGTGAATGACGCATATATAAAAAAAACGGCTGGTGTACTTCAGCCCTGCTCAGGGCTTTTTGGTGACTAATATGAATGAAGCCTCATAAAGAACCACACACTGCACGAACCTAGAAGTAAACTAAAACTGGAGGTTTCTCACTGGGGCTGCACCTGTTCTAATTCTGTACTTATTTTTGTGATGCATCACATGCTTCACTCTAGTTTTTTTCTTTTCTTTTTTATGACTTTTAAACCACGTGAGTGTTGAGCAGCACTTGAGGCTTTGTGTGCTTTAAATAGGCTTTTTATTTTGTGGGGGAAGTAGAAGAAGAAACGGTCTGAATAATTTAGCTTTCCCTCGATTTACATACTATTGGTTGTTTCTGTTTTTACTGCAGAATTCTGGTTGTTTTTCTGGTTAATGTAAAACAAGACACTCTAAATAGCTTTTGTCGCTCTGACAGCTGCAGCCATTAGTGCACTAAGTCCTGGGCAGTATGACTAAAGAGGAGGTTGATTGTGTTATCAAACCATTTAAAGTAGTCTAGTTTCCGTAGTAGTGATGATGCCATAATGACAACCACAATGACATATGTATAGTAGTGAGTAATAAAATGAGGGGAAATAAATTTTTTTGGATTTTCTCACATTTTGAAATTATTGCATCAGATTTTTCTGAATAAACAACAGCCGTCTCAACGTTTTCACTAATCTGTTTACAGATAATCTGGCAGAAAATGACAGCAGCAGTTCAGGTAAGTACAAATATAGCACACGGTACTGTGCAAAAGTCTTGAGCCAACCCTCATTTCTTTATATTTTGTTTAGAAAATGGGAAACGGGTTCAGCAATTTATTGCAATGTTCAAGCACTCATGGAAATACAACATATGAGGCAAAAATAGAGTTGAAAGTCAGTATTTGGGATGACCAGCTTTATTCTTCAACACAACCTGAACTCTCTTACCCAACTTTCTTGTAATTCCTTTAAGTGGTGTTCAGGAATATTTCTCCACGCTTCTTGGAGGACATCCAAAGCTCTTCTTTGGCTCTGGGGGGCCCAGTCCATGACTGATGGTGTTTTCACTCTGTGTTTTAATATCCAGGTTTGCTTTTACTACATTGGCCTGTATATGTTTCATTTTCAAGCTGCTCCCAATCACTCTTTCCAGATGGCATAGCATCGCGGATCAAAGTCTGATGATACTTTTCTGCTTTCGTAATTCCATCAATTTTGACAAAATCCCCAACAAACTATGACGGCACCTCCTCTGTTCACATGATGATTTGAACCAAATATTTCAAATTTTGTTGCCTCTATTGCCCTTGCAGTTCTTGTGTAATTTAGCATACCCCAAGTTTTTCTTCCTGTTTCCCCTTTCTTAAGTATTTTTCTTATTTCTTAAGGACGTGACTTTCAGATACTGTTCATCTGCTATAGATGGTTTTCTAGCTCTGCCACTTCTTTTGGCCAGTTTCCTCATATTTGTTTTAAATACGTCATGATGAAATACGCCAAGTTTTTGGCTAATAGCTCTTTGAGAATCACCTTGCTGGTGCAAAATACTGTTATATGTTTTCTGAACTGTAGAATTACTTTAAGGGATGGTACAGCATTGTGACTGCCTGCTAGTGACAAAGGTCCTAAATATACAATTTAAAAGTTGTTTGTAGCAAACAAAAACATTCTTCTGAAAATAAAGTTACAAAACTAGAGTGAAAATGAGGTCTTTTAGCACTTTGATAGACTTTCAGAAAGCCAGGAGAACCGTCGCCAAAGACCACTTTAAAAATGACTAGACAGTCTGGCTCCCTGGAAGCATTATAAAAAGAAATAAGTGGTGCTTGAGCCTTTTTTCACAGCACTGTATGTTTAGCCAGCTGTGGCATGAATCTCTTTTATTCTTTATTAAAGATAAATTCTTTTAACACATACTCTGCACATCGATTTGTTGAACAGAAAACACAGGAACATCCACCGACGAGAGCTCAGAGGACGAAGAGGACGATTCAGAGGAGGATGAAGCTTATGGTGAGAGCCACATTTTCATAACTTAACGGAATAATTTTCCTTTTTGGAAAGTACGATGAGAAAAATGACACTCTTGTTTTCCTTCGTAATATGAAGATCCAGACTGCAAGTGTCACCCTTGCTTTGGATAGATTTAAACACCTTTTCTGTATTCTTCCAGCTCCTCTAAAACTCGTTAACTGACACGTTGTTTAATCTGAATAAAACTGTTGTTAAGATGACACTCTGGCGCAGTCACCTACTGAAGTTTTGTCATCGGATGGGGGGAAAAAACCCAAGATAAATTGTTTTAATTAGTGAATTTCACAATGCTGGTGGGCAGAGTTTTGACCTTTCCCTGCTTCTCCCCTTTGTGCTAAGTTAAGCTGCTGGTGGTACCTTTTATATTAGGTGTTGTTTATAAAGTGGCAATCTTCTCAAAGATCTCCCAGCAAATGAATGCATGCTGCAAAAAGTTGAACTATTTCCATTAATATTCCTGCTTCTTCTTTTCCTTATCATTTAATCTTTCAACAGGAGGCACTGAGAGGGATGGAGAAGAGGAAGGTAAGATATATTTGACTCACCAGAGTCACTACTTCATGACTCCTCGTGTTGCTGCTGAGTTTAAAGTCAACAGAAGTGACTGTTTGAGGCATTGTATTCTGATGTGTTGCATTTTGGTTTCGAGAGTGTTCTCTAAATCCTTCAATTTGCATTGTTTCCTATCCAGAGAATGAAGAGGCCCATGCAGAAGACTCTATAAACAGTAAGACACACCACGTGTACATGTAGATGTTCATGCCTGCTTGTAGCAGCTGCCTAAACCTTAGTGATGACTAAGGAGTGGTCTGTGGTCACAACTGTGTTTTACTGGCAGTAGTACTACATAATTATGTCACAAATATCAGATTCAGCTGGCTTTTTAATTAAGGAATCAAAACTAAAATGTAACTGAACACACTCCACCCTCTCGCAAACACACACACACACACAAACACACACCCTGGGACTGGCTGTAAAATTTGTTTGTGGGATATCTCAGAGGCTTAAAATTGGATTTCAGCCTGTAAGATTCTCATGTGATAGTTGCTGATCAGAATTCATTTACCTCACAGAGCCAGGTGCTGGAACCGAAGCAGTGGTGTTAAATGGAAAAGGTAAGTCCATGCTAAGTAATGCGCTACGCTGCACTCACGATAGTGTTGCTGGCTCATGAATAACCTCCTGTTTGTTCCCATGTATGCTGACAGATGAGAGGCCCTTCAAGTCATGCTGTGAAAAATGCAAAGCCGTCCAACAGGTGAGCTCAGAAATCAGGTGCTATCTGACAAAATGCGATTTTAAGTGTCTGAGGTTACAGCTACCGTTTAACTTCGTGTGACCCTTAATTCTGTCTTCATCAGAGGGTTACGCTCTGAACAAAGTTCAACACAGCCAGGCTTTCTGTGCGTTAGCTGGCTCGACAAAACCTGAAACCCCTGTTGGAGATAACGGGTGTCAAGGCGGCATTTATCAGATTTCTCTGTTAAGCTTCAGGCCTGAAAAAAGGAGTGTTTCACGGGTCATATCGCTCTTTTTCCACACAAAATTACCCCGCGCAGCCCACTCCAATCAGAAATATTATCAGATGATGATAAAATGGTTATTAAAAAATCTTTAAAGAACATAAAAATATGGCCGTAACACACTGTAAACACTGTTGAAAATAAGACAGAGATTAAAACTGCAGAAAAATCCCTAATCTTGGGATTTATCACACATCCCTGAAAACGCTCCCTGCGCTGTTTATTTCTAAGGTGACGGCTACACATTAGACCCCTGAAACTTAAAGCTTACTGTTCCAAAGCCTAATAATGGAGACGTGGAGATGGATTTAGTTTGTCGGCAGATCAAAGCGAAATTAGTTTTATTAATCGAATGTGTTTTCTCTGTTTTAGTAGCTACATTAATACATTTTCTGCATCACCAAACTAACACATGCACATTCCTGTGGCAATGAGACATATGGTTTGTACTTTATTCGGTAGTTTTTTCCCAAGTAGTACTTTATTATTCTTATATACTTATATATATATATTCGGCATAAGTTACCACGGTGTTTTAGCTGGAAAAAAAATCCACTTTTATGACACAGAAAACTCTGATTTTAAGCTTGAGACGGCTTGCTAAGCCATTAATCTCGCTTCTCGGCACACCCCTCTGTGCTTCTTTTACCTGTTTCTGTCCTTACTGTGTGCTTTGCTGTTGTTTGCTTTTCACAGAGCCACGGCAGTGAGCGCGTTACCCCGAAGAGACTGTCCAAGGGGCGGCTGCAGTAAGTGGATCATTGTCTCCATGCGTCATGCTCACGTTTATTTTGTTCGGCTCTGATTGCTCAGCATCACTGACTCTGTGTTTGCGTCTTTCAGGGTGCAGCTAGAAGGAGAGGGCACATATGAGTGTTCGGTCACTGGTCTGGTTTTTGAAGCGTCCGAGCCCGTTCTTGTGCGGTACTCTGTCTTATCCTGGTCCAAGTTTGGCGCCTTTCTGCATGACTCCTGGAAATTTGCTGGACCCATCTTCAATGTGGACACGGTCAATAAGGATGCGTCTGTCCTCAAGTCCATCCAGTTCCCACACTCCATCTGCCTTGCTCGTAAGCTCGTAGGGCATTCACCCAGCACATTTACCCTGTGTGAATGAAGTTAGAGTTCTGACTCAGTGGAACAATAACTACTCAGTTTAAATGTGAAACACAAAATGTTGTTTTTCTGTCTTATATCACAGATACTGACGATGACATGACATTCAGTGTCCTGCACATAAAGGGCAACCGTCCAGTCATCGAGCCTACGGTGGATCACTCAGGGAGCCACGTTAAGTGGAATGTGACGTCCCTATCGCCCGTTGGTCCCATCATTCAGACGAGCCAGGCTGTAGAGCACCACGGGGTGGTTCTGGTCTACAAGCAGCTCACCACTGACAACAACAGCTACAGCTTCCACGTTTATCTGGGCACAAACAGTGCATCTGACATCAAGGTAAGTGGTGTTTTGTTTTTGTTTTTGTTTTTTTGTTTTTAAATGTTCCTTGTGGTTTCCTTTTTTCAGAAAGATCTCCAACCAGCGCTGTTTTGGTTGTCAGTAGACTTGGTGTGTATTTCCAAACCTGACAGATGGTTTTGGAAATTTGGTCAAATTTAACCAAACCCTCCTCGGGTTTCAGGATCCTGTTTTCTTTCTTTAGCTTTGTCTTCATTTCCACAACATCCAGTTAGAGCACACTTCTTTGAAACGGGCATTGGCAACTTTAGTGACATGATTTAAAAAAAGTGCCTTGTTTATTTTCATTCTTAAAAGTGTAACTGGGATTCAGCACTTTTCCCCCCCCAGTATCTGTTTCTGTTCCATAATGAAATACTGCAGTGACCTTGCACTAACGCACATGGTTAAAGGTTATTTTCTGATCATACCTGACCACAAACACATGTTTAACAAATGCACATGTTAAGCGCAGACTACTGAGGACAGTAATCAGTTTATATGTATATATATATGTATTTATATGTGTATAGATCTCAAACAGTTAACTGCCCACTTTCAGAAGAACACGACCGGCCGACGTTTTGACCGACTTCTCATGATGTTTCTCTTAAAATGAAAAGTAAATTCTGTGTTTCAATTGAGGAATTTTTTTTTCCATTGAGTAGATTTCAAAAACAAAGCGGCAGCAAAAATACCTTCGTTGCAGGAGCAGCGCAAAGAAATATTCCATTCATGAGGCCATCAAGAGTCTCCTTGTGTTTTTCAGTCACGGCCACTTCTTTCTGGACAAAACTCCAGAAAAATACCTCACCATTGAAATTTTGTAGAAATTTGTTCGAAACCTAGCTTCCACTTTTTGTTCATTTGTCGACCTGCCAGCGGCTTCAATGGTGCGGATTTCCAGGATTTTGTATTTCAGCTACAATTTGTGCTACCGGCCTTATTAAACCACCTGTTATTTAGTTATTTACAGCGAAGCGCAGGGTTTGTGCAGGGAAATGATTAGAGTAGTCATTTTCTTAAAACAAAGAGTCATATCAAAAAAAAGAAAAATGTCAGTGGCCAAAATAGTGTTTGCATTACTGTAAGTGTACCACGTAAATATGACAGCTACATGACAACAAAACTATAAAGCTGTTTGGTTTTTTTCATTTTTTTTTAAAACTTGAACTACTGAACTCACTCAGGAAGTGTTTGTGGTTTTGTGAGCATGTGTGTTTGTTTTTGAGGATGTTGCTGGTGAATAGTCATTCATTTATTATAACCTAAAAAAAGGGCTATTTTAAAAAAATGCATTGATTATTTTTTCCCCGTATGATGTGTTTTTCCATTGCTGCTGTTTTCCTGTGGCTCTGTCCTACCGTCATTCAACTCTGAGTCCTTATGAGACGCCCTCAGTTTAGTAACTTCTCTGTCATCGTTGCCTACAAACTGAACTCCTGCTATGTTTTTTTTTTAAACTAGGATATAAAGAATCAGGTGCGGGGCTACAAGACTCGCTACATTAACATAGAAAAGCCTCCCACGTGCAAGCTGGACGAGGGAACGTATCGTCTCCTGAGCGAGCCGGAGGGAGAGATCAAACCTCAGGTCTGTGTCTCTCAACAAATCTGCAATTTACGTGGATCAAAAAGCAAAAACCTTACACGTCTTAAATTTGGCCTTGTGCACCTCAGGGTGGCTTCCAGCACTGCTGCTATTTTTTGATTGCTCAGTGTTAGTCCCATTCTGCCCACGTTCAGCCTGCAAGGCAAGCTGGATCTTCTCCTCCTTGGTGTAAAAATGGTGACTCTTTAATAAGAAATATTATTTTTTGGAGAAGAAGACTCACTCACTTCACCGAATGTTCTCCCTCAGATACTTGAGGACATTCGAGTGGCATTATCTGTATTGACAAATTTATAACAAACAACCTGAAGAATATCAGGGTGGCAAAAAGAAAGACAAACATCCCGTCCTGTGGATTCTTTAACTAGAAAATGCTACATGGTCTGTTGGCCGCAGCTGGAAACCCAGCTTTCATTATCTTTGCTGATCCACGATGGGAAAGTCTCCCCAGGTTGACAGCGAAGTTTGATGTCTGCACAAGACACAGTGGTCAGAACTGGACTTCCACAGAAAGATCTAAAAATAGCAGGAGAGCTAGAAGTAGTTCCGACTCATCCAAAGGTGCTTTTTGATTTGGTCTCATTTATAAGATTTTGCTTTTGTATTTCACTGACTACACAGCTAAGTTGTGTCTGTGTGTCTCTGTACAGGAACTGAAATTCACCCTTGCAGTCACTAAGATGAAGGGCTACTTTGAGGCTTTCTTTGAGCAGCACCCTCCATTTAAATTGTCTCTCATAGAGATTAACACTGAGGAGACTGTATGGTCTGCTACCATCAGAGAAGGTACCGGTGCACGAGTGCACTTTGGAGACACTTTTGTCTTTTGGGAGTTTGTGTTTATGTTGACCGAAAACCAAATAAACCAAAGAGGATTCACTGGTCCACGTCCATCTTTTGCTCTTCCCTTAGGTGACTGTGTGGATAACACCGAGAGGAAGCCGAGGAAAAGGACAAACAGTATGCTGGCTCTTTCACTCTTTTGTAATCTGATTAGACTTTAGATTAGCTTGAAAACATTAACTGATGTCATATCTGTCTCTGAAATAGGCAGACAGAGAAGCAGCAGCCCCTCAGAAGACGAAATAGCCTTTAAAAAAACTCGAATGCAAGACGAGCCAGGTAACTTTAAGTGTCTGACTGCGATTTCAGCAAAACTTTATGAACAACTTTATGGCCAAGTCAACAGTTCACACCAGTTCATTCCAGATATGCCTAAAATCTTACTGAAAACAAATACGCATGTGCTTATGTGTGTCTTTCTCCAGATGGAGTGAAAACAGCAGTCACTCAGGGCCAGGACATGTCAGAGAAGCAGCTGCTGCAGGTGGCCAAGCGGCTCGGGAAGGAGTGGAAACAGGTGGCTATCCTTCTAGATGTTACCGTCAATGATCTGGATAATATCCAGACAGCAGAGACAGATGTGACCATGCAGAAGCTGAAGATGCTGCTGATGTGGAAGAACAGAAATTCCGGGGAAGCCACAGCTAGAAACCTTTTGGAAAGTGTGAAGGAGCTGGATGACTTGCCAAATGAGGTTCATCAGACATTACAAGGTACAACACTGCAAAGCTAAACCATTTAAGACATTGGTGAATGCTCATGAAGAGCAGGCATGTAAAAGTCAACCAATCAAATTTTTGGAAAATCAAAATGATCAACCTACAGAGGGCTGAATTCAGGGACACCCCCAAAAATCAAAGTGACAAAATGCTCTAGGAGACTAGTCCGTGTTACCAAAATTTTATTGCAGGAAGTAGTTTGTGTGACCCACACATGCTTGGTATCCTGAGGAATCTCCTCCCATATCTGAACTAGGGCATCATTGAACACCTGAGAGGTGCTCAACTGGATTTAGGTCAGGCAGCATGGCAGCGAGTCTCAATGCATTCATCCTCCAGGAACTGCCTACATAGTCTCTCCACGTGAGACCGGGCACCAGGAGGAAGCTAGGACCCACTGCACCAGCGTAGGGTCTGATTCAAGGATTTCATCCTGATATCTAATTGCAGTCAGTGTGCCGTTGCCTAACCTGTAGAGGTCTGTGCGTCCCTCAGACCATCACTGACCCACCACCAAACCGGTTAACGGGTAACTGAATGATGTTAAAAGCAGCATAACCTTCTCCAGACTCTCTCACATGTGCTCAGGGTGAGCTTGCTAAGTAAGAGTCTCCTGGAATCTCCTCCATGCTCTTGAGACTGTGCTGGCCAATTGCAAAGGCACACATTGACGTGCAGGGTCTAGGTATGGCCACATGCTACCAGCGGTGACACTGGCCCTAGCTGAATACAGAACTAGTGAAAAAACAGAAAGGATGAGCGTCCACAACCTGTAAAACATTCCTGTTTTATGGGTTGTCTCATTGTTCCTCCTCTTGCAACACCTGTTGTTTATTTCATTAACACCAAAGCAGCTGAAACCGATTAACAACCCCCTCTGCTGATTAACTGACCAGGACAAAATCCCAGAACTTTAACTCACTTGATGCTTTACTCAGATTAAAAAGTGTTCCTTTTCATTTTTTAGAGTAGTTTATACAAATAGCTATCTGTACAGGCTCATGTAGAATCTGTACAAAAGAGACGAGCCTTTTGTTATCAGTATGCATAAGCTGGTAATGTTTGAGCAAGCTTTGTTTACATGCAGATAAACAGTCCTTTCCACGGAACACAAAAGACGGATGTCATTTGAGAAAATGCATCGGATAACCATCAGCCATTGTCTGCTGATGATTTATCTTGTTTTTCTGCATTAGTCAAACAAATATTAGCTGATGGAAAGGAAAATCTTAGTCCAGATATCCCCTGGATACACCAAAAGCCCAGAAAAATACAGTACTAGTGAGATGACATATTTTATTTGATGTATTTTTGTAGGCTAACCCTGGGACTGAGGACCACACCTGGTTCCCTTGAAAACAAACAAATAAAAAAAACAGTGGGACTTTTCCAGTTCGTGGATAATTGCAGAACAAAACTGGGAAATAAAAGTTTATGACTGTTCGTGTTTCATTCAGCAAGACAATCTTGACCAATTCTTGTACTTTTACGTTTTTTGGGGTTTTTTTAGTATATTTTTACTTTTTAATAGGTGTAAATAATTAAAATCTTTTACCAAATGAGACTCGCAAGTTTGTCATCCCTGGAGAAAAGTAAAATGCTAACATTGGAGTTTATAACTTAGGCATGTTCAGTGTGATGACGTGAATGTCTGAAGGATCATGAAACCGCTTGTCAACCAACAACTTTTACTCTAAAACAAACTGTAAAAATACCCCAAGCTTCTGTTAGTCACTGACTTTATTTCAGGCATCTAACCAAAAAACTGTTCTAAAACCCATCATGGTTAGGACAGGGGAACCCGAAATACAAAAGGCTAACTCATTTCCAGGAACCGTAGAATGGGACTGGCTCCCAGAGGCCAACTCATCAGAGTAGTTGTGATTGCGATGAGCTAAAACATCTTGCTACTAAACTAAATAAAGTATGCATGACAATCCCACCGATTCTCTGTACTGCAGTACAAATATTACTGTGTCCAGGTACTCTGACTCAGCAGCTCTTTCACTCTTTAGGTGAAGAACGCTGAAAATTCAAACTCACAGGATGATACAGAACCTTAATTCATTATTTGTTGTTTGTTGTTTTCAGATATGATGGGCAACGAAGCAGTAAAGTGAAGGGAAAATAAATTCCATTAGACTCTTGGATATATGACGCTCCATCAGTGGGAAGAAACGATCTCAGGACGGGATCTCAGGAACACAGCAGAGCAGAGTTAACGTCTCCCTTCAGTTTGCATTTCTCTCTTGAATATTTTCTAGATATGAAACTGATTCGTTTATAGTTCTGCATTTCATAAAAAGGAATCATTTCCCTTTGTTTCCCTTCTTTAGTTCAGCTGTGGTTCTTGGGTTCTGTGGTTTGTACAGAACCGACTGTGCTGTATCTAAGGATACACAAATGAATGAGCTTACCTTTATTTTTAACCAGGTTAAAAAATGACCAGCAGAGGTGTAGAGGTCATTGAGATGTTTAGTAGCTAATTATGTAGCCAGTAACAGATGTAAATGTTAGGTGCTGCAGTGTTGAAACTGCAAAAGAAATCTGGAAAAATCCATCCATTTGTGTGTGTTCTTTCACTTTTGCATGTTGGGCTTGTGGGAATTTTTATAAAACAATTAGGCATTATATCACGTGGACGTGAAAATGACTGTCCACAGAATTACAGACTGAACTATGAAACTTTTGTGTTTTTATAAACTTGTCCGCACTATTTCCTGTAAATAGATTCCATTTCTTTGTCGCTCATGTTTTTTTTAAAAGCCAGTTGTGTCTGTTTTTTGTCTACTTGTTCTTTATTTGATGCGATAACCGTGACTCTGTAAAACAACTGTGCAAGAAGACCAGAAAATGATGCTGATTATGTTTAACTGGGAATTACTTCCTGCCCTCCGGAGGCTTGAATGCATTTCTTCTGTTTTTTGTTTTTTTTTTCTTCCCCCAAATGTTTTTTTCCCAAATCTTTATGAAAAACAAAAATGCAGCATGTTTGGATTCAGGGATGAATTTAGGTGTTTTACCTGTGTGAGTGCAGCTAAAACCAAGCAATGTATATTTTTAATTCAGTTTTTTGAGGATTATTTCGCAGATGTAGGCCTCAGGTACGATTAAGTACTATAAAATCAGCAGGAACAGCTGTGGAAATCTTTCAGGTACCAATTGCAAATGTTTGTGTCAACATTATTTGAGAAAACCACAATGTTTACATTCAGAGAAAAGGGTTGTTTCCTTAAAAGAAAAATACCACCAACAGTCCAATTTATCCCTGTTCCAAATCTGTTTTTGTTGTTGTTGTTGTTGTTGTTTTCCATTTCTTTTTAAATCATGTCAGAATCTCTCCAAAGACTTTTCATAAAACAAGTGAAATCACTGTTTGTTTCATCATTTTAAGGAAAGTGATCCAGATTCACACCAAAACAGAATAGTTCCTGCTTTTGATCATGTCTCACCAAGTTTTGGGAAATTCAGCAGCTTAGTTTTTTATGTCATATTATTAGAAAGTCCACAAAAAAGGTCCAAAGTAAAAATAAAAGGGAAAAAATCAGATCAAGAAGAACTGAATACTGTGAAAAACAAAATCAGCTGTCCTTTAAGGGTAGGACTCGAGCTCGCGACCAAAATCAAAGTTAAGATTGTTCAGGTGTTCCCTTCATTTTTTTTTTTTTTGTGTATATTTTGGCAGAAGAGATGAAATAAAGAAGCGCTGAAAGAAACAACCGAAAGTCTCCTACATGTTTCTTTTATACCTCATTTCTTAACTTCTAACTGATGTTGAACAGTTTCAATCAAAATCACTTCAAGTTTGATGCTTGATAACAAAATACTTTATTTAAATAATAATAAATAACACAACTGGAGATCAAATAAATAAATAGATGCAATAAATAAATAAATAAAATCATTATAACACACGCCTAACCGTATCAATAGTTTGAACATTCTTCAGCACTTACTGAATGCAGATGCTGGACTCGAACCAGCTAGCTTATGCCTGAGTAAACTTCCTTCAGTGCAGGCAGTTGTGCAGCAGGTATATTGTAGAACTTGGTCAGCAGTTGAAAGAGATGGTAGTGACTAATTAGGACAGCTTGTTCTGATGTGATAATAGAGATTTGATATTTGTTGTGCTATTATTTGATGAGGTTGAAGTGGAAGAGGTTGCAGGATGTTTACTTCCTGTGGTCTCCCGAGGAGATGTAGCCAATGGCTCGGTTGATAGTGATGGCTCTGATGTGGAAGCCTTTCATCATCTTATTCATCTCCAGCCGGTTGCTGTAGGAGTCATTGCCCCACTTGTCATCCTGTTACAACAGGAGAGGATAGAGTGTGAATGCAGGACATAAGGTCTCAGGAAAAAGTACTCAAGATCAGTGATCCTAAAGACTGAAAGACAAGGTGTAAATAAGGAACAAAGAATATAAAAATACCTTTGAGGGCAGGTTCTCTACATCCAGCTGTGGAAAGCAGTTCTGTATAAACCGAGGAATATTTAGTTAGACAAGTACTTCCCAGGAGAGTCAAACTATTTCACCTTGAAGTCTCGATGTCTCAATCTTTTAAAAATTGCAAAATAAACACACCTCTGTGAGATTCTTTGTGATTTCCACAATTGGGCTCAGAAGTCTAATTTCCTCTGGACCATTTTTGAGAGGACCTCTGAGGTAAGACGCAATCGCTTCATGATAGTAGAGCAGGTCCATCTTTATGTTCTTCAGACATTCACTCTGTCAAAACAATGGGAAAAACCAGTTCAGTTTCAGCTACAATACCAACACATGCATATGAATCATAGCTTCTTTTTATAGAACATACAGTGTGTCTGACATACCTCACTGAAGGAAGAATTTCTTTGTGTCACGCAACCTAAGTTCTGTGTAGGAAAACAAACAAACATTTAAAATCAGCAATGTTCACACTGCAGTCATTTAAAGTTGTCCAACCAATTAAAACACAGTGAAAGCTGAGCTGAAATTATGACAGCTGACAGCTGTTGCCATAAACTGTGCTGCTTTGGGAAAAGGCTCACCTGAGTCAGAGTGGGTGCACAGGCCAGTACTGTGTCCCCAGTACTCCTCATCTCAATTTTTTCGGATTGGATACCATCAGTCAAATAAATCTGTAATACACAGTAAAGAAATTATTGCTACAGAGTAGAATAATCGCGGATAAACGACACGTGAAAACAAAGGGAGGAAAATCATGCAAAAATCACACGCTGCTGAGATTTGTACTCACACTGTCCAGAGCGTTTGAGATGTTCAGCAGGAGCATCTTGTAGAAGTCGGCGCACTGACCGCCGGTCCCCGGCTCGGTGCCGGCACCGGGAGAGCTTCGGATGTGCGCCAGCTCAGGGACAGCAGCAGCACACAGCTGGCGACGTCTGCAAGGAAAGAGAGAAACAGCCGTCAACGCACGAGTCTACACGGGCATTACGACACCCAGCTTGCATGAGCACACAACAGAGCAATTTAAATAACAGCCTATCCTGCAACGGTCTGACTTACATAGTTGAATGTTTGCCATAAGACTGCTTCTGATCAGGTAGGGAACTTGGCCGGAGCTTGGTAAATCAGCACTGCTTCAGTCTCAGTATGATGCTGGGGTTTATATACTATAAAGCTGGGGGGGATTCCCTCAACTTGGACAAAGCTTTTGTTTTCTTTCAACTAGGAAATTACATAATGATGAATAGTTTTAGTTTTAGTTTGCAAAAAGATCTCTCTCTCTCTCTCTCTCTCTCACTCTCTCTCTCTCTCTCTCTCTCTTTCTTTGATTAATAGTCTTAAATACCCAGCTCTGGGAAAAATTAAAGCGCGATTTATGAGAGCATTTCCTGTGTTCCAAGGTGCGAAAAAGTCCACAATGATGAATAACCTTCTAGTGAGCTAATCGTTGAGATCTTTTTTATATTAGGGGAAAAAAACAAGGAGTTTGCCGATGTGATTGTTGCAGATTGACAAGAAGAATCTATGAGGGGCACTTTTGATAAACGATATACACTCACAAGCTGGGATTCGTTCAGCATCCATAGCCAGTGCCTTTCCTTTCAGACTATATATAGCCCACAGTCCTGGATGCTGACCCCGCCCTACATCAACATATCAAAGTATAGTCAAGTGACGGCATTTGCACATTTGCATAGCATCAAATCAAAACAACACAGATGGATGACGATGAAGGGAAATGAATTTTTTTTAAAGCAAATTTCTCAGTACATTTAAGCGCATGCTCTGCGCAGCCTGCTCTCAGAAAGTGTGCAGTGTTATAAAGATGCAGTGCACGTGTACCATTTTATTCACCGCAGCAGTCTGTGCTCGTGGGGTGCACAGTTATTGATTCCTGCAGACCTGGTTGCAGAATAAATCATAGAAAACAGAAATAAAATAAGCCAACTGATGGTAAAAAGGAGCGGCTGATAGTAAATGAATCATGGAGTTAAACCAACATTGTGGTCTTTGGTGGTAAATTGTCAGTGGACTGTCATTAGGTGAGAAAGAGCCTTACTCACTTGTGGTAATTAATTCCACGGACGTTGTCCCCAACAGATACTACCGGATGTCCATTCAGCCATGACTAATTACGCATGTTCTTGATCAACTGACTGATAACGTCAATGAAGAGGAGGTGGCATTATTATTATTATTATTATTTTTTCCTCGTGTTGAGTAGTAGGTGGTTGTGGTTTATGTCTGCTTTGTTTTCACTCATGCTCAGACTTGGAAAACAATGAGCAATGCCAACCAATCACCACGGGGCAGGGTAGCCTGGCCAGTACAACACCAATAGCGCTGTTTATCAAATCTATTAGAGAAATATTGGCTAAAGCTACAGGTTCTTTGCATAAAATATAAGATAATAACATTTAAATTACACAGTGTAGCCGCCTGACAATGCAGTCCCACCAGTGTAATACTAAAATGCTGCTAAGTGACAGAGAATAAAATCACTGGATAATAAAAGTCCAAAAAAAGTTTAAAAGAGAAGTTCTGCAGAATGGGTACTTTCTACACTTAGATTATGTTCTATATATATATATCAGCTCCTTCTTACCCTATAAAGGAGTTTTAAATTACCTTTTAACCACTCCAGCAAATGATATGAATGCACCCAGTATCCATGAATGTAGTTCTGAACTGCGTATTTGCA
Source organism: Oreochromis niloticus (assembly GCF_001858045.2). Taxonomy (NCBI): domain Eukaryota; kingdom Metazoa; phylum Chordata; class Actinopteri; order Cichliformes; family Cichlidae; genus Oreochromis; species Oreochromis niloticus. The sequence goes on from NC_031979.2 coordinate 24,033,893, forward strand.
AGTTTTTTAAATAGTTTTGTTTCGTGACACAGTGACTGTAGGTATTATTTACAAGAAGATCATTTTCAGGTGGCGTTTGGATATCAAAGTTAACTGTTAAACAACCCTACTACTTGAAACATTTAATTAAATAAATTCTCTTAAATTGGTTTTACTTTTCCGTGAAAGGAAAGTTAATCTATCCATTTTTATTTATTCATTTTTTTTTTTTTTTTACATGAAATAACAAAAAAGATGAAACAGACAGATGAGTGTTCATGTGTATTTAACCTGTGTTAAATACACATTTCACTGAGGCTAATCCCAACTCCAACCCTGGAAGGCTGTGGATATGATCAAAACCTCCAGAACAACAGCGAAGGTGAGACTGTTTTAACAATGTCTATTTCATGTGTGACAAATTAACTTTGAACTCTTTTTAGATGGTGTCTATGCTATGAGCTATCTATCTGCTTTCTATCTATCCACAAAGGATCGGAGAATTACACAAGACTCAAAATGAGAGTAACGTGAAATTTTGAAACACACAAAGCACTACTTTTGTTCTCCTCTCTCACTCCAGTTTTCAGAAACTGCCGTCTACTGTGCTTACCCACTTTTGAAGGGAAGTGCATTCTCTGAAACTGTGGTCATCGTGTGGTTGAGAGGAGTTTCCTGGCCTTTGTCTTTGGACCATCAGACTTAAACTTACCATCACTCGCTTTATACAATACAACATATGCTCAGATATATGATCTGAGAGTAAGAAGGGGAGATTTTCCAAGTAAATGTATTCATTACCAAACCTACAAGTCATATAGAACTATTTCTGTATCCTTTTACCTTTCACTGGACCACAAGTGGCCATTCGTTAAATATTTTAATTCCACAAACTGTCATTTTTCTTGAGAAACTAAAATCCCTGAATGTGACCCAAAAGGGGTTGCCCAAATTGATATGAAGTCCCTTTAAGAGCAGAAACGCAACCCCAATAACAGAGTGTCATGATGAGGCAAGACCAAAAAAGAGGGAGTTGAGTCATACTACGTGTGATGTGATGTCATGTACTCTCACTGCTATTGTGAGCAGAGGTTTTAGTTCTTGCACTCAAGGAGGAAACTCAACTGAAAGCGCAATTTCGTCTCTTTGTAATGCAGCAGCAGGAGCACCAGCAGCGAGGAGAAGTGCACAGCAAACCGGCATATATGAAACAAAGTTTATTCTTTATTTTACATATCTGTACATAAACATTTCTTCCCTCAAATAAAGTATCTGAATACAGTAGGATGAAAACAATATTAACACACTTATTCATTTAAAATGACTCGTGTCAGAAAATCAACATTCACAAAATGTTGAAGAGCAATTAGAGTGAACGTATTACCAAAAAATCTACAACTCCACTACAAGGCAGGCATGTTTTCCTTTTACACTCTTATAGCACCTTCAAACGAACATTTCTCATCAGCTGAAAACGACCATTTGTGCAGAATAAAAACGGGTCGACTCTGAAATACTTTTAAATTACCGTCCAACTTAAAATGGTCTGAAGAAGTTAGTTTTCCATCATTTTTTTTTCTCATACAGCGTTGTTTCTTTTTATTTCTTTTTTTAAATCTCATGACTGACTTTCTACTAAATTTTTCACTATTATTTTGTTTTTTTTTTTCTCCACAATTTTTTGAGCTTGAACAGTTATAATTTAGTGGTGAATGTAGAAAGTTAAAAAAAGAAACAAGAGCAAAGCGAGGCCGATCACTGCACAGGAAGCTGGGGGACACACAATCAGTTTTCTCCTCTCCCAGGAAAACAGGACGTGCTACACCGTCCTTTGCGCTGGGAGAAAAGCACAGAAGCGAAGCGGCCTTCTTCTGTGCTGCTGCTACCGCTGAAGTCAGTGAGTTGGACAGAAAGGGAGATGGGGAGGTTCGGGGGCGGACAGGGAAGCAGCGAGGAGCAAAGTACTTAGGACAAGCGGGGAGGGGTTTCGGATCGACACGGGGCAAAGGTGGAATGGCTGGAGGGGGAAAGTTTGTTTGGGAGCAGGGGGCTAAGCTTGGCATAGGGAAGCGGATTGGGGGTGAGGGTGGGGGTGTTTGGGGGTGGGGGGGCATCTTATTTGGATAGGGTCTTCTCAGCCAAATGTTTCTGTTGGCTCTCAGCATGCCTGGAAAGAGAAAAGGAGAATATATTGACACTTAAATGATGAATTAAGTCACTCAGCAAATCCAAAGATAAACAAGAGCAGTGCAACTCCCCCTGAAGGGCGAGGGCTACACTAAAACTTTGTCACAATATGATGAGCCGAGCCTGTTATGACGTCGCAGGGCGTCGTACAAAAAAAACAGAAAAAGTCTGATGTACAGCCTTTCATAGAACATGTTACTTGATGTGGTTTCTAGCCTAGTATGTTACTGGCGAGTTTGAAGACGATTAATAAAAAATTGTGGATAATATAAAGTTTTTATGATTTTTGCATTTGGAGCCACCTTGACAACAAATTGGTATCGATCATCACACCAAATTTAGAAAACTGTGGATGCTAGACCGCTAACAAACAGACAGACAGAACCGGTTACGCACAGAGAACAACACCAACAGCTAAAGCTGAATATCTGATCCCCACATGCCCTGGCTAACCTGCTGAGCTTGCCGGAGGTTTTTTCCTTTCGAAGGGAAGTTTCTGTCTCCCCAAGTGCTTGCTCATAAGGGACTGTTAGATCGCTGAGGTTCTTTTTATTAAGTTGAAAAGTTGAAAAGTCTTGACCTCTCAGTCAAAAACGGATGAACTAAAATCAATTAACTTCTTTGGTTTCCCAAAAAAAAAATCGACTAAAATCACTTAGGTGCACAGGTGCATTGGGTGGCATGTTCACCTTCACATGCATCACCATTAGTTTTACTTCAGGAGCTACATGCACAGCTGAAAACAGTCCCTTACAAATGGATTACTTACTCACATTTGAGTAATGTTTGCTCAAAGGGGAACTCTGCACATTTAAGACATTAAAGCTTACAAGTGTTTACAACTCTCAGGGAGAACTTCTTCACATGTGATAAGAAGTTGCGCAAAGACTTTTGCAGCCACTGAGAGAGCCGTGCAAAATCAGATAGCTGACCACATTTTCACAGGTTTGAATGTGTATGCAAAATATGTGTATGAATGCGTTCTTTTCTATAAGTTAAAAAAAATAAATAGCGGGACATGCAGTGAATAAATAGTCGAAAAGTGCTTTGCCACCTGGTGAGGTCCTCTATGTCAACCAGCATGGCGTCTTGCTCCATGTGTAGCTCATCCCGAATCAGTAGCAACTGTACGAGCTCCTCGTTGAGACCTGGAGTGATCGATAAGAGGCGGAACAGACATTTACCACAATGATAAAGCACAATTTCGTAATTAAACTACTGAAACTAGGGAAACACCACAATTACCACAACTGATCATACCAGTGTTCCATTGTGATCCTAACAATAGATACTAAATCTACAAGAAACACGGGAAGTGATCCCCTCAAATTCCCATTATGGGTTCATAACATAGCCACTGAAAACTTTATGAGCAGTCTGACCACACGCACTCAGACTGCTCTCGCTGTCTTTAATATCACATGTTACAGCTATTGTTCCTTCAGTGCTGCCAGAAAATATGAAGCATAAACTGAAGATATTTTCAACGGGGAAAGTCTGCTTTGTAAGTAAAAACAAACTCGTGCTTTTGGACTCATGGGGATTTTTGGAACTTTTTTATGTAAGATGCGAGATTATTCATCCAGCAGTACAGGGATCAATGATGTGTACCGTGCAGTAACAGTAAATGCTCAGGGGAAGCTGTTAACTGGTACAACTCTCTGAAGTGACTAACTTATATATAAAAGTACTTTCACATCCACTAAAAAGGGTAGGGGTCACTATGTATGTGCATGTTTTTCCCCAGTTCATCTCTTGCTCATATCTGCAAGTGAAAGCAGAGGTCAGTGTGCCTCTGTTTGTATTCTGGGCGTGTGGTCAACTCACTTTCAATCTGGGAGTGCAGGTCGTTTACTATAACCTGGAGCTGTCCCACTGTCATGTCTCTCAGGTCGGTGGGCTTCAGGCTCCTTTTCATTAGACACTCGCTGATGTGTGGCATGTGTGGAAGCTGCCGAAATAGACACACAGAGGTATGTAAGGGAGAAAAAACAAGAACAGAAAACCCGGTTAGACAATGTGTTTTCCCTAATTGGATAGTGAAACCTCACGCTAATAACCAAAGCACAAAATGCACAACTGACTTCTTCACTTTTTAAAAATATTTATATTTGAATGTTTTCAGATGACAAACTGATCAAATTAACAGAAAACTGATGCATTTAATATTCCTTAAATACAACATGCAAAAAGCTCCATAAAGGCTGTGATGATCCTGACCCTTTAAACCACACAGTCCAACCTAGAAACAAAGCGCCCTTCACACCCTCACGCCGCTGGAAAGTGGCTCGTCCTCATCATCTTATATGGTATGTTTATACTTTTTAACGCTGTAACGCCAAGTGTATCATATTTGATACATCAGTTTTCAAGACCTCTACATCATCAGTGATTTTTTTAACCCCCTTATATGTTTATGTTAGTTTAAAGAAATGAATGCCGAATGTAGCGAAAAGTCATATATTCAAATTGATATTCATTTTTTGTTTATTTCAAATTTTTCAGAGGCTTCACTAAACATTCCAGTTTTTTAAAACAAATGTGATTTTTCTGCCAATTATCTTGTGGTTCAGGCTTTAAAGGGTTAAGTATATTTCTATGGTAAAACATGGTAAATGCTGTACATGTTTTCAGTTCCTCACCGCAGCTTTTCTACACATTTATTTCCTCGACAGAAAACCGAAGGACTGATTGTTTTGTGAACACAGAAATTTCTCTCCAGCAATTTGCTCATTTGCTCTGTTTTCAAACACTTAACTCATAACTTTAATAACTTTTTGATAGCAGCGATAACAGATTCTTTGGTTCGTGCATTATTTGATCCAACTTAACAATTACCAGCTCCCTACATTTTAAGGCTTTTAATGTTTAGACGCGTTTTATTTTTCTTGACAATCTCTTTTAAAGTATGAACACTGAACAGTTAATAGCTTTGTAAGTATTAACCCAAACATACATGAAATACATTATATACCCCATAGAATTAAAGCTGGTATTTTATCTTTGATATAACTTATATAAATATAAAATTTAACTTATGTAACTTCAATTTCAACATAATTTCCAACGAGTTTCATTAAATCACCAAAGATTATATATTCAGTTTTACTAAAAATCCTGTGTGAGTTTATTGTAACTTCACTATGGAAGCTTGTTTCTGCCACTGAAAAATAACCAGAAAAATCAATTTTCAGTTCAATATCTCAAAATTTCGATGGATTTTCTCATTTTTTTAGTTATTTACTCTGAATGTTGATTTGAAATTTTGAGTTAATAATGCAACATTTTGACTTATGGATGACAATGAATGCTTGTTTTGTTTTCCAGTGGCAAAAACCCTGAATCAGACTCTGTACTATTTGAACCTGAATGTCTTTTTTCATGATTGAAAAGAAAAGGGACATATTTTTAAATGGATAAGAACAAGTTCTGAATTATGTTTCATTGAATCTCTATTTTAAACTTCAGACATTGGCAGATTTCATTCAATCTTATAACCATTTGATCTGTCATTCACTGCTCCCAGACTCTGAAATCTGACTTCTGAGCCCGATTAGATTTACATTTTTTTTGTGTTCAAAAAACAACCTTAAGAAAAACAAACGTGAACCCGGTTAAACCCACACTGTCAGGAATTATCAGCAGAATAAGGGCAGTGAAACTGAATCCGAGTGGGAAATAAAAGAGTCAGCTGTTTTGCCTGAACGCTTTGTTTGCATTCTGCAAAAGGAATGAATGCTTCCCAGGCTCCAGCTTCCCTGGTGAAACAAAAGGATATATTTCCCTTTGTTTTTCCTTTGAGCGGCAGTAAAGATGGGGGATTTCAAGTAGGCGCTACTGTTTGTTCACAAACATGTTGACAGCACCTTATACAAGTCCACAGCACATGAACTCGGTGTCTCTGTGGGGTGCTGTCTCTCCAGCAGGGACCAACAGTGAGACCACTGAATTATTTTTACTTCACGGAGTCATCTCATATCTCATTTACATTTATATCACCTCTCTTTTCCTGGAACCTTTTGATGCTGCAAGTTAGCAAGAAATCACAGTCGGTTGCACCGGTGGTGCAAACATCGAACACGTAATCAAAGACAAGCGACGAGAAAGAGATGAAAAATTAGACATTTAAACTCTCCCTTCACTATTACTTTTAACATGCCAGAATCTGTGTAGTGTTTTATTTAAATTGTGCTGTGCATGTATATATATTTTTTTTTCAGGCTCTTCTGCTGGTTTTGTGTGTATCAGAATTCTCCTTGCAGTAGCACTGGTTCCTTCAGATGCAATAAAAGCACTAAAGCATCACGTGTGCTTAGTGAGGCTCACCTGGGTGGATCATTTCCTCTCTGTCTCTCCCTCGCTTAACAATCTGTCTCAACCAGTCTGTATTCTTTCTCTTTGCATCCTGCGCCCGTTTCCTCTGTCGTGGCCCACTTTCACTTCCAGCCTTAGTGGAGATAAACGCGAAGAGAACGCACTCATACTCTCTTTTCGTAAAGCGTGCGTGGGCTCGCTCTTCTTGGTAGTCTCATTTCACTTTCACATTAGTACCGGAGCAACTATATATGAGGCTGTCATGCGTAAGTTTCAGTTTCGGGAAATTGGCTATGTACAAGAAGGTCACTTGAGAGTGACATAAGGAGAAATGTGATGTCAGCATGCGTGGGCCATGGGAAAGGCTTGAGACTGGTATTAGGCCTGACTCAACTTCTGAGTTTCTGTGGTAGACTGACCGTACTGCTAATTGTCATCTGAATATTCAAAACCAGAAAGATAATTTCCAGTGATGACTCTGTGTCATATTGAGGAGCTGTAAAGCTTTGTGAATGAAGTCAAGAAAGAAACTAGAGGCTTTACAGTGGAAACAAATTATTGCCCCCATTTCCCTCTCACTGATTTTCTCACTTTCTCTCAGTGATTCTGCTTGAAATTGTAGGATGACTCTCTAACCAGCAGACAGACGTTTAGGTGTAATCTCACTGCACAGGCCACAGTTTCCGTTCTTTTCTCTTGCCCAGCGCCAGGTCAGGCCACTTCATCAGAAACCACTTACTTTTAGCGTATCATTTCTGTTGTTTATCTAGTAGTATTTTCAGTTGGTAATGAAGTATTAGCATCTAGTATTAGCTACAAACCCAGTAGCTTTAGCTCATATTTGAACTCTTTATGGGTTATCTTTAATTTTTTATTCAACCTGTTACCTGTAGGTATATATTAAAACTCTTTGTACATATTTTAACTGTTTGTTAGTAACGTAGCTTTAGCTTTATTAGCTTTATCTAATATTTTACCTGTTTATCTTTAGTTTATCCACACAGAGCTAAAGAAGGATAATGATTTAGCAGTTAACTATTTCACCTGTTTATCCTTAGAGTTTTAGTGCTACTTTAATTATCTTGACCCGTTCTTGCTTTGGAAAAGCTAGTTTTCTTCAAGATGTCGTGACTTTAAGGTTTTATAAACAGACTGTGTATAAAACATAAAAAGTCTACACCTGACTCGGGGTTATTGAAAGCTGTGTATAACAAAAAGTTTTACATATCAGGGCATAGTAAACAAATACAAACTAGGCCTTCACGGGATCATTGGAGCACCTTGAGTCATTTCTTTTTCAGTCTTTCTGTTGTACATCTGCACTGCGCTTGGGATCATTGATCTGCTGGATGACACTTTATGCCAAGCTTTAGCTGTTGGAGAAATGATCTATTTAGATCTACAATACTTTGGGAAACACAGGAGTTCACGGTCGACTTAATGGCTGCAAGTTGCTCGAGTCGTGGGGGTGCAAAACAAATCCAAATCATCACAGTGTGAGGTGTTTGTGCTGATTGTGTTGATTTGCAGTGTTTGGACTTCCCCAAATGTAGTGCTGTGGCCAAATATCTGTCCAAGGGACACTGTTCCACAAGTCTTGTGGTTCGTTCAGTTGCAGTTTTGCAAACCTAATCCAAGCTGTCATGTTTTGTTTGTTTGTTTATGATTGATGGGGTTTTTTCTGTATAATTGCAGAGTCTTTACCTTACACAATAAAACGCCTTGAAGCGACTGCTGTTGTGATTTGGAGCTATAAATAAAACTGAACTGAAAAAGTGCATTTTCCTTTTTTTTTTTTTAAAAAAAGAGAAGAGCCTTGCTGCCCAAAACCCTTCCAAGTAAGCCGTACTTGTTCAGTGTTTTTCCTGATTTTGTTGTCATGAACTTTAACATTTATTATGCTAACTGGCTGAGTTTGAGCTGTGGCTTTGGGGGTTTTACAGTTTCTCAGCATTGCACCGTCTGACCTTGGGGTGAATTTCCTGGGACATCCACTCTTGAGACTGCTGACTACTGCCTTCAGTATTTTCCACTTGTGAATAATCTTTCTTAGAATGATGCATGGTCATTCCTTATGTCTTTCCTCCTTGGCATTGTGCTAACCCACACCTGAAGCTTCACAGATTTGCTCACACGTGCTGATGATCAGTTAATCATATGCACCTTGCTGCTGCTTACAGTTTTAATTCCTATGGAAGCAGTAAGGGCGTTCATACGTTTTCACACACACTGCTTTGACATGTTGTCAGTTTTATGTTAAATACATAATGACACAGTGTAACGCGTCATGGTTTGTTCACCTGAGGCATTTACCTAAATTTAAGAACAGCTAAGGACCAGATTATTTTTAATATGTAAAACCTTAGAATTTAAACAGGGTGTAGCTTATTCTTACCGTGACTTCGTCTGTCTCAGCTCACTAAGATAAGCATTACACTAATTTGTAATGATATCTTAAAGGACGTCTTTTTTTAAAACAAATTATAATTTTACACTTTTCAAATTAGTTGAGCCCTGCAGACGAACCACTTGTGGTAAAAGCACTCTTAGCTGGGAATCACTGTTCACCACTTTACATTTGTAATGAACGCAGTTTAACAGATCTCTGGTGTTGCGGACAGGGCGGGCAGCTGTAGCCTTAAAACATTTTAAAATTCACCGCGGGTTGTGTCCGCGTGTGACGGTGATGTCTTCTGACTGCTGAGCACTGCTACATCCCTGAACACCAAAGTCGACGCTTTCTGGCATATGAATTATAGATGGACCCGGGCGAGCTGCCCTTCTCTTTTCTGAATAAGTAAAAAAGTTCTGCCTTCAAGTGCGCGTGGAAACACAGTGTGCATCTGTGACACCGTGGATGTGTGAGTGTCCCTTGGCGTGTGCTCCGGAGGAGGCAGCGGGGCAGACATAAATGAATGAAATAATGATGAGCAGGGCTGTCATCACCTTCCTCTCTTTAAGAAGAGGAGAGGAAACAGAGGAGGGGTGGGAGGGCTTTGACTGGTATTTGTTTCCATTACATCCCAGCGTAAGCCGTGTGAGAGAAGTGCCACTGAGAGAGAGCATTTACAATCCTAAGGGCTACAAGACACATCTTCCCCTGATTATTAGCAAACAGTAAAAGTGTCAGTCCTCAGGGACATCACCTAAACTGCTCATCTTTCACTTTCACTAGGCTTTCACTCTTGGATAAATAACAGTATTTATGGCTCATATAAAAAAGCATCTGGCCTAGACATACTCTAAACTTTCTCTGAGGAAAAGTAGAAAAGCTTCTAATTAACTAAGGTTGTTCACATGAGCTTCACGAGCTTCTTTCAGCTGCTACTTTAGTTAAAAAGGGTCACTCCAGCATGTATAGTGTCTTAAACAGTCTATCTTACAGTTGACATGAGTCAGAAGTCAGCTGTTAGATCCATACACTGTTAAAAATTGTCTTTTTAGTCCTGTGATAATAATATTTATGATGTTTTGGCCACTTTGGAGAAGAGAAAGTGTAAAATACACTGACAACACCACCACCCTGTTTTTTAAAAACTAATTAATTTTAATCAAGAAAGTTTAAGTCTAATAATATCTGTATAGCGCTTAATCACCACTCCGTCATGCTAGTCTGTTTAAAATGACTTGTGAAAGGTCAAAGATTGCATGAGTAACACCAAAAAAAAGGAAATAAATGAATAAACAGCTAAACAGACAGCCTCAGATTTCTGGAACTGACCAGATCAGCCACTGGTGACTTTTTGCGGTTCTGTTTTTCAACCTCCACCTGCATCTTGGCCATGGGCTTGGCCATAGCCAGGGCCAGTTTAGCCTCTGCCTGCAGCTTCTTCTGTCGACTCAAGAAGTCCATGTCCTCCAGAGACTCCGAGTCGTCCTCTGTGGTGTCCCTGTCCGAGTAGGAAGAACTCTGTTTGGACTGCAGGGAGGAGGAAGGTAGGGAGTAGGCAAAATGGGAAAAGGATAATTGAAGGAAACACAATTGGAAGTTAGAGGGAAAATAACGTATGGATCGCACAATAAAGGGGAAGTAACAAGGGGATGGGGGCAGAGGAAATGGTAAGACGGAAAAAAGGTTAACGCTCATGACTTCTTGGAATTTTGGTATGTAGATTTTAACACTGATGAGAGCGTCATTGTACACATGGCTGCAACACAAGGCTCAAATTTGATCTTTTTCCCTCTCATTTTGTTAAGTATGTCTCAGTGTGATAACAGGTTAACATAGCCAGTCATCCGTGGCCTCAGCGAGCACCTAGCAAATTGCTTTTCGTTGGAACTGCGAACTGGTTAACAGCGCAGAAAACACGAGCACAGAAATTCATAAAGGTGCTAAACTGCCAGTTATCTCTCTGAATCATATTGAACACACTTTCCCTCTCACTAATCTGCTTTCATTCTCATTATTTCTTGATTTTCCGTTCATACAATCAAATCTGTACACTTTGCTACTTTCACATCATCATTAATAAACATCGCATAGTGATATCAGGATTTAAGTAATTTTTTTCTTCTCCATTTTTGAATTCTGGCACGGGCTTCAGCGGTGGACGTGTGGGCATCTGTGCATACCATAGGGGACAGAGGTGTGTCCAGGCTAGTCTCCGTCTTGCTGTCGTCTGCATCGCTGTCCTTATCGCTGCCACTATCATTGACAAAACAGATTTGTAGGTTCATCCCACTCTGCAGCCTGAAAGAGAGGCGTGAAAACACAGAGAAAACCAATATTAGCACAAAGCGGGCGAGCGTTAAGTTGGTTCACTTGTTAGCTGATTCTGCAGTGACTGACGCAGACTTGGAGCAACACCAAAATGAACACTGATGCACTGATGCTCTTACAAAGAGTGCTGTGAGCGTAAGAGAGCAAACACAAACTTTGATGTGCTAAAACACAGAGATACAGGAATAGGAAAGAAGATCCCCACAAGTGCCCTTCATCAGCAGAGAAAAGTGCCAGCTGAAGATAAAATTAAAGAGGGCTCTTGTTTTTAATCATCTCCCCTTTTATCTCCAGTGTGGATCGATCCAGGTGGCCTCAGATAGGTCTGCTGCAATCTGCCTGGGACCAGAGGGGGTGTATTTGTGCCATGGAAGAACAGAACATCGCTAGGTGTAGCTCCATCCCACCGTGGATCAATAATCTGCTTAATTCAATAGAGTAATTACAAACAGAGGTGATTGATTACATAGCATAGATCCAATCAGTCCCAATAAATATAGGACCTGAGTGGCTGGTTGGTTTTTTGAGAGAAGGAGAATGAAAACACTCTCTGGATTTAATAGATTGCACAGGCCACTAAAGTGACTTTTTGACAACCAGAAGATGACAAACTGAAGTTCAGCAATAAACAGTGTAGGGCCTGGCTGATATATATATATCTGTATATGCTTGGCAATATAAATCTGGCTCAGACATATTAGTATTAGTTAATATATCAGCTGACAATTCGCACTGAATAGAAAGAGATGGAAATGCCCGAGACGTGCGTCATAAGGTGTAAACAGTCTGTTGGTACTCCAATATTTTGAACTTCATTTAAAAAAAAGAGAAAGAAAAATTCATAAATTTACTAAGCTCCTCATTTCAGGGTTTTCTTGAGAACATCATGTTAATGTCAAAGTGATGAGTGCATCTTATTTTGCACAATACTGCCCTTTGACGATTAACCACAAATAATGAGAAATCCACTCGATTCGAATCACGGGGATACGATGAGCACTGCAGTTCCAGTAAGGTACAAGTAGGAGGTTGTGTGTGTACGTGTGTGTGTTTTTCTGTGCATGCACACGTTGGTATTTTCTTGGGAAGTGAAAAACCACAAGGTCTGACTATATGACAGTACCCCACTCAGCTGCTAATGACAGTAAAGAGAACTTGATAGATATACAATTTTATTCAGCGCACTTTCACATTCGGATAATTATGTGACCACATATACCCCCCCACTCCCCGCCCCCACCCCCCGACACACACACACACGCTTCAAAATAAAGCAACAACAAAAAACGCACACACTCAATCAAACACTTTTCAAGTGTTAGTCACAAGCTTATATGATAGATGTCAGCTCTGTTACCTTGAGGACAAACTGGGTTTGCCACTCTTGCTACAGCTGGTGTAGATGCCCGGCCCATCATCGAAGAAACTGCCCAGGGCCAACTTCTGCCTGATAGACTCCCGCTCATTCTTCTGGGCCTGCAACAGTAAATTAACACGATTTAGTTACTTTTTGTGATCTTTTTGATGACTGATATTGCAGTTTCGAAATTAGGCCAAGTGTCTTCCTCTTTAGTAAGCTTCATCCTGCAGGACATGCACAGATAGAAACCAGTGCCACCCTGATTACTTTCTGACTGTACAAACCAAAGATGCAAGCATATCTACAGCAGCATTTGTCTTAGCCAACTTTGATACAAAGCACGGTGTAGGCTGATGTACTAAAAAAAACACCAACTTTTTGAAATATCAAAGGAGACCTTTAGAAGTTGACAGTACCAGGATTCACCAGGAGGTGGTAGTGTTGATTCAGAGAACAAGACTCGATATTACAGATGACGTGCACGAGTTTATATAGGATAAACCCCAGAGAAATTACTCTAATGCACATTTCATACATAATTAAAGGTGCAGGAATTCCAAACAACGCAGTTTCAGAGTTTCTCTTGCTTTGCCTCTTCCCGGTCTAGCTGTGGACCGCTTCAGCACGGGTAGTGCTCACATAAAATCGCACCAGCTACCCATCTCGCCTCTGCTGATAACAGGTGAACACAGCAGACAGAGATGCACGCTACTAGTGAGCCACTCAAACTGTGGTGTCACATTTTTGAAGGACAAGCTCTGCAGAATTTTTTGCAGGTTGTTTGACACACAGCTGCCCCAAACACTGCAGTGCTTAAATGTCCGTCTCTCAAATGGGAGTCTGGGGACCTGAATGGTTTACAAAACAAAGCTTTACATGATTTGAGGTTAAATCAACTATTTGGTTTGTGCACAGCAAAGCTATCCATAATGATGACATATTAACGTCTTATGGGAACCAGGGTACTGTGCTAAGACATATATCATGGAACTGCTACATTCCTGCTCTGTCTGTAGCCTCTCTCTTTCCCATATTTCTGGCCTGTATTTCTGTCTTAGAAAAGGCAAATTGGCAAAAAGGAGAGCGTAAGATTGAGGTGAGAATGTGCGAAGCAGGAAAGAGATACCTGTGGTGTTTGCCTGACTGACAGTCACTATTCCTGTCTTTGCGAGTTTCATGCAAACCATCTTAAAAAATGTCACCTTGCTCATCTGTCTTGTTGTTTACATTTACATGCTTTCTTCTTCATCTTCATCCTCAGGCCCGTCCCAACCCTCCCATCAAACTATCTCTCTGCGGTTCACTCTGCTCGTTCACTCTGCTCCAAATCGCACCTTCACCTCTCTCCCACTCATTTTCTCAACTCCTTCTCTCCCTCCTTTCCTCTCTCACTGCCTATCTCTCTTGACAATTGTGTGCAGGCGTTGGTGAGAGCGCCTTCACTAAGGACAAATTAACATATTAACATAATCCCACTCCACACAAGAGGCCGCAAGACACTGCTTGTGCAGCGAGCGCACACACACATAAACACACACTGGCATGTTGAGGAGCGGACCTGGCGCTGCTCTGTTTGAGACACTCCCTGGAGAACCAAGGAGAACACACTTGAAAGTTTCAATTCACTGCTTCAAAGGTGCAACAACAGCCTGTGTGGCACAGTGCAGGTCAAACACGTATACTACACATCACTCATACTGACTGCAACAAAGCTGTCACTCATGTTACTCCACTGAACAGTAGCTCCAAGCCAAGGTAAGAATCAAAAGCAGCAGGCTCACTGAGCATTGGTAACTGCATGCTCCGCTCATGTGGTGAGAGCTAAGAAAAGACTAAAATGAGGGATGGGTGGGAAGGAATTCTTCACGAAGGCTCAGGGGACATTTTGGATGTTATGAATATCACCTTAATAACAGGTAAAGACATGTTGAAGACCATCAAACTATCTCTCTGCGGTTCACTCTGTTGTTCACTCTGCAGTGAGTGCAGACATAAAGATGCAGATCTACTTAACAGCTTTGTGTTTATTCTGTTTTATAAAGTTTTACTATTCAACTCAGCAGCACAGATTTACATTTAATGTCCAGTCATCAGAGTTCAGAGTTATTTAAATACATTAGTGATGCAGAAGACAAAGCATATGCTGCAATAATGTGCGACAGGGACGCTCAAGGACACGCTGGTTACTGATGATATTCAAAAGCAATAATTAAAAGCACTGCTTACGAGTTTTACTGTTATACTCTTAAGCTGGTTCGACTCTCTTATATAATGCAAACGACGAATACAGGAAAGCCAGGGTTGTTTTTAATCTGAATATTTTCTCAGTCAGCCAAGAAATCGTTCAATTCATTCAAGGTTACAGCTTCACATTCGTGTTGTCTGTCTGACTAACACTGCAGAACACAAAGATATCCACTTGGCAATTATATGGTATAAAACAAGAAGGAAAGAAGAAGACCAGCGCGTTTAAGAAAACAGTGCAGGTATAGTCGTGATGCACTGTCAAACCTGATACGAAGACACACAGAACAACATTACGTTCCCTAAAGAAGTGGGAAAATCTCTGGGAGTCAAACTGTAACACTGATCTGCAGTTGGATTAAAGCTGGATTAATGTTGCTGTGTTTGTGTCCGTAAGCATAGCTCTTTGGCTACACAGAGGGAAGGATTATTACAATCCAACCAACGCAGAGGCTATGGAGACGCACATGCGTGTTGTTGCTGGTGGTGATTGTGTGAGGTGTGGATCTGACAGGGCGACACTGCGTGGTCACCGGCTGACGACTTGTGACTGATAAGTTCTTATCTGGTGAATTTACCCTGACTTATTCGCCTTTCTTGGGCGAGCACCACAGCAAACTACAAACTGGTTTCACATTTGTTTGCCCACATTACTGGCTGTTATATTGCTGACATCGCCCCCTGGTGACAGTAGACAACTACATCACGCAGATGTGGCTCTGCAAAGCTCTGCATCTCACACCTGCCTGACAAAACAACTTCCTGTCATTGAATAGGCGTCATCTGTTATACTGCTTGTTTGCGTTGTGCGCTTGTGTGCGTGCAGGTGGTAAAACAGTCATCGAGGGAGATCCATAAACCTTTTAGAAAGGTGTTGAATATGCAACTAACAGGAGGAAGTGTGAAACGGGCAGAAAAAAAATATGTGCATGGTTTTTTTTCCCCCTTTAAATGTTAATATTTCATTTTAGTTTCAGTCTCTCCCTTGACTGAATATCAGCTTAATCACATACTTTTCAAACGCAGGAAGCTATCACATCTTGTCACAGTTGCCATATTCACTTCCACCTCTTACAGGTGTGACTTTTGAATGACAAGCAAACCTGCAAGTCACAGGCTCCACGCGCACAAAGCCTCCTTTTCATTGGGTTTGCTATTCAAACATTCTTCTGTGCGCTTTACTCTGTAATTTTTCTGCTAAATATCCTTCCAAAGAAAGAAGAGAAACTAAAAATCCACAGAGCGCAAATGAGCATTTCCACTTGATGATGACATGGAAAATTGCTGGATCCATTACATTAACATTTTAATGCATGAAACGAGTAAGAGACACCGAATGAGAGATCCATCCTAACTACCTCCATCAGTTCCTGGCCTAAACACTAGAGCCATCACTTTCCAAATTAGATTGGGACCAACACAATTGGACTAATTTCTGTTTTTCCTCAAAATCACCAAGCAATTTCCTCTGCTGAAAAAACCCTCATTGACAAAGGCATTTCCCCCTCTCCACTCCGCAGTACAACCATTCATCCGCAGGCCTAGAGGGTGATTTAGGCCTGGCAGTGGACGACAGGGTGCTTGTTTTGAGCCTTCAAATCTTCCCTGAAAATCTATATTAGAGAAGGGAGATGAATTTAATTATCCGCACCAACAAAGAGCATCCTCCTTCTGCCTCCCACAAAATTGCTGGCTCTCGTGCCAGAATTTTTTCAGTGGTTAAGATCTGAGACGTGTTTACATGTAAATGCGGATGTGCATGAATCAGTACAGCTGTGCTTGACTTTTCTCTGATTTCAGTCTCTGAAAGCCTTCTTTTACTGTAACTTAAAATATGTGGTAGATAGTTTTTCATTCACTCCTTTGCGAAGGCGCAGGCTAAGGAATGTGATCAGTGCCGCATACTTTATCTTTTTTCAGCAAGATGAACCCAAAAAACTAAAGGCTGAGTGTCTGGAGACTTGGTGGACAGGTGGAGCAAGGGAAGTGCGTATTAAAGTTTGGAACAGATGGGGATCACTTTTGTTGAATTTGAGACATATGGTATTGGCTTTGGCTGAGGAGTGCTCTACAAGGTTTCTTCATCTCTTTTCACACAATTCCTTACAAAGTGGTCTCTCTTTTTCTGCACAATGGAGTCTTTTCAGTGACCCGGACCTTACTCCCTGACTGAGAACAAGAACCCACTGTTATCATACATGCACTTGCACAAAAATGCCCGGTCTTGTGAGCACAGACTGCAGGTCTTCATGTATATTATTAGTAAATGCACGACAGTGGAGCACACCTGGGCATGACTAAGTGCCTGTTTTCAGAGACGGTGCCGTGTCGATGTGCGTGTGCGTTGCTGCGTTATGAAATTTTTGTGTGATGGTGTGAATACAAACAGGGATGACTTCACTGAGATATATTTTCCAGGACTAACAGTGGGATGCTGCTGAACCCTCAGCTTTACAAACAGAACCAAGGCCACAAAGTCTTCCGTGTGAGCCAGTTGTTATGACTGTGCTACATACTTTCACATTTCACACAGATGTTCTTGCAGTCTTAGAGTAAAACTGGATCAACTTGACTATATTTAAAGCCATTTACAATTTAACATTTTTTGTATTTTTCGAGGGGAAAATGCTCATTTCTATTTTTGCTTTCTTGCCTGTCTACACTGTCTGTACCACTGTAATGTACAATTACAGTTCAAAAACAGTGAGTGCATGTCCAGCAGCTGGTAATCCATTATACAGCATAGCTACTTAGCTACTATAACCAATCTAAAGTGAAATAGCACATGAGATTTTGTTTGGGTAACCCCTAAAAAAATCAAAGTGAACAAAGTGTAAAGGATTTGTGTTCTTCTTGGCATAGAGCTATATAATGACTTTAGCTGTAGACTAAACTGATTGACTACTGGAAGAGCCTTCCCATCTACACGACAGTGATATTCTCATCTCAGCAGGAGAGGAAGCGCACAGATTTCTTTAAATGTCTCTAAAGAGGTGTGTGTTTGTGTGTGTAAGACTGTCTTCTCTTCTCATGCTATCTGAGACCCGTCTGTCCAGGCAGTGGAACATTCCATCCCAGATAAGAGACCTGACCTTTGACCCCCCCATATAGTTCAGCTGCAGGTCAGTGCAAGGCTGCTCCTGTCACTCAGATTGGAAGGGAAAAACTCAACAAGTGGCAGTGGGCTACACATGAATGTTCATGTGGGGTAAAAGAGATGGGGGAGGGTTGTGGTGGGAGAAAGGAAAACAAAGAAGGGGGGGGAGGAGGGGGGTGGGTCTGACAAAGGGAGGCAGAAGAGATAAGGAGCATGAAGTGGGTTTGGACAGGACAATGGGTCCACCATGTGATACTAGAGCATTCTTTCAAGCAGAAGGGCCGAGTCTTTGTAGAGAAAAGTGCAGCAGAGTTATAGAATAAAATCCTGGTTACTCACACTGTTTTGTCAAAACAATGGCCCAAATATGTAACCGCTTCAACGCCCGAACTACATCAGCCTCGGTCTTTGGGCTGCATTCACAGCTGTGCGCAACACTCAAAAGTGGATTAAATGGAAAGTTCAGCCATTTGGAAAAATTTTTTTTTATTACTTTTCGTGCTGAAAATCGAATCAGAAGCTGAAACTCACATCACGTCTCTGTTCAGTATGAAAGTGAGTTAGTGCACCGAGGAGACTGGGAACTAACAAAAACTATTAGTCCATTAGCTCTCTCTCTAGCAAATCCTTGAACTAGTGATGTCAGAGTTACACAGTGCAGTGTTGCGTTGGACTATTTCTGGGCCAGTTGCAGTAAGAGACATTATTATATTATAAAGCACTCAAAGAATCCCTCAACTGAAATCTGTGGGAAAATTCCACCAAAGATTGAGGTGGAAGTTTAACTTTCAGGGCACATAAGCTTTTTTTAAAAAAAAAACAAACTAATTTTGGGCCCAAATCAGGAAAACCTTTGAAGCATTTTTATCAGATTTTAAGCAGATTCTGTATAGAGGGTTGTTTTTTTTGTCCCTATGACCATTAAAATTAAATTAAGGCCTCCAAATAACTTCCCAAATAAGTGCCTTTGAAGTTGTAGAAGACTTGTTTCTAGAATCTAGAAAGGCTTTTACTCACAGTGAGGTTAATGGGCCATCATAAAACGTACAATTTAGTGTATTAATTGGATTGGATTAAACAAATAAAACATTTCATGCTGATTATAAATAAATTACAGATGCCTGCATTAGAAACTGAGTTAACTCTGAACTCTGTGGCAGCGCTTTTCCACTTTGCATTAAGTTTGAACTTCTATTTTTGTCACAAAACAGAGCAAAAGTATGTTCAGGGGTTTAAGTTGGCAGACACGAAGTAGAAGGAACCTCCAACATAATCACGGGCACGGATATTACCTAAAATAATCCACCTGTTGACTTTACACACTTTCAAATCATGCAATTAATGATCAAAATTTGATTCCATGCTTTTTTTTACCTCTTTATAATCATCACTGAGGTAGAGATTGGACGCTTGCCTGATGACATCATCCACCCCTCCACATACATCCGTTTTATCCAGTGCCTCCCTCATCCTTCTCTCCTTCTCCGTTTTCCTGTCTTTTCCCTTCTACGTCCCAGTCAGTAGGTTGTAGTCCACACCGACTCCTGAGCTTCAGTCCAGTCAAAATGCATCATAATCCCAGTCAACTGACCCCTATCTGCTCCTCTACTGGTGTCTTCTCCTCGTCTTACGCTAACATGTTGTGACACTGTTTCTCTTTCCCTGCACTTTTCTGAATACTCTGCTTGCTCGGTCTATAGGTTCATTCCGCCTCTCCCACAGGACTGAAAAAGCATAGTTGTCAGAGGTAAAGCCCCTTTAGACCCTCCCTACCTTCCACCCTCTGGCCAGGGCAGCCTCTCACAGCTCAGGACAGGAAAGAGAGAGAGAGAGCGAGGAGAGAAACTTAGACGGGTGTTTGTTTCATCTTCATGCCCTGACATGAGGACAGCAGCTGCTCACCACCAGTTTGAAAAGAGACACCTCAGCGATGGGACAGGGATATCCGCAGTATGTGTGTGTAGGGGACTGTGCTTGCCCATGTGTGTTTTTGATGGTTTCTGTTGTGTCTAAAAGCCCTCCTGGGCGTCATCTCTCGCTCTTTATATCTCTTCCCAGTCTGTCCCACCTAGGATTTCTGTGTATGATAAAACTTTGCAAATCAGACTATACACTGGAGGTGAATGAATGTTTAAGAGTGAGCATATGTAACAGAGAGGGTGGTGTACTCCCTTCCTGCTAAGGTAAAAATAGTGCCTGGTCCAGACTCCAAAGCCAGCAAACCCCACAGCCCCGGCCAGCTAAATAAACCCTGACAGAGCACAATAGACCATTAGTCTGGCACACAAGCACACACACAGTCACTCACTCACTCATACACACAGAGATTGCTTGTGCCTTGTATCGGTGACTTACAATTTCAATCTGAGCTCTCCACGGTGTGTAATGATCTCATCTTTGTGAGACGTTATTGACCCGTGACTCATACATTTGTCATAGCCGCCCAGACAGAAAATTATATCCAGATATGGCTGCAGCTTCACACTGTGGGGAACATAACTTCACACAAACACACACACAGTCACACACACACCATCAGCTGGTTACACAGAAAAATGGCCGGTATGACAAGAACTTAGAATGACAAATCAGGTACTCACTTATATTTTTACTTCATAATGACAAAATGCCAGCACATCAGTGACGGATTGCAGCTGACGTTATTGTTTTTACACCTTCCTGTTATATTTTATTCAGGCAGAATGCATTCAATACACAGTTGTATTTTAAAGGTTTGTTTTATTTTTTTTTTAATGGAAAACAAGATACATCAAACTTTGTATTTCCAAAGGTTGAAATTTGAAGTATTCCAGAAGTGAAAAGTATTTTACACATGCAATGTAACCTTCAGTTGTTTTAGATTTAATGTAAATGCAGATGGATCAGACATAAAGTTTATAACTCGCCGTCTCCTGAATGCCAAGTCTGTGCAATGTGAGGTTTTGCTCATCTGAGAATAGAGCAGGTCATTTTCTAAGCGCTTATCATGTGTGCTGCTTCTCGTATACTCTACAAGGCCTTCCCAGGCCACGAGGATCATTTCCAGTAGTGAGTGTGCTAGATGAGAAATAAGATAAATTGGATAAATTTCCAGCCTGATTGAAGGTGGAGGGTGTTAGCTAGCTAGAGGGTGTATCAAACGGCATGAGCGACCATCCAGGATCCAGTGCCATCCTTAGTTACCTTCAGAATCTGTATGAAATGAGGGTCATCTCAAGGGCACAATCGTTTGGGACCCTCAGCAGGTTGGGGAGAAGACCATGATGCTTGTTTGCTCCATCTGATATTGTAATTTGAACCTTTTCCCTCATGATTCAAGGTAACTTTTTGTTTTGTTTACTGTATTTCATGTTTTGTGTGTACTGGATTATATGTCTCTAATCTTTCAAACATTGTTTGTAATTCATGTGGGAAAACAGCTTAAGATATTCACGATGTATTTACAGCAGTACTTTAAAATCCACTTCATTATTACGTATTAGGAACAACAACTGAAACTATGGTACCCTTAAAAGCCTCGTATAATTAGACAAGCTAACCCTGATCTCAAACAGAGTAGACGTAAAAGTTTTTTTTAATTTTTGAAGCATTAAATCACCGCCTACAGGTGGGTTCAGATGATGTATCACGCTAAACAGTGAGGGATCTAAAGGAAAGACGAGGATATCAGATAAGAAATAAAATACCCAGCCAAGGACAAAGGGGTACACGAGGATTGTGAGGAGAAGATGAGAGGGAGGAGAATGCCAAGTGGTACTGATGAACATGAGTCACATTCATCTGTTTCTCTGCTCAGACTGAGAGAGCGCGCAGATGAGAATAACAAGAGAAAAAATATCAAAGAGGAAGACAGTTGGGGAATAATGCAATTGGATGATAACATCAAAGAGCTTTTGAACACACACACACACACACACACACACACGCACACACAAACATACATACACACTTGCGCACACAGAAGGGTTAAGTGGAAAAAATAGGAAGTGGATTTGATTCAGTGTTGATCCCTGTGGATTATGGGCAGAGTACAGCGAATTGTCTGGCTGTCTCCTGAATCCACCCACACTGGGGTGCTGCTGGGGACAATACATGCAACACACACATACATGCGCAGGCTGATAAAGCCAGTGGTAGCCGTCAGCGAGAGCGGCCTGTTTGGAGCTAGAGGGTGGGGCAGAGTTTGCCCCGCTGGATCTCTACTTCATTACTGAGGCTGACTTCATCGTGAAGGTGAAGTCACCGCTGACTCAAGTGTGATAGGAGGCAGGGAGGAATTGGTTACCTGGTCTACCTAGGCAAAGGAGGCAAACAAACGCACATCCACTCACTAGTGCAAACATTCCCTATTGACAGTTCAAAGGCGAAGTGAACTGTGGGTACTTTAAGATACATTTGAGACACACACACGAACCTGCACACATGCAAGTTAGTTCTTCTAGTATAGGTGATGACTTGACTTTATGATCAGCTGAGAGAGCGAGTATGAAAGACAGAGAGACACATACACACACAGAAAGGCTTATTGTTCCAAGTGAACAGAGGGTGACTGTGGGAGAGGGTTCCTGGCACCTCCTGTAAGCCTGGGATCCAAGGCCAGTGGCGCTATGTGTGTTTCTGTACTTGTATATCTATCTTTGTGAGGACCAATACAGAATTGAGAACTTATGCGTGAGGACACTTGCAGGAAGTGAGGACAGTCTGGTTGCTTGTCATTTTCTGACACACTTCACAAGGCGTGTTTAAGGGGTAAGACCTGGCTTTAGGATAAAGGTTTTGCTTTAGGAAATATATAATATGCCAATGTCCTCACAAAGATAATAGTACAAATGCATGCGTGTGCACATGCTGTACAATCACATCTTTACTGTTTATCTTCTTTCTAATATCTGTATGTCATTATCATACCAGTTTTACTAAGACGTTTGAAAGTAACGCCACATATTCTCATCTGATCTTATTTTGGAACGAGGAGGAAAAGAACGGGGTCTGCTACCATAGCAACGTGGTAAGAATTTCTCCATGGCGATGCTCTGTGTTCCAAACAAATTGGGCTGTGAAAGGAACACAGGGCAGCCCATTGGGAAGTCTGCAAAACTCACACTGAGGCATGCTTTTGAGGGAGCTCCAATTCTGGTAAATTGCACAATATTAAACATACTGTTAGAGTGATGTTAAGGAACTCAAAACTCATGCAATCCCAGGCACATACATCATGATGCAATGCAATTAATCCAAAAATGATACTGTCTGGGTGTCTTTTAGGGAAAGAAATGCTCTTATTTTCCCTCCTGATCAGTTCCCTTCTGATGTTAATAATATGATATGAACAAAGGTTTTTAGTATTTTTTTTTATATCATTTCATAACATTTCCCTTTTATGTGTTGGCTCTGTCCTGAGTTTAGTGTGGGCTACAGTATAACCTGCCAAATCAGTGGTGTATTTAGGTCAGCCAGATAAATCGAAAGGTATTTCAAGGGCCACATGCAACCTAATTTCATCTCAAGTGAACCACACAAGTAAAACCTTCACACGGGCTACAAAGAAAAAAACGTCCAGATTCAATAATCCAAAACACATGATGAAGAGCTCGACATGTCTTAGGAAATACAAATGTGGTTTTGAACTATCGGTGTCAGTTTTTCCACATTACAAAGAAACACTACTCTTGTGAATCAAATAAATATATCAGGACCACATCTTGGCTTGGGTAATTACGCCATTACCCCATGGGTGATGTTTGTCAGCAAGAAGGCCGTGAAACCGACAATGACTCAGACCTCTGCTTTGATGTGATGCATTCCTAATGAACTGCACTAAAATGCATCAAAAGTCCAAAAATTAAGCCTCATTTTCTGCAGTTTGCACAATTGTGGAAGACAAACTGTGAGCTGGACTTAGCTTTTTTTTGTGGGCCAGTACTGCTAATGGATTTACTTAAAAAAATACATCAGAATCATGCCCAAAAAGCAACATGAACACTGGAAAAAAGTTGTACATCATCACATGCTTGGCATTAAGTTTGGACCTTGAAAAGAAGCACGTAAAGCTTAAGTTAGAATTAGCAGAGAAAAGGAAATAAGTTTAAATACATATGTTTATCTCTGTGTAAACTTATGCCTTTCACTTACATTATACAAACATAATGTATTAAGGTCTATGGCCTAGTGAACTATGGAAAACAATATTGACAGTAATTCCATAGATTTTTGCTTATTGCACCAACTTATCGATGGGTTCTGTCAGGCTGGAATGATCTACCAGTACGATCTACTGTACTGTACTCTTATTTATAATTCATTAGGCCACACCTCATATACAGTTACACTGGAACTCTCTCCATCGTTTTCCAGTCAAGCTTGGAAAACTGCATGAGCTCATGTAGCCCCAACATAAATATACAACAATCTTCGTGCACACATATGTACATACAAATACTACGTGTGGCAGTACTCAGCATTCAGTGAGAGTGCCCCCCCCCACACCCCAGGCCTTGGCAAGCTGACAATATTCCTCCAGCCCAGGATGACACACTGTGGCCAAGCTGATAAATCTCCCCATCACCCTTCACCCTGCTGGTTATTGCTGCTGCTGCTGACAGCAATACGGCGCTGCGAGATTTATAGATTTACACGAGAATCTGAAAACAGGGCGGCATACCGAGACCTCAGACTCGAGTAAACACACAGAGGGTCTGCGTGCTTTTAGCTCACTTAAGCACTTAATGAAATGAAGTGCAGCACAGAGATAAAGGAGATCTAGCAGATGATCGGTTATTAAAGAGACAATGTTTTCCTCTTTTTGGACTTTAAACTAACTAGAACCTTAATCGATTGATGGCTTCAGATGACTGTGGGTTAAATGGCTGCTTTTCTTGTTCTCCCAGGGTCAGCCTGCCTCCTAATTGGCTAATGGTATCAGACATTAAGTGGGAGCTTGCCTGATATGGTATGTGGGGAACAGAAAGGGAAGAAAAGAGGATTTAAACTGCTAACCTCCAAACACAGAGGACCACACCTTATTTAAAGCAGGACAAAACACTGATGCTGATCTTAAAAAAGAAATGGGCACATACATAGACAACGCCACCCTGACCTCTCTCTATTTTCCACTTCATCTACTCTCTGACAATTTTATGTCTTCATCACACCCCTTACTCATTCCTTCTCTTCAATCCTGTCTCGCCATTGCCCTTTGCTACTTACCATCCCTCTGTGTGTGTGTGTGTGTTATTCTGTGTGTGTGAGGGGCGCTGTCTGCCTGCTGGTTGCCAGGTTACCAGTCTAATTGAGAGGCCTCTAGAGAGTAGCTGTTATCAGAAGAGCTTGAACCTCTTCTTCCGCTTACCGCTCGAATTCTTTCTCTTATTTTCTCCATCTCTCTCTTTTCCAGTATTTTTTCCACATTAAAGCCATCTCTGCTTTTAACTTTCTTTAACATCTCCTTAAATTTTCCTTCCTCTTTACTGAAGATAATTATGATTATTTTTTTATGTGTATTATCTGTTATAGTTGCCTTGGAAGACTGTTCGTCAGTGCTGTCTGCACACTTCTTATTGGACTTTGCTCAGCCAGAGGTGTCAATTTCCTTACTGTTTCATCTCCGCCTTTCATCTGTCATCTCCACTATCCCTTTGGCGTCTCTGGTTATCTTGTGCTCTTTCCTTCATTCCTGCCATTTCTCAGTCACTCCATCGAGCCTTTATCTGCCACAAACATGGCAGGAAATCCTTATCCCATTACACAACTGCTCCCTAACCCAACACGAGTGCAAATCCACCCTCCTGACACGCAAATGCTGATATGTGGAGGACGCACAGGGAATAATACAAATATTATATCTTTTTAAGGGCAGTTTATTGATTCCATAACATAATCTTAAGACTACAGAGCACTTGCGTGAAACAGCCAAGAGATCAGACTGCACAAATGTGGATAATTGTAGAGACTTGAGCACTTGGGAACTGTTATTAGCCCAGTTGGGAGTACGCTTGATCAACTCAGCTGAAGGTTTCATGCAAGTGAATTTGAACTAAATGCAAAATGTTGTGGGTAAAGGACAGAATATGGACTTTTCATCTTGAAATTCCATATTACATGTTGATGAAACACTTTAAGTACACCCACAAGGCCCATCCATCTCTCTGGGACTCTCCACACTTGTTTCTTCTCATCAAAGAAGCTCCATCTTTTCCTTCCTCGCAGCCTCCCCCGGCATATCCCCTCATTTCTTTTGCCTTTCATCTACCTCTCTGCTTGTTCCCACTCTCCATCTTCACTGCATTGCAGATTTTCTTCCTGAGAAGAGCTGGTTATAGAAAACCGGATGCACAGCTGTGATGTGATGCTTGCCTTTAATCACAGATGCTTCGTTTCTCCCCATTCTTAGTTAGATAAAGTGGGACACTGCTGTCACATGTCCCAGCAGGGTCACCCACACGGCCATAAACATGAATCCAGACACAAGCACACCCTCCAAGCATTATCATTTAAATTCCATTTATCACTATGTTGTCTGCGCCATACACTGAATATTGTTGCACCGCTATATGAATCTCACAGCTTTGAAAATCCTTTACATCGGCTAGTTGTGAGAATATAAACTTGCAGTTCCATGCAAAACTCATGTTTCCATGTTATGGGGCTTATATGACGAGGAGGTGGATGGGAGTTAGGACATTGTTCCCTGGAGTCAAGTTCTCTCTTAGCAACCAGACAGCCATCAGATTCACAACACAATCACGTAACTGCAAAAGACAGAGCAACACTCCCACACAGGTCTGAGTCTCGGTAGTGACACACAAGTCCTGCACATGTGTACTGAGTGTCCTATTTTCAAATGTGACATTTAAAGCTTCACTGAAGGGAAAAACTTGCGATTTTTAAAACACTACAAGTAACAAAATACATTAAAAAAAAAAATCATCATCAGTTTGCGCCTGTCAGACTGCCAGCTGAAGCACAGCAATGTTTGTTGTGTCATTTTGGTCAGACAAATACCTGGTACGAACAGTTTTCCTGGTGGACCATCCTTCACAGCATCCTAGAGCGGAGCTGCCTGAGCTGGGGGAACAGGAGCGGGACTGGGATAAGATTCCCAGCCCTGCAGTGGTATTCCAACGGAGAAGAGAGGAGAGATCCCACTCAGCGTTTGATCCAAACTCAGAAAAATCTGTCACTACCACTGCTTGCCTCTCGTTGTCAGTCAGTTCAGTCTTCACCCTCTGCTTTTCTGTCTCTTTCTGCTTGTTTTCTGCTCTGTCTGTTTGTTAACAGAAAAGGGCAGGGTCTGATCGCTGCTTCCCCAAAGCTGAAAGAGGGAGGGGAGTGAGTGACTGGAGGAGGGGTGTGAGAATAAGAGAGGGAGGGAAAGACGCTGTGAAAAGCAGAGTACACTCCCGCTCGCCTTTCTCTGTCTGCTTTGGACTGAAAAGGGGGAGGAGCTGTGGGGCTGAATGTATGCCCAGTGGGGAGAGGGGATTGTGGAAAAGGGATGAGGGAGGGTGCGGGTGGTGTGGGTCCGGGCCAGGATGTCATTCAGCTGTTTTATATAAAGTCATGCCAGACACGGAAAGCGGACAGAAGAGAAGGGCAGTGAAGAGACTTTCATTCCTTAACCTTTATCTTAATCTCCATGTGTGTTGCACAAACTGGCATTGAATAAAAGCTCAACCTGAAATGTGTTGTAATCAGAAAGTATGCGAAAGCTGAAAGTATCAAAAGCTGGCACTGAATGTTTGAACAGACACAAATCATTCACTTATTTAGTTATTCCCCCCCAAACATTCCTTATTTAAAGTGAAGCAGTGTGTCTCTTGCTTAATTTATGTGCACGTTTGCGTGACTTTTGCCTCACTGTGTGAAAGTATACATGCTCATCTTCAGCTTCCCTTCATTGTCTGTCTCTCACTCGTTGTAAGATTATAATCCCACAGTGGCAGATGGCCGGTCTATAATCCACATGCAGGTCAACCTCCTCAGATAATCTCTTCCTTCTCTATCTTTCCCCCCGTTGCACTGGCATCTACCCATAACCTTTATATCTCCATCTATTTGTTTTTAATTCCAGTGAGATGGATGTGTTCTTCTTGTTTTTTTAGTGTAACCCCACTCTTTTTTTACTTTAAAATGACTACACAAACACTCTAAAATAGTCATTTTAAGCATTTAACTACACAAACCAGCATACTGCAGTTACAGAACTGTTTGGACTCTACAGTAAGTATCTGCTTTCCTCCATTATAAACATTCCCATCAGAGGAAGTGGAAAAACTTCCAACAGCGGTTTGGAGGATGTGAGATCCTGATGCTGTTGCAACATGCGTCTGTTTCAAGTTTCATGTTTGTCTTTTGTGGCAAGGTAGCTAGCCACACACTAACCCTGTTATCTCATCTGTCCTCCAGGCCAAATCTCTCTATCCGATATTGATCTTTGTTGGGTGACGCTGCTTTTCCGATAAGACCACTCTTGGGTTTAATGACCTGGATGTGGATCGATGAGCTCCCTGCTCTGATCTCGCTGCTCAAGCCTGCGCATCATTGGCTCTGGGTTAGCTTTCTGCACGGTGCCCAGCTGGGGAGGGCTGGAAGAGCTCCCATACTGTGACACTCACCGATGATATAATTATCTTTGTATGATAAACCCGTTTTTTTCTCATAGAATACCAAATGGGCCTCATAAAAGCACTTTTAAGCTTACAAGCATACATTAAACAAGCTCAAAGTGTCTAAATATAAAGAGGGTCAGGACATCCCAAATTATAGTGTATAGTACAACTTCCAGATGTGCATTAAAGCAAACAACTTTAAGCTGTTATACAATTCAAAAGAGTGGAAAAAAAGATATAAAAATGCGCTCAATGTGCAGCTGTAATGACACCCAAACAGTTTTTGGTGTGCATTTGGGCATAAACGTATTTATTTGTGCTCGTAGGCTGGCAATTATAGCAGTCTGTGTGGAGACTGGCTTGCTTTTTGGAGTCAGCTTTAAAGTACAGTGTTCAGCACACAGATTCATTTTTTAACCCTTGAATAGGGCAGCTTGATCAGAACTTTATAAAAACTGAACAGCTATCATAGGTTTGCTTTGGTAGTCACTTTCTGCCCTGTAGCATAAATAAATAAATATATAAAGAAATAAAAATAAAAATCAGTAAAGAAAATGCAAAAAAAGTATATTTAAATTCTGAAGAATTGTTTTGAATGGATGGACGGATACATGGATGGATGGATGGATGGATGGATGATGCTCCTATAATGCTTGTATGGTTCCAACAGTATCTTTAACCAACGCCGTTCTTGAGTCAGTAAAGTCAGAACTCTCTCACCGACTTTTGTAAAACATATTCATTTTAAGTGAAACCATGAGTGCGAGCCTATGTTTAGGCTCCACAGGTAAAGAACATCAGCATGAAACAACTTCCCACAAGCAGTGAGTCAATGACTTGGTCCAGTCCAGTATGTAGAGCTTCAAGATGCTCTTGTGTTTTTGAATACAGATGTAGTCATTTCACTCTCTGTTGCACACGTACATGCATCCAGACAACACAACAAAGCACTGAAACAACTTTGATGTCCAACATCACGAGCCTAGCTTTCATAGAGGAATCCACAGCCACCCCCTTTCCCCTCCTCTGTCACCATGGCAGCAGTCTGTCTGAAGACACCCCCCACTGACCTTCACAGGGTTGTCAAGGTTACAATCTGAGTCACAGCACAGGTGGAGACGGAGAGAGCATCTCTTTATTCACACCAAGAAAAGAAAACAATATCAGACTCCATCCAGACTGCACACTGTGAAGACCCCCACCCTCAGATTACACACACAATTATATACACAGAGAGTAACAAGCACACAGAACAAACAAAGTTTCAAAAAACTGTGATTATGTAAGTGACCTAAAACACCACAAAGAAAACCCAGAACAAAAATTATTAACTTGAGTCGGGCAGACTGCAGTTTTGCCTCCCACTCATTGGCCACGTTATGAGATGCTAAAACTAACTCACTGGATCTCCACCAGCAGCGACTTTCTGCTAAAGTACAATAACTGCCTGCAGATTCTAATGTAAACTCTAACAGTCATATGTAATTTATGCCTGCACAGAGCAGAGGGAATTGCTGTTGTGTGTGCCACTTGCTGCGAGAGTATGTTGTGTACACTGAGGACTCTTCACTCATTCTTCTTTTCCTCATCTCATTTTGCACATCAAAACAACACTTGTGTGGGGGGATGTGTGTATTTAGCTTTGCGATGTGGGCATATTTGTACAGGAAAACAGCAGGAATGAATACTTCATCATAAGTAAATGATCACTGAGTGAATAATACTGCTGTTCATTCTTCTGTAACTAGTGGGATACAGAGAGGACAGGAAGTGGTGCTGTAGGTGGGAAATAATGTCCCGTAACACTCTGCAGAGCTCATGGAAAATACATGAGTCTCAAGCACGCTGTGACACCTCCTCTCTTTCTCCGACAAACAGCTTGTCCTCTCTCTTTTTATCCTCTGTGCCATCTACCCCTCCTTCCTCTCTGTCTTTGGCCTTTCAGCGTAACTACATTTGATTTCTTTTGCCACTTTTCTCCATCTCCCCCTCATTCCCCCTAGTGCTCCTTCTCTGCTACCCCCCCCCCCCCCCCCCCCTCGCCCCCTCCCTCTGGCTCAGCAGGAAGAGAGGAGCACAGATGCTTTTAGCGAGCTGACATTTTGTGCCAGTGTAAAAACACTGCATAGCAAAGCAGGTTGGCTCAGTGTGAGGGCCAGATTCTGGCGGTAATGAGCTCACTCTGACAGGGAGGAACTGATGTGGAAGGCCAAGGAGTGCGTGTGTGTGCGTGTGTGTGTGGACGACCAGCCACTAGAGGTTGTTCTAATGAGGACTCTATGCCTACGGTTTGTGGTGGAAAGACAGGGCATGCTGTGATCACTAGCCTGTATTAATATTTGCCTTGCATTTTTAAAGGCGCATCAGTGCATTAACATTCAAATACCAGCGAACTAAATGACTAACTGACCACCAGTTACACTTGTGCAATGATGAAGTCCATTATGAAACAGCAGTTGTGAGTCACAGAGAATAACAAGCAGCTGAGATAGAACTATGGCATGGTATGTCTCCTTGGCAGCAGATAGAAAATGGCAAAAGCAAAAAAGATGGCCTGAAAAGACAGAAAAGAACAGATTTTCTAACCTCCCTCTCTTGGAGGTTCCAGTTTCTTTAAGTATGTGTGCAAAATAGTGTAGAATAAATATGGGGGAGGGGGGCAAACTAGTCTAGACTAACATTACTAGCTAGTGCAGACTAGTTAGTAATGTTCAGTTTGGTCTTCTGGAGGTAGTTCTTCACTAAGAGCATATCGTCACTATGATTTGGGTTGTTGCTGTGTTGGAGGACAATGTTTCCCTGTGTTTCCCTGTGGAGACCTTTTCATCTCATCTGACCAAACTCTGGGGTCTTCAGACAGTTTGACTGCAACTTCTTTTATGATTGTAGTAAAATATTTTTCTGTAAGAACTACAGATGCCACAGCACCACAAGCAATTTTTAATACATTTATTAAATTAAATGAGCAACAGGAGACAAAATCAAGCACTAGTCATCTAAACATGCAACCAGCTGGTTTTGATGCAAGCTTCTGTTATAATTTACATGACAAACATCTGTTGTAATTGCTGTCTTTGAAAGAAGGACCATAAGGAAATATTTCCTGTTGTATATCCTTAACTGTCCAGTTAGTATACATTAACACAATGCTAGCAAAAAATTAGCTTTAAAATAATTAATACTATATTTGGGAAAAGCTTTTTTTTGTTTTTATCTGAAAACAGCTGTGAATAATTATCTCAGCCATTTAGGTCGATTAATTCCTATTGATTGATGACTACCTCACTCTAGACCAGTGATGAACTCATTCACATTGTGGGACACATACAGCCCAGTTTGATTGCAATGTGGTGGCGACTAACCAACCGGACACAGTAGTGGTAGACAAGCAGAGGAAGACGGCCGTAGTGATAGATGCAGCGATACTGAATGACAGCAACATCAGGAAGAAGGAACACGAGAAGCTGGGGAAGTACCCAGGGCTCAGAGAAGAGCTCGAGAAGATGTGGAGGGTGAAGGTAACAGTGGTCCCAGTGGTAATCAGAGCGCTCCGTGCAGTGACCCTCAAGCTAGGCGAGTGGCTCCAGCAGATCCCAGGAACAACATCCGAGATCTCTGTCCAGAAGAGCGCAGTCCTAGGAACAGCAAAGACACTGCGCAGGACCCTCAAGCTCCCAGGCCTCTGGTGGAGGACACGAGCTTGAAGGATAGACCACTTGCAGGGGCGAGAGACCAGATTGGAGTCACATCTGATGCCTAGGGCCAATTTGTGTTCCCGGCCTTATGTTTGACACCCCTGCTCTAGATGAATTGTAGCCAGCTTTGCTATAGTCCAATTACAAAGTGAACATGCTCTCTGTGAATCTCTCCAGTCAGTCAGTCAGTCACTCTGGAGTTTGAATGAGTGAATATCCTAGCAGGAAACACCCTGGATGACTCATCAGCCCATCACAGAAACACAAACAACCACACACTATCATACTCACACCCACTGCCAATTTAGAGTCTACCTGACGAGCGTGTCCTTGAAAAACCATCCTGAAACCAAGAATGTCCTGGCTGTGAGGTGACAGTGCTAACCACTGCACTGCTGTAATGTACACGGGGCACTGGAAAAGCATAAACATCCAAACCTTCCCCCACTTTCAGCTACTGATTTCCTGCTTGCCTCTGTCTTGGCTGATGGTGTTTACTGTTGGTTGGAGCAAACGAAAGGCAAAAAAAGCATTACAAAGAGGTCATCCTTTGCTTTAGGGACTCGACAGGCTCAAACTTTATTTTTGTTCTTTTTTAACTTTGCAACCTTCAGAATGAAGTGTTTCATTAGGAAATTATCAGCAGGTCAGTCATTAGCTGCAGCCCTCCCTTAATCTGATGAAATGTTTTTTTTTTTTGCTGTTGGTATGTGAAGGGATGAAAATGTTCTGTGCTCTCCAGCAACAGATGAAGATCTCAGCATGGCCTGGCACAGTATCTCTTTCTCTGTCTCTCACATGAACAGACTAACAGCTTAGATAACACACAGTCATGGAGACAGAAAACCTCTTTTTTAAGTCTGCCTCTTTCTGCAGACGTGAATAAACACGTTTTGTATTTTTAGACTTCGTTTACAGCCCACATCTCTACCTCTTACACATGCACACATACACCCAAGCACAAGCTCTATAATTAGGAGCAGAGCAGACCAGTGTTTCAGCTCCACCCATGTAAATGCACAGAAACACAGGCTTCTACGTGTCTCTTTGTATATGTGCATCCATCTCTGACCAGAGATGGATAGGAGTTTTAAATCCTTTACTGGGAGCAAAACACCCTCTTTTCTTAAAGCAAACCTTGTTTTTATCTCCGTCTGCCCTGTTTTTACTTATCCAGCCGGCCTGTGTGTAGTATATATGTGTACTCGGCTCAGCTCTGAAGTGGCTGTGTCGTATGCATTCTGACACAAAGCTATGACATTGGAGGCCGTCTCCTCGCTGCTGCATAAACCTCTATTTCCTCCACAGCACGCTCTGCCACTCACAGCCTGCGCCTCTCTTTGATAGTTTTCATATAGGGTGGAGAGGGGGAACCAAGCAAGGAGGGGGGAAATGGTCTCCTGCTGTAACTTTGGCTGTGTGAAAACATTAGGCTATAATGCCTCCTGACAGCTAGAGGAAGAAAACAATTAGCCTGGAATGGGAGTGGGAACAGTAGTGAAGGACAGGGGACGTCTTAAACGGCGAGGGAAAAGGGGAGAAGGTGAAGATTTGCAGCAGTGTAGTAAAGCGAGTCAGAGCTTAAGCTGACTTCCATGCCGGATAGGATATAACGCATGCTGAAGAGAGGTTTTGACTTTGCATTTTATCCACCTTTCTCACACTGTGGTGAGTCACGAGTGAATAAATCAGTGGAAGGGTGTGCTCGCGTGAGCTTTTGTGAAATCATCAGTGTGAGACAGAAGAGGCAGAGGAATGTGTAGCTGTAGGCTGTGAATTTCCACCTAAAAGTGCCATTTATCTCCAGTCACAGCGGTGCCTCAGTCTAGTTCCTGCTTGCTCGCTTGGGTGACATCACTCTCTGGATCATCAACCAAACTGGCAGCGCTTCCACTTTAAGTACCCAGATGGGATGCCCGTCTCTGTCAGTTTAGCCACATCTATACTATGACAGTATTATTATAAATACACATAGGTGGTGTTTTTGTGTCTGTTTACTGGTTCTGTGGAGATGTTATCAGGCAGCTCATTAAGCTGTACTTTGACATCAGATAAGAGCAGTTTAGGCACCACTCCCATGCAGGCCGTCTAACTTCATAACCTGTGGTTTATCTCCGATGTTTGCGTTGCCTTCGTGCGTAGACTTTGCAGGTAGATAAATCTAAGCAGCAAAACATCTGATTTTGGTATACCAGACTAACTAAACTGTCAAACTGACTTCACTTATTCACCGGTAGTTGGATGTTTGAGGGTGTGGGGTCAGTGTGGGCCTACTCAGTAGACAGTTGGCCAATAGGCACATTAGGATGAATGAACAAGCTGAATCACCATTAGTATTAGAGCTAACTGACTGACTGTTCTTGTGAATCACTGATTTTTACCCATTTAAGGTACTTTATTCTTGTGTTTTGCTTCTGCCAGCTTCCCTTCCTCTCTCACTGGGAAAAAATAGAAGAAAAAAAACAGTCTACTGATAACACAGGTGAAATGCATAAACTGGCTGCACTTTATCTCATTCTTTTATTCTGTGTTGACGTGGTTATCCAGAGGCAACATAAAGCTTTTGATTGCCTGGCTTTTTGTCGTGGCTGGTTCTTTTAGCAGGGCTTTATGTCTCACAAAAACCTTCTCTGCCCCTTCATTCAAAACAGCTGTATGGTGCAAACATTTGCTTATTTAAAACAGAATTCAAACACACGTGTGCAGCATATTGTGTTTTGACCAAAAAAAGAGCGTGAAAAAAAAAAGGGCAACAAAGAAGGCAGCATGAACCTGCTCTTTGTTAAAGGGTCACACAAGAACTTCATTCAAAGGAAAATGAGATCTATGGATGCGCATCTGGTTCTGTTCTGGTTCTGTTCTCAAAATATTGAACTTTTTGAGTAACGCACAAAGTCAAAAAACAACATCTCCCAGCAGAAGTATGTCGTGCACTCAGCTATAAATACATGTAAAGCCGCTTTCCAAACAACTCATTCAACTTTGTGCATGAAAGATTTGTTTTCACATCGCAATGTATAAACACGGAAAAGTCTGAGAAGCTGGAAACAGAGCACACTT
Organism: Oreochromis niloticus; assembly: GCF_001858045.2. Classification (NCBI taxonomy): domain Eukaryota; kingdom Metazoa; phylum Chordata; class Actinopteri; order Cichliformes; family Cichlidae; genus Oreochromis; species Oreochromis niloticus. The sequence continues at coordinate 24,069,156 of NC_031979.2, forward strand.
TTACAAACTGATCATATTCTTCTTTACCTGAGTTAAATGCCCGACTTGCTGTGAGGAATCCAAGGTTAAGCTGAGATGAAAAATATTCCACGGGAAAAAAAAAGAAAAAAGGAAAAAAAAAAAAAAAGCATCTGCCAGCACTGGCAGACTTTCAGGATACTATGAGAATACAAATATATCCTTTGATATGATTTGGTGAGCTGAGTTTGTGCATGTGTGGACTGACAGGAGACAGAAGACTGCTTTACTTTAAAGCACAGACAGTGCAGTGAGTTGTATAAGGAGTGAGTGTGTGTGTGTACGAGCTTTGGTGTGCGGAGGGTTGGGCATGTTTCAGCGGGTATCTGCACATGGACACACACTCAAACACAGTGCTGGAGCAGTGGTTAAGCCATGGAGGCTGAACCAGACACTAGTGCTCCAGCACGGGTTCTCTACACCTGGTTAGAGCCCTGCCCCCAATCTCTAAAGCGTCCTCCTACTCATTTACATATTAACCATTTTTTATCCTTTCCTATTTGGCTCGCCTCCATTTTTATTCAAACCACAATTCTGGCCTTATGCATGTCCTCTGAGCTCCTGTTCACTTTGACAGGTTCTTGCTTATTACAGCTATCGCTCATTTCAGGCCTCACCGATTTGTTTCCCCCATTCAAGACGTAACTCTAGTGCAACCTCTTTATACAGATTGTTTGTACCTATTTATAGCCTTTATAAATGTGCTCGTGACTTCCCGAACCCTGCAATTTCTTTCTTCTTTTACCCGCCGCCTCTCTCCCTCTATACGTGGCACAGTCTGAGCTGCGGGTGAAGGTAGTCGTTAAGTTGTTAGTGGAGGCTGGCGAATGGTTCAACTGCTGAACTTGTACATAAACACAGAGTGCAAAGAGAGAAAAAGAGAAAGCGATCTCTTCCTTTGCTCTTTTCTCTAACCTCTCGCTGATTCCTCCACATTCTTTTATTTTCCACAGCCCTTGAGTGCTTTTCTGGGGCAAAGCACTCCACAGTTGTACAGTTTCATCTGGCTTGTGGCCTTTTTACTCTTTATATGGTGTAGCTGAGCGACACTTTTGATACAAGTTTCTGTTCATCATCTTCCGACAGCTGGGGAGGAGCAAAGGTGAATCATCACATCTGTCCTAAGATAACTGTTGGCAATATGTAATCTCACACATACTGATAGTTATGCAGTAACAAGCCATTTATGATTACATTAACAACAATTTAGAAGCGAACTGTAGCAGTTTTGTTGAGAATTTACATAAGGATGGAGCACATTCACGGGACACATTAATAAGTTCAATTCAATTTTAATTATATAGTACTCAAGGTGCTTTATATTGTAAGGTAACGACGCTACAGTATTACAGGGAAAACCCCAATAATCAAGCACTTGGTGACACTGGAAAGGAAAAACTCCACATTAACAGGAAGAAACTTCCAGCAGAAGTAGGCTCAGGGAGTGGGGCCATCTGCCAGGGCAGGCTGAGGGTTAGGGGAGAGAGATTCCAAAAACATGGCCGGTCTGACTGATGGCGACCTTGCTACTGAGAGCTCTGCATTCACAGAGGGTGGGCAGCAAAAGCCCTCTGCAATGTCGGGGAACGGCCAGGTCAACGGCGAGTCAACGGCGAGCATTTCCTATAATGCCACTTCATAATTTATTTTCTGTTACAGCTTTCCAAACTCAGTGTCAGGTATTCAAATCAGGATGTTGCTAAAGTAAAACATAGAGATTCGTTTTCCTTGAGTTGAGAAAGTGCTGTGAAACTGCACTAACATATGAAGTAAATGCTTCAGCCTTATCATGACTGTGTGTGTGTGTGTGTGTGTGTGTGTGTGTGTGTGTGTGTGTGTGTGTGTGTGTGTGAGAGCATGCCCACACTTTTAAGCTTGTGCAGGTCTCAGCACAGGCCCTATCTTTTTTTCTTTTCTTTTTTTTTTGCTAGTTTGCCCATGGGGTGTTTTCAAATTGTGTGAGTAAGTCTGGGTGTGTGCACTCTGAGATTGAAAAAGAACTAGCCTGTAGACACAGATTTAATACTTCTCCAGCACGTACCTCAGAAAACACACAGGCAAATTTCTGCATGCGGATAACCATACATGTAGCCCGAGCCCATTTCTGCTTTTTTAACCCTAAGTCCGGATCGGAAGAATAATATTATTGTTCACCTTTGAGGAGTGCAGAGCTAAATGCAGGGTTAGGGGTAATTTACCCCCGGTGTACTTGAGGTCCCTGTGGAGCCCTCTTTGCCACGTGCCTCCAGATTTAATTAGAAACAAATTTTGAAAAATCCACCGGGCTCCTCATCACCATGAATCCTTCGGACGCCACACCTGTAGCTCAAAGGCAGACGCTGAGATTACAGGAGCCAAAAGCCACACCCTAACTAAACACACCTGCAACAACAAGACTTAATACTAAATAAAGTGGAAATAAAACAACGTGTTCAATAACTGTAGCTTTTCATGGCATAGAATACAGTGCAGCCATCACATTTTCCATAAATCTATGGCTTAGTAGTAGCTAATACAACTACTCAGCTGTAATTTTCTACCAGAAAAGCAAAGACACTGAGAACTGAGCAGGATAAATTTGCAGAAAAGCCTTCTATGTGTCCAGTCTGGTGCACTCAGTGCACAACTGATTTTACTGACACTTGAATGTTTTCTGCATTTTTTTATATATAGAAGCAAAAGTCAGTTCTGTTACTACAGCACATTAACTAACCCAGTCTTCAGGCACCAAGTGACCGCTACAGATTATTAGCTCTGGACTTTACTGCATCCCAGGCTTAGATGCTTTTGAAGCTCAAGTGAAGCATGAATATCTCCATCCCACTGGACCTCCAGCGACATACCAGACAGACCCACCCCTGCGTGCACCGGCAGATGCACTGTGGTGGGTTCTGCTTGACAGGACGACTAAATATTTAACAACATTTTAAAAGCACCAGTCTCTCTGTTCTCCTGAGTGTTGGCCAAGACCAGCAGGTTTCAAAATTAAGAGATCTGGACGACCCCAGACACAGAAATAAACCGAAGATATCTTTTGGGAGTGTCAAATTTGCACTTGACTTCTTTTTTTTTGCTTGCTAACAGAGTCTGGCCTTTACTGTATGTGGAAGCTTGGAGATACAATGAAAGATTAAGTAATGTGGTAAAATCTGATGGGCATAGTTCTGCAAAAATAGCAAAAGCAGAGTGGGATTGTCCAGGATATTATTTTATATCTCCTGTCTTTTCTAGTGTTTCACTTCTGCTCCCTGCTCTGGTGGGATTACAACACTAATTCCAATTTCTTATCTAGAGCACTGAAATCCGAGGCCCGGTTTTTCTCAGGCTTTTCCTGGAGAGATAGTTGGATGTTGTGTCACTATCATTATCAAGACCACTTGATCTCTATCTACTACTCCGAGCCTCAATGTACTCATATCTAAGGCACAAGCAAAGATCAAAATGTCTGAGGAGCATACGCATGATTTAATGCGCTTGTGCTGCTGCATGGAGAAAGTAGTAGCTACATGTGGACACAGAGGCCCTCTTTTGAGAGATTTTCCTCCACCTGGGTCAATTATATCACAGCCCACTGCCTGAGGGGATCGAGAGACAGGGAGAGAGAGGGAGCAGATTTTTCCCATTCTAAGGAGGTGATCTTCCACTTTAAGCTGGACAGCAGGTAATGAACATTGACACAAATGTGGCCCCGAACTCCCCGGTCCTCCTCCTGTCCTTTTACTCCCTCTTTCCTTCCGCTCATCCCCCACTTCTCCCGCTGCATTCCTGACATGCCTCAGGGATACAGAGAGGGCCTCCAGGAGAGACAAACAAAGACGCACAACACGCACGACACACTCACAATAGCACTAGGTTGCAGCCATTATGTGTGCGCATCGGGGGAAAAGGCCTTGGTGCTTGCACATCAATAGAGAACACCAATCCAGCCTTTTCATTTGCCCTCACTTAGTTTTACTCTGTGACAACTGGCGATGGAGATCTAGCAGCTCTAAACAATTTTCTCCCACTCCCACCCTAAATATTTTAAAGTTACGCCCTTTTGGACCCATAAACTGACAACAAACCATGAAGCTCTGGCTGAGGCTGTGATTTAAACTGAGTAATGCAATAAATTAGCAAGTGAATCATGACAGCCTCTCCTGCTGGTGCTGCTGGTGAGGCATGAAAGGCCTACGGCACCTCTCTGCTTAATGTCAATGCAACACTGACCTCTTCTGGTAGAAACACTACATGGCCACAACTGGTTTCTTTTAGAACATGTAGAAATTAGGTTAGACAGACGTAACTCTCTAAGGTCAGCAACAAATTGTTGTTATAATGCTGTCAGGACTCATCAGTATGAACTCTTAGTCGTAGATCTATAGTTTTAAAGTTGTCTCAGCTAAATCTGTGCACTTCCTGGACATCCAGTTGAATCTGCAGTAAGATGAACTGATGTTGCTTTCCTGCCCCACTTCATTTCCTTCCAGCTGTACAGACTTCCATAATAGATAGGAGCTGGGCCACATAGCTTAGCGCTACATTAGCTGACTAATCTCTCGACCTTCCTCCAGCTAACCTGACCTCATGTTTCCTTGGTCCGTCTGACACAGATAACTGCTGGATTACAGCTGCCCATTGGTGCACTATGTTTGATGACCTCTGATACACATAGATAAAAGCGGACAAAATCTTAACTCCCAAAAATAACATTTAAAAAAACCCTTGCCCACTCACTGAGGTGTAGTTGGTCTTTCCCATGTTGTGGTTCTGGTTTTGGTTGAGGTTATGGTTCTCCTGCTCTCTGCACTGCAGCCCAGCCAGGTGTCTCTCCAGGGCTGCCCAGTCCATGGTGGGCAGAGGCTCTTCTTCTACCCCTTCCTCTTCTCTGTATCCTCGCATTATCCCCCCAGTCCCCACACTTCCTCCTCCTCCACCACCTTCGCCACTGCCTCCGCCACTGCTGCGACTCCCCCTGCCTTGACTGGTGCTCCGGTGGCTGGACTTAGGAGTCCCCGTGCCTCCCTGTGGTGTGCCAGGAGATTGGGGCTGGTTGTTCCTCGGCAAAATCAGATTGCCATTTTGCTTCAGTTCATCGGGGACGGCTGCGGCTGACGTGGCAGTGCGTCCGCTGGGGGCCGGTGAGGGCGGGATGGTCTTGACATCCTGGAATTCTTCAGCAAGGCTGCGACTGTTCACTGTCTTCCTGTAGCCTTCGCCAGCACTGTCAGCACTCACAATGCCTTCTCCGCCGTCCCCCTCACCAGAGGGCTGTGGAGAGGTATAGTCCTCTCCATATTCACTCTCCCACTCTTCTATCACCTTCTTCTTATACTCTTGGTAGTCCTCATCTTCCTCATAGTCCTCTAAGGTAACCAGGTCCAGAGAGGGGGAGGATTTGTAGTCCTCTAAAGTAGCCAGGTCAAGAGAAGGGGAGCAAGGTGTGACCTTGTTGGAGTTGGACTCTGAGCTGGAGCGACTGGATGCGTCACTCCCCAGGTCCATGCCATCCTCCCGATAATCCTGTAATGAAAAAAGAAGAGACAAAGAAAGAGATTTAGGACTGGGGAGACAGTACCCTAAAGAAAAATGTGGTACAGGGAACATGAGGCATACTGTTGGTCTGACAGAATCAGTGAAATGACATAAAAAAAAGGAGGCGGCAAAGAGAATTTAGGGAAGTGTGTAGACTTAGATTAGTCACACCGGTATTGTGGTTTGAGTCGGGCAACCACAAAAACTTCCTGTCCTGCAGGGAACTTCCTTTCTGCACAACATTTTGCAGTCATTGTCTCTTTTGTACTTGTTTTCCTCTCGCCTTAAATTCGCAGTGCTCTGGACTCTCCTACTCTTGCTTGTTTGCCTAACAGATAATCCCATTCCTTTTACATTCCTGTACATTGTTAAATGTGTATGCGTTCAACGGCTTGACACACGCAGACACAGCGAAGGGAGAGTCTGTGCGGCCAGAGATGTCAGAATAATAAATGCTGCCATTCCCTCCTACGTCTGCCAAGCTCCACAGGGACAAAACAGTGAGGAGCTGAGAGTGAGTGACAACGACATGTCGGTACACAACACACCAAACTGTGACACGAACAGATGAGTCTGGAGCGGATCTCTAACCTTGACTGCGATGCTCCCGCAGCGCCCCAATCTCCACCTGACTGATTAGTTCCCAGCTAATGAAAACGTCCCTGGTGTTTACAGCCGTCCACAAATCTTAACTTGACCTGAGCCTTCTCTCACAGAGTTAGTCTTGTTTCTAAAGGAGCACATTATCATGGAGCCTCAACACTTTTAAAGCATAATGAAAAGCAAAGCGCACCAAAATCTCTCCCAGGGCAAAGAGAAATTAACGACACATTCCTACGCGACCGCATTATGAGCTGAAATTAATTATGAAGATTGCTGATTACTGGTTTAGACCACAAGGACTTGCAGTAGTTTTGCCTCTTGCAGAAGACTAATGAGAGAGAAATGTTAACACAGTGTTATCTTAATGACAAAAAGCTTTCTTGAGACATGGCCACTGGATCACACCTGTGCAGACACCAGGCATCACAACACAATGCAGAAAATATCTACACTGGGGGTGGGGTGGGGGGCAATGTGACTCAGCATCTTAGAGACTAGATATAAAAAGTGCTGATGTGGTGTAGAAAAATAAAGCCTCCCTCCGCTGAGGACGTTGCATTTCTGCATGAAATACTAACAGGTCAAAGAGAATAGGAGAGAAGCTGCTGCAGGGATGCTGTCTGCACCAGATACACGAGCGGGGACACAAAAGATAAGATTTTTGTCATGAAGCACAGCAGGTGGTTCTTACCTAGTTAGAGCAATGTTATGAAAGAAAACTTTGGTTGTGCATAACTACTGAGGTGTTGAGACCTTCAGTTTGACTGGAAGGAGAGCAAATTTAGTATTAATTCCCTGCCTGATGAACAAGTTCAGCACAAGAACGTCTCATTAGTTTAGTTTCCCAGACAGTAACAACATGTAACATCCCATAATCAGTTTCCTGGCATGAAAAGCTCCAGGAGCTTCTTTGTGTTTACAAAAGAAGGGGGAGGACTTAAGGGCACACGACACTATACCTGCGCACTTGTGGGCTAATGCTATAGTAATTGATTAGAGCCGTTTTTAGCAGCCCAATGCGCCATTCGTCACTGTTATGAGATTGTAAAACACAGTGTAACATTTAGGCTTGGAAATATAGCAAGGCTATTCGTATTTTCGGATTCGTGATCAGTTTATGAGGAGCTTACAGAAGACAACAACCTTACCGGCTTGCTCATGAAAAGCCTCACCAGGCTTTCATTTTGGTTTTGCCACCCTTTATAAGTAAAGAAATAGATTCAGGAACTGGGTGGGCTTTCCTCTCCAGCGTGGAAAGACCACTAAGCAGAAGCAGAGTAGCCTATATCCAAGCTACGATCGCGTTTCAAAATCTCGGTCACCAATCCTTCTCTTCAAGTGTTAATTCCCATTTCCTGCAGCCTCCAAACACCGCCGGGTGTCTGCGCGTTAACGCGTCGATACACGACGGTCACGAGAGCCCGATTGAAAATAATTTAATCATTTAAAGTGTTTAGAAAAAATATAATAGAGAAAGAGGGGGAAGGCGCTGTATGAGGGCAGACTGGGGCTGCTAAAGCTGATCCGCCGTCGGATTAAGCGAGCGCAGGCAGACTATAGGCTGGATTCGGCCAACAAAATACGGGAATACATGCAAATTGACAGCTGCACCGATTCCCCTCCATCCCGCAGCAGCCGGGCGGGTGTTTGGGTGTTCGGGGTGGGTGTGGGGGCTGGCCTTTTAATTTATGCCAAAGACTACTCTCACAACTCTGTCGGTCGTCCCCTAGGTTTCCAAAGGGGCATCATCGCATACGCCCAGTCTTTTGCGTGCGTCGAGCTCAGTCCAAGTGACATTTCTCCACGCGTGGCAGCCGCACAATTACATCTGGCAACATATAGTTTATTGAAACAGAAACACCGACTGGAACAAGACAGCACTCACGTCATAAGAAATAAATAAATAAAGGCAACCCGCATGTGTTTCTTCAATTTGCACAGTCATTCATAGGCTACTCAAATGATGTAATGTTCCCAAAAAAAGTCCCAGGAGGAACCCGATGCCCCCGGCAACAGCGGTGACAGAAACGCCCAGATATCACACAATCACACCGCGGATGTCATCCGCTACTGTGACCAAGCTGACCCCTACTCAGTACCACCATTATCGGTCAAAATTAAAGCCGACGCCGGGAGGTGAGCTAAAAGTAGCCTTGATGCAACATCACTGCCATTTAAACGAATCCATACTCACTGTCATCATCTTTGCAGCTTCCCTTCCACGTCTCAAGACATGGTAAAGTGTAAAATCCCAGCTGTTAGACAACGGCGACGGTGCTGACTCGCTTTACAGCAGCTTTATTCTAAGGGTGGGTGTCGGTGGGGCTGGTTTCGCTGGAGAAATTACAGACAGCCGGTGGATAATTCAGTACAGTCATCGCAACTGAGTGTGTAGTCTGCCCACAGAGGAGAGAGCCGGAGTCTGAGACCTCACAGAAAATACAAACAATAACGCGGATGTCTTTAAATCCCAGCAGGTCAACGCTGCTTTCTCTCCTCTTCTTCCCGGCGCGCAGAGATGCCCAGCCGACAGTTTAGCCAGCGCTCTCTCGCTCCCACGTCAGCCGGGAAATAAATAGCCTCTGAGTAAAAGTGCGTCCCCTTACACTGTGGGTTTGCGCACGTTATAGAAATTCCACACAACCGGGCGGCGTTTATTGCTCAGTTATTACTCAGAAACAAGACTTAAAAACTAAGAGCACTACAAGCATGCCGCTGCTCCCCGACAGGCAGAGATCTTATATTTGTGGAGACTCTCTCTCTCTCCCTCCCTATTTAAGTCTGTCGCAGCCTGCCACTCTGAGGAGTGACGACGGAAAAACACAACTAAAGCCCAACCTTCTGCACCCACTGACCTTGCAAATGGTCGAAAGAAAGAGAGTGAGCGAGATGGAGAGATATAAAAAAGAGAGGAAACTATCTAGGTGAATTATTAAACATACGTCTGGTGTTGTGAATATAGAATAGTTTCAGACTTGTTTTAGAGCCCTTATAAAACTCAAGGATATCAAGAACACCCCCCACACCCTGTTGTTACATCTTCTATTTGGCTTCAAACATTTACAGCAAAGACTGTCATTTTCATCTTACACTGAATTACCATTTTATTGGTACACCTAGTGCAATCCAATGCAACAGCCCGGCAATAAATCCAGCCTCATGAAGGTTATAACATTCAGTTTGTGTTGAGATCATGCCACACAGGGGAGTATTCAGGTGATTTACACTGTGTCTGCGTAGCCCCACAGCCAGATAGCCACGCAAAACGTGTTTAAAAGGCCATTAAAGGTATAAGCAAAATCAAAACACACTGTAATAACAGCACCTTTACTGTAAAAATAAATACTTATTCAGCTACAGCACAAAAGAGGAAGTTGACTACCAAACACTTGATTGCATATGGCTATGCTGCACTACTGGAATCCTCGGGTATGCTCACATCTATACAGCTTTTCCAAACAAGAGAAAATATTCAGTGAATGGCAGTTCTTTTGTTGGGGTCAGAGGTCAGAGAAGATGAGATAGGAAGGCAACAGTAACTCAACCATTCATTACAAGCAAGGTATGCAGGAGAGCATCCCCGAACACACATGTGCAACTTTGAAGCAGATGGGCAGCAGAAGACCACACCGAGTCCAACTCATAACTGAGGCTTTGATTCATATCGGCTCAACAAAATTGGACAGCAGAAATGTTGCCTGGTCTGATGAGACTCTGCACTGCACCATGTAGATGGTTAGGTCAGAATTTGGCTTAAACAACATGGAAGCATTGATCCATCCCGCTTTGTATCAGCGGTTCGGGCTACTAATGGTGATGAAATGGTGCGGGGAATGTTTCCTTGGCACATCTTGGGCTCCTAAGTACCAGCAGGATAACGTGCCATCTTAAACTGGTTTCTTGGACATGAAATCAAGTTCACTGCACTCAAATGGTCTCCACAGTCACCGGATCTCAGTCCGGAGGAGCACCTTTAGGATGTGGTGGAATGGGAGATTCACATCATGGATGTAGAGCCAATACATTTGCAGCAACTGTGTGAAGTTGTCATGTCAACATGGACCAAAATCTCAGAAGAATGTTTCCAGCACCTTGTTGAATCTATGCCGTGAAGAATTAAGGCATTTGAATGTGTTTTGGGCTGTTGGATAGACAAAGAAAAAAAATCAGTGACAGCTCTATTTTCATGGGCAATCACATTTTCAAGAAAAAAAATCATCAGTAATGAAAATAATTGTTACTTGCAACTCTAAATTGCACTAAATCATATAATTAACGACATCAGTCAGATGGGTGTAAGACAACTTTCCACTGTGATTGCAGCAGATGCTCACTTCTTTTTCGGCATGTATTAATCTGTATTAATGTTGATTTTATTTTAATTGATTTATTTTTTTCCTTCGTAGGGACGGCTTTGATTGGATGAAATCACTAAACCAGTCAAATGAGTTGTCTCGCACACACACACACACACACACACACACACACACACACACACACAGATGTCAGCTGCAGTGTCAGAGCTGAAGAGGGGTTAACACCAACTTGGCATGATATCTCCATGTTGCATTCTGTTTCTTCTTGCAGCAGCTGGTAATTTACATAGCACGAGATCGAGATCAAGCTAAATGTCAATGATAACCCAATCTCATCCACCGCAGGAGTAAAATGCAGTCCAAAGCTTTTTTATAATGAGTGTTTTGATTAGAGGCCGGTTCTGTGTCTCTCGAGTGGTAAGCCAAACATTTGAAAATATAAAAGCACTACAGCGATGATGTCGAGAATCTCTCAGTCCCTCACAGCTTTACCCTTTCTGCACGGCCGGCTGGGCTCTGCAGAGATTTGTAGTTTTTTTTGAAGGATGGGAGCTGTCTTCAGATATGGTGCGTTGCATATATAATAGTAGCACAAAGGAGTTCATCCATATAATAAGAGAGCAGTACTTCAAAGACCCCTGGCTGAGCCTGTCCTTACACTGCAGTAGGGACAGCACTAGTAGGGATCTCCCTAAAGAGGAGACAGCAGGAGTCCTGCCTATTGGTACCACTCCATTCCCCACTGCTGCTTTCAACTCTCTTATCAGCCCTTCCACTCCACCCCTCTGCATTTCCTCCCTAATTCCCCAAACATTAATCGGTCATAGTCAAGTAAAATGAAGAGTTGTAGAGTTAACTCAGAGCCTGTAAGGCGGATAAACTGCTTTGGGGGGGGTTATCCTGTAGAGAATTTGAAGACTGTAAGTTCATATGCTCACCAGGCAATTAATTTATCATTAATTTGTCAACAGGAGGGCAGCATTGTTTAGGTCACTCTTGCACTCATGCAGGCACACACAGTTTGCTGTCTTTGAAGTTTCCATTCCTCTTTAGCGTCAAAGACTCTAAAAACAGTTTTGACATGGCATCCTACCCTTCAGTGAGTTGTTCCACAAAACAATAAAAGCAGCAACAAGCTCAGAGCCAGGAGGGCCAGATGAAGACGTCCATGATCTGTCACATCAAAGCTCTGTGATGCATGTCCTCATCACACCTGGCAAAAAAAGATGCCTTTTTTTCTGTACTTTTGATTGAGGAGGTGGTCAAAGATAGTTCACCATGCAACTCTACCATCGCCTCAGATCAGTCATTCCTCCCACTCTTGTTTTTTCCTCCTCTACTTTGCTAAGAAGCAGAGGTGCGGTGCCTGTCAAACTGCCGGTCACCCGGCTTTACCAATCACCGAGGGGCAGGAACATGTGGAAAAACAGCCCATTCTAGATCTACAGTATCTGGGAAAGCTTTGCTCTATCTGCCAGCCTACCAGTCCATCCGTAGCAGATATCTGGCAGAAATCACTGAAGGCCCATTACTGACAGAGAGATAAGGCTGGAGAAAAGAATGCCCCTCAGATAATACTGAAAAGTCAGGGAACATCTTCCTCTGCTTATATCTGTCTCACAGGCATTTAAAAAACAGGGAGCTCCTGACAGTCAGCGAGAAATTGAACCTGTCTCTGGCTTGTCAGGAACTCACTGACTCCAATGGAGAGACACCAAAAGTGACCTTGGAGGATTCTCTCTTCTCCCTCTCACTTCCTTCTTTTCGGGGACTGAGAAAGGGAGTTCACCCTGAAATAAAACTCTGACTGAGCCAGCTGACAGAAAATGAAACATCAGAAACATGACTGTGGTACAACCTGCAGATGGGAAATGTCCTGCCTGGTTATGAGTAACACGGGGCAAAAAGAGGCCAGACACTCAACACACAGTTCTTTCACAGTGTCATGTCTTTTTTAGGTGAAGAAGACACAATCCTGGCTGTCATGAAATCTTTATACTTCACTGCATACTCTGTCCACACTTCCCACTTAAAGCTTGTGTGTCAAGAAGTTGTGCTCTTTACTACGGTGAGTACATATGCAGATTTCTACCAATACTTCGGGCTATGTTGTTACCTCCTCCTCAAAACTGTAACTATATAAAAACATTAGCAGCTCAGCTTAGGTTGCTAGTGGAAACTGTTGATAACAAAGGCAACTTGAAGCAAGTAAGTGGTAAGCAGTCTTCAGTAAAACACATCTAGCAAGGCCATTATCATTGCACAGCCACTCTTCAAAACACACTGCTCTCTGTCACAGTGAATAAGTTGTGACATTTACACAGAAACTGCATGGCAGTATAAAATGATAACAATGAAAAAACAGGAAGTGTTATAAATAACTATAGCTGTATGAATAGTGACTCTGCATCACAAATAAATTAACAAATATGAGCAAAGTTAAGTAGGAGAATATAATCAAACATGCAAGAACACAGCAAAAATTGTAAATATTTAAGACTTCAATATTTCCAAACTGCTGCAGCTCCCTAAGAGTGTCTATTAACACATCCAAAGTAAAATGTTCTTCAGTGTTGGTGTCATTTGAGTGAGTGTATAAAATCAGCTCAACTTGCTAGAGATCTGATTACACTCAAATTCAATTTTTTGGTCACACCAGCAGTGATGAGTCTGTTTGTTAACTGCAGGAGGAAGGAAACAATGTGCAACACTCGTATGTTGGGTGGATTCGTGGAAGCTGCCACTAACCCAACATCATAACAGCTGGACAATGCCGCACTGTTTTCGAGACACTAAATTATAGGTAATCACTTAAGAAGGCACGGGCAGACATATAATGACATACACTGCAAGCCTAACTCAAACCTTAACCAGCAGGTGAGTAGACCTTTGGTGGGCACACCCGCCAGAAGTCTACTGGGCACTGCCCACATTGTTTTTAAAATGGTTTTGAAGTTAAAGAAAGAACGCTTGCAAAGCCTAAAATGTTTTATTATTAAGTTTGAACATGTTTGAAAAAGTGCTGAAATAACTCCACGAGCAGGTGCTGTTATACGACGACTGGGCAGTCCTTAAGCTTAAAGGAGCTTGGGTTTGAATCCATGCCAGACCAGTTCCTGTATTTCATCCCCGTCTCTCTACTTTCCTGTCTCCTCTCGTCCATCTTATCCCCAAAAAATGAACTTTAATTCAACACTGGGCACACATTTCAATATAAACCTAAACATTGTGTCAAATGTAATAAAAAATACATATTAAATTACAAAACACTGATGTGAGTTATGTTACTTTTGAGGCATACTCCTATTCAAATTACAGTTCCATTCTGCTATATAAATAAAAATGGTGACAGACTAAATTGTCTGGAAAATCAGTTAAAAACCTATCAACGAAAGTAAACAACAAGACAAGAATATCTCCAGTAAACGCTAAATCTGATCATTCAAAATATAAGCATCAAATTATTGTAAAAGTTATATAATAATGTTATTTTGTCTTTACAGAACCTAAATTACAAAATGTATTAGACAAGCAACAAAAGGAGCAGATAATAAAATAGCACATATTCCATACATCCTACATTACAATGAAGCGTTAAACTCTCCCGTGCAGTTCTAATACACCCCAAGTCATTAAAGGGCGAGTTATTTACATCATTATTCATTTTAATACATCAAAAACCTCTGAGTACATACATCTTTTTGCCACATTTCCTGCAACATGCACACAAAGTGCCACACAAAGCAGTTTGTGCCTTGAGACAGCAGCGGCAGGATGCAGACTGTGTGATGATGAATAGAGATGTCAGGTGGCAACAATAGAGGTCGGATCCGTAACTGGCCGACTGACCCGCTGTTCTAAATAGAATGGGTGGCCAAACCATTGAGCCTGGCCATCAATCTCCTTCCCAAACACAATGATGATTTACTCCATTCAAATTACTGGGGGACTGAAGGAAAAAAAGTCTGTGTGTGTTTGTGTGTGTGTGAAATTCTGGGTGTTCTTTATTTCCCAGGAAACTATATGTAAGTGTGTGTATGTGTGCTGTGAGGCATAGCAGAGCACTTCGTATCGTGTTTCTGAAATGGTGTTTACACAATCTGTCGAACCCCGATGCCCGTGTCTGACTGCAGCGCTAATACCTGACTGTAATATATTGATCTTCCCTCCTATACTGTATATCCAACCAACAATTTCACTTGCTAACGAAGTGTGAAATGAATTGTGAGAGCAACATCTTGTCCAACGTATATACAAGCACTCACAGATATTAGATTCATTTAAATGGGAAGCACGTCAGGTTCCAGTCTGCAGTGTAGCATGTGCAGTGTGGACAAACTGAGACCAAATTTGTTTAATCTAGCTCGGTTTATAGGCTAAATGGCTTGCTCACAGTGGTAGGCAGTGTTTTGCACAGCTTAGCATTCATAAAGAAGCTTTAAATCCAAACTAGCAATTACAGAAAAGACCAGAATATGTGCATATGGCCATAACCATAAAGAGAGATTGGCTGGGAACTCAGACAGTGATAAATGTGAGGAAGGAAGAGTATATAGTGTTACCGAGGGGGAGGAGGAAGACAATTGCAGAGATGTAGATGTTGAGGAAGATGAAAATGTCTCTAATGATAATCACTGGAGAAATCAGAATGATTACAGCCATGCTTGTGCTGATGAAAATGATAGTTTCTAACACCATAGTTATCAGTGAGAGGATGATCACGATAACAAACATGATTAATCAAAACCAATACGGTTGGCATACATCTAAACAGTTACAAAGTAAAACTAGAAGCCTGCTAAATCTAGTCTAAGATCGTTATGCTGCAGGGAAGCAAAATTCAGACGTAACCTCCCCAGGGGGACTGCAGCCAGCAGAGTTGGAAAAAGTCATCCAAGTCATTAATGAAGTTATGACCATAGTCACCGCTGTGGCAAAAGATCTTAATCGCTTGCAAGAGTCAAGGACCGAGACCTGCTCCAGACCTATTTAGTTGACGGCGGGCTAATGCTAATTAGAGTGAAAGAAGGAAAGGTCTGTAATCTGATCAATTAGCTCAGCCTGGGGAGGCGTCCTGTGGGGCCGTGGAAAGAGTCGGGCTCAGGACTGTGGAGAACATTTTCCTGAATGCCACAGAAGACACTTGAAGGTTTACATGATGGTCTTAATACTCTCACTCCTCTTTACTTTTCCCTAAAACACATTCAGCTCTCTTCTTCTCTTTCTGCAACATGGCAGAAAACATCCACGACAATTTAAGAGTCAGATTACAGAGACAGAGACTCTGAAACTATGTCACGTCCCAATCCTCAGTCTCTTTCTCTCACTCGCTCTCTGATGCCGCCTGGCATCCCCTACTCTGTGGTTTCTGTGCCCTGTCAGCAATACAGCCAGACAGAGATATGCATCCACACTGCCCTGTGCCCATCGCCACGCTGTGCAGTGCGCATATGTCCACACAATTTACTGCCCACACCAAATTCAATCACTTCTCTGGTGTTTTGTGCAGGCCTCGCACCTGCTGTTCCCAACCTCCTCTCATAAACGAATAAACATCCAGAGATTGGAGAGGAAGAGAGAGGAGAGGCAGCGGGAGGTGATTTAAGGAGCAAATTAAACTAGGAAGGACTGAACGAGCTGGAAAAAAGAAAGGAAATAGGTTGATGGGTGATATGACAAAAGGAGGCTATTCTATTCTTTGCAGTGAATCTTTTTCACCCAGTCGAAAACAGGCCATGTATTTCACACTAGTCTGCAGGTTTTAGAACCAGTCTGGCACTTAAATGAGCACTGATGATCTTCAGCTTATACACTTTGAATGCATATGTATATAGCCAGCCAAAGGGTTCTTAAGGTCAGCTATACTTAATTAGAAAGTTGGAGTAATACACGAATGGTACACTGTCTAAATTAGTTATTGATGTCTCCCAGACTCATTTGAAATAACAGAAAAATACCACCACTAATAGTAAACGTATATATCACTGTTATAAGATATATAAGAACCAAAGGGAGGCAGAATTGGGGATCCAATGACACAGGCCCAGTCCTGTTTGTATGCTACTTGACAGAGGCAATAACTGGCAGAACTGCAATCACTGATTGAAATGAAAAAGACAAAGGACATTACAAAGGAGAAGAACAACAGCAGCTGCAGCGTCCTTGCTATACTGTCCTGTCTTGAGGTGGCAGCAGGTGGCTCTTGGGATCTCAATACATCTGACAGGTTCCTGATGTTACTTATTCTGCAGTACCTGGTATTATCTTCAGAGCTTTAAACTTTAAAGGTTCAAATAAATGGGTAAACATTGTGTTTTTAACATTTGTGCAACTTGTAGACAAATATATAATATTTGTAGTTTGGGCTCTGCACATCACCACACTGGTGTGCAAATCAAGCGGGATTAAAGTGCAGACTTTCAGCAGTCCTTGTTATGCATATATCATTTTTCAAGGTTCAAAAGTAATCGGATAATTACCTGATGAGCAATTAACTGATAAATTAAGTAGATAAAAGATCTAGAGTTAATGCCAAGTGTTGAGCTTGAAGTTTTGAACTCTCCAAATGAGGCCCAAAGACATATTGATGCAAGTGATGGAGGCCATCACTGAAAAAAAAGAAACTTTTGGAGAGACAGCAAAAACTGAAGCAGACAGATTTAGAATCGTTCTTAAAAAGAAGGAAAACACTGATCAGCTCAGCAACACCAAAAAGCCTGAAAGACCACAGAAGACAGCTAAAGTGAGTGATAGCAGAATTATTCCCAAAGAACTCTTCAGACAGAAACCAAGATGATCTTGTGCCAGAAGGATGGACAGAGAAAAGTGCAGAAAAGGAGAGAAACAGCTCATGATCCAAAGCCTTCCACATTATCTGTCAAAACTGGTGAGGGCAGCATTATAGCACGAGCATGTATAGCTGCTGATGAGGTGATTGCTGATAGAAGAGGCAGGATGAATTGTAAAGTGTACAGGACGACACTCGCTGGTGAGACTCAACCAAATGTGCTTCACAGTGCACATGGATAATGACCCAAAGCAGAGTGCAAAAGCAACCCAAGAGTTTCTCAAGGCAAAGATGTGATATTCTTCAATGGCCAAGACTGTCACCTGATCCAAGCTCAACAGAGGATGTTTTTCAGTTACCCACAGGCAATTCCGAGACTAACAAACAAGCAGCAACCAAAGGTAGCTGCAGTAAAGGCCTGACAAACCATCTCCCAGGAAGAGAGAGCATTTGATGTCCATGAGTCCAGGATTTCGGGCAATCAGTGACTGCAAAGGATTTTCATTAAAGCATTAAAAACAATCCTGATATGTTAGCTAGTCCAGTTACTTCTGAGCCTCTGAAAATGGGAGGCTACGTATAAAAATAACTTTATTTCCTCAACAGTCTGTTCCAATTTTTTCATTAAACTCCAAGAATGAAGCTGAAAGTCTGCACTTAAAGCAGACCTTGAATGTTTGATTTGAAATCCACTGTTGTGGTGTATCAGTGTTTAAATACTGTGTATCGGGTAAAACCACAAGCAGTCTTTACATTTAATTTAACTATCAGCCTCTTCAACAGACAAGCTGCAATCTTGGGCCTCTTTGTTTATTACAGTAATTACAGAGAACAGCCATGTGTTTCCCAGTGACTCAGATGGTTAAGTATTATTCTGATTGCATATGCTGCAGGGCATCATGCCTTTCATACTTTTTACATATTAATAGTTTGTGTCCTTAAAAGTCTTCTTCAAGTTCTTTGTTGTAGGAGCACATTGGCATTTGGACGACAAATCCCGATACTCATTTTCAATAACAGTCCTAACTGGACTTCATTTCCATCTTCTAAGTCTCGTAATTGCAATGACGTCTGGCTTTGATAAAGGGGATTGGTTTAATTTTCTCTTATCGTGTCTTGCCAAAATTTAATTGATTTTTGTTTAATATATTATTTTTGTTTGGGGAACATTGCTTCTCTGTATATTCTTTCACTTAATAGCTTATCTCATTATTTTTCCAAATTCCTAAAAGCATGCAAATCAAAATGATTACCCTTAGCCTATTAGTGTGCACAAACTCATTTACGTCTTCCCTGCTCTTTCTCCCCAAAAGCAGCATTAGATATCCATGTAATGGCTCTCTAATGATTGGTTTTCGGCCCGTGAAGGACAATGGGGTCAAATTTCCCTTCAATACTTTAATCTAAAATTTCACCACAGTTAACGGTAACCTAGTTTGTCTTTATGTTATAAATGCTATGAGATCTTCCTTAAACTGTACTTTTGAGGATCTTTAACACATTATTTTTCTTATAATCTAATCTTGGTTTCAGAAGTTTGAAAATTCAATATCCCCCCTGAAATACATCTGTGAAATACACACAAAGTTTAAACTTATACTGAGCTGTCCATTATTCAGCATCTGTGAATGGATGTATTTTGACATTTTTAAAAACGGTAGTCAGCAGGCCTTTTTGATTTAATAACCTTTCCTCCCCACAGGAGATCACAGACTTTCAAAAAAAGGAGAGTATTGCACAGCTAATGGTCCATATCATCACTCCACACTTACTGTACAGCGTTTATGGTAAATGGATTGCATTTATATAGCACTTTTCTTGTCTTACTGACCAATCAAACCACTTAGCACTACAAGTCACTTATCGAACTGACAGCTGCAGTTTCACTTCTTTCATGTCTTTGGCACAAACATGTGGATCATCAAGGATGAGGTTTCCAAACCGGAGCTGTTGGAGCTCAGGTTAACAGCAACTGCCTCAGGTGCCGCTGGCCAACAGGGCGCCATTGCAAACTGATATAGAGGGGGTTAATGTTAGGCAGGGTTAGGGTAAGGCTATTGTTGGCTGAAGATGAAGCAAGAGGATGTGATGTGATTAAGGCATGTGATGAAGCAGTGAGAGAGGAGGAAAGGCACGAGTGTGGAAGTGAGTGTAGGGACTTTAACCCTTTATTGACCAAGCTTTATACAGGCCTAATGGACTTATTTTGTAAACGTAAAATTACCATTTGAATTTTCTCAAAATGGTTATGAAGAATGGTAATATGAAGCGCACACGGTAAAATCTAGGTGGAACTGATTTCTTCTGTCTGTGTTCAGAGAGTAGTACCTCGACACACCAAATATCCCTGTAAAGCTTGTCGATTCAATTACAGAGCATTTGTGAAATGGGCCCGTCAGCAGGCCCATGGTAAAAAAAAGGGTTAAATGTTGGGACATGATGATGGCTGATATGATGGAGTGAAGGATGATTGATACGTGCAGAAGACCACTTGGAAGGGAAGCAACACCAGGAGCAATGGAGATGGATCCAAACTATTCTATCACTGTGTAGATAGAAAGAGAAATGAAGGAAAGGTCATCTTTAAGGAAGAGTATGTAAGAGTAAGAGTATATTGTGGAGGTGAAAAGAGTATGTGTGTGTATGTTGGATGGGGTATACATATTAAATAAGGTGGATGCGTATGCTCCATCAGTCTGAAGAGAAAGTAAAATTCTGAAGTAAGTTGGATGAAATGCTAAAGTGTCCGCAGGGAGGATAGGGTGGTGATTGCAGCAGACTTCGGTGGACATGCAGGTGAAAGGAACAGAGAAAAGGACAGATGGTTGTAGACGTTGCAAAGAGAGGGTATGTGTGACAGAGGGTGTGATGGATTCAGATGATCTGCTGTGGTGACCCCTAAATGGACCAGCTGACAAAAAGCAGTATCGTGTTTGCATCACAACGACTCCTGTAACTACTGAAAATCTAACAGAACCTAACAGATAATTTAATTGCAAAATACTCACACACAGAAGATGCCTTAAGAAAGTAGCCTAATGATACAGTAATTGAGATGACAGCGAGGAAATGAGATCAGATTATAGTAGTTTAAATTATAATAGACTTCTCTTTGAAGTGGATTACATAATACAACAGCGATGATTAGAGCTAATCCACGACCACAGTGCACGGATAATGGAAGAATCAGTGAATGGATTGCCAGAAAACTGCCAGAAAACTGTGGTTTGGTTGCTGTAATTACATCTGTCATTTGTTAATAAAGCCAATCTGAGGAGATTGGGTTAAAAAAGAACAGACGTCCACAAACCTCTGGCCATCTTAGTTTTGCTATTAACTAACAGCAGGGGAACTAGTGGAGCAGAGAATCATAGGACTGCTTCCAATGAGCAGAATTCCTCTGTTTGTGATTCCAGTGATGCTATGAAATTTATTTCATGTGGTTAAAATAGATTCATCAAATGCACCTGCAGAAAAAAGTTACTTCAAGGTTTGAACATTTTCTCCACATAAAAGTCATTAAGTACGCAGGGTTAGTCCAACCTGAACCACTGAAAGAGCCATAATGGTAGCCCGCCACTCCAGCAGAGAGGCATGCCCTGTCAGAGGCACTGCCAAAAGCAGCACCTCAGCCATTTGGCAGAGAATACACCACAAGGAGTGCCTTATCACGATGAGCACCCCCTCGTAAAACTACTCCCTTTCATTTGTCACATTCTTCCTTCATCAATGAAGCACTCATGTCTTTTTTTCTTCTTCCATGGCCTCATTCCTTTCTCTTTCTGCTTTTTTGTATTCTACATTCACCATCTCTTCATCTCTCCCCTCCAGGCTCTCTGTGCCATCACTGATGCTCTATGCACCATCAGATGCTGCTGAAGAGGTTGGGAGGGTAAATAGGCATGAGGGCATCAAGCCCACAGCTCCCTGGCAGAGAGAGTGCAAGCAGTAGGGCATCATCAGCAGAATATCGAGAAAACTACCCTGACAGAAGGAATCAGACAGCAAATGGACCTTGCGATAGAGCGTGTTGAATCATTCAAAAGCTACGCAACAGGATACGACGTTAATACAGGAGCTGATAGGTGAACGATGTGCATGTGCACGTGTTTGTGTATGTGCATGACTTTGCAGCTGTTTACTGCACTGTACACAATACTCTCCAGGTAAGGAAAATGATTATAAGCAATGCGGAAGAGCTTCTGATCTGCAGCAAATACTGCATATTCTGACTGCTTTAATTTAGAGAAAAGGGGGTCACCGCGAGTTTACGAGAGACAGGTCTGTACAGTGTCAGAAGGATCGTGGATAAAGGCTTTAAACTGCATGTTAATTTACATTTGAAAGCATTTGCTGTACATCAGTAAATAAAAAGAATTCTGTTTTTGTACGTGTGTGTTATGTAGGAGGGTGAGATGAGGTAGGAGGTAAAGACAGCACAAGCCTGTGTTCGTTTTATGTAAACATGCTGCAATTTTAATGGACGCTAAGGTCCTTAGCAGGCTCCCCTATGAGAAGTGACAGGGATGCAGGAGAGGGAAGGAGGGAGGATGGGGAAGGCTTTCAGACCACTTTGCTCTTTTGAATCTGTCAATTTTGCTCCGCTTTTCCCACCCTGACTCTCGCCTCATCTTCCCATCTCCTTTCACCTTAGGTGTAGTCATGCATGTTATCACTAAGCTGGCAGCAGTGGGAGGCTACAGAGGAATTCTTATGCCCGAAACGCTCCCCTGGTGGCATCCAGCCCTCCACCTCTCCATCTCCATTTTTTACTGCCATTGCTCCACAGCTGTCCTCCTCTCTCACTACTGTAACCATTATACCATTATCTGTTCCCTCGATCCAATATATGTGCGTGCCATGACCTCATGTCACCTCTCCTCTCCTCTCCTCCATAGTGACATAGCTTCATAGCTATGTCTCTGAGCTGGAAACCCCCCGATAAGCAGAGCGGACATCAAACAGGTGTGACAGGTTTGCATGTCTCCCACCACCAGCAGCCTCCTCCCCTTAGCGGAACCAAAAGGCTGCAACTAAATCCACAATTCTGCAACCTTCACCTGCTGCTGGTGCTCCATTATACCCCCTCCCCCTAGTTCATGTGCCACTCGGGGCCATATCCCAGATATGTGTGCCAGTCACCCGATGGTCCTGTAGTGAAAATGATGCAACCTTGAACTGCCATGCTGCAGTTATTACCCTCAGACAGGTAACCACAATTCAGCAGTCATGTACTAAGAAATACCACTGAGTGAGCTCCAACAAACAACTGCAGTACAAACAAAGTTTTAGCAGCTTATGCCAATAAAGTGGGTGCTTCTCAGCTTTGCTTATAAGCACATCAATACAGTAAGTGCAAATGGTTTTGGAAGAGTGGAATACCAATTTCTCTCAGCACGTGGTAATCATTGATTATCCTCTCCGTTAGCCACATTATTTGTTTCAAACCTGCAAAATCAAACTGTGCTTTTTCTGAACCTACCTGTTGTTATGGGAATTGCACCAAATAACCTGAGTGGAAATATCTTGCAGGCCTTAGATCGCTATGCAAGGGTTTAAAAGCATTTGTGAATAACAGGTACTGTAGTTTAACAAAATTGTACATCAGTCTTAAGCAGTGGAAACTTTGTAGTTCTCCCACATAACAAAAACACATTTTCTCCTATTTAACGTCATAAACTCTATAACTTCAGAAATATGTTTTATTTGCTCAGCTTCTGATATGACTGCTGCAATTCAGTGGCAGTGGCTGAGATTGTGTCTGTGGTTATAAAGACGTAAAAAGCACATTTGAAAAAACCCACCAGCAATGCCTTGGTCAGTGAATAATTAGCTAATATTCATGAATGGCTTTGATCCAACACCATGCCTTCATGATGCTCCACTTTTACTTTTTCTTTTCATCTATAAAGGCTTCCACCGAACGGCACAGACTGAAAGATCTGTGATTCCTACAAGCGACAAGGGGAAAAAAATAGGCGAGAAGAGTAAACAAAATATTCAACACTTTTTTTTGTAAAAGTAAGCATTTTTTTTTCTTTTGATTTGATCTTTTCTCATTTCTCACCTTTTGTCTTTATTTGTAGGTTATGTGGAAACAAAAAAAGATCAACACAAAAGAGTAATGCAAGTTTGCTTGGGTATCTTTGTGTTTGCTTTGTATTTGGAGATTATAGAAGGGTTAACTAAAATAGACTGTATATAAATAACATGCCTCATTGATTTGTTGAAAAGGGAAATAAAAAGTCACAAAAGGACAGTTTTATATCCTTGAGTCTTTTTTATATATGTATATATTGTGGTCCACACACTCACACAAGCCCTTCTGCATAATTCCACACAAAAAAGAGTAACAATCCAACAGAAGCGGAACATCTTATGACACATAATCTTGAAAGTATAGCATTAGAGTACATTAGATTGAGTAACATGTAAAGAAACAGGGAAAAAAGAAGCAGAAAACAGAAAGATGTTATTTCAAAAAACAAACCCTGAAAGGAAATATATTTATAGCAGAGGATGTTTCAGAGGTTTACAACATCAGCGAGGAATAGGAAGGAGGAAAGAAGTAAGTTTTGAATAACCTCCAGCATCCCGGTGCAGTGTGGAACAAGGTGAGGTCATCTCTGGGGGGAGCCGAGGCTGAATTCTAATCACAACAATAAGGTCAACAGAGTAATCCCTGTCCGCTGAAATGTCACTGTTTCCCTGCTCCGACACGGCTCCCCATGCACAGCATCACAACAACCAGCTATCGATCACATACTAATTAGAAATGCTGTATGCTGTATAGGATACATGGGACACACAAGTGTTCACAAAGCTGCACACACAAACACAATAATGGTACAGTAAATAGATTTTAAGGACACGCACACACACAGGCACACTTACAGTGGGGGAAGTAATTATTTCAGAGCTAATGACTTGCTGCAGATATTTAAGACTGAGAATATTTATTTTCTGTTTAAACTACAGTAATACATCATATTGTACAAAACTATATGTTTGTAGTGGATGTGTGAGGACCACGTTTCTCTAAATAAACAGCTTTTAATGAACTCAGGCCTGAGTTCATTAATTTAAAAAAGTATATTAAAGTATACAGTGGGGGAAATGATTATTTTGATCCTCTGCTGAATTTGTTAGTTTGCTTACTTACAAAGAAATGAACAGTCTCTAATTTTTATGGTAGTTTCATTTTAATGGAGAGAGGCAGGATACCATTATTATTTGCATGTCACTGAGTGAAAAAGTATTTGAGACAGAAAATTTGGCTCTAACAGACTGGCCGAGTGCCCATGTGGCACATAGATTACATTCAATCAATCAGTTAGTTACTCCTGATACTTCTGACTTCAACTTGTTGAGACTAAGTTGTCTATCATACAAATTGTACAGACATTCTCCTGGGACTGAAACCTGGGTGTGTAATGTCAACCTGAACTGGGCACAGCCTCTCAGAAAGAAAATGTGGGGAACAGAGATGAAGATGAACAAAATAGCATCGCACACATGGACAAAATGCTGAAAGAAGTAATAGGAAAGAAAATCCAGATGCGCAGTATGTTATGTGGATTAGTGATGAGCCAGGGAAAGATTAGAGTGTGACTAACTAACTTACTGCACTGAGAAACTGGGATTATACATTTTCAACAGACTAATTAGGCTTAGAATGTGACAACAGTGCAAACTACTAACCTCAGCTCGATGGAAACTTTTAGTCCTAAAAAGTAAACCATGTGTACTGTGTACTTGCTTTTCTATGCATGTATAGTGGAAAGATATTATACCGTAAAAGTAGATTATATGAATAAATCTTTTGTCACTGTGTAACGATGTTAAGTGCGTGGAAATGCCACTTTTAAAAGTATTATCCTCTACTGTAAATATAAAATATTAACTTCATGTTTTCTTTAATGTTTTCAGGTAGACACACAGGAATCTCCTGGTAATCAAATTCACAAATGTAGTGACTGGTGTAATCTTATAATAACAGTTCAGTCAACGTCTGTGATCACTTAGTACACCTGTTCAACTTCTTGGTAATGCAAATATGTGATTAGCAAATTACATGGCAGAAATTCAGTGTATTCAGGCATGTTGAAATGACCTGCAAAATGGTGTGAATCTTATAGAAATGGCTGATCTACTGGGATTTTCCCACACAACCATCTAAGGTTTACAGAGAATGGTCCAAAAAAGAAAATGTCCAGTAAGCAGCAGTCTGATGCCAGAGGTCAGAGGAGAATGTTACATACTTGTTACAACCAAGATATGCAGAAGAGCATCTCTAAATGCACAAGATATCAAACCTTAAAGCAGATGGACTCCAAAAGCAGAAGACCACACCGGATGCCACTTCTGTCAGCTAAAAAAGCAAACTGAGGCATCAATTTGCATGAGCTCTGATGAGTCTCCATTTCTGCTTCAACATTTGAATGGAACAGTCAGAATTTGGAGTAAACATGAATGCGTGGATCCACCCTGCAAATGTTACAAGCTGCTAATGTTGGTATAATGATTTGAGGGACATTTTCTTAGCACACTTTGGGCTCTTTAATATCAACTGAGCATTATTTAAACATCCTACCTGAGTGGCTTCCCTTAACTTGACAGTGAGTTCACTGTACTGAAATAGCCTTCACAGTCACCAGATCTCAATCCAAAAGAGCACCTCTGGAATGTGGTGGAATGGGAGATTAGCATCATGTATGTGCAGCTGGCAAATCTGCAGCAACTGTGTGATGCTATCATGTCAATATGGACCAAAATCTCTGAGGAATGTTTCCAGCACCTTGTTGACTCTGTGCCATGAAGGATTAAAGCTATTCTGAATGCAACCCAGTACTGGCCACTTCACTATATACTGAGCATAGTTATGATCAGACATAAGACTGAGACTCTCTGAGACTTAAATGACTTAAAGGGAAAAAAAGGACATCTTCAGGGGTCTTGTAGAGTCCATGCTTCAGTGAGTTGAACACACACACATCGTCATGTTTCAATCGATATTACATTTGGCTTATGTTCTTTTCTTTCTTTCTTTCTTTCTTTCTTTCTTTTTACACGTACCCTGCCCACAACCATAAATGAAATAAACTTAACTCCTAGATAAATCATCTCCTTCCCCTCAAATGCAATAAGTTACAATATGGTGATTTTCAAAAGGACATAGGTCCTCAAAATGTCAAATTAATGTACTTAGAACATGAGTATCAAGCGCAGGCACACACACATGTGGTACATACTCATCCATAATCACACTGTCACTCAGAGTAACAGTAAAGAGGACCAGAGAGGTGGATATACGCTCTGCCATCTTGTTCAACCCATCAAACTAACATCTAGATGGAAATGACAGTACTGTCATAGTAACAAAGACTGAGTCTGCAACACAACTGCTTGTGCGTGTCTGTGTGTATGTGGTATGTGTGTGTGTGTTGTACTGTGTGTGGGGGAAAAAAACGCGAAAAACTCAGCACAGGGGGCCTTGTCAGATATTAAAGGAAGAAACAGCAGCAAGTTACAGCGCAAAACTAAGAAGGGAATGCCTGGAGAGAAGATGCACATTTAAAAGAGACAAGCAGGAGAGCAGCAGTAGAAGTTGACAAGGAACAGAAGCATGAAAGGAAGGTAATAAAGGAATAAGAAGGAAAGATAGATGAACGTTATACTGCACACAAAGAAATGTATAAACACGATAAAAAGACAATGTTTTTTTCTCTTTAAAGCTGGGGGCATAGCCTAATGACTTCATCTGCATCGAGTCTGCATTCATGTCAGCATTATAGCAGCGCATATGAAGCCATGATTGATGAGTCTAGCTATGGTGACATTATTAAACTGATTCAACTCATTAACATTTTAACTACCTGGGCTCTTTGGTCAGAACGGCAAAAAGAAGGAAAAACATGCCGATGTAATACAAAGGTATTATACAGTCATACGTTTTATTGACTTGGGCGATACATTTGCATCCTACAGATTGCATGAAAGTGTAAACTCATATCCACTTTGGATTAAGATATAATGTGCAAAATTTTGATGGCATCGTCAATGAATATGTTATTCCCAATACAGCTATATCTTACAGCCTTATTCTTCTGTCTCACCTCCTTTCAGTCAATTACCCCATCGCAGTTTTATAATATACAGCCACTAGTCTGCTGACTAAGACATGCATTTGCTATGCGTCCACAGAGGATCACAAACAACAGCTTATTGCTCATAAAATGCAGCCAGGCTTTAAACCCCACATGCACACACACCTACCTACGCAGGACCTGTTTTTCATTCAATTATCAGCATGTCTGCGCAATCTAAAACAGCTTAGAGAGCGAACTGAGCACTGTAAAAATGGGCTGTGAAATCCGGCCTCCATAACCGTGAGAAACAAAAAGCGGCTGGCAATCCTTCTAACACTGAGCACAATTATACCACCTCCGTCTACCTCTGCTGCTCTCAGACAAATGGATAGGTAGATTAGTTTTTCACATGACTGGTTTTGTCTGGCAGCACTAGCCGGTCCCCGTGTCACACGCTGACGACGAGTCCACCACCTCCCCAGGTCTGATCACGCCTAGACTTACTTTAACTCGGCCTGCTGCATCATCTCCGCCATCCTGCCTTTTACTCACTGCAAACAACATTTTATAAGAATGCAGAGAAGGCTATATGAGGGAAACATAGCTGGCACAAAGGCACTATATGGCCCTATATAAGGTTTTCATAAGAAGGGATGCAGTTATGGAGGAAAGGGACATAAGGCTGAATGGTGACAAGCTGAATGACAGAGGGTAAAGGAGAATAACGAGAATGTAGGCAATATGAATTAATGTATATACCATACAACAATAAAGAAAAAGACTGTGAAACTCAAATATTGTTTACCATAACCTTATCCCCTAACAAATACAATGACCCAGTGACAATAAAGCACAGCAATTACTACCGACAGACTGGGAAATGACTGCAAAAT
This sequence comes from Oreochromis niloticus, assembly GCF_001858045.2. Lineage (NCBI taxonomy): Eukaryota > Metazoa > Chordata > Actinopteri > Cichliformes > Cichlidae > Oreochromis > Oreochromis niloticus. The sequence continues at coordinate 24,097,375 of NC_031979.2, forward strand.
GAAATGTAATGTGTATAATAATCTGTTTAGCAGAAATTTTTAAAGGTATAAAATGACATGCTTGTCGGAGGGTCAGACCTCCTCTTTCCACACCTCTTTACCATTACCGTTTGTTGGTGTGAACTTTTTTATTCTTTTGTTTCTTTCTGAAAACAACATTTCGCCATTCACACTTACCTGACACGGTGACAGCACAGCGGTGTGAAGTGTTGACAGGGTTGAACTTCTCTCCTAAGCTCTCTTTTTTTGCATTTACCACATGATAGACATTTTAATGGAGAATATTTTGACTTGTCAAAGCAAACTAAAGCCCTGTGCACATATAAAGCGATTTGCTTGTCACTTGCAGCTGAAGGCTGCTTGCTACTGGACACTGGTGGCTCCTGTTGAGTAGATAACCCTCTAATGTATTTAAAACCACTGCTATAACAATGATGGGTATTATTTGCCGTCCACAAGTCCTCGCTTCACTTGCTCTGGTAGAACTGACACAACTTCAACTTAGGACCTGCCCACTTTGCAATGCTAATGGCTATTTCACCCATCCTCGCTACAAGACGCTGAATTTCATTGACATTTCATGGTCTAGGGCTCAGTCTCTCCCTTCCTGCATCCTTTTGAACACCTTAATTTGTCATCATCTTGTCTTATACAGGTTCTGAGTAGATTAGCCAAGATTAGTCAGTTACAAAGTTATAAAATATTTCCTTCTTGTGGCATGACAGATTGTACCGCTCCCCAATCAATCTCGCCTCCACATCAGCGTGGAAGCACAAGGTAGCAATGTAAGCAGATGATGGCAACTGAAGCTGTGCGTATATGTTACTTGCTGGCTTGTGTTACTGTAATTTACAGTTCTACCTAGCTAAAAGAAACTTCATTCCTCTTTTGCTTTTCCATGTTTACACAGTTGTACACAGCTAAGCGGCAGAAAAAAGCTCTCACCAGCTGGCAGATCACTCTGTGCTCAACCTCACAGACGTGACAGAATCACTGTGGAGCACCAACCCTCCCAAAAAATTTCTGTCATGCTACTGTTTTTGTTTTAGGATGTGGTGATTTTTGCCAGGTGCATTGCTGGTAATCCTTGATTATGACCCCATGTACCAATAACTCTAACTATTGGCACTTGTGTGCACACATCCTATACCATGGGCCATAACTGGGCTGATAGCTGTTTTATCTGAAACTGACATTATTCCAGTGGTTCTTAAACCTTTGCTGGCATGTGTCACAGAAATGGAAAGGTTAACCTGACAATAAGTATAAATAGGTAATAAATAAAAATTTTTTTTTTTAAAAAAAGGACTAATAGCATACAAAAACATCTGTTTAATTCCCCCCCCCCCAAAAAAACCCCAAACAGCCATTTTATTCAGATTAGTTTTGCAGTTGGAGGATCCCTGCATTATGTTAATCAGACTATACTGAATTTTATTTTCATTACAGCACCAATTATATTGATATATTGCCCAGTTCTGTAACAATGATGATGAATAAATACTGAATAAAGTGGCAGAGAAGATGCATGGACATGTGACAAGATAAAAATGAGGAAAAATAACGGTGCTGATAGCCGCACTGACAAATTGGATGGGAATAGATAAACATAACAGAACCAGAAAAATGATTCATAATGAATGACATGGCCTAAAAAGGAGTGTATAAGCATATATGTCAAGGCTTGCTCTCTTTGTGTGTGTGGCTGCCTCAGTCCCAGAGCAGACAGGTGTAGCTGCAGCCCAGTAAAGAGTAGGTAGTATTTCAGTGTCTTGTCTCGATGCTAAGAATAGTCAGCCATGTGTCTGAAGCAGCGACCCACTGAGGAAGCCTCATAGTTCACACATGCTGAATAGCTTTAGCTCACATTTATCTCACCGCATTACCCATGGGTAAACAGGATTTTTGTTATATGCGTGCACTTTACATTCATATACACATGTGAATGCTCACATTGTGCTTCTTCATGAATTCTATTTTGGCTTCAGCCTCAGCCAGATCTCTTTCCGTTTCCCTCCTCAAGCCTATATGTAACTCTTCTATTTCTCTTGCACTCGTGGCCCCTGGGGGACAACAGGCTGCTGTGTTGTCAGGCTGCAGAGCCCTCAGAGATGGAAGGGATGACAACGCGTGTCCCCTCAGGGATCAACTGGGGACAGACGGAGGAAAAGGATGGCAGAATGGAAGGACAGAAAAAACAGAGAAATAGATAAGACAGTGTGGACAAAAGAGGAGTTATAGTCTGTGATGTGCTTTAACCCCACGATGTAATACAGTATGCGAGTGAATACACAAAAGTCCTAAACCATTTCCCCTTGCCCCACTTCCCTTTTCCTCAAAGTGATTTATTCTCTGGCTGTCCCTGTGGATATGGAGCACACACCAGCGATATCGTTCACTTTAATGCTATCTCTACTACAATTCCCTGATGAGAAAAGGGACAATGAAACTTTACAGTGTGAAGAGAAAAGAGTTTGTGTCTGCTGTGCTGTTATAAGCCATATTCTATAGGGCCTAAAGGCTCAGTTAAATACACAAAAACAGACAGGACAGGCAGGCAGGCACAGTGAGACACCTTTTTCTGCACTTTCATTCAGAGATACCGACTGTGTCAGTAAACATGTGACAATATACGCGGTCTATCAATTTATCTGTATTACATGTGTTTATGCGTGATTTGCCTCCAGACTCTAGGCTGGCCGGCCTCTCTCTGGGGCCCATCTGTGTAACCATAGTGATTGAGCAGTCTCCATCTCTTTGTGTTAATGTAGTCTTCCCTGTGGGCTGCGTGTGCTTATGTGTATGTGTGTGTGTCAGAGTTTCTGTAATATTCCCATAGGCAACAGCACACAGGTTAGTTGATGCGTTCATTATAAGAGCTCATTAATTTCCCTTAAACTGCCACTGGCTACCACCCACTGTCTGGAGGATATTTGCACTGGCCTGTACTTGTGTTGTTGTAGTGTGGTTATTGGTAGCTCTGTGCCATTTGTCAGGGGTGTGTGCAAAGATGCACAGAGCAGCTGCTAGTTAAACTCAGCCTGAACAAAGTGACATGCAAAATAATGCACATAAATAAAGACACGAATGTGGTTTGTAACGGAGGCATGGTTCAAATGTGCGTGTGTCCACGTTCATGCTAGATAAGGCTGTGAAATAATTATCAGTAATTAACCATTTTTTAGTGAGAACTTTCATAATAACAGTAGCAAAGAAGAAAAATAGGTCATATTCAGACAGGCAGAGAGAAACTGTATATACTGCATCGATGTGTATTTGTGTGTCATCAACCTTTGCCCTGTCTGCCAGCAAAGCCTCATTCTCAGTCTTAGTGTTGTTCCAGCTTGACTCTCCTGTGCAGCATAACTATCTGACTGCAGCACTGTAAGAATTCAGCACCAAGTATTTCTTCTGTGTTACAGTATCAGCAGGATGCTGCCGTGGTATGAAAGTCAATGTTGTCAAACTGTGGCAACAGATGAGAGGTCAAAATGAAGGGTGAAAAGAGAAAGAAGAAGAACTGAAGAATGTGTGTGCCATGCTAACGAACAGGTCCATCTCTGCTTCCTGATCGCTGTCTTACACTCTAAAGATGAGAGATGTTACTTTTGGTAACCCACCTTCAGTCCTCTACTTACCTATAGTTCTGAAAAGCTATTTCACCTTCAGAGCCTTCAACTATAAAGGATAAGTTTTGAGTTTCCACACTGCTGCTCATCTCTTTGGACTGCTAACTCAAACTACTCAATCTCAACCCCGACTCCCACATTTCATTTTGTATGTAGCTTACTTTTTCAACTTTTTCTTAAAGGTTCCTCCTCCTCAGAGTCCTGTATCAGGAAAGTGATGGACAGATCTGGTCTTGGTACTAACCCAGCACATCGATACGCTAGCAATGCCAGGGTGGACAGGCAAAACTCATTCTGCTGAACTCTTTCTCATTTACATGAAATTACACAAGCTTAGGAATGTTTATGCCAGTACATACTGAATTTTTACATACGACACAGTGCACAAGACAACATTATGCCCCTCATGCACAAATACACACAGAAGTATAAAAAGCCAGTGTGTATTAATGCATTTTGATAAGTTTCTTTGAGAAGGTGCAGAACAAGCAACTAGATCTGAGATACACCATAACTCTGCATGCCTTCAGTCAGCAACTAATTTGAGATTCAGAGACTGAGATGGCTCTAGAGAGAGCACGAAAGAGATCAAGATCAAGACAATAAAAAGGGAGACAACGGGGATATGAAAAGGAAAGAAAATACAGAGAAAACATAGCATTTATCATCCGTAGTGTGAAAGGTGACAAGATCCCTCCTAAAAGTCTGTTCAACTGACTCACTGATTCACATGAGACCCCGCAAAAAAGAAAAAAAATGTGTCTGGAGACATTGCCTGACAAATCAGTCATCCTTGGACTACCGGGATGGGACTTCGGTGGCATAAGGACGGGAGAGGTGGCCAGCAAACTGCCTGACATATCAATCATCTGAATCCTATGGGACACAAGCTATATGAGAAGACACAGGTGGCTGAAAGGCACATGCTGGCAGGTTCAGTAACCACAGAGAGGTCGCCAGAAATTTCCTCATCCTTTTGTCGAATGTGGGATAAAAAGCGGAACACTTTATGTTTGCACACAAACTCACAGAGAGCAATATCCAAGACATAAAACTGAGACAGCTTGGCAAAATTCATCGCCTCATCCATTAAGTTTCAAGAAAAACACTCAAAGACATATGTAAAGGCAAACAAATGTAAGTTGGTCCACATAAGCACGCAGGCAGGCGGCCATACGCTTCTGGGTTCTTCGAATACATTGGACCCCAGGGAAATTAAACAATATCAGTAATCTCTCTTCGTGTTCCCATGAAACTCCTAAGACTCTAAAAACTTTAATATGGCTGCACAATTACAAGTGCAGAAAAAAGAGGCCAGGAAGAAGGAGAGGCCAACACTAAGAAAGCACCTATTAATGGATGGATGTATACTGCATGAATATGTATTGAATAAACAGATGGGCTGGCTGCAGTGTCAGAGGGTGGACACCATGACTTGACGATGAGCAGCACATATTTAAATGAATATGAATTTGCATACCACTGACACATCTAGACCAGTGTATTAGTGTGTCTGTCCCAAGCTCAAAGCAGAGCATATGCTTCTAAAAGCTGAGGAGATAAAAAGAATCACAACTGTTTCCCTTGCTTCTTCCCGTACTTTCTCTTCTGTTCTCTACATGGGTCACAAACTTTCTACTACCCAGCAGCTGGGTGCTGTGGGATTTTGTGGCTTAGTAGTTAGTTTTTTTTTCCTTGAAGGTTTCTGGGGAGGTACTTGCCCAGAAATAAAACAGATGAAATGCAGTAAATGAAAGAGCGAGACTCAATATCAGATTTTTAGGTGCACCTGTTCAAATTATCTTCTTCTTGTAAATGTACGGGTTCATTAATTTATCCGAATCATTCTCTTTTTAATGTGGAAAATGGAGGGAGGGATATGAGGGATTGCAGCTCAGTAATGGTGCCCCATCCTCTGCCCACAAGGGGTTCAGCTAGGCGTGGAGAACCCCACAGTAGTATTGTAGCCTTTTAAAATGGCCATCATACAGAGAGGCATTTAGAAGCAATGAATGCCAATGAGTAAGTACATAATACATTCAGCAAACTGGTAAATGAATGCCATGCATCACGGTGACGGAGTATAATCCATCTGTTGGCTGACTGGAGCTCAGCTGGAGCTCAACATGCTGGCTTCACCGCAGCGAGACTGCGACGTGTCATCGAGTGGAGGACCATTATTTGGTTTGCAGTGGAAAGCGACGTGAATGACTGAATGAAGCATGTAAACAATGTTGAATCTCCCCCTCTCCATGATAATCTGGCCATGTTAAATTTCAGTAGTGGTTCTTTTTGTTGATATTGTATGAACTACTTCCTTTCATAAGCTGATTGTCTGTTTTTTTCTGGATCAGGTCACAGGTCTTTAAAAAAGTGGGTCAGTTGGCACAATAAAAAAAATGTATTTTAATATAATTAATTTTGAACCAGAGAAAAATTTGGCTCCATAAACATGTGGGTTGAAATGCAAATAAGGACTTTTAGCCGTCTAAAAAGATTATATTGGTTAACAAGCTACAGCATAATAAAGAGATGCATTAGGGTAAGTCTTCGGTTCAGCTTACGAAAATCTTTGTTTTCTGTATTTTGTGGGTAATGCATCCAGCAGACTGAAATGACAAGAAGGAACATTCTTGGCAAATATAGAAGGTTTAGTTTCTTTATTTTCCAAGCAGTTTGCTCCTTCTTGGAAAAGAAAAGGAGCAACCATCTTGGAAAGGTTGCTTTTTGGAACCTTTGTGTGGAAAGCCTGCTTAGGTGCAGGAGTGTCTTTATAGGCACAATATAGAATTTGACTTTTCTGAATCTTTTAATTCAAATTAATCCTAGCAGGTGATGGTTTAACTAAATTAATTGTACTCACTGTCTATGATCAACAGAGAATGTTACATATGTGCTTTAACAGGGAAGCACCACTGAAAGTCAGTGAGGGACAGGATGTGAGAAGCAGAGAGGGACAATGATAAGTGTGGTTCAGCTGCATTAATAGTTCTGCCCTGGCTGGCCATCTCCTCCCGCCATGCCAAACCTCAATGATTTATGGGCTATTTGGAGGAAGCTGGGCTACTGAATGTACACAATCCCTTACACACACACAGAGAGACAGGGACAATGAGAGAGAGCGAGAGCGAGAGAGGCTTGAGGTAACTTGGGTGTAGACCATTCCTCAGATGGCCGAAGTGAGTAGAAAGAGAAAACAGAAGGAATTCAGGGGTGGGTAAAAGATGGAAGTGACCGAGAAGAAGCAGGAAAATTTGGTAGAAGCGGCGAATGCCTAGAGATGAATTTAAAGGCATTAAAAGATCTGGAGCAGAGACAGCAAAGCTGAGTGAGTGGGAGGGGAGGATAGAGTGAGTGTGGAAAGAAGAGTGAGGATGGGGAACTGATGAGCAGAAGGATAAGAGGAGGCCAGCACTTTGATCTGGACCACAGAGCATTGGTATTCACCTTCAATCTCTTCCTTCTCCCTCATACTAGGCCTCTGTCGATCATTTCAATCCCACTTTTTAGTTTTCTATCTCTACATGTTACATCCATCTACAGGCAAAGACAAATGATTGTTTTCTGTGAGATTGAGAAATCCATAATTCTTGAAGGAAAACTATGGTGAAGAAAGGAAAAGACTAACTATAATATTGTCTATCATATTGTCTTCTGCTCACTGCAGACATTATATCGTATATTTTAGTTAAAATGTTAATCTGTTTTACTGAAATTAAATAATTATTCAAGAACCAACAGTTCTGATTTATTGTTGTCTTTTTTTCCCATATTTTTACCTATAGTGGAATACTCAGTGTCCAAAGCAATGGTAAATGTAATGTTTACATATGTGTTTATTTTTTTTATTGGTATGAACACTGAACACTTCCTTGTGACGCTTTAAAAAATCTCCACTATCACTTGACTTCTGTATAAAAATATTGAAAAAAAGCACAAGGATTCAAGTTTATGGGGTGACTTTTACAGAAAGCTAAGCAGAGATAATGACTCGCTGCAGATATCTAAGGATGAGAATATTTAGGTCTCTTAAAATACTTTATATTTCATTAAAACTGCACTAATACATCATATTCTATAGAATGAAATGTTTGTAGTAGCTGTCCAGTGTTTGTTTCCCTGAATAAACGGAGTACAATGATATCAGAAAAGCAGACCTAATCTTTGATTGAAAAAAAAGACACTTCACTGTCAGTATCTACAGAGGAATTAAAAATATTAATACATGAATTAAGGTGGTATATTAGCAAAACAGCTGCTTAAACTTTGCACATTTGTTCAACCATGTGATTTCGCATGGATGCCAATCAGAAAATGCTGGTGGAAGGTATACTGGTCTAACTTGCCTGTTTTATTTAGGAGTGGACATCTCCGCTCTGCAATCAGGACCGTCCTCGCAAATGTGTTAAATATACATCACGTTTTCCAGGGAGGTTAGAATGAGAAAATCTGTTAAGATGATAAATGACAATGTAACTCACTTACTTGCTAATGCTCCTTCTGTTTCCATGTAATGCACAGGCTGATCTAAGAAGGGTTAAAACAGCTAGCAGAAGCTTCTCAAGCACACTAGCCTTCCATCAATCTCCTGCCAAAGACCACAGGTTTATCTACAGTGAAAAATTTGCTACAAAGCTTCTAGCCTTACAGCCTGCCCATTTGTGAGGACGACACATGATGATAACGACAGATGTTACAGATTCCAATGGATCGTAGTCAAGCGGAGTTAAGACTGCTTCCAGATACAATAGCCAGCTGCAGCCACAAGATAGGAGTAATTTAAACGATGGATACAAAGCGTTTATGACAGAACGCTGGTCGAAATAAAGGGAGAGAGACTAGTGACCACACTTTCTTTGTGTGTGTTACTGGATGCAATTTAGACTAAAGTCACGGCAGCAAATTACATGAACAATTTAAGTTTACATGGTTTTTGCCACGGTTGTCCTTCATCGTCCATTTACCTTTGAAATAACAAGCTCTGGCTTACCTAAACACACCTTCCTTTTCTGTCATTTGGTGAAACAATAACATATCAGAAGTGGCAGCATAATGACACTTAATGACACTGAGCTGCTTCTTGATCACCTTCCTCACTTTGCCAAAGATGATGCAACTGCACTCATTTCCTTTCTCCTTGTGTTAATTTGTGTTAATGTTACAGTTCACAAACAAAAACATGTTTTTGTTTTTTTTACTAAATATAGTTCAGCAAAAAAAAAAGAAAGAATAATAAAAAATGATTGAGAATGGAGGCGTTTTAATGCAAAGGGCATTTTCATTCCATTAAAAGCAGGATTCAGTTGCGTTTCTATTCAGTTAAACAATCAATTGCAGCCTTCTCCCTCTCTTCTATCATCCTGCCCAGCTGCACACAGTCAGTCCATCAAATACGCTGCATGAAGAGCCTGAATGATTGTTCCCCAGCCAAGAGCCAGACAAAAACAACATCAACAACAGGCTCCAGAATAAACACAAGAACACTGACCACAACAGTGGGTAGAAAGATCCTCGCCACCACATATTCTCTACTAAATGAAACAAGATTTCCTCTTCATGGTCTACTGGCTGGTTTCTGTCAGCTGTCACTTTCTGGCTTTAGCTGTGCTCTGCTCTTCTGCCAGATATCCCTCCAAACCATAATGGCACATAATGAGGGAGCCACTAACCGTTCAAGGTGAGCTGCCAAGGTGGGACACCTGTCATTTTATGTGGGTGGGTTAGCATGAGACACTGAGCAGGTCGAAAAGGGATTTAAGAGCTCATTGATAACAACATGTCAGTCATAGAGTGCTCAGGATACATCCAGATACAGTAAATCATAATATACCAGAAATACAAGGGGATTAAAATGATCTGATTAGACACAGTTAAACTGGATTAAAATAATGTAATAGCTTAGCTCAGAAGACTCCCATTATCACTTTTCTCTTGACATGGTGCAAGACTCGGGCTGTTTTCAGGGTTTTCCAGCAATGAGAAACAATTACAGCTTACAGGTGCAGAGGAAAATGTAATATGACCAAATGGTGATAGAAACATCAGTAATGTTTATCTACTGTGCATTTAAACTACGCCACATTAGACCTCTGGCATGAGATTCATTTTCTGCACATCTGTAAACAGTTCCGACTTGATGCTAATGACCTGAACAAACAAACAGCTGCTGGCCTTTTCTGTCCTGCTGATGTCCTGATATTCTGTTGGGATTAGAAATGTTCCTGCCCTGTATCTGTAATTTCTATGTCCATTTAATTGCTTAAAGTATGCTGTCAAAAAGGTGACTACTAGCCCTAAATCCTTGCAGCCTGTTTCCTCAAGCATAAAGGACTGAGTGACGAATAAAACCTTTTTCCAATAGCACAGGGGAAAATAAATAATCTCATGAAGAAATAAATTCAGCACGCTCTCATCTAAGGTTATTCAGTTTACCACAGCCTTGATAAGAGTATTGGTGTCATCTGTGTGTTACACCATATTTGTCTTAGAGACAGTTGGAGATGCTCCTAACCTTAGTCCCATCTACTCAGGCACTGATGGGATTTCAGTAAAAGCAGAGACAAGTTAAATTGCCCAGCAAAATCTGAGATGTGGGTGGTGAATGCAGAAGTGTGGAAGTAGCCTAGAGCACTACACAAAAATATGCACAGTCTGTCAGACCTGAAATTAACAGAATCAAGCTTACTGTTTAGAGTTACAACAGTATATGAGGGTTGTAACTCAGTGGCAGCGAGAGTGGGATGTTAAGGTGGGATGTGCCATAATGTAAAGAAACAATTTATAATACAATGCATTCATTTATATATAATTTATATATTTCTTCTCTTCTCACTATCTGCATGCCAGTGGGCTTATGTGCATGCTTATGCTTTATGTTACAGAGATTGATGGAGCTCAAGGCCAGTGGGTAGCACAGTCGTGTGGGTGTAAAGCCAGCAGTCCTCTGTCGGCCTGTCAGAAAACTGAGGCACGCCAGCAGCTGTGAGTGTGTGTCACCTTTTCTGTGTGTACATTAGCGAGTGTATATTTGTGTGTAAGCACAGTGTGTGAGTCCTGGTGTTTGTGTATTTGACATGGGGACAGCCTGGTCCACTGCCAGCAGTTCAGCATGAGCCAAGTTTCCTCTCGATGTGACACCTGCTGGCCGTGGACAAGAGCAGGAAACACTGGGGACAACACTGATGGATGTTAGCAACTAGGTGTGTGTGTGTGTGTCTGTTTGTTTGTTTTTGTGTGTGTCATTCATGTAAAGACAAATCTATCACACATGTACAGCTTCACACTGCGAATTTATGAATGTTTAAGCAGACATCTGAGCGTGCACGCATGCATAACAAGCGACGAGGATGCTGAATCCTGGAGAATTAGCAGGCTGCTTTGGTACAGGGCTGAAAAAAGAGAGGGAGGGAAGCGATAGGGAAGCCCCAGGCACTTTAACTGCTGCCTCACAGATAAGTGAGCCTAACTCTGTGGCCTTTTATGCTTTCATCTGTCCATCCATCTCCTCCTCTCCACACTCTGGTCTCTAAACTTCTATGTGAAGCTCAGCCTGGATTGCTCATAAATATCTTTGCTATTCAAATTTCCTCATTCTATTTTCAAATCTCATCAAACCTTTCCTAACCTCATTTACTCAGTGCTGAGAGGCACCTTCTTTTCATTCCTATTTAAAGCCTCCCTTCTCTTATTCATCCAGTCATTTCCCAATATCAGTCAATATTTCCTTTTCCTTCTTCATCACTCGGCAATTTCCCTCCCCTCTCTTTCTTCTCTCCTGCTTTTTTTTCTCTTCGCTTTTCTTGTCTCAAAGCTTGGCCATTGTTTTCACACACTGTGCTAATCTGCTAGCAGCAGACATTTCTGCACGCACACACTGGTGTGCCAGCACAAATATGCACATTCACACACAAATGTACAGACACATTAACACAAAATTGTACAGACACACAAAGAGCACAGAGTGCAGCAGCCCCAGACGCAGGGGCTTAAAGAGTGGTTAATCCTGTGGTACAGTGTTTCTGTCTTCCACAGGGTAATATTGGGCCTGGTGCCATCCATCCATAGCAGCATGTACTCACCTCCCATCCACTAACCTTCCACACAGGCAAGCAAACACACACACAGAGGTCTAAGAAGGGCAATGTGAAAGACAACAGGGAAATTTACAAACAGCATATAAATGAAGAAGATTCTGTGAACAATGATGTCACTTTAGCTAAAGATTTAGTTATACATTTAGTTACACAGTGAGGTCAAAAACATAAAAAACATGGCGACACTATGTGGTTCATGGGATTATTAAAAAAAAGATGAAAAATCTTTTGCTTACACTGAACGTGAGGGGCTTAAAGTAGCTCTTGACAAGCCTCTGACTTACGCAGAAAGGAGAGAACAACAGAAAGCGGAGAGAGGGAGAAGTGAACAGATTAAATATGGGTCTTTAGAGTTTTGGCCAGGCAGACGGATTGGCACTGCATCAGAAACACAACACATGAAAAGAGGAAATCTGGGCAATTTCTCCATTTGCTATGGAGGAGGCCTGCACAAATGCAATGATCATTCATGTGCACCCCGACAAACTCAGCACTCTTCATCGCTTTCCAGGAATCCCACATCCCTCCCTCTGTCTGTCTTTCAGGCCAGCTCTTCAGCTCTCCGTCTGTCCTCTCCACCTCTAACTCTTGTTGTATCTCAGGTATCTATCTCGCCAGCAGTCCTCGCTCACATTTCCCCCACTCCATATGTTAATTCTCTCTATTTCATTAAGATTATCGGAGAGTTTTTTCTCTTTCTGTTTAACTGTTACTCTGTTTGGCTCCATCAGTGGGAGAATGGAGGTGTTTTAATGAGTCTGTTCTTTCACCCTCATTAGAGGGTGGACAATGATTGATTCAGGGAGGAGGTGAAAGCCTGCAGACTGAGAGAATGTCACATGTTCACACAAATACCAGCAGAAATGTGCACAATCAACACCTTGAGCTGAATTACTGTGTGTTTGTGATATCTGGGCAGATCTGATAGAGATGGCCACTTTGCCAGTGCCTGATGAGCTAAACAGTTGGTAATGACAAATTGATGAAAACATATCTCTGTGAATGTGTGTATTTGTGTGTGTGTGTGTGTATGTGTGTGTATCTACATTAACCAGCAATGCCTTTTGATTCCCACTAAATGTGTCTGGTTCCATAAAGGCTTTGTGTCACATCATTTTAAGGAGGAAGTGAATTTCTTTTGCTCAGTAACTCAAAACACATTGACACTAAACTGTGCTGAAAATCAGCGGTTACAAAATCCCTGCAAGATTTCACATCCTCACATATACTTACACACACATCTTTGATTAACCAATCAGCATCAGGCTTATCTGGGTGATGAGGTAATTACAAAGTGCTAATTGGGTGACATTATTTTTAGCAGATGACAAAACCCACGGTCTCAGCGGCAGTACAACAGTTCATGACAGGGAAGCCTGAGAGCCAGACAATGATAAACAGGTCTGGTTAAGGCTCATCTACTGCTGGACTTTAGATAGATGCTGTAGTTCAAAATAACAAGGATAATTATTGTGGATGGGTGTTTACATCCATAGTAGCTTTTCAATTTACACTCAGGCCACTTATGGATTAAAGATTTATATTGAAGTACCCGTTCACACAGATCTCTAATAATCTAATCTAATGGCAGCATCTTAATGCATTTCTTCACATAACCTGCTGAAGTTCAAACTGAGAATTAGAATTTGGAAGAAGTGACTTTAAATGTTATGTGTTTGATGCTGTTGGCTGGTCTGAGAATTTCAGAAATTGCTGATCTACTGGGAGTTTTGCACACAACCAACTCTGGGGTTTACAGCGATTGGTCCAAAAAGACAAGACATCCAGTGAACAGCAGTTATCTGGGGAAAAAATAGCCCGTTGGTGCCAGAGGTCAGAGGAGAATGACCAGACTTCTTCGAGCCGATAGGACGGTAACAGTAACTCAAATAAGCAGCCACACAGCACCCACGTGGTCAAGGCAGCTTCCAGCAGGATAATATAACAAAGCTCAAATCAGGAGATTCTACAACAATTTGTCACTAAAATCTTTTGGAATCTATGCCATCAAAATCTAGGCAAAAGAAGGTCCAACCTGATACAAGATTGCAGCTCGAATGAGGTGCTCTTTTTCTTCATTTTGACAAATTATCAATTGTTTATTATGCTACACTTTCTTTCTTTATGAGTAACCTACAGTTACATTACTTGTCAATACATTGATCGTCAGATAAATGTGCCAGGATCCAGTTTTGCAGACAGAGCTCACATAACCTGAGACACTTGACTAAAAATATACTTCGGTACAAAAATGAGAAAGTTAGGGAACTTTTGGCTAGTTCAAAGGTAAACACAGACGAGATCTGAATTCATGAATTATCCTGCATTTGACCCTGAATTTCACAAATAACTTCACATTAATTTTTCATCAATATGAACATTTGATATCAGAGGAAGCTCTAATAAATAAAATCTGAACTCGACAGCAGCCAGACGGAGATGGGCAGATGAAACACGAGCGGCAACATAAAAAGACTATTTTGCTGTTATCGTGGTTTAAAATAAAAGGGTTTAAAAAATTGGAAATGAGAAGGTAAAGGGGGTGGTAATGGATCGGGAGACAGTCATAGAGGTAACTGGGGTTTGACTGCCACATCAGTCACTGAGATGAGAGGATGAGGCATGAAAAGAGAGAAAGGTGAAGTGACAGAGAGCTGTTTGATGAGTTCATGGGACTCAGGTCCTGCGTGGCCTGGAGTCAGGGATTAACTGTTGAGGAAAAAGGTCAATATTGACTCACTAGTTGGTTTTATAGATGTAAGGCCACAGTTTTTTTTATGTCTATGAGGCTGCGCTCTTTGAATCTTTAACTAAAGCTTTCTTAAAAATCTGAGTAATCAAACCTTAATCATTAAACAGATAGAGACAGCTAAAAAACATTTAGTCTGCAATATACTTAGTTTTTCCTAATGCAATTATCATTGCGAGGTCATACCGTTGCAGCTGCAGTGTTAGTGCACACAAAAAGCCAGGTGTGTGTTATCACCAATCTTAACCCTGTTTTTGGCAACATTAGACTTTTCCTTGCCTTTTTATTTTCCCATAAACAAAAATGAAAGGAATTTTATCTTTCTCCGGTTGTGATAAATCTGCCACATGAACTTAGCCTGACCCAGGCCTTCTGCCTTTCAGTTTAAAGCCTTCAGACTCACAATATGACAACATCTGGTATGAAAAAGTTGCAATACTTGTCTTTTGTCTGCGTCTTCATTTATATGTTGCTGTTTTTACTTGCGGCACAGCTGCGCAGCCCACACAATGAACAATAAGCTGCACTCTGCATAATACAAAGTCTGTAGGCTATAAAGAACCTGAATCACACAGACTTCTTCTCCCCAGATTCTCTTTACTCTGTAAAATGGACAGTAAAATACAGCACGTGTTTGTTTATGTGTAGGCAAACAAAAGTATAGAGATGTGCAACAAAAGTATAGAAACAATGACTGAACCCTTCAACCATTGCCATAAATCAGTAGAACAGATCAATGGCACAGAGTAGCCAGCATTGAAGAAATGAAAAGAAATGGAAAAAAAACATGGTAGCTGTAAATGTGTGTGTGTGTGTGTGTGTGTGAGCATGTACTCTATATATGCTGCAGCTATAGAGTTAGAAGACACTAGAAAACAGTTAAATTTAAAAAAACCAAAAGGTTGAATGAATTAAAGAGCATGATACAACTTCCACATCAGGTGATGTGCTCTCCCTCTCCAGCTCAATGGAGAACAGCATGTGATGCACAAATGACTGTCTAAAAAAAGACGGCCATGATAACAGTGATGATGCAGATTCCCATCTAAGCATGAAAAGGACTACTG
Organism: Oreochromis niloticus; assembly: GCF_001858045.2. Taxonomy (NCBI): domain Eukaryota; kingdom Metazoa; phylum Chordata; class Actinopteri; order Cichliformes; family Cichlidae; genus Oreochromis; species Oreochromis niloticus. The sequence goes on from NC_031979.2 coordinate 24,112,913, forward strand.
ATAAACAGTCACATCTGAAATATGTGGGGAACCACATATCACTTTATTTTTCTCTTTTCATTCAATTCAAAGGTCTATGTGTTTGTTTGTTTGTTTGTTTTTTAAATCTGCTATGTTCTTTAGAGCATTTATTTCCCAGACCTGTAGGCGTCCCTAACATCTTTACAAGAAGTTGGGAAAATTATTTAAAAACTTGATCACAAATGATGCAACAGTATGTACTCATAAAATTTGCATGTATACATACAAGCACCATTTATATATATTAAAAAAATAATAAAAGGGAAATTCACTAAACAAAAAACACACACTGCAGTTAATAATGCATCACACCCATTTTTCATTAAAAGGCTCCAAAAACTACTTCAGTGACTCACACTTGGGCTGTAGCTCTGTGTATCAGCACCTGTTTATCAGTTAAAGTGACCATGACCTTAATCATGTATAACTTTATGTATCACACTATAAACACTTTATTTGCTAATTTTTGTGGTGCATCCTTCATCTCCTCATTATGCACCAAATGTCCTTTAGCATCAGTGCTCTGACGCTCTGTGGTTATATTGTCCACTGAGAGATAACAGCCACATTTAACAGGCTGGAGGGGTCATGATGGCACACTCAGCAGGACACGCTGGTTCGTGTGATGACAACTGACCAGTGTTGGAAATGACCGATAACTTTCAGTTACACCATCAAATCAAATCAAATCAAATCAAATCAAATCAAAATTTATTTCTATAGCACATATTAGAAACAACGAAGTTGACCATAGTGCTTCACAGTCAGACAGAGTAAAAGCATGAGACAATTAAAACAAAACGACTAGTTTGAATCAAAAGCCAAAGTAAAAAAATAGGTTTTAAAAGACTGGATAGACTCGGAGGTACGAATGTGAGCAGGGAGGTTATTCCAGAGTCTAGGTGCTACGGTAGCAAAGGCCCGGTCACCTCTGGACTTCAGTCAAGACCTAGGTTGTGTTAGGAACATCTGATTGGAAGATCTTAGTGCTCTATTGGGATTGTACAAATGGAGGAGTTCGAAAAGATGGCTGGGTGATAAATTGTTTAGAATTTTAAAAGTGAAAAAAAGAATTTTAAAATCTATATGATATTTAACAGGGAGCCAATGTAAATTGGCTAAAATCGGAGTGATGTGATCATAGATTCTAGTACCTGTTGAGCCAGCTGCATTTTGAACTAACTGAAACCGGTAAAGAGAAGAGTGTTGGAGGCCCAAGTAGAGGGAGTTACAGTAGTCCAGTCTGGACATGATAAATGCGTGAATAAGCTTTTCAAAGTCCTTTAAAGGAAGGAACGGCTTTGCTTTAGATATCTGGTGCAGCTGGTAAAAGCTGTTTTTTACCACAGTGGAGACCTGTTTCTCTAGATTAAAAGAGTATCTAGGAACACTCCGAGGTTTCTTACAGTGAGCGAGAGATGGCTAGCAAGAGGACCTAGGGCATCCCATAACCAAGTGCATCATAGCACATGCATACACACACACACACACACACACACACACACACACACACACACACATATACACTTTGTGTGTAAAGTAGGAATAACAAAGTTAACAAAGTGGTACTAACTGATGCCCCAATGATAACAACTGGCTCTCATTTTGGCTGTAAAATACCATTTTTAGTAAAGTCTACAGGGATGTACTTGCATTGAATCTTTGGTTGCTATCAAACAAAGCTTTAGATCCAGCTAAGCTAAATTAGCAACATTTAACATGAAAATCCAAAGAATGCTGTTTAACTGTTCGGACTTACGAGTCAGGTTAAAAAGTAAATGGTTAATATGGTAAATGTTTCAGAGAAAGAACAGAAAGTGTGTTATTTAGTGGCTCTGTGGACTTTCAACAACCAGAAAAGGAAACATGTTACTAAATCTGATTGAATTGTATTATTCATCCATATAAAAAAGCAATATATGCAATATATGCTTGTCAGCTATAACTGACAAATGAGCGACAGAGGTATACATCTCATTAATTTCAAGAAAGCTACTGTCATTATAGATGGAAGGCACAAGGAGAAATTTATAAAATGCATGTGGTTTAACAAACAATCTTTGTTGTGTGATGTGCTTGAGGGGGTGGTGCTTGGTGTGGTAGTTAAGGAGGAGATATTCTAAAGCTGTTTTAAAGCGCGGGGCTGATAGAGAGAAACTGAAACTAGAAAAGGAGAAATTCTGACTTTAGTTATAAGAGATTTTGGGGTTTTTTCTACTTGAAAATGTGCTGTAAGCTATTTTCTGCAGTTCATATTTCAGGATTTGTTGACCTGCTATCTTGTCAGACATGAATGTGAAAACTAACAGGGTCACTGTGGGTGATACACTGAGGCCTATGACTGGAGTGTTTTCTGGTGAAATAATGGGCAGGATTTGGTTGGGAACCCACTGAACGATGGAACAAGCACCAACAAACTATAGAAATTAATTCTCTGAAAAGGTAAGATAAATCACAAAATGCACAAATTCATCTTTTTTTTACCTTTATGCACTTTATGCACTCTCTATATAATATTTTATGATCCATTTTGATCACAAGTGATTAGTTTTAGAGTTGAGAATGGTCAAAACAGCTCGCTGTGGCAGGAGAAATTGTAGCGTGTGATGTCATAAATTTGAATACAACTTACTTGTTTATGGTGCCAGAATGCTACCTGCCTGGTATAAACAGCTCTTGAATTTAAAATATTAATTTAATCAACAAACCTAACCTGAATAAATTTAAGCGAAAGTGAATGATTGTTTTCAAAACTGATTTTTTGAAAACTGTTTTCTTGCTTCTCAACTAAAATGAAAAATAGCTGCTCGCTTACTCTAAGGGGAATATTTAATTACAACTTAAATCCATGCTCAGAAAGTACATCTAGAAATGAACTGTAATATCAGCACTCCTCAGACACAAATAAACCATATTAGGGTCTGAAGATTTAACTGAGGGTTGCTCTTTGCAAAGCGAGGCTCAAGTGAAATAGACAGATATATGTGCAAATGATGGCTTCAGGCCGCCTGCAATTGACTGAATGGATTTAACAACAAGGACTTCTCACATAAAAAAACAGATAACACAAAGATTACAAAAAAAAGTAATCCAGGCAAACACAGGAGGAAAAGGGGGGAAGAAGAGAAGTGTGAACAGATGGTAAAGTGGTCAATCAGAGTTAGACATGACCTTAAGATGAACCGAAGACTTGCCTTTCTTCCCGGAAGAGATCCAAAAGACAGACACTGAGGTGCATTAGATTGTGGCTGGATGGAATTAAATAAATGTTGTATTGATCTTTTGCTAGATGTTTTTGATGTGCAGGCAGCCAGGTGTGAAATGTATGATAATATATGGGACACATGTGTTAACAATGACCATAGATAAATAAATCAAGTTCAATGACCTGTTTATCAGGCTTATTGGTGATTCTAAATTTGGCATAGGTGTGGATGTGAGGGATGTCCGGAGTGTGGTATGCCCTTCATGCTGTGACAACTGTATTACACTACAGCCACCCCATTAGGCTACATAAGATAGGTAATTAACAAAAATGGATGGATGAATAAGTTGAAGGATGACTGCTCTGTGTTAAGCACCAAATAGGAAACTGACAAAGTCATCAATTATATTAAAACAGTGAAGTATTTACAGTGTAAACAGGAAATGAAAAAATGGGCTTCCATTCTTTGCCCAGAAACATGACTGCTGATGACTGCTGGTTATATAGTGGCCAATACACATAGACCAGGGGTATTCAACTAAAATTTAAAGAGATCCAGTTAGAAAAAGTTTCTTGATGCGAAGGTCCGGATGATCATAATGTCTAAGCAATTTGACAAATGTTTGGTCACGAGGCGTAGAACTGAACAGTATGACTGCTGAAAACTCTCACCATTGAAAAGTGAAAATTGTGCACGTTCCAATGAAGTGCTTAACTTCAGAAAAATTACACAAAGGGAAGAAAAATAGTGGGGATTAGTTAGTAGGGATAGGTTCATCATTAACTCTAAATTGCCCATAGCAGTGAATGTGGGTGTGAATGGTTGTCTGTCTCTATGTGTTAGCTCTGTGGCAGACTGGTGACCTGTCCAGGGTGTACCCTGCCTCTCGCCCTAAGACAGCAGGAATAGGCTCCAGCCCCCCCGTAACCCTGACAAGGATAAGCAGGAGAGGATGGATGGATGATGGAAAAACTTGAATTTCCCCTTTTCTGTTTCACATCCTCACTGAACAGTCTCAAACAACTTTACAGATAATAAATCTTAACACAGTTTAACAGTTGTGAACAGTTTTAGAGGGTCATTTTCTTCCACTCTTTTAATCAAGTCCCCCACTTTTTTGCTCAGTGAGAGAATTGAGCTCCAGCTTGCCCTGCCAGGATTTTAAACCTGGGCTTGAATGGAGTCAGAGCCATTTTTACACACATGTGGAGGTGCTCATTGGTGAGCTGGGAACGACATTTAGTTTCGATTATGTCACTGTGGAGAAAACTGCCTCACTTTTGAGTGTGAAGCCAATGCTCTATTTTCACTGTCCACTTTTATTTTTTTCACAGCACCATTTGTTCCTTATTTGTCCCTCCATTTCTCCAGATAGTCATCTGTATTTCTCCCTTTCTTTTTTTTCTGCATTTATCACTACTAACTCTCAGCTGTCAGCATTGTAGAGTCCCAGTGTTTAGTGCCTGGGATGCACAGATTTAATTGGCTGAGTGGTATCATGTGGCCTAATTAGCACCAAATTAGTCTCTGCATTTCTTCAGCCATTGAACCGCTACCGTAAAGAACAGAAAAGCTCTACCAGTTAAAAGAGATGCACCCTGTCAGGTTTTAAATCATAACCTTCTGGGACAGCTTCTTGGTCCAAGCTACTGGAGACCGATGCAATTTGTTAGCAACCAAAGCAATTGCAAATATCTTTTCGTATACCACTATGAGACCAAATTCATGCTAGTGACCTCCAGCGATCACTGGCAAAACGGTCCCAAAAACACATACTTTTTCTTTTTGCCTTTATGGGGCTTTAGCTATTGAATTCACAGCACCTGCCACATATCAGTACTCATTTTTCCCTAGCAACTGGTGGTTGCTAGGCGGTTGGCAACTGATCTCAATCTGCCTGTATTGCTGGGGCTGTAAACTTTAAAGTAAGTCCTGTTGCTATGATGTTGCAGTGGGTGGTTGGCTGAATAAAGCACCTGTCTTGTATACGCTGCAATTTTTTCACTTTGCCCAAATGTTTCCATAACTACAACAAAATAGGTCTGAAACTACTGTAAAAACCTATGTTTAAAGGAGACAGAACACAGACTGATGAAAACTTTTTCTAAAAGCGTAGTAGAACTACATTCTCCTTCTGACAGCCACACCACAGAGCACTTCGACTATCATCAAGCACCATATAGAAAACAATACCTAACAACATTTTCCTGTTTCAGGTTTATAGTTTCAAACCTAAATTATGTAAAATATACACCTAAGTTGTTTTTACAAGCCCTGAAAAGACAAATGGTTTTTACAGCAAAAGATCGATATTCAGATTCTCACTTGTGAGTCTTGGCGTGTGATTTAAGGATGGCCCTGGGGAATACGTCAATGGCAATATTAGCAGTCAAGACAGAACACATTTTCATAGCCTAACTTCTCCTCCTTTCCAAGGAGTTTCTGCCATTCTATCTGTGCAAGAGACACCCAGTATCGATCTGGCTCTGACACATCACCGATGACTCACTGAATGTGGAGACAGAGAGGGGAATTTGTGTTTGTGTATGAGAGAGAGGGAGGCTGAAGAAGGAGGTAGCAGGTCTTCTACAGTGATCCCTACAATCCTATGATGTCCTTCAAAGAGGAGTCAACATGGATAATTATTTTATTTCATTAAATTGACTTCTATGGTGCAGTTTGAAGCTAACAATAGGTTCAAGCTGGACGACCAAGCAGAATAACAAGTAGGCTTGGGGACTGATTATACATGTGCGTGAACACTATGAGGTTCAAACTCTCCCTCAACATATTTTTTTCCTGTACAAGGTCACCCACCACCCAACACACACACACACACACACACACACAAACACACACACACACACTCACACACACTGTTTTCTCATGGTCTCTCTTTATTACCCTGTCCTGCCTTTATGTCACTGATCTTCTCCTCTTCTTCACCTATTGCTCTCCCCGTCGATCTCACCACTTCTTTTTGGTTTATAGGAGATGATTGGCTGCAGTGTACAGATTAGGTCCAAGCTTGTCTCCCTTTTGTGTGTGATTGTGCGGCCAGTGGCCTGGTTGAAATTGCTGGACTTCAACTCATTAGATGAGTCATTACACCAGGGAGTTGGGGAGCAACAGGAGGAGGAAGAAGAGGAGGAAAAGCGGAGAGAGTTCAAAACAAAATATTCTAGACTCACGAAGCAATTGCTGACATAAAACTAGCAGCTGAGTATGTAAAAATGACAAAATGGAAATTTTAACTCTTAACAAAAAAATTGTTGAGTGTAAAAATGACAAAATGGAAATTTTGGGGGTAATGAGTAATATCCATGAGTGGAAAAAAATGTGATGTGAAAAGCAAACGCAATAAAGAAAAGGGGATGTTATTTGGGGAGATAAAAGGAGAAGAGAGAAACAAAGAATTGAGAGGGAAGAAAAAAACAGCAGCAGACACTTTATTCTCTCTCTGATTAACAATCCAAGGTAGTGTTCCAGAGCAAATCACAGACAGCCTGTGCATACTAATAGATTAATACTACAGTCACTGCTGCTATCATCAGCACAATGGTAAATATTCGCCTAATTGCATATCACAGATAACACCACAGCTTTACGTTGTTTATGTGTACTTTTGTGCTGGTGTGTTTGTGTATTTATTCATATTTGTGTGGCTGCCTAGGCAGAGTGGATGAGGTTAATTGGCCGCCGGAGATAACAAAGCAGTGTCATGTTCCATTGCTTTGCTCTCTGCTGGGTTTGGGCATGTTTGAAATTAAATTTAACACAATAAAAATAAATTAGCATGATAATTGTAAATACAATGTCATCTGGATGATTGAACTGTGCTGAAACGATTGACTGATTCATTGAATTATTAGCTGACAGAAAATTAATTCCCATTAACTGGTTCTAGTGTCTGAAATTGAAAGCTTTGCATGTTGTTTCTTTTCTCTCTTTTATACAGTTATAAATATCACAACATAACCCAATTAGGGCAACTCTATTAGTCAATAAAAGCTTAATGCTAACTAGCTAAAAAGCTAAACGCTAGCATCACTATGCTAACATAATCACAATAGCTGAAAAGAAAATGTAACGATTAACAGATAAAATATGTTAACTAGATTAATATTTACAACACTAAATAGAGGAAATGGTGATGCTGTTGACATTCGTTTTTCAGATATCATGAACCAAAGTATTAGAAAAGGAATCAACTTGTTAAATGTTAGCGATTCAACCCTGCGATGGGTCCAAGGTCCTACTGCGTTTATTCAGACTGTTGTCTTTTTAGTGTGTTGTACTGCTTTGTATATATCTTGCCCAATGATACTTTAACATGCAGACTAGAGGATCTGGAGATCATACCACTGATTTTCTGATTGGTGGAAGCTCCATTCTACTGCTTGAGCCACATCCACCCCCATAACTGAGCTACTATAGGAAAAGAAAGTAATATTCATCATTGGTTATGTACCAGTTGTTCCCAGTTGTCACTAGAGTTAAAATATTTCAGCTTGTACCAAAGTGGCCTGACTCAATAAACCAACAACATTAGTTGCTGCTCTTTCTATGTTGTATTAAACATAAAAAGTAAAGCAGTGCTGACAGTGCCATGATGCTCAGTGTTCATCTTTTTGGAAAAATATACCTAAGAGTAGGGAAAAGGAAATCTCAGTAGCTTTGATTATTAATACGCAGCTGTGTTCCTCTTAATCGTCCTCCAAAATGATCATTTAAATAAATAAATCAATGTCTGAATGCAGTGACTTGGAATTATCAAAGACATTTCTGAGTTTGGTTTACATACATAAAAACCAACAAATGAAAACTCTAACCCAGACTGTTAATTGTTTTTTGTTTATTTTACATTTGATCATTTCCTTATCATCATTAATGGCGGAAAAATGTTTCTCAGCTAGGGGATAGTAAACAATTTATTTATTTATTGAGATGTATTTTGCGTAATGTTGCTCAAGGATTCAGCCTGATTTGACAAATGCAGCTAAATTAAACTTTACACTTAACAAACCAATGAACAATCGCTCACTTAGTGCTGAGTCGATGTTCGGGTGCCATCAAGGAACCATACACCATAAAATGTGGGACACTGCTCTCAATCTCAAAAAATTAGAGATGCAAACATAATGTCTGTTCCCCCTCACTAAACACTTTACTCACCCATCCAGCCTTGCTTTCATTCATGAATATTACATAGCCTGTGATTGGCTGCCAGATCATTACAATGATGAGTGAGAGCAGGCCATCTGGTGGTGGTGAGAGGGTTATCACGACTCACTACCACTAAGCAGCCCACACTTGTGAACAGGTTTTCCAAGAGCACAATGTGTTTCTGTGTTTGTGTGTGCGCTCGGCTCTACGTGTGAATATGTGTGCAAGTGCAGAGAGACAGGAAAGCCTCTAGCGCAACAAAAGTGCGCAGCTTAAAGAACCCACCCCAGAAACACAATCTCTGGGGTAGATCTGGGCCTCCAGAGAGGGAGGCAGGCTGGCTGTGTGAGGTAGCTACGCAGCAGGAGAGAACTTCTTGACAGGCTGCTTGCGATGGCGGTCTGGCCCTCTTTCCTGGAACTCACTGCTCACACAGGTGTTGGGCTCAGGTGGGCGAGAGAAGAGGAAACTTGGCAAGCAGGTATAAAGCACAAGATGTGAGAGCGGGATCGTGGGTGGTGAAGAAAAGTAAGGAGGAGGAAAGAAGTGGAATGGATGAGGAAAAGGAAGAATGCAGGTACAGGTGGATTGCTCTCACTGAGTCAGCTTAGAGACTGAAAACATACAAGGGTCTATTTTTCTGCTTATATAACTCTCTTTGCAGTGAAGGGTTAAAGCGTATCCCTACGTTTCATCAGCTTTTTTCTCTCGCTCTTCCTACATTTTTCTGCTTTCTAAAACAAGCCTATATACATCTCTAGGGAATGTATGTGAAAGAGAATAGTGGAGAGGTACTCAGAGTCTGTCCTGCTTTTGCATTTGGCACACACACACTCACACACATGCGCAAAGCATGAAACACTCTTTCTCTATTTCAGGACGACCAATTGTCCAGTAAAGGAGACCAAGCCCCACAGTGGTGTCATTTCCTATTTTTCATAACACACCATACTGTAGTTGTGTATGATCATTTTATGTCTTTCGGTATAGGCCAAGTTTGTCGGTGCTCACTTGACCATCGCATACTCAATGTGTTCTCAATTGAGCCTGAAATGGAAATGGTAATTGTGCATGTGTTTACTGCTATTCAAGCAATCTTGTGATAAAAAAACAAAAAAAAACCCCCAACCTGCCCCCCCATGTTCATTGTCATAGCATCCACACTGGAAACCCCCTTTAATCAAAGCCACATTACTAAGTAGCAAACACAATAATTATATTCCCTCCCATGATAATACACCCCAAGGGCAGTTTTATCACTATTGAGGGAAAAGTAATAAGCCTGACTTGTCAAACGATCAGTGTTTATAAGCATTTACACAAAAATCACTGGAGACCCTGGATAGTTAAATCGCACCACTGCAACTGAGTCTCTGAATGCAGCTAAAAACTTTATACCCCAGTATAACTGCTAATTGCATATAGGTTGGATCAGCTACCATCTGGGAGCTACTGTTAATCACTCAGTACTTTTAACAACTTGGCAATGTTTTAAAACCTTTATTAGTCAGGCTCGTGACAGTGAGATTAAATCCCCCTCTAAGCAGAAATCAGTTAAGACAATCTGATGTGAGAGTGTATCCTGCTGATTTCCACAGAGCCCCGAGGCAGGCCACCTAATCTACAAAGCCTCAACACACATCCGCATGGATCAATGGATAACCAAGCAAATATTAGCACACGTCTCCTTTCACTCCGCCTGCCTGTCAGACTTTCACTGGCCCGGTCTGTGTTGAGAAAATCACAAATGTGTTCAAAAACTTTGTGCGTGTCCATTGAGCAGCATGCCAGTTAATCCTGACACGCTCTTAAGACTGAAACGATGCTCAAGCTGTACTGTATGTCCTTTGGGATGACAGTAACTGTCACTTACTGTTTATGGATCATTACGTTGCAAATTAAATAGAGGTTAAATTATTAATTGAGTTTCGCTGAAATCTTATGAAGTCGATGTCATATGATTTGATTTATAGATTTTTTTTGTTTGGTATATTTTTTGGAAAACGACTTATGTCCTGGGAGAAAACAGCATAAAGGACATTTTGGGAAATGCAGTAACTGACTGCTATCTTGCGAAGAGGTACACAAAAGACAGACATGTTACCATGTCTTCTCCTTCTTTTGCCCGGGGCCTTTAGGGGTCACCACAGCGAATCATCTGTCTCCATCTCACCCAATCCCTAGCATCCTCCTCTGTCACACCAACCCTCTGCATGTCCTTTGTCTTCGGCCAACAGTGTCACAGTTTCCACCGGCACCCTGTTGTCCAACAGCACCAGAGGCAGTCCTTGTTAACCCGGGCCCCGACCGATCCAGTATGGAAATCTCTTTTCTTGATAATCTGCATGTTTAATGTGTTGCCATGTCTGCATAATAAATAAAAAGCTAATATTAGCCTGGATTTGATCTGATCCCAGTTTGCAGCATTGTGTCACTGAACAACGTTTTCATTTCTTCCCAGTCTGTAACGTACTACACCAGTAATGGCAAAATATTGATATCGATGTCTGATATTGACTCTAATTATTAAGCCGTATTAGACAGACTTTTTGAAATTACCCTGACATTGTTTTAAATTGTTCTGCAGCTTATGTTAGCACATTGATCTCACAGATCTTACAAGATTACAAATATAATGGTCCAAATCATGCAGATCTGTCTTCCCTTTTAAGCCCTGTTGGCTTGACAATTGAAGCAAAGCTTGAGGAGAATAGTGCATGTCTAGAAATATGAGCTGTTCAGCTTCTGGGGGATGGATAATGTGGAATTTGGAAGCTATAATGTTTCTTTGTTAGTGTGCGTGGGTATGTTTAGTGTGGTATGTTTTATAGGCTGTAGGGGGTGTTGCAAATACGGGAAGAGGGAGACAAATGGGTTTACTCTGCACTGATAGTTCAGTGCCATATATTCTAACATCCTGCCATCTCGCTCCTTCTCTCTGCATCATTAGAGTTGTTGTCTGGGTTGCGAAGCCCTGTGGTGTGATATTGAACGTATTGTAAAAGAGTCACGCCCTGCACATTATAGCTGCTAACACACACAGACGCATGGAGAGAAAGACAGCTGCACGAAGACGGTGCATGTGTCAAAGTTCTGAATTACTGCAGGGCAGTCCAGGGCAGCAATGGAGAGAGGACAATGAAAAAGAAACGAGGAGGAAGGGAGAAATAAGCTTTTCTGTCCTGCTTTAACATTCCTGTGGGATAGAAGAGAAGGGGAGGTTTTCAGCAGATCAATTTTGAAGTTTGTCTTTGTCAGTGCAGAGTTTGGCTCAGAATAGAAGAGGAACAGGCTGAGTGAAACATGTAACTATTCTTAGCTCTTCTACAGAATGATGAAAAAGGTAAAAGCAGCTGGCTTTGCTCCATAAACAGACTGTATAGCATCAATGCTAATGAGGTAGGACAACAACAATCCTAAAAAACATCATTGCTAACCTCTCCCACACGTCCCACATGCAAAACACATGTATCTACCTTTATATATCCTTATTTGCAGCACGTTTAAAGGCAAGAAATCCAAGTGTTCACCTGTGGAATCTATATAAAACATAATATCATCCAAAGGTTTATGGACTACTATTCCAAAGCCTCCATTTCGCCCCATTAGCTGTCACCATCTTAAATGATGGTCTTAGGATGGGAGGGTGGAAGGCTAACTTATAGGCCAACACTAATTAGCTTGGTTTAGCAAGCTCAGTCTGTTGACTACAGATGCATCGTGAAGACAAAGATGAGTGCTAATAGTGCTAAGATTTAAATGAAACTCAATCTGAGCCAGTCCCAGACCTGGGTTGGCAACTTGACTGAGACAAAGACTCTAGGTTAGAGCAGAAAAATAGTAACCTAGAGGTTTGAGTCCTTGTTCAGATGTTAGCATCACCTCTCTGACAAATGTTTTTGTAGATGTTTTCTGATATCTTCTACAAGCTGAAAAACAGCAGTCAAAAACGGCAGAAATCAACATCTGCGCGCCCCCACGCCCGACACACAAACAAGGACTCTGACCACCCTCTGTCTGCTGTCCAGCTTTTCTGTGTCAAAATGGTTAAACGCTGCTATAAATAATGCCGCTACAGCTGCAGTAAACGCAAGATAAAAACAATTACCGAGTTAGCATTCACTAAACAAACTGTAATGGCTTCATTAAATGTCTCACGCTCTAGTTTACACGTAAATATAATCGCTCTTTCTCTTAAGAGAAAAGAAAAAGTTGTTTTTATGTTGTCAGGCTGCTCATTCAGTACATTTCTTCCATGAGAAGAATATTATGAATACCAATTCATGACTAAAGCACACACATTAATAAACAGTGGTAGGCTCTCTCTTGAGCCTAAACAGAAGCGTAGCATCAATTTTAAGTCTTCTTAATGGTAAATGGCCTGTATTTGTATAGTGCTTTATACAACCAGTCATCCACCCATTCACACACACATTCATACACTGGTGATGGCAAGCTACATTGCACCCACAGCGCACTGACAGAAGCGAGGCTGCCGGACACTGGCGCCACCGGGCCCTCTGACCACCACCAGTAGGCAACAGGTGAAGTGTCTTGCCCAAGGACACAACGACCGAGACTGTCCAAGCCGGGGCTCGAACTGGCAACTTTCCGATTACAAGGCGAACTCCTAACTCTTGAGCCACGATCGCCCTTGATGAGCTCTGATAATTTTCTTTTACAAATAATGAAACGATATGTGACCTCTCACCCTGTGACAGCTGGGAAAGACACCAGTCCATCCATTATCCTGATTTGGATAAGTGGAAGAAAATGGATGGATGGATTGGAGTGTGCGTGCTACTTGTTACATCTGCAGCTTCTGGCTGGCAATCCAGTTAGAAGTTAGAAGTGGCACTTGTGCTTTCTATGCTGCTTACTTGGCTCTCTGCAGCTTACCTTTGACTGGTCATTAAAAAAGGGTGGCAGAGATCGCCCATGCTCATAGACATGGCAAACACAGTGCTGTTAGTACATCCACCCTCTTCGGCTTATCCTTATCAGGGTAACGAGGGTCCTGGAGCCCATCTGCTATAAATAAGAACCTGGGCATTAATTTTGGTCACACAATTCCTAATTGTGAAGGATGAGTTAGTGGGAAAATATCCATATCTTTCATGTATTACGGTAATATTACTAAGACTTATTTGGCGATTGACTCCCTTTTTGAGCAGTTCAAGGAACTTCAGGTCTTTCATACAACTGTGTTGGCTTCAATTTTCAGCCCCAGATGTTGGTGCATATGGACTTGTGTTAAGCTCAACATTTCATGGACAACTAACTGCAATCTTCTCCTGAGCAGAGAAATAACAACAGGCCACTCACTTAAAATAAATTTCATGTGAGGTATGCAATATTGTAAGAGAATTATAAAGGGTGACTGGATACATCTTTGGACTTTGTGCTCATTAGTTCTGTCACATAATACTAAATTTGAATGGAAGGAATTTTATGAAATATAAAGGATGATCAGCTAGAAAAAGTAAGACACTGTCAATAAAAAAAACTCTCAAGTCTCAAGGTGAATACTTGTCTAAGAGCAAATAGTGATATAAAAACTCCAATAAAATAAACATATTAGGCTGAACTCTGGTTTGATTTTTGTAGAACACGCAACAGAGATTTAATGAAGCAGAGGAGAGGAGGTTTCCCAGGAAACCATATTCCAGCTTGCAGCTTCTGTGGCCTGTCACTAAGCACTTTTCTTGTAATTCATTACACACACTGGACGCACACAGAATCTGAACTGCTTAAGTGATAATGATACATTACAATACCGGCACACAACCCTTTTTTTTTTTCATTTGTTTCTTTTGGTGTGCGGGAGAGTGATGCAGTGATGAAAGAGCGTGAAAATCAGTTCAGCGATTTAGGTTTAATGTCCTGCTAGGAACACCAGTTCAAAAAATAATCATCTTTCTACATCCTCTGAATGTTCTGAGAAATAAAAATCAGTCCACTTTTCTATAGGCTTTTCTTGTAGATCGCTGTATGTGTGAGTGTGAAGTCAAACTGCCAATGTTCTGCCAAAAATACAGAGCACAAACGGAATTGCTTTTCTTAGGTTTCGAAACGCTGCCACACAGTTTTGACTGAGCTCCTCTCTGCGCACTCTGTGTGTTCCACCACCCACCAAACAGCCTGAAGACTTGATCTGAACTCTGGCATGAGTGCAGCTCATTATTGCAATGTCACGGAGGTGGGGAGAGAATCAGATGATAGAAAATTCCATTTACATATAAAAACCTTGAGGTGAAATATAGTAGCTCATGGTTTTAGTGAGTGAATTTAAATTACAGCCTCTTTATTGTTTTACTTTCTACACTTTCATTCTGTCTTACTCAATCCCTGGAAGTCAGGGCTTTAGCAGAGAGAGACTGATTATCAGACACTCTGACACGGAGAGAAGACACTTACCTTCCCTTTCTTTTCTTTTCCTTTCTTTACAGGAACATTATAATAACATAACTTTATATGATCACAGTATCAGTTTGGAACTGAAGTGGAAATCTGATACATTGATCTACTTCTGCGGCGAGATGGCATTAGTGTTTATCAGACAAACTTGATGTCCTTCCAGGAAGAACTTAGGAAAATGATGATGAGTTTGTGCATGTGCATCTGTGTTTGTGTCTGTGATACCAGAAAGACCGCGTCTATGAAATATATTTCTCCTATATACCTAAGTAACGACTGCATAATTGTATGTGTGCATAATTGTAGAGATGAACACTGTTATTAATTAAATGGCACTAGACATGTTAGTGGGTTAGTGAAAATGACATTTCCTGCCTGTGGCAAGTTTAAAGGTCAAACAAGAATGAATGTGTCCCTGGTGAAGGGCTATGTGGCCACTTTTTGAAAGTAATATTGGGAACACTAAATCATCAGAAGAATGATTTAGAGATGAAGGACCTGAAATGAGTTTAACAGCACCCAATTCCTAAACTACTTCTTGAATTATATGAAGACAGTGCAAACAAATGTATATGAAATTTCTGATGTGCCCTATAATAACATAAACCTGGTTGCACTTTTATCACTAATTGTCAGGTCAAAGGCAGCAGGCTTCTGTATGTTCACTGGCCGCTCGCATAATTTTAGCTTAGCGGTTGTTCTTGTTTACATGTCTAATCTTCTAACAGTGAGTGATTGCCACAAAATTGGGAATAAATAAACATGTTTATGCACGTTGTCATGCAAGCCCTGACTTGGGTTCAGGAGATGAGGCTGGAGGTGAGTAAGAAGAGGAGGAAATGAGGGAGGGCAGGAAGAGAAAGGCAAAATGGCAAAGAGATAATATGCATGTAAAAATGTTATACACAGGTCGACAGAGCTATTTGTGATCTTTAAATTAAAGGTAACTTATAAGGCTTACTACATTTATATCTGTGGCCGTTCTCTAGCCACAGACATAAAATGCAATCAGGCTGAACTGCAATGCCCAACTTGACTTCCACAAACTGACGCCCACTTCTATGCATTGTTAATAAATTTCCCCTAAGTTTATAAGAACGCATCAATTTCTTGTAGTTGATGCGATGTAATTACAAACTAATCATTGTACAGTATATTTATGAGTGCAATGTTCTTTTCTATTAATAAGTCAAAAATATTGGACCTTTAAAAAACTACCTGTCAGCTTCATAGTGTAACCCAGAATATAATTTGAGCACTAGCACTGCTTAACTTGACCTGAATAGAGTAAGAAGATTAGAAGCTAAAATAAAACTGCATAATCAGGAGAAGACAGCATCTGTTAACAGAAAGCTGTTAACAAAGAGTGTTACGTAAAGCATTGTCCTGCAAACAACAATTATAATTTTCTACAAAATATGAAATATTTTTGACTGTTAGCTATTTGTGGTGTTCAGTCATCATTCATTCACCATAAGGATTTTAATCAAAACACAGTAAGCACTGGACCGCTATATTTTCAAATACAACACATTAAAATACACCACCGAGGCTCATGTCTTCTTGGAAACATTCCACCACTTCCCTGAAAGGCAAAATCCAACTCCATCTCTTCTCGTTCCTCATGCTTCACTCAGCTCAATCTGCACGCTCACAGCATTTTGTGAACCACAGTAAGTACCCGTCCATGAGCAGATGAGAGGGCAAATCCAATCTGTTAAAAAGCCATAACTCAGCTCCACAGCCATACGGCCACCATCCAGCACTTGACCCAAATCTGGCTGTGCAGCACTGCAGTTGTGCTACCATGGAGCACTGACAGAGGCTTTGTTTTTGGGAACAAATGTGTGTGGGTATGTTGAGCCGTGTGCACGTGTGTAAAACCACTGCGAGGGCTTACTGCCGTCAGCATGTGCCGAGGTGCTAATGAATAAACTCGGATGCGTTTCTTTTTATAATTCATTGCTGAGCCTGTGTGCAGTGAGCCTCCTTTTGCATCCACTTGAGCCAGTGCTTAGCTCAGACCTTTGCAACAGGAAAGCACGGTGTCAATGAGCCATTAGATTACTGAAGCATAATTACAGTCTCATGGCTTGCAAAAGATTTAGAACAATGGGCATCGTTGCAACACATTCACAGTGCATGGGCTAAATATTTAGGTTATATAGCGGTTCATGAGGCTAATACGAGTGGCAAGCATTTGTAAGCCACTGGAATGGGGTGTTAATACAAACTGCAGCAACATGGGGATGATAGAATGTAATCCTTTCAACTCTATTTGGCCACATTAGCAATATAACAGACTCTGATCATGGATATATTTTACTGGTAGATTAATAAACTTAAATGATCACTGAATTTGGATAGCCCTGCTATGTAGATAGCAATACTGCTTTTGGGTTTAGCACATAATGAAAACCAATACAAGTGCTTCCTTTAAATAGTCTTGCGTATTCGTTTTCCTAAGGAGTGGGTTTTTATTATGAAAAAAGGATCAGAAAATGGAAAGGGGAGACAATTGAGGAGTCTTGATGGAGGCCAAACATCTGTGTCTAAACACAGGGTGAGTGCTGTGACACAATGAGGGAAAGCAAAGAGAGACTGTGTAGAAAGGAGTTGCCAGATAACAGAGAAGTAATCTAACATTCCTTGCTGTCAATATTTAAGCGAATACGCTTCTTGTGGCTCTTAAAATATCTTTCTTTTCCCCCTCCATCTCTTCTCTCCCTGCTGTTCTCTTTCTATTGGTTTCTCATTCTCTCCTTTGTCCATGTATAAACACATTTTCTGATTCCACATCATCTCCCTCTCTCCCATCCCGACTCTTTTTCCCTTCTTTACTTGAACAGATAAAAGTGTCGCCGCTTTTTGACAAGACACACTCGCTGGCTTCTTCCTCAGAGAGGGAGAGAAAGTTAGCAAATGGCTGACGGAAAGAGGAGAAATTTGATATATGCTGGTACAAAAGTTCACCGCCTTTAAGCAGGCTTTGATCAGCCCAGCACCTGTCTGCCGCCCGGAGGGCCACCACGGTTCACAAGGTCAGCTATGCGATGATCTGCCACTCATTTCTAGTACATTTGAAGTATTATAGCTGTAAGGTTTGCTACAGAGCAACTGCTACGATGGTGTCAAAAACAACATTTTCATCCTGAATGAAGAGATTCACCTTTTGCCCCACACTTAGAAAGAAAGTTACAGGCAAAAGACTGCTAAATGTCACTGCGAAAAGGAACTACGTGATTTGGGCTTTTTTATCTTCATTTTCTTGCAGCTCATCTCACATCACAACAGCGAATTGGTATCAAAGGTCCTTGCTAAGGAACTGAGGGCAGATTGAACATAGATCTTCTATTTAAAGGTGGGAAAAGGTGAAGCCAAGCCACAAAAACATGGGGATATGGACTCACTGTGTCTTAAAAGAGACTGCAGGACACAGGTGGAGGGACAGGTATTCCTGAGAGGGAAGTGCATTCTGTTTGGATTACATTACATACATCTTTCTAACCTATTATGTCTCTGATCAGGGAAAATGGGAAAGGAGGTGTCTGAGTATAAGCGAGGAATTGAGAGATGGAGAGCAGAGGGCTGAAGTTTATGAAAAAGTAACGGTAAGTGTGAAGAGAAAGGCGAGAAGGGAGAAACAAAGGTTGAGAGGGAGGAAGGAGAGAGAGGGTAAAGAGAAGAGGGGAGATCTGGCACAGCACAATTTACTGTGGTTCCCTTTCTCTGGGAAGGAACTCAGGAGCAAATGGCAGTGTGAAATATTCAAAGGGGGACCAGGAACAGAAACATCGGCACTTAGTGACGTAACGCAGCTGCAATGCCCACAGAACTCTACCCTGCTTGAAACCTCATTCCTGCATCCAGCTTTGAATTTCATTTCCAAAGTTATGAAACAATGAGATAAATTTAGACCTACTGAGTAAGTTTCCCGAGGAACTAATTCCAAAAATATTTTTTTGCTGCATCTCATTAGAAGGTTTGATGCATTTGTGATGCAAATTGTGAATCATGATTTCACGACAAAGAATCTTGATGAATATGATTATGCATGGAATAGGTTTGCACTCCCAGAAGCAGAAAAAGAAATGAACAGATACGAGCTATTCCTCTGTAGACCAAGGCTTCTCCTGAACCTCTGACTTTACCCCGTCTACCCTCCTCTTGAAGGTCTCTAACTATTACTCCTGTCCATCCCCTGACACTCTTCTCCACTGTTAAACCCAAGCTTGTCTTTCACCTAGAGCAACCCTTTAATCAAAATCTACCTGCTTGTCTCTTGTCTCTGTTACCATTCCAAGGTCACACATTCAATCATTTCCTCGTATCCAGTCAAAGTTATCCTTCTCCACACCGATCCCAAAGGACTCCTCTTCCAATATGTCCCGGGGCAAACAGAGGAGAAAGTGTGCGCTTGTGTGTGCACTTATGAGTGTATGTGTATGAAAAGGTTGTACTGTAGCATTATGGATGACTTCAGACTTTAAGTGTGTGTGTGTGTGTGGGGTGGGCTATTAAAAGAGCATGTCCCTGGGCCATGGACCTTTCATATGAGTCCTCCCCGGGGAGACAGCAAACAGAGAAAATAGAGCAGAAATCCTTTGAGGGCACGCAGTGGAAAGGAGATGTCACTGAATGCGAGATGAGTGTTTGTATACAATTTAAAAGTCAGATTTGATACCCCGTGCCCTGCATAATGGCTGATATTTCCCAACAATGAAAAGAAAAATGGTCTGTAAAAAGTCCCGGGACACTGCATTGCAAGGCTGTCGCAGAATACGTGATGAGGTTGAGGGCTAATATATGTGTGCACTCCTCTCCCACATAACCTTGTAGTCAACAAATACACGTGCACAAACATCGCACGGCCAGTACACAAATTAATGTGCATGCGTGCGTGTGCAAAATGCTGCTAATGTCACTACATTATTCTGTTAGTTTGCTTGCATGAGCGATTTGAGTGACTCATAATATCATAGTGATGTTGCGTGACCATCAATTATATGATTAAAAGAGAAAAATATTAAGTGAAACTGCACAGAGTGAGATATCAATCCTTTGCCTACAGCTGGGTTGTAATTGCTACTGAGATTGAAGATTGAGAAATGACACCTGTTTGAACTCACAGTTTTGCAACCCAAGGGTCACTGCAGTGGAATTAAAATACAGCATACAACATGCAGTATTGAGTGTCTGTATTTATTAACCTTAACAAAGATTGCTAGGGTTCGGAGGTCTAGCAGTGTCTTTGTTCTGAGAGAGATTGAGGTGTTATTGAACACAGCAGACGGCTGTAAAACATGTCACATATTATATACCAGGAGACAAGTTAAGAGCTCAGCCTCCTGCCCACTCTCTTAATCGCCGCACCTCACAGCATATAATACCAACACCTCCAAAATGGTCATGCAGGGAGAGCGTTACAGATACGGAGGGGGTGTAGATAATAAAAAATGTGTCATTTCTCAGACCGTGTGATTTGTGTTTGATAAATGAAAAGAGAAAAAAGGTTAGATGGGTGCCCTGTTATTCCCATTTTGATTGCAAAGACAAGTACAGAAGTGCTGCAGAGGGCGGGAGAGGAGTGAACATGGGGTGAACATGTAGGATAGATCAAGAGAGGGGCTTGAGGGGAAACATGGTTCATACGTTCACGTACTGTTTCCTCACCTCCAGCTGTGCCGAGGCGTAAGAGTGGTATCAGTGTGAGGTAACAGGCAGTGAGCCTGCAGGTGCTGTGTTTGAGGAAAAATAGAGTGACTGAAGAAGACTACAGAGCAGAAGATTATCAAAATAAATATGACATACTGTTCTATTCACTGAAAGTGAACATATATACACATATATCCACTTCTACACACAAACACGCGCAGTCTCAAAGTCTTATTAATTCACCTCTAGTCGTTCTGCGCATGCTTTACTGGGT
This sequence comes from Oreochromis niloticus, assembly GCF_001858045.2. Classification (NCBI taxonomy): domain Eukaryota; kingdom Metazoa; phylum Chordata; class Actinopteri; order Cichliformes; family Cichlidae; genus Oreochromis; species Oreochromis niloticus. Next base: position 24,133,652 of record NC_031979.2, read on the forward strand.
GGTGACGATGGATGGTGGGTGGAGGTAAATGAGAGTCGATGAGTTAAAGGACAAAAAGAATGCTCCTTGCCCACCGCATTGATTCTCAGCTCCGTGGGGTAATAACCCTAATGTTGTAGGCTCTGACCTCACACACACAACAGCTTTAATTAAGAGACGAGCAGCCACAGACAAAAGGAAGGATCTTATCTTAATCTCTCTGGAATTAAACATACACTGAAAATACAATGTGTAGCTACGGTTCAGCATGTAATAAGATGTTGAGATTTGTTTTCTTGCACTGAACTGAAGTCATAATTGAGACTAATCAGAGAAGCATTATGTAAAGGACGAGGTTTCCTTTTGCAACCTCCCAATCACGCTCTCTTTTTCTCTTCGCCTCTTTACTCCCTCACCTGCAACAATGTCTTACTTTCTGTGTAATTTGTGGTCACATGCCCTTTTTCCTGACACAAGCAGCTGTCCGTCAGATTCGCAAGTCTGCTGCTATAAACCCAATTTGAAAAATAACCCTTTTTTGCCTTAGAATATACTTGGTTCTGGATTTCCAGAGCCATTCAAATACTAACACACTGGAAAGAAACCTTTCTTTCGGCCTTCTCAAGGTAGTCACTGTGTAAAACATTTTTCAGAAAGGTGTTTTATCTCGTCAACCATCAGGATGGTCTTCTAGTTTTTGAAGCCTCACTTCTATGTGAAGACCAGTGTGGACAAAATCAGGGCAGTTTACTTGTAAAGTAAAGGAACTCTACAATACCTCAATCCAAAACCTAAATTTCCCCCTGCCCCTAAAACATTATTACTAAATAACAATCAATAAAGCATATGAGGGATGATAACAGAAAGCACAATGCCTCACCATGCTCTACTACTTTAAGTAGGGGGAAAAAAGAGGAAGGAAATTAGACCAATCTGGTACTTGGAAAGCTTATGAGCTCTTAGACTGGCAATCAAACACAATCACACACATTCCACCACGCTTACTGGATGGCTCATGTAAAAACAGCTTCTTCTTAGGTAAGATGCAGTAAATGTTATACCAATCAACAATATGAGAAGGGGAAAGGCAGTATGCTCTAGACAAGGAAGGAGCTCTATCTGTGTAGTATTAAGCTACATGCCTTCATTACAAAACAAATGAACAAAATAACAAGACCTCAGTCAGCACAGGCCAAGTCACCCCCCTCTGGACACTACAGAAACATGTCTATTTCCCAACTGGCTGAAATCAGGTGAAATCTGTTGAAGAGAAAGTGCTGGCCTAAAAATCTCTTTGCATTTGCTTCGGTCACCAGCGGATTGCAACGACTGCTGAGAGTTTATGTAGAAGATGCTGATATTGTGAAGGAACAAGAAACTGAGACCACCTTCAAAGAAAAGTTCAGTTTTACTACTGAAACCAAAACACTTCAGAGGGCACAAATTTTACTCTAAAGGTGGTCTCAGTTTCTTGTATGCGTGGTTTGACTACTACTTACGCTTCTGAAACTCCATGCTAGAACCTCTGCTGTAGCCTAGGTTGCAACACGGTGTGCACCTCCAGAGTCATGTAACTACTACACAGCTTTAACCACTTGTGTATTCTATGTCACAGGCTCTCTATAGAAGTGACCGCAGACAAGTCGGTGTCTTTCATACCAACTTTGGGTGACTGTAGCAATCTCTTAGCGACCGAAGCAATTGCAAAAAAGTTTTTTGTGCAAAAACACATGCCTCTTTGCAACCAATTTCACCTAGTGATAGCAAGCAATGTCTTGCAAGTGCTTGCCATCCTTTCAGGGAATGCACATTTTTTCCTCTCTTGTCTTGGCCTGTGTGACTGGGGCTTCAAGCAAAATCTCTCCAGGCAGGATTTTACAAACAAAACTTTCTTCGGTGGGCTTAAAGTATCATGTTCTGTACGTTCTGCCTGTCATGCTGAAGAATGAACTGTCACATTAAAACTTTATCACAATTTGCATAATGTACACATGTAAGTGTACTCATTTGTTTTTCACTTAAAAGGACACACATTTTCCACAAACTGTATTATTGTTGAACTGCAGTTGTCCTAATGTTAGCAAACAGAGCTCACCATGCACAGCTGGGGTAAGAGGAGCGAATAAAGCTGAACAGAGGCATAAAGGAGGACAAACTAATGTTGACACTGGGGTGTAATGATTCAAATTTTCTCCCTCTCTGTGCTTCCATACACTCTCTCCCACACAATAAATGGATGGAAATGAGAGGCAATAAAAGGATGAGATGAAATCATTTTCAAAGCCACTATATTTATTTTCCTCCCATCTCCCTCGTTAAATGCTGTGCTCGGCCGATGATAACCAACACAAGCAAACATAAACATGCATGTGGGCCAACAGCAAAGACACAATCATACAGAAGTACACACTCAGTGTTTAGACAGAAATACTGGGAAAAAAATTAACGAATAAACACCCAAACATGCAATATATGCAGAGCACAGACGCGTGCACAAAGAGGCAGACAAATAAGACCAAAACTCTGCCCTTATTAACCTCTCATGCACATTTCCGGGACTCTTCAGGTGATGGAGTGATGCATGAACATTGACATCTTGACCCATGATGGGTGCTTCTAGTAATTTTAAACAGCACAAGATCCTCTGAGTCTGTGCCTACTGCAAATATGCCTCATTTAAATACAAACCTTTGCCTACAACCTTTAACCCTTAAGGCCTTGACTTACTCTGCCTATTAACAGAGTGGATTGCCTATGTGTGTGTGCATATGTGTCTGTGTTTTCTTATGTGTGTCGGATTGAAGCTAGCATCTTTATATGAAGTTGGTTTAACATGTTTTGAATCTCAGGGTTGTATCAGCAGGCAGAAGAGAGGGAAGTCGATCATGAGGGTATTTCTTTGTAAGTGGAGGGTTTTACATGCAGATTTATAATAGTATGTGTTACATTATATCATTTAGCACTTACATGGTTATCCAAGTCAATTACATTTTGACTGCCAGAGACAGCTAATTAAATACTCATATACTGTTCTAGTTTCATTGCCTTTATAATAATCATATTGAAGATGAGGACGAGGTCTGCAACCACTTGCAGTCAGATCCATCTTTGAGTTTGGTCCCCTGCCTCAAAGAGATGCATTGCAAATAAGGTGCACTCAATGATGCACAATCTGATACCGTCCATCTGATACCAACGTGTTGGCAGTCTGTCTGCAGTTATGCATTAGGTGGCAATTATTTGCAAACCTTTGCCAGTCTGTCTGTGAGTAGCTGCAATTGGTCCAAGTCAGACCATAACTGTTTGGAAATAGGTTGCCCTCCCAGCAGATGACCTTTGCAATTTCCTTGTGATCAAAAGTCTAGCCCAGAATGTGCAACACCCTCACAGCCTAACAGTTGGTTAACACAGCTACTTGCACGGAAACTGAAGAAATTAAAAGCAATCACCAGGAAACCACAGGTATTTACTAGGATGGTATTGTCCTATTTTTCCTCTGCTATGAGCCATTAACCTGCATTCACACTCGAAGAGATCTGCTCGTTGCACATGTCTTTGATGCTCAATGCTGATTGCTTGTGCACATGCCAGGTTCCACTTGCCTAGATAAACCACAGGTTTATATTACTAGGTCATATATCAATCAGTATTAACTCGCGCTTTCATTGGCAGTCGCTTCAATCACTCACCTGGAAGTTGAGAAAGGTTAACCTCGGGTCCTGCCCACTTCGTGTCGCCAGCGGTTATTTTGCTTGTGATCCCTGAAAATTGTCAAATGTCATTCACTTTATGTGGTCTCTGGTTACCACATCACTTCCAGGGTAGACACAGCTTAAGGTGGTAAAAAAACAAACCCTTAAATTCTATTTTCCCAACAAGCACAAGTTTGGTGATGCCCTCCTCCCTAAGTGTATCCAGACTACCGTGATGAATTGATTGTCAGATGTGTTTGTGTCGGGGGAATAGCAAGTGTCCTGCTGCTGAGTGATTTATAGAACCAGACTCTGAAGGAGAGACACCTCTCTCATGGATGACAGCATGGCCACTGTCATTTGGTCAAAGGTGCAGAGAGAAGGAGATGCTTTTCTGTCTGTCTCTCTGTCTTTCAGCTGTGTGTCTGTTTGTGTTAGTGTAGGTGGGAAAATGGATGATTAGGAAGGTAGACACTCGTGTGTCACAGAGAAGTGATAGAAGTGTGAGCCATACAAACATGGAAATGAAAGGCACTAAAATGATAGTGTATTAGCAATTGTAATTGCTGAGGTAAAGTGTCAAGTTATTGCATTTGTTATTAACCTCTGGAAATATCACCTTGAGGTTTAACAAAAACAAATAATAAACTCCAAGTCCCAGAGTCATTGTCATTATAATTAGTTGTTAATTAGTTTTTTAATTGAAAGGAAGAAAATGCCCTTTTATTTGTGCTGCATAAAAATGAGCCCTGCATGGTGTAAAAGTTTCTTTTCTCCACATGGAATTATTCAAAGCACCTCGATATTCAGAGCAAAAAGACAAAAACCAGTAGTTAAAGAAAGCGAAGACGACACGGTGGATCGTTTTAACATGCAATAAACTGAGGGAACTGTAAGGCGCTCTTAAAGATAAAAACAATGAAAGTCATTCTTAGGTAGGTCCAGTCTTTGTAAGCTACATAATATATATACCAGAAATAAAGATGATTCACAGACTGAACAATCATACTATACTGTATAGAGCTGTTGCTTCGAATATCCAAGTTTTGATTTCAGTACAAAACATCTCGCCACAATCTACAAAACCCAGTGAAGTAACACTTGCCATCAAATTAAAACATTACAAAGACGGCTCCCAGCGAGTAACAAGTATCATTTGTAACTGTTAAACGTACAACAACTATCGATGTTGTGCAATGAGTCGAAAACTGTGTCCACTGGGCTCTGAAATGAGGGAATGCTGTAAAAGAAGTTGGAAGGATCATGTGTGAAGGGGCGAGTAGTATTTGCATAAATTACAGCATGAATCCTTTCCTCCAGGTCCATCTTCGTAATTCATCTCCACCACCCCTCCGTTCTAGCCCACACCATTGCCCTCTTGCTCCCATTATAACCAGCAATGCATGAAATTCTCTCTTTCATAAAGACCAGCAGACATTCTCTCACATGCACTTACACCCGTTCAAACGGTGACTACTTTATTAACTCTGGATTGATATTTTTAAGAGGAGGAAATTATCGAAGAGTTTACTTTCAGTCTGCTTCTTTACGTCAGCGAGAGCGCAGCAGCAACGCCACTGTCACCGCAGGTCGGAGATAAAAAGCAGACACAAAGAAAAACCCAAACATAAGGAGGAAAGACGTTTTGATTGATTGCAAAAAGTCTTGCCTAATTTATTTGTGTACGTAATATGTTATAAAAAGCACTTTATGTTAAAATCATTTGGTGCTTGACTTAATATCCACTATGGTAAAAAGGAGCTGTACTGCTTGTCAATACTTTGATGTGAAGCGGTGCCGACCAGTCTCTGTTTAACAAGGAACAGCTGCCGGAGGCTTTAATGGGATCATTGATTTCAATGGGTAATATTTGGTTTGCTCAGGCTTTAATATCTTTATTCTCTTTTCTTTCATATCTCTTGTTTGACTTCTACACAGCAAATCTTTTCAAAGTCAGCCTCTTATTGTCTTTCTTGTATCATGTTGTTTTTTTCTCCTCAAGCATTTTATCTTAGTATGCAACACATGTTACACTGTGGCAAATCTCCTCTCCTCTCCTCTCCTCTCCTCTCCTCTCCTCTCCTCTCCTCTCCTCTCCTCTCCTTTCCTCTAACTTCATGTAAACTTTATTCTTATTGCCCCAGTTAACATCTAGTAAGTGATGCTTACTGTCTCTTTTTGCAAAAACTTACATATTTCCAGATTTCTCATAATCCCTCAAAGTCTCTGATTAGAAATTATGTTGTTTTTCAGGTGTGCAAAACTAATATTCCCACATATTTAACCAGAATTTACTGTCATACAAATGGGGGATGATATATTTCGTTAGATAATGTTGTTTGATAATGCTATTACAAATCGACTGTATGTAAGCACGGTGGCCTCCCATTAATCAATATGACAACACTTCAACATAAGGCAGGTGAAGCACTCTGTGAGTCTCTGTGCCAGTATATTTATTATTAGGCCAAGCACTCAAATGTGCAAATAACCCTCCACACATTAACCCAAACTTCCTCCCTGTTTTACTTTGTCTCACTTGGTTGATAGGTCATTAGTCATTCTGCACTGCTGCTAGCTATAATGATTGCCTGCTCTCGTGCTCCTTTTCCTTTGCTTTTCCAGTCCTCGCTGTCTTCTGTATCCACTGAGTGGGCTGTTAAAGTAGCAAGCTGTGGAAGGGTTTTTCAGCCAGTGAGGATGAATGTGGCTGCGGTGTGCTGGTGTGATCTGGAGTGAGCTCTTGAGAGCCTGGAGGTTTTGCTCCAAGAGCAGTTTCGATAGGATGAAAGTTTAATGATTCCTCTAGAGAAACTGGGTCACAGCAGCTGGAGAGATGTTTAAGTATATAAGATTATGAACAAAAGAACAAATTCTATTATGAAACAATGTCTTTGTCATACTAATGCACTGCTCAATTTCAAATTGTTCTTGCTTTGCTTACAATTATCAGATTATCTGGATGGTATCACTAGGACACACAGGACATTTAAAAATAGAAAAATAAGATATATAATCCCTTTTATTTGATGGGGACGTTAATAGGGAAATCAGTAGGTTACTATAATTTTAGAGAGTATGGAACTTTTTGAAACTCAGTAATGCACAGCAGTGACTGGGAGTTGATACTATGCCTCTACCACCTGGTCAGTACTGCACAAACATATGTAGACTTGACAAAACAGTCTATCCAGTAATGGTAAATGTACTTAGTAACAATATTTCTCATGAGATGAAATTTTACAACATCTCAAATAAATCCGTTATGTGTTTGAGCTTGAATTTAACCTGCAGCGCATGAACTTTCACAGCAACAAAGACTGCAGTCTGATGTTTCTGTTTGGTAAACATTACGCTCATTACCTGCAGTCACAAGCCATACATAAAAAATGTTTTCATTTTAAACCCCAGTTAATAGATGCACGTGTGGGAAATACCGTAAAATGCCAAGTGAATTGTAAAGTGTCGACTCCCAGGAAATACTAAAGATAATCTGGCTAGGAAGTTTTAACTCTGCTGTTTCCAAGCAACTGTATAGTAACTCTCTGCACCACTGGTTATTTCTATGCTGCAATAAATGCCTTTAACACCACTCATACTGCTTTGCTACAATGTGATCAGCAACTTACCAGGAGGACTGTGGTTTCACAGGAAAAAAAGAGATCTTCTCATCGCTTTTGCCAGAAACATGAGATGATATAAAGGAAGCAAAGCAGCCTGAGTCATGAGCTTTCAGCTCAGAACAACCACTTTTACATACTTTAACTGATTACTTGAAGCTGCAATATGAACATCCAACACGTAACATTATATATGTATCAGTGTGCATGTAATAGGTGTCCTTTAAGGATAAACTTTCAGGCTAATTGAAAAACTTTCAGATAAATTGCTATTCTAACCTTTAGAGTTAATCAAATTTGAGAAAATGTTTCTGGAAGAAGGATCTGACCACTAGCTAATGGGATCTGATATTAAGAGTGTTTTGTAAACCAGTGTCACATGGAAAGCACCGCAAACTGCAGCAGGTTAACTTGAACAACAAACTTAAGCGGATCAGCCCTCAGTTACTGAGAAATAAACCAGATGCTTAATTAAGAAAATTACTGAATTGTACAACTTCATTCCTGAAAATTAAAATCTAAAATCATGTTTTCTGAATTTAGCGTTAAAGGTTAAACGGCTGGACTAGCTGCATGCTTTCTTATAATTTCTACAACTCATGGTTCTTGAGTGAATGATGAAGCGGTGGGTTTGTAGCGTTTAAGGCGGGGTGATGTGGAAGATGACAGGACACTGATGAAGCGAGACAGCAGTCGTGCGTTAAATCGCTGCTTCAGTCTCCTCTCCTCTGTGCTGCTAGTGCAGAGTAACCAGAAGACAACACAGACAGGTATGGGCAGATAATTCCCTTTTTCTCCTCACCTAAAAGCAACCTAGCCCCCCCTTCCATCCCCCTCAGGGAAACTATCAGACACATGGGATGGTTTGGCTTTTTCCTTGTGAAAATTAAAAAAAAGTGAGTTTCTTATATCTCTCTCTCCTTCTTTACGGCCTCATTCCTCTGAACGACTGCCAAGCTCATTTCACTACAAAGCCAAGTCTGATTTGAATAATCAGCTAAATTTATTTCCATTGCAAAAGGAAACTTTCTTCCTCATTAATTTTCATTTGTCAACACATTCACACACCTGCCTCCCTCAGACTTGTGTGAGTGTGTCTGTGTGTCCACACACGTTTATGCAGACAGTTGCCATATAAATAAGAATTGGTGGCAAACTGACAGATAGAGTAGAGCTAGTTATGTAGAGTAAGAAAATGTAAAAGAGTGAGAAACAAATGCTATGAAGGAAGAAACAGGCCGTGCGGAGTAGATTCAGACAATTACTCTTTAAAGTTACCTGCAGATTTCTTCTGCATGTGTGTATTTTCATATTTGCGAACGTATTTGTGAACGCCTGTGAAAGGCGTTTATTGTTATTGATATTTATATTTAAAAAGTGCAATACTGTAATTTTCTGCTGCTCATTCCTGTGCAATATCCCATCTGCCCTCCCGTCATATTTCTTTTCAAGATTTTCTTATTTAATCACTAGTGTACATATATTTATATTTATAGATACATATATATTTAGTCATCTTTTCTCTTTTACCATGTCTCTCTAATATTTTGTTCTTTACTATTTTTCTATTTGTTATTTTATTTTATTATATTATATTTTATTATATTTTTTCCTACTGTATCATGCTGCTGAGAGACCGCTGCTCGTCAAACACATTTCATTGCGATGTTGACCCTGTGCTAACTTGCATATGACAAATAAAACTGAAAACTGAAAACTGAATGAGAGGAACAGATAGCGGTTTCCAGGCATTTTCCAAACACACACTCCTCCACACAAGCCTCTGCAGACTCATTATTTCTTTACCTATGTTCATTTCAACCCACTTTCATCCCTTCATCATTTTAATGACCTGTAAAAGCAAATGGGCTTCATGGGCCACAAACAAGGGGTGGGGCGGGGCCACATTAATTAACCGATTACATGATCAATTATGTGTATCTGTGGGCAAGTCTAATTAAGCCCCGCCATATGTGCCTGGCTCATGTGACCAAATCCCTCATTGAAATGGTGCGTCATCACTCAGCACAACACAGTTTTAGACTTCTGCTGGTGTCAGTGCTGCAGCAATCAGTTATTTTGATAATCAAGTTTTCTGCTGGCCATCCCATGGATTGATTGGATAAGAAATCTTGTCTTTTTAATCTTCAATTACTCAACAATTGAATTTAGAAAATTAATGAAATAGCACTGAGTCAGTGAGCAGTGATGCTCTTGAGCCTGTGTCAGAAGTTTTAAGTCGTGCTTGTGCGCTTTACCATCTAACATACTGGACGGACGTCCGCCACTCACTAAGAGAAATGGCCGGCACTACATGATCATGTCACCACTAATTAGAAAGCACTTGTTGTGTGTGCTCTGACAAGTGGTTTGACTTTTGCTTTTAAATAATAATAAGCTCAGAGCACAAACGCAGTGATGTCTTCAGGTAGGTTTTCATCACAGCTCACAGATTGGTGTTGGTGTCAGCAGTGGAAGACTGGGAAAGTGTGTCATCGGGCAAGAATCTTATTGATGAAAGTAGGATGGTGACCTAATGCTATAGTCACACTACAGAATACAGAGGCTGCAAACCATTGCGTGACTAAACTTACAAATCTCGTTGCCTTTGAAATGGTTTCTTTGAAGACGGGTTCTAGGTCTGCGACCACCTGCAGCCGTTGCCAACTTCAAAGCAACTTTGGTGCGTCAAGATGGAACTGGTCAACTATCAGTCTGGTTATCAGGATATGATTGAATGGGCTCAAGTTGGCAATTATATACAATCTGTTTGTGATAAACTGTCAAAAATTGCAAATCTGCTCCCAACTGTTGCAGCTCTGTTGCTGTCTACATACACAGAAGTTCATATTAAACAGAAATTCACATTAACTGCTTATATGACGGCTCCAGCCACAACCTATTGAGGATGAAAACTTACTTGAAGGTGTTTGTGCTCTGAGCTTATTATTCAAAAGTAGAAGTCAAACCACCTGTCAGAGCACATAACAAGTGGTTTCTAATTAGTGGTGACTTGACCTTGTAGTGCTGATCATTTTCTTACTGAGCGGCGGGCGCCCGTCCAGTATGTTAGCGGGTGACGCACACACCAGCACATGGCACAATACAGTGAATTGTGACTTAAAACTTTTGAAACAGGCTCAAGAGCATCAGTGCTCACTGACTCAGTGCGATTCTACCACAGAATTTTCCTTTTTACAAGGAGGTTGCCATCTTATCATTTACTCCAATATGACTGAGCCATTAAGAAATTTGGACCGCAATGACATGAAGCATCGAGGATCTTCTGTGATCGGGTATATCTGAATTGCTCAATGAGTTGTTGCAGGTCTACTTTGTATGTGTCATTACTGTATTCTGTGTGAGTGTGTTTATCTCAGTTGCATGTGTTTGTGCTCTCCTCTCCAGGCCTGTGGGCTGATAAAGACTTAAAGGTTAGGTGTTCCCTCTCATTTCTCTGTCTCTCCAGGTAATTACTCCAAAGCACAGTTCAAGGCACACAGAGAGACAGGTACAAACTCACCAAGGGGATCTGACAGAGAGAGGGAGAGGAGAGATAAACTCGCTCTCGGTCTTGTAGTCTAACCAGAAAATTAAACACAGACAACAGAATGAAAGACAGGATCCGAGCCAAAACCAAGGAAAACACAAACAAAACCAAACAAAATACCACACTGACAAAAGCTTGAATAAAGAGTGATGGCATTTTACAGAGGTATGTGTACTCATCAGCAGCATCAATGTATAGAGGTATTTTGCTTAATACTCAAGGCCAAAACAAACCACTACTTTCTAGTCCACATTCAGAGCGGTGTGAAGCATCTGGGCTCCAGGGAGCTTCAATGCAGGGAGCTTAAAGCTGTCCTGATCAATACGCCAGACAGTGGGGCGAGGCAGGGCACTGCAGTAAGGGCACAGACACGTAGTTAACAGCGGATGTTAAAGTGGAGACATATGTAGAAAAGGCTCGGGTCAGCACAAAAGAGAGTAACTGGGCTAAAATTGCAAGAAAAATCTCACAGCTTGGATCAAAGTTATTATATATCAGAGAGGGGAAACGATGCCAAGTAGCTATGCATAATACTTTCTTCTCAGCTTTTTGTTGCCGTTTTATCATTTCTTTCCCTCTGGCACCAGTGTTTGCTCACGCTGTGGGTGGCATACGAGCACATGATTTTTTTTTTTTGAAGAATATCTTAAAAAGTCTCCCGTAATCTGTACTAATAATCCGCTTCTTCTTGAAAAGCAGGAGTGATAGTAACAGTGCCGATTACAGTCTCATACAAAATGCATGTGGAGAAATCCTCTCAAGGCCAAAGCATGCTGATCTAATTCAATCAAGAATCTGATACGGTGGAGGAGGACTTAAAAATGATTTGCAATTAAGAATACATGCCTCAAAGTGCGTGTGTGAGTATGTCCAACGGTCATAGAGATATGAGGCCCTTTGATAATATGCGCTCCTATTGCTCACATAGATTTGCACATAGAACAGCATGTACATAGAATCACAGAATAGCTCTTTAATGATGACAAGCTTAATGTCAATGTCAGCGTACAGGCATGAAGAAATCTTAGAACATTCCCAGAGAGGGGAAAATCTCATTCCCACCACTCCCCTCCCATCCTTTATCCCATTTCTTACAGCATCCTTGATCCAATCACCAGGCTTGTCCCAAGCTTCAAAGTATGCAGTAAAGAAAGATGAATCCCTAATTCAAATAGGTCTCTCTCTTTCTTTCTCTTTACCCTTGTGTTTATCATTTGTTGCCTGCAGAGGGCTTTGGTTCGTCAGACAGTCAAGACATCACAGAGATCCGATTACAAAGGCAAAGGACACAGGCACACTGACACATGCAAGAAGACACATGCACAGAGGAACATTCAAAAGAAACTGTGCTTATGAGAGGCTTGGCTTCTGAGAGAGATGCCCCTGTGCTTTTGTATGGCGCAAACTGAGTAACCTTAGAATTCCACATCCAAGGCACACGCTAGATCATTTCTTTAATATATGAGCGCCTGTATGTATTGAATAAAAGCATCTCCAAAGATGTTTTGTGCTTTCGTTTCTCTGGAATGCTCCTTGAAAACCCTGTTATCTAGCCAAGCCCCCAGCAGGCAGGAGGATGATGGAGTAAAGGAATTCTGGTGTGTGGGATTGGGAATACAACATGATGCTTGTATGCAGTTTGTATTTTGTGCTGTTGGCAAGTCCTTCTCTTTGCTCGAGAGTGCAGCTGCCTGCAAGGCCGCTAGCATCTTAATAACAATATTTTGAGTGTCCTTAGCTGGGAAGCATATTGCAGTGTACTGCACAAAACATAAGTGATATTCCACGGGCAAAGTTAAAGGAAAGTTAGAGCATACAGACAAAGACGCGGAAAGCCCGTCCTCGTTTGAAGATTTGTGCGTCGCCCTGACTTGATCTGCTGGGATTTGCAAGGACAGAACTCGGGTACACCTCAGCACTCCAGTAGTACTCTGACAGCTTTCCACCAGCTCCTTGTTATCCTGCAGCATAATCAGAGCCTCACTGTGCCCAATTAACCCTGCTAATCATTGTTATGGCTGATGAATGCACAAACATTACACACACCTAGCACTAGCCTCAGGATATGAGACTGTCAGTACCAGCTGTCGACGTCCTAAGCTGACTGAAGGGAGGTGGCCATGCATGAAAGGAATCTGTGTCACGTGCAAGCATATGGGTGTCTGTGGATTAGCTGTGTAATACTACAGATTGATAAGAAGTCTTATGAGCTAGCATGAAATGACAGCTATTGACTGCTGTGGCTAGCAGGGAGTGGGATGATTTTCAGTGTTCCAGTTTCATCACTGGGCAGGAGCAAAAACCTGAACCCCATGGGAGGCTCCAGCGGGACCAGGACTGATGAACACGGACTGTAATCCATCACTTTACTGTTCATGCATTAGAGCTGTGTCCACAGCAGAGCTGGCCAATAGACCATTAGCTCTGTAATTTGCCAGGCTCTAGCACAGAGAAGTAGGCAGCATACAGAAACACTATCTCAGCCACAATTAGCCAGTAAACTTTAATTAGTATTGTGATTAGAGACGGAGAGGCAGAAAATCCTTCAGCAAATTCCTCAGCCTCCCACTCCCTACAAACTCTGACACGAGTGTCCAAGTAGAGCTGCGTTTGCGTTTTTCTAAACAAATATGTGTGCAGGCCTGTAGTCTATCTGGGCTTACACTAACGCAACTCAGCACTTGCACCCAGGACGAGAACACAGCAGCTGACGACACAGCAAATAGGGTATGGGCCGCAAAACAACAGTGTGACTATTATACAATCTGTGACTCTTAAATTGGTATGTGCAAACACACCCATGACATACGTACAGCCAGAAACACATCTGAATATTGTAGACACAGGGGCACACATCTGTGCCCCTGTGTCTACAGTATTCAGATAATTACAACAGGTGAATCCAAAAGTACTAGAAAGAAAAAGAATGGAACGTGGCATGTAGATGTGTTTATACTTCAAAGGATGTATTGGTTGTTAACAGTTGCACTTTGCACATTTGGTATGAATGCAAATACTAATACGCATGGGAAGAAAATATAATTTATGGAAATGGATCCTCAGAACCTCAGTTTGGGAATCAACATGTAAGCATCATTTTAAGAGTTTAGCTAGTTCCGGTAACGTTTACTTTCTGTTATATATATTGAGTCAGAAGTTGCCATTGCCATTTGTTCTTTTGGTCCCATTAGTTGCCAGTTGTCATATAATGTCGTCACAGTGCAGATCATTAGAAATAGAATAGAAAAAGAGGGTGCAGTGGCATGATAAGGAAGAGTGTTTTTTTCTTTCTTTTTCCTTTTTTTGGTAGAAATCATGGTGGCCTGTCAATGCTGAATCCCTTAAGTCCTTTAGTTTTTGTCTTCTTCTCTTTGGAAACCTAATTGAAGTGATACCAGTACTCTGCTCAGGGTAATGCTAGCCACAAACCTCAAAATTGTTAAGAACAGTGGCCAGAAATGAAAAGATTCAAAACATACCCATTAAAAATAAAAGCGTTACAAGTAAAAAAATCCCATTATTACTTTGTTATATTGAATAAGGCTGCTCACAAACATGGCCATGGCCAAGCAGATAGGTTTCTAAGCACCACTGACTGACAACCATACTGTAGGGCCTGGATATCAATGGCTGGTATCTTGGCATCTAAAAATCCCTCCTTGCTTACTCTTGCACTATACAATCTATTCTATAGCTTCATCATACTTTTGGCTACTTATTTGCAAGATGGTCAAAAAGATGCTAAAAAGAAAAACTCAGCAAGCTTGTGTGTGTGTGTGTAGTTTAGGCTAGTCAAGTGGCATAAAGATAGTAGAAATAGCAAATCCCTCTAAACAAAGTTGTATAGAGCCAAACAAAAGAAGCAGCTAGTGACACTGCCCTGTCTGCCATCACCACTGCAGGTGCAATGATTCATGGGAGAATTCGTCTAGGAATGAGCTGGCGGGCAATAAATCACCTCCACTGCAAGACATCTGCACACACTGAGCCTGGCTTCTTCTTTCTCTGGTTGTTTGCAGAAGTTTATGAATGCCTGGGTGCACGCTGATGGGCGTGGCCAGTGATGTACGTGACTGCATATGGAAATACTCTACATTACTATTACTATCACATAATAAATACACTGTAAGCGATTATTAGTGATGCATATCTAAAGCACTGTGAGAATATCAGTGCCTACTTATACCACAGACTCTTCACTCTCCACAGCAAGTAGGAATCATCATTGCGAGCTTAGAACTAAGTTTTTCTGTCTATTTCACATTGTTTCATTCTGCTAAGCATTCCTCTGTCTCCCTCCTCTCCGCACTGCGGACTGTCCCTCAGCAGTGAGATGGTCTTTAAAGCAGCATATTTATCTCTGCATCAGTGACATCACCAGTGAAAGGAAGGAACAGAAAGAGAAAGAGGGAGACAGCAAAACAGAAAAGAAACCAAAAAAAAAAAAATCCCATCTGCTGTCTGTCTGGCAGAGGTCAGTCTTCGAGTAGTGAGGATGGGATGAAATGAGTTTACAGAGGAGACAAAGACATGATGTTGTTTTTGATAGAATCTGGGTTTACCCCTTGCATTATGTATACTGATACATAACTCCATCAGTCTGATAAATCTTCCTTATACTGTGAAATCAAATTTATACTGTCTTAAATCCCCCTTCAGTGCTGCTGATCATAATACAGGTGTCTCTGATATAAACCAACTGCTCGTTGCAGTGTGGCAGAGATTGGAGGCAGATAAAAACAGAAGCAGAAAACAAGCGGGGACAGAAGATCGAGCAGCAGAGCCCAGAAGAATGCTTCTCTCAAACAGACAAGCTGACCTTTTTGCTTTTTAGTTCCATAACAGTGGCTTTCGTATTACTTACACAGCTTGCCTTTACTGTGTGTCTCTCTCTCTATATGCTTCCTTTTGTCACCTACAGTATTCCTCTTTTCTTTGCTCACTTTTTCTTATTGCTGAATCCCAGTTTCTCCCTTGAATGCCTCTGTCTCATGTTAGTGGAGTGAATGCCACAATAGTAAGAGTTAGTGGATGGTAGAACTACTGACAGACACACTTATATAACTGCAAACTGCACACAGGTAAGGTAAATGTCTTTCAGGTTTTCACTATGAGCTGCAGCAGGGCCACAGAGATAATCATATTACTGCCATAGTTTCCTTTGTTTTGTCCACATAGAAATGATGCACATACACATAGTATGTTTTCAGTACACACAGGTCACAAAATGACAACCAACTGCATACTGAACAGAAGCAAGAGGGTTTTTTTTGCTTGGCTGATAAAAATGACAAATGTGGGATTAGAACCTTCATTAAACATAAACCATACATAATTGAAGAGTCGCCCAAAATGAAAGTTGGAAATGAAATTATTTTAGTAAGGGTTAAGGATACGTTGCAGTACAGTGGCCTGGGCTAGGAAAAAGCACTTGCCCATCCTAGTATCTGGGTTTATTTCGCAGTAGTACCCATTTCTTTATTACTCCACAACCAGGAAATCTCTGGACATATTACAGCCTTCTGAAGGCAGAAAAGAGCAGCTGGTAACAGCATGTATGTAAGTGGAGGTACAAGACTATCTATGCCCTCCAGCCTTTGCAGTTAAAAAAGAAAAAAAAAATCAGAAGTTGAGGGGAAGTGGCCTCACCAAACTGGGAGAAAAAAAGGGAAAAACAAGGATGAAAACAAAGATTGAAGTCAAATAGAATGAAAAATATGCAAAAAAAAGAAAGAAAAAAAGATCTCCTGGTTGTTATGGTTACAGTACATGGGAAAGTGGATTAGAGAATATGTTCATATTCCTTAATGAAACGGGACTTGCAAGACTATGAAGCCAAAGAAGAGCGAGTCGACATGGAAGTGAAGTGTGAAATTAACAGATTCAGCCTGACTACATACAAGCTGTAGCAGTCATGACCCCTTGTTCTTAACCAATCCTTCCTTTATTTCTCTCACGCTCATCTTTTTCCTCTTCCAATATGTAGTCAGGGACATACTGGCTACTACTCTATTTCCAGGAACAGCCAACACTGCCTATGTGTGTGTGTGTGTGTTTTTAAAATTTCCACATTATATCAAGTCTTTCTACAACTGAATCTACTCCTTCCGCATGTTCATTGAGCCAGTTATTCAAAGCTCGATTCAATGGGTCTTATCAGACTGGCTGTTTATCTGTCGCATTTTATGGTCTTATCTGCAGAGGTGTTGTCCATCTGCTCCAGGTGACAAGGCACTGGCTCTCTGCTTATTTAAAACCACTGAAAAAGTTGGCTTAGAATTCACCTTGTTTTCCAGCATTGCATATAACATCCGTGCAGTTGAAGATGGAATATTCTTGCTCAAGGAAGTCACTGCATGATGAGCAAATTCCCCAAAGGGGCAAAAGTGCACACATTCATGGGTTATTTATAGTGTAATATCTACATGATGAGACATATAAGTCTCATGAAACATAAAATACCTGTAGGTTACAGGCTGCAGTGTATTTTTCCTGGAGAATTTTCTTCTTTTAAATCCAACTTTTATTATCTGGAGGAAACTGCACGTGCGTTTGTGCTTCTGGAGGAACCAAACCGAAGGCTCTCCATCTGAAACGACCTGTGATTAACCAAAGTGGCTTGCAACTTAGAGGGTTTTTGCCCTCTGACAAAAGAGTGCTTCGTCACCCATTTTGCTCCAAAAGGAATTAAAATGGCTCGATGCCCACTATTACAGTCTTTACTCTTTAACTGTCCTATTTAAACAAGATTTATGTTGATGTGTCCATCCAGCAAAGTGCTCTCTGTCTGTTCTATCACAAAAAAAGGAAGTACTGCAGCATTGTACCTTCTACGTGTAGGTTTAATCAAAGAGCATAGACACCACCATGTATTTGGCACATCTCTAATAGGCACCTCCAGTCTAGACACAAAGGCTTATATGGGCTAAATAGAAAGCATAAGACATCTGCAGGGCACCATCCATTCAGACTCCATTACCCCACAGATAGGCTTTCTCAGTCCCAAACTAGCCATCATCATCAGTCAGTAACCAGCATAAGAACCCATATAGACCCAGTGTTCTGTCTCCCAGCCAATTAAGTAGCAGTTATGAGTCCAGCAACACAGCTCTGATGGGACAAATGACAAATAATAAGACATGCCAAGTCCAAAATGAGCCTGGGCCTAATTGGTGGACATTAAGCACACTGAGAGTAACTTGGACCAGACGGAATGGTTAAGAGCCTGTAACAGTATGAGTGTGTGGCAGTAAGATTGGATGGGGCTGTGATAGCACACATTTCGAATTAACTAAGCCAGCATATTGCTCTCCCTTTCCCTTCTCTCCTTTCTTCCCATCTGATACCTAAGGATGTTTTCCCATACAGAAACTGCTGGCCCAGAGCTCATCCAGATGCAAATAGCTGCACATCCACACGAGGAGAGATGCTGAACTTTAAAGAAGGGAGCCTGACTTGAGAGAGTAAAACTGGTAAAAGAAAGAACACCAAAGGGAGGAGCTGAGAAATTCAGAGCATGAGGGATTGAACAGACTGCAACATTTCATCATCAAAACTCCAACAAGCAGCTATTCAGAAAGGGGGGAAAAAAAAGACTGAACCGTGTCGATTTGTTTCGGAGGGTGAAAAGCCGGTGGTGAGATCAAACAGGCCTTTGATATTTCTGTCATGTATAAAGAGATCCTCACTCTTGGGAGGATATGCTAGTGAACAAGCACTTCTTATATTCACTGTTTATCTTGTGCTCTTTGCCAATATATACATACACCTCAGCAAAATCCATCCCACAATGCACGACACAGAAAAGCCATTGAGCTTTGACATTATTGTGTTTCTCTGTTTGTCAGAAGAATTACAGCACCCTATTTCTTTGACAAGACTTCCCCAGCTGCTATAAACCCTATAAGCAGTAACTGGTAGTCCAACAGAGTGCCACTAAAACCGTTTCTGTGTCCATCCACTTCTTTTTCCTGTCTCGGTGTTGGTTCATTGGCCACACTGATGCTTTTTATGTGGCTAAAGCATCAAAAGTTGTTGATTAAGAGAACTGGCTAAGAATTTATGCAAAACACAATATACAAGGTATCATGAAGGCAAAGGAGTAAAGTACACAAAGCAATGCACCATCAAATAATCTATTAAAAAAAACTAAAAAATAAGCTCCTGCTCCTGCTTGATGTTGTTATACACATTTATACCCCTGTCGTGTTTATGTCGGATTGGTTCACCGTACTATGTTTTATGCTTCTGTTAACCTCTGCCTCTTACATTGTAGTTACCGTATAACAAAAGAAAAAAAATAGGATTTCAAACAAACTCCAGAGTACTATCATACTGCTGTCTCTTAACCTTGAGAATCAATTTGCCAAAGAAGAAAAAGTAGACTCTGGCTAAAAGTATGCAATGATAAATCAAATTACCTAGCTCAGAGATCATTATTCATAAGCCACTAGAGCTGTCTGGCTTTTAGATTCATTCAGTTTTGTGGTTCAATAAGGCCAATGACTTGCTGCATAAACTCAGCCCTAACTGTGTTACTGTGTGGGAGTTCTCACTTTGCAGTTCAACTTTTTGTTTTCAATTGTTCTTGCTGCTCCTGCAGCAACGCACACACCTACCCGGTGCAAAAATATACCCCCAGAAATTCAGGAGCAAAGGTCGTAGGTTCAAATTGAGTAGCACAAATTTCAAATTATAGTTACCAATAGAGGACAACAAAACAGATTACTATGAATTTTTTTCTTTAAAAAAGTAGTAAAACATGGCATAAAACAAACCGAATAATATGCCACGATGATATGAAAATCCACCATGAGTTGCACCAATGACAGCTTGAAATACAGACCAATCATATACGTGTGTGTGCGTACTGGTGTGCATGTGTGCGTGAGGGCGTGTGACTCTGTCCTGACTTCAAGCAGGATTAATTGATTGCTGCTGTAACATCATCCAGATTTCATTTCCTTCTGAGAGATGTGCATCCTAGCAACAATCTTACAGGACACACAGTGTACTTGATGTGAACACCTTCTCTCTCTCTCACACACGCACCTAATTCTTATCCAGCGCTGCTGAGCACATCGAGGAGACTTAAATCAGCGGCATCTCCACTGATCAAATCCATCTACATTTGTATTCATTCTGAGGTTTCAAGACAATGAAAGAAAGTTTCAGATATCCTGCTGAGAAACACTTATTAGGATATAATGTAAATGCAGGCAGACTAATGCATGGCAAGAGCCAAGGGACGGAAAAACAAGGTTGGACGGCGGGGATGATTAGGATGACTCATCAACAAAGCGCCAAGTCACGGCTGAGCTTCCCGCACACCTTGAAAAACATTATAATGATGCAAGACAAGGAAATGTTTGATCCTTTGGGGAAAGAAACACAGACATGGCTGGTCTAAGCTGATGATATCTGTACAGTATGGACACATATAATGAATACTATATGGACAGAGGAAGCATACTACATATGTTTAATTGGATGGTAGGTTAAGAGATATAAACTGTGCTCGTGCTGGTGGTGTGTGTGTGTGTCTACACCGGAGCAAAAAAAGGTTGCCGTGGATATCTGCATGTGTGAATATGTGATAGACAAAGGGCATAGAGTAGCTGTGTCTCTTGTGATGGGGAGCCTGATTATATCAGTGAACCATTTGGCTTGTGCTGAAAGTGCCTGCTATAAATCCACAAACTCTTGTTCCCTCCAGGCAAGCTCATTTTATCCGGGAAAAAGATGCATCCTCAGTTCCTTATAGCACGAGAACAGCTGGAGCTTCCTCAACTTGACAAAGAAGATACCAGTGTCTCAGACACAGCAGCGTTGGGGCTGCACTGATCCACTACTTATCTGGGGAAACTGGACCAGTGGGAGACATTCAGGGTCTTAGCTGAGTGCCTTCCTCCTGTCTGCAAAGATCTGTTTTTGGAGGGCTTAATTGGAAGCAGGAGAATGATGTCCAAGGAATGTACTCTGTGGTGAAACATAACGACCCTGTTATCCCCTCTTCTCTACAACCTTTTCCCCCCTAAATTATTTTGTTGTCTTTGTGTTCTCTCACTTTTCTTAAGCCAATGTGCTTACAGTTCTCTAGTTGTTTTTAGCCAAATACTGTATGTCCGAGGCCATTTTTCTTGACTTAAAGTCTGCTTCTTTTGTATAGAGGGAGAAATAAAACAAAATAAACAACCTCAGTAAAACATTTCACAATATTTCATAATAATGCATCTAGGCTAAGTAATAAGATGGTCCACCCATTTAAATTAAAAAGTTCAGCCTGATGGCTAAGCTCAACCAACACAAATGAACAAAGCATTTTAAAATTGAACAAATGGAGAAAAAGAAGGATATGATTCCACTTAAAACCAAGACTTGGCTGTATGTAGGGATGCTACACGAGTGCTTGAGGCACAAAGCCAAGAATGCTGCATGTGGAGATAGAATATACTGGAGCTTTAGGTTTTGGCAAATTACCACATTATTTACATCAGTCTAATTCCTCCTTTCCATGCAATAGGAAAACACTAAATTTTAAATGAAACCTGTCTAAATACATAATGCCTTCCATCCAAGTCTCCCGGCAGCTGCAACAAAGCAAATGAATGAATATGGGGACATTAAAAATGGAAATTAATAAAAAGGAGTAATTACCTGTGGATTATCTCAGTCTAGTAATTAAACAGCATTGGCATATGTTTGACACTGATATGCCCGAGGAGCTTTATGAATTATGCTGATGGCAGATCATCCTGAAGCTTTTGTTGTGCTTTGTGCTATCACTAATACAGGCCAGATAATACACTGAGGACAGGTAACTGTCAGAATACGAGCATTTTCTTGGTAGGTAATCCTGCTACTGAGCTAAATGGAAGTGATTAAGGCTTATTTAACTGACCTTTTTGGGAAATAAGGTTGTTCCCTTTCTTCATAATAATTACATTTAATATTTGACTTCATATCTCGTATCTGCCTGTTAATACAAATAACAGCCAGGAGATTTGGTTGGCATATACTGTAGAGCAAAAGCTGGGGTAAGGTATACACGATGACATCACCCACTGGTTTGTGGACTACCCTTTTGAATTTGGCCATTTTGCAAATGAATATAACTTTTTGCAAATTAGCGCGCAACACTGGGTGTGTCTGCTCCTTTCCTGCTATCCGGTGAAATAGCTGTGCAGTAGTGTTTTTTGGCTTTTAGACAACAGTGTTAAAAATGCACCACAAACAGTTCAGTCACTCAAATTAGTTGAGACCAAAAGCCAGATTTCCTAACAGCCTGTGGCGGCATGAAATCCTCTCGAGGCGTTAAAAGGAAACTTTTCCATTGAATTTAATGCTGAAAAGAAGAACGTCTTTTTTATGTATGGTTGTGGTAGTTACTGTTAGAAGTGCTCTTTCTTAATAAGGAAGGGAGAGATTATCAGAATGAGTGAGTAACTGGCACGAGTGGATTGCTCAAAGTTGTGAGCATTGTGCCAAACTTTGGCTAGACCTGAGCCACATATTTCTGCTTCTAAATATTTCTGGCATTTTGATGAAACTGAGCAGAGCTTAGCCGAACTGAGCTGAAGATTAGAGGGAGAAGAAGAATGTGCATCTTGTTTTACCCACGGCCAGGTTACTTTTCACATCGAGCTGAGCGGTATGCAGACGTCACATGCCCGTTCTTAGCAGTGTGAACGTACGCAGCAACCTTTTTATTCTTTTGACTTCACTCTGGTATCGATCTGTTACAAACCAAACTGAAGGTCTGTCAAAACAAATCAAATAATGAAAATCAGACAAGTCCACATTTAGTCAGAGAACAGCTGTTTTTAAACCTGCAAAACCAAGCACGAGTCCCCAGCAATTTCTAACAGAAGAGTTAGGCTAACATATTGATTCTTCTCTAGCTGCCTCTGTTAAATTGCCATATTGACACAATAGAAAACCTGCGCTTACAGCTTATTATTTTGGCCTGCAGACTGCACATAGCCTGCTCTTTTGGACCCGCTAATGTGCGCCGCTCTGAGAAGAATGCTGGTTCTTATTGAAACAAACTGCATTAAATCAGAACTTATTATATATACATTTTTTTTCAAGTACAGCACTAACTTGCCCCTCTTACTAAATTTGGCGCAAAACGTGAATTTCTGCTCTAAGGTTGAGCATTTTAATGTCTAGAATCTGCAGCAGTGGTCCCCAACCTTTTTTGGGCCACGGACCGGTTTATGTCCGACAGTATTTTCATGGACCGACCTTTAAGGTGTCACGGATAAATACAACAAAATAAAACCAGTACCGGTACCAAAAAAAAGGAAGATTTATTCATAAAACACAGGAAAAGACCCAGGGAAACCGAGTTAACGATAAAAACAATAAAAAAATAACGATAAAAACCGATAAAAACCCTGAAAACCATAAATTTCACACCAGAGCCTATTCATTTTCTTTTCTTTGTCTCTTTTTAAAAGAAATATTTATTTATTTATTTATTTTTTACAAATTTTACAGGATGAATATGAGAAATAAAAATGCATTTATTTCCCAGCTCGATAAACAACTTTAGGCTGGAAATGATAACAAATGGCTGCAACCTTTCATATCTTTTACAGCTTTTAAATGCTAGGCTTAACCTAAGAATGCACTTGTTCTGCAAGTTCAAGCGCTGTTACAGCATCTATTATAAAAAGAAAAACCCCATATCTTTAAAAATCTTCAATTTCCTTAACATGAGCTAATGACATTACATGACAGAATGGCTCAGTTTTTCTGTACTGGATTTTTTTAGCCTTTATTTTAATGGAAGTTTCTACACTCTGTGCCCTTGAGCCGTTCAGGGACAGGCACGCATAGTCCTGCACGCTCAAACAAACAGAGAAAGTGAGAAGGACAGACAGAGCAGGACGTGCCTCCCCTCTGTGCTTACCCAAGTGGGTGTCCATCAGGCTAAATGAGAGATGAGAGGTTCAGCTTCGTGTGACTTGGATACGATCCTAATGACTGAGACCTGGCAAAGACAGACCAGCCACATTCAAGCATATGGAAGAGCGCAGGCACACATGCACACAAACACATAAACACACACGTCTAATCAAGAAAAATGAATATAAAGATGTGCACATGCATGTTTCCAAACATGGCT
This sequence comes from Oreochromis niloticus, assembly GCF_001858045.2. Taxonomy (NCBI): domain Eukaryota; kingdom Metazoa; phylum Chordata; class Actinopteri; order Cichliformes; family Cichlidae; genus Oreochromis; species Oreochromis niloticus. The sequence goes on from NC_031979.2 coordinate 24,157,625, forward strand.
ATTAGCAGCTGTCACCTTCAAACAAAGTATTATCGTACAAGAGTAAGAGGGTGCTCATCAGAGAGATGAGGCGAGGACAATTAAGGATGACGTTTTTGACAATAACCTTCCATTCTACGCCTCAAAAGGCAGAGAAAGAAGAAAAGCAAAAATAAATTAAAAATAAAAATAACAACAGCAACAAAAACACACCACAGGGGTACTTCTTTTGCTTGATTACAAGCGCAGACTCTTACACAACAGAAATCCCTTTAGAAGTTATTTATAGGGTCTGCTCAATGATTAATGGCTGCATATTGGGGAGCTGAAGGCAGGCAGTATAGCAAGGCCATAGCTGTCCCAGTATTCGTGCTACACAGGCATCAAACCAGCTTGCACACACAGTAGCCTGCAAACGTGGGCAAACACACATTTGCCTCTGTGGAGCAGGAGTCAGGCAGGGCTGATCTACCTGTACTTTAGCTAATGGAATGGAAGGGTCCCTGCTGCGTGCTGTTCAGCTTGATTTCCCCTGGCACCACAGTCAGCCAGGGGCTCGCACTTGATGATTATTCACATCTCTACACACATATTACTAAGGAAGGCCATAGCATTGTTTACATCTGGTCCAGAGGGCATGTTGGTGCCCCATGCTCATAAAGCGTGGCATTTTTACAAGACACTCAAGCATGTACTATCCCACAATACAACAATACCTGTGTTTTTGGTTAGTTAGTCTGCAGATTTGTCATTTTTTGTTGCTGCCCATTTTAATAAGTGCTTATCAGTTAAAACTGTCCTGTTGATCACTGAATCCAGTTTATTTAAAGTGAAAATGAAAATAATCTGCGTAATATCACTCCAGAGAGAATATTTTTTTTAGTTTTAGATGCTTTTTTGGAGACCATGGAAATTTAGAGTGGCTTTATGAATCTCTCTGTTGGCCTGTCGGCCTCATTTACTTCTCTACTAGTTGGATTGCCATAAAAATTTGCCAAAAAAAAATACTCCCATTTTCCAAGTAGTTTTCTTTACAACTATTACCTGCAAAACAAATTACATTCTTGCCAGCCCCAGATGGATACTCTGTTCTAAATATGAATAAATTGAGTTACAATATTACCTTTTTAAGGAAAGCACAGACACTGACATGTTACCACTATCGCTGTGGGTATGTTAACATGTCAGTGCTAAAAAAATGGCATTGATAAACATGTGTGCACTTATTGAATGAAATGGGTACATGTCTATGCTTCTCTTTGCGAATGTATTGTTTTTACTTTGTGTCTTTGTATGTATTTACAGTACATGTGTCACAAAGCCAGCTTATGTGCGTGCGCCTTTATGTTTGCATGGACGTCTATTGACCTCTCCCTGACTCAATTATTTTTCTCCCTGCAGCAATAAGGATTAGAACTTTTTCACCGCTACAGAAAAAAAACTCAATTCATTTGCTGGAAATATGACAATAAAGAAGAAATTGGTTTTCTTGGGTTGAGAAGATAGAAAATCTGAAAATAATTTTCCACCATTTTTTTTGGTTTCGAGAAGCCTTTTAGTTATTATTGTCCTGAGAAAGTCACTTCACATAAAAGAAGAGAAGATTAAAGAAAGCCTGTGTCTATGTGATTCTTAGTAAAACTAATATATTGAGGGGTTTGGGCTGGTTAACATAAGGTGCTTACAGTCATGTCCAGTAAAGGCACTCTAATGTGACATCAGCAGCATAGCCCCCATGTTTGCACTGAGCATAACAGCACTTAAAACACTGCAGAGCTGAAAGCCAGAGGAAAAGGTGATGATTTTGCTGTTTTTAGCTCTTCAGATACCAATTCCAAAATTCATTGCATCTTGTCTGAATTACACACAAAAAAGAGACACAACTGAAAAATGATTGGAGTCACAAATGCTGCTGGAATAGGGAATGAATACCTTTGGCACCCTACTGAGTGAGTAAATGGCTTGTGGGGGTCTGACTGAGTGCGTACTAGAGCTTAGAAATGACTGGATCTTTTATGCCAAAACATCACAGACAAGACAGCACAAGGTTTTTGAATTTGAAAGCCTTGCTCAAAGACGACATGTGTGTGAATGTGTTCTTGAGCACATGTACAAAAAAAAGCATCACTGAACCAGATCGCTGGCAATAGAAAAAGCCTTTGATTTTTAAATGCTTATTGAACGATGTATAATTGTTTGTGTAAAAGCTATTTATCTGTGAAATAGGGTATCAGTCTTTAAGGTGAACATTTAAGATGAAATATTAAACATTCGCTCATCTACTTGATGCTTTTTCTCTCCCCTCACACAGAATCAGGCGTAATTGGCTACACCCTCTCATTTATCTCTCATTCGTCTTAACAAATAAACAAACTTATTCCATTTGCTATGTGATTGATTCCTTGGCTCTGACTTTTATTCCATCTCTGGGTTAATGCATTTAACTTAATGTGTTGTCATCATGATAGACTAGTGAAGGTTCTTGGCATTGCGACAAAGTAAAGTTGTGTTTTCCAGAGTCCCCTTAAACACTAAGGACGAAGCTAAATGAAACAGCATTGATTCACTAAACACTAACTCAGAGAGCTCTGCATCGCATTTGTAACACTGCATCAAAACCAATGTCAGCTTAGGAAATGGCTGTTTGGACAAATGCAATGAGTTTGCATTGGAGAGGTGGTTGGGAAGGCACTTGGGAGGAAAGCTAGCTTATGAGTTGGAAATTACTTATTTCAAACTGGTTGGGAAAAGCAGGGCATGGGGACTGAATGACAAAGTTGCTCCATTTGTTGCCAGGAATTCTGTTGTGCTTGCAACAGAAAGGCTGGTACTGTTTTCACCCCGGGAGCCTTTTTGTTCTTTCTGAGCTTAGTTTAAAATTTGCACAGAAGCTTGAAGATTGGTATGGTCTGTCCCCTGTTTAAGATGCTGTCTGCTGCTTTTTATTTTATAATGTATTCTTAACGCCACAAACTGGATATTTTTACCTGGTGTATAAACAAATGATATGTTCAAAGGTAGACAGCTCACTGCCACTGCAGCTAAGGTGGCCCCATTCCAACATGGCCTCACGTTTTCTGTTGCATTTTTTCTTCTGTATTAAAAGATGTAACTGTTGGATTGAAGTAGTTGGTATTATTTTCACCTTGTTGGTTTATATTTGTGTGTGTGTGTGTGTGTCATCATTGAAATGTGAGACACATTGTATAACCAAAAATGTCCGTTTGGATAGTTGAGACCACAATGAAGTTCAGTTCTTCTGCAGTTTGAGAGCTCTGTGGTTTTGTAGCTGGTGTGATTCTATCTCAAGATGGATTTTTATCTGTGAATTCTTATGCATACTTGGCCGAGCTTTTTTTTTGCCTAAAATACGTCAGCACTTTTGAGTAAGATTCTTTAATACAGGATTTTCACCATATTTTGTCATGAAGGGGTGACTGCTCATCTTTTTTTTGCTACAGGGAGCCGCGATTACCAACCTCCTGCATATCAGACAAGCTGCTTGTGTTAAAAAAATAAGCAATGCTCGGTAATATCTGAAATTCTTCCTCCTGCTTTGCTTCATGAAACAAAACCTCTTGAACAAGGCAGCTCTTGCAGTTTTAAAACAAGTGTTAATAATAAAACAGTAGCTGACAGTTTAGTCAATGCTAAAGATTACCTCCATGCTTTATTTTTAATGAAGAGTATTCAGTACTCTCTAATGCAGGCATTTCATGTCTCACTTTCTATGGCATATTTGGGTTGTGCTACAACTGAGACAAGGTGTTTCTGACGAAACATTCATGCTCAGTAAGCAAACGATCATTTGCCTAAATCTAATCAATCACATATCTCTGGTGGTTAAAACAAATAACGGCATTAAAATCAAGATCTGCTGTGATCATTTCATTGCTCACACAAATAAAAAGTGAAAACAAGAAGCAGGGAGCCAGACATTAAGCGCTCTTCTGTCCCTCAAGGTAAAATATTTTGCCAGAAATGAAGACCAACTGGCATTAAAAGTCATTCTGCAGCTGGGAATGAGAGCAGAACCACAATGTTAACTCTGGATTAACAAATAAAAAAATGTAATACAATAAAAACAGAAATACCTAAACTTTACAAACTATATTTCTGTTCCTTTGAATTTCAAGGGTTTTCCAAGATCACCCATCCAAGTGGTGTGACTGATGGTCTATCGGATAAGAGACGCAGTGACTGTGTCACTGCATTTCTCTCTGTGTAAGTATCTTTTCTTGTATTGCAGGTCCTTTGGGGGTAGTCACTTTCCTCGCTCTCTCTGATGGCTCTCTTTTACAGCACTCAGCCATTCCAAACACATTAAAGCACGAGAGGTGAACATATATTTCCTGCTGGAAAATTGACGATCCTAATAAGAGGAGAGAAAACACGTACACACGCACAGTGTTATTACTAGCCATATAACAGTTTATACAAGTTTCTGATTAATGCAAACTGCAATATTACTCTCATGCTGGCAAACTGATGAATTGCCAACCATAATAAGGATGGAAGAAGAGGAATAACTGAACAGCAAGATGTAACTGATTTTAACAGAAAGGTGCAAGGCTACAGATATAACAGAGGAGTAAATAAGTGGGTGTAAGAAAAGAGGAAAAGAAAACCTCTAGCAGGAGAAAGAGGCAGAAGAAGACGATGGCAGGAGTCGAGGACAGTAAATGAAAGATAGCGAGGACTTCAAGTCTGCAAGCTGCCTAATAACCCTTAGCTGTTGATCGAGCTGTTTCTTGGCGCCAACACTAAATGTTCTGTTCAGTCGTCCTCAGTCACATAATCCTCTTATCCGAGTTGATTTCACCACTGTGAAGTGACAAGCGACTGTTTGCTGTGAAACTGGCAGAGCCTTGGCGGTCGTTTGTGTCTTCAGCTCAGGGCACAAAGCCTAAGGGGGCAGAGAAGTTTTCTGGGGAAGGCAGCGATGGACACTAGGTCCGCATAATTTGAGTTGGAATGAAAGAAAAATAACTGAATTTCTGGAAGATATACACCAGTGTATCTCACCGGACACAAAAGCATACCTGTAAGAAAGAAAACTCAGATGTTCTTTTTTATTCCTTGCAAGGTCACCAACAAAGATAAATCAGCGAAGCCACGGGGAGGAGATCTAAGGTCAAGGACTCAGGAGTTTGACTTTTGACCTTACCCTGTGAGTTAAGTCTCATGTATTCAATGAAATGGGTTTGAACCACAGGTAAGATTTAATCACTCTGATCTTTATATAATATTTGACCTTATTTTGGAGCAAGAGCAATACAAAGCACTGGTTTGGATGGTATGCATGAGGAGAAATGTCCCTCAGTGAAACTGATTAAAAAAACTGAAAGCCTAGTCATTTTAATTTCTTGATGCATGCTCAATCATCCAGGTAAGGAAATCCCAAAAAGTTGATTCTGTTTAACACAATCAGTTTTGATTGATTAAAATAACTGGACTCAACTAGTCATTTTAATCAATAAACGCACATTCATGAGATCTCTTTTCTTCAACCTAATCCTTCTTTCCACCCGTTTCCCCCCAGGGCATACCTGCAGCTCTTCGATTAACCCTCGGAGAAAAGCAAAGCAGCGAGTATTCCTGACTAGTGCATGTCCTGCTGTGGAAGAGATGGCTGCCCAGCTGATCGGCGCCACAGGGTGCTCCATGCTCTGTTAAAGAGATAACACTTGCAAGGGCTGAGACCTGCGCCTTCCCGTAAGAGCCATCTACACATGTTCGCACGCACCAAATGGGGGGAATCAGTTGGTTCAGTGGGGATACACGAACTGGACGGGGATAACTGATATATTGTTTCAGGGATGAGTAAGCTGTTTTCAGGGAATTTCCAGTAACACCCAGCCTCCCACACGCACAAAAAGTGAGCCATTTCCTCTCTCTGCAGGTGCCTTCTGCCTTCTGTGAGAGCTGGCAAGCGAGACAGAGTTCGTGTAAATGTCTGATCTCATAAATGTCACTCATTTGTACATGTGCAATTTTAGTCTGACACTATTCTGCTCTGCACTGTGCTGCATCAGCTCACTCATTTCATTTGATCAATTCCACCAATTATAAGTCACACTGTCGGCGGACAAGAAGGGAAACAGAACCCGTCGAGCTTCTACTTTCTCCTGATGTGACGGAGCAAAAAGAAGCGAGGGTAAGAGTACAATATGCGTTAAACAGTTGCTAACACAAATTGCCTATGCTGTGCTCATATAGGTGTCGTCATGTGTAATTGTTATTTACTGAATGAGCTGTAGTAGCAGCAATTCCTCTGGGTGGCCTTCATTATACACTTTGAAGCATGAAATACTGCAGTAGTTCAGGTTTCTGGTAGCAGAACATACAACATTTGTCTGGTACAGATGTCTCTGTTGAGGTCGATTTCATATCTTTGGTTTCAGTTATCCTACATAAATGCGGCATGACTCGACAGCTAAGCAGTTCATAAACACCAACCGCCAAATATAGACATTTTTCCACCCAGCTCATATTGCACCCACATATTGTAATCTCCCCAGTCTATCTCTTTCTTATTTAATTAGAATGGGCTCATCTCACTCATTTTATACTGAATGACAACCAGACTTGGACAGGAGGGCAGATGGCACAAGAGATACCATGTAATTAAGGCTGTGAAAAGATGGGGGCCAGAGGATTGATGGCTTCAGTCTTAAAACCAGGCAGAGTGGCTGTGATTTTCATATTTCAGCTTCAGGGTAAGATTTGAAAATGTCCCTTTAGTGATGGATTGAGCTAAAATATGCAATCTGGCAGCTAGTGGTGTCATTGAGACCATTCATTACAAATTCAATAACTCACATCTTGTCTCCACCCTTTGCGCTTGTGCTGTAGCTACGACGCAAAAATGGACTTGAGGTTTGGTGAGAAATGAGTAGAGTGCATTTCGGCTCTTTTCCCTTTTACTTTAAACTCGGACAGCTGTTAGTTTCTACGTAGTAAATGTTGTGTATAAGTTGAGACAACACTCAACAATTTCGAAATTTGTAAACGAGCAGTTATCGTCTTAATCTGTCTGTCTCTGCGTTCAGTGAACATCTGTGTTCATAAAGCGTCACCCTGCACAAAGGAGCTCAACATGAATGCAAACAGCTATGATAGCAAAGCTTTCGGGATAAGCCGTTTTATTGCTCCCTATGATATGCCCAGCTGTTTTCTATTATAGATGCATAGGGGAGTAAATGAAAAAAACAAAGTGGAAACAAATTCAGATGTTCAGGGTGTTCTTCAGTGTAATTAAATATCGCAGCTGATCAAAGGTACGCACGTCAGGGACACAATAATGCACCCACATCGCATCGGACACAAGAAAGTGTTCTAATACAACTGCATTACTGCTCAGCCTGTTTACAGCAAAGTAAAACCCATCACCGCTAATCTCACTCTATGCCTCAGTGCGGCAAAGAGATTTCCCTGCGTCCTTTGGTGATTTCCACTTCCTACGGCGCCTGGTTTAGCACATGCAGTATGCTCATTGAAACTGATCCAAGCAACCGTGCTATGTGCCGTCTCCTACAAGATAATTAGCTGTGAAGAGATGAACACTGGTTCACTGACATGACACTTGTTTATGGAAAATCCCTCCTAGGTAAAGTTTCCAACTGCTAGGGGCACCTGTTTTGGTTACTGCAAAATCGCAAAAACATGTTGCTTTAAAGATGATGAACGATGATGAAAATGGAACTATTTCTAAACAGCAAGTCTAATAAATAAATCATTTCAAGTCTTTGCATGGGTTTATGGGAGATTTCTTTGTTAGGAGAGAGCAGCCACAGTGCACTCTTCTACTTTGAAAACATTGATTGGCTTTTGCTCTTTTCTCACCGCACATGGAGACTCTCCGGTCTCTTCACAAATCAGTAGCGTAGAAATGAGGACAGGTTTCTCATTACAAAGATCGAATAAGACTTTGTGTTTCTAATCTTAGTGCATAACTGTCTTTCACGGCTACGTCGTGGCCAGACATGTGCGAAGGCACGGTCCGGCAGTTTTACTTTCAACAGAACATTTACGTGTATAAGCGTAACATACACACACACATACAGGACTTGGACATGTAATATGAATATTCGCCTGCTTGCCTTGATAATGAACTTGCTAGCTGTAAAACACTTCTTGTAGGCCTCCTGTAATTATCGCAGCTTGGGTGTTAATGTAAGGATGTCACACTCTCATCTCGTGGAGTGAGACTTCTGCTTCAGTCAGTTTTGCCATACAGTGTAAGTCTCATTTTGTCCTGTACCAAAACATCACCCCTTCATCAAACTGCAGCTGAGGTATGAAGATTTTTTGCGTGGTGTTCTTCTATTACAATGAAATAACACCGAGATTACCTGCATCTCTACAGTCCGATTCCAGAGCGGTGATGTGCTAACTAAAAATCTCTCTTGTGGCATTAGGTCAGCTCTGCTTGGTTCAGTGTAAATAAGCAAAACGGGGTTTCCTCTTAGAGGCATTATAGATGAGCTGAGAGGGGCTTTAGATACATTTTAAGTATTACACAGCAGTGCATTAACACACTGTTCAAACCCCCCGTCATTCTAATATTGCAGAGACATTATTCATACCTATTAATAAAACAAGAAAAAGAGAGTGGCTCCAAAGATGTGCAAAGTATACGTAGACAAAAGGGTACACAGATCATTGTTTTACCTTCTGGCAGTCAGTAGCTCCTAAGCTTCGAATGTATGCAAGAGAAATATGTTATTTCAAAACCCATGCTATTACAGAATGTGGTGAAGTCATTGTTGAAGCGATCTCCACCCTTAAATAAAAATAAGCATTGCTCAGCTGCTCCTCATTTTTTTCCCTCTTGTTTTCAATAACAGCCTTGCTGGTAGTGCTTTTATTTTGGCAGTTTGTCCACATATAATACTAATTAATGTAAGTGGTTTCCTTTCTATAACCATATCACAGATGCTGGTACATCACCGCAGTGCCAGCACTTGGGGGTATCTCATGAAAACTGCATCTTAACTTGACATAGTAAAGCAGTCTTGATCTGTAACAACACACTAATTACTAATTATTATTTTTTAATTAAATATAAGTACTTGATGATCTCCAGTAGACAGCGCTACTGCTCATGTTTGTACCAGAAAACTGCTCGTGTGTCCTTTGGTTGCAGAAATATATTAAATCATCTTATATTCAACAAATTGCTGAACTGTTCAGAGAAACATGGTGACTGTGCTGTGATTGTGAGTCTTACTGGGACTTGAAACAATTGTGTTAAATTAAAAAAAAAATGTTTGTGATGCATTATGCATGCAGAGTGCATTTCTCCATTCAAACAGTACTCGTGAGAGCACAATATCGAATTTGTAAAAGACTCATATGCAAATAAGGAATGGTGGTATAGAAGTGTATATATTGTGATTGATGTTCTGCGGTTCGAATGCATTGACTGTGCCAAAGCGACTCAGGCCATTTCCATATTCTAGCCTTTATGGCATGAGGGGAGATAGTTGCCTACTGGAAATGTAAATCATCAAATGAAATATTTATCCACACCGAAGAACAAAACAGTGTGTGGGCAGAAAAAGAGCCTTTCAATTAATAAGAGAATTATTGGACAGAAAGGAGCCTAAAGCTCTGATATTTGGTGAGATATTAATTTTCATAACTGCAATTAATAAAACATTACTGGAACTGAAAAACTCTCTCTCTCTAAACTAGTTAGCTTCTCCTTCTGTGTACCTGGTGAACTTTCTACCTCTGCTAGTCCCAAGTTAATTCTGCTTCCTACAAAGCAGTTAAAATGCCTTCGATTTAATACTGATGTGATCTCTTTTCTCAGCAAAGCCTATGTTCTCCTCACAGGAGTGGGAAGCCACAGAAGAATTGTTCAGGAAGCACTCTGTAGGAAGACTTCTGTTCTTTTCCTTCCATTTGCTGTCCTCTCTGTCGTACTCTCTCCTGCACATGCCATTTTTTTTCCACAGTTCATGAACTCAGGGAATGACTGATTTTGAAACCGTGGAGCTCCATAGGAGAGGAAAAGCGTTGTCATATCAAAGCTGTCAGCCATTCTTTGTTTGCTCTGTGAATCCTGCATGCATCATTTCCTAGACAGCTGATGCAAATATGCAGACATTGAACATTGTCTGGTGCAGAATGCCTGTTGTCACTCAGTATACACTTAGAGTAGACGTGCTGTCTTTGAGGCAACATTTGCAAAATTCCTAAATACACAGAAACTTTAAACAAAAACTACACATTTCTGTGCATTAAGTGTAGCTGTTAGCTTAAATAACAGGGTAGGCATATCAGGTATATTTAAATGTAGTGAGAAGGAAGATAATAAACACTAAGAGAAGTTAAAAGTTTTACAAGCTGAGGTCTGTTCCTGCCTTTGACAATGACATGCATACTGATGCATTCTATATGAAGACACCAGATGGCGACAGCTGTGGCTGCTAAGGAAAACCATGTGTTACCCGACTAGTTGGCAGTAGTTCCTGGAGGTTGCTGGCTAGTTGTACTAAAAATCTCCCAGTGATTGCTTTGGTTGTTAGCACATTGCCAGAACCGGCTGTGGTTTTTCATGTTTGGATGCAAATACTTGCTAATTACAAGTCGAAAATGTACAAAGCAAACCGGAAATTATGTCTAAGCACTGCAGCCACATGCTGCATACAGCACAACTTTCACTTTGAAGGCAAAAGTCTACATTTTCGATTTGTGTCACATCTTAACAGCGTTTGTAGACAAGTCTGTCACTTCTATTCAAACTACAACTATGAGCCATGATGACCTAGTGACTTTTCCCTAGTGACAAGCAGTCGCCAGGGGATCCGTGACTGGTCCATAGGGCTGTGTAACTGGGGATTTAGCAATCATTTTCCCAGCAAATGCCATCAACCTTCATCAACCACTCACAGGAGGATACTAATTTTTCCGTCTCGACTGCTGGTTGCCAGATAGTCATGGACTGGTTTCTAGGCGTGTGTGATTGAGGCCATATTCACTTGATCTTACATTGTCAAGATGATTATGAACCCCCAATGGAAGACAGTTAACGTCACATGGTTAGTGGTCACATGCCTGCGGTTTTCTGTCTTGACCTCACTCATTTCGGATCATATTGAATACAAACCTAAGTCTATTTTGAGGATTATTTGGTATGCAAATGCAGGCTGATTGGTTATTGACTTGTTAAACACAAGCCATTCATTTTTGTAACTAAGTAAGAAAGCAAAAGTGGAAACATTTCAGAAACCAGCGAGTAACCAGTGACGTTACCAAAATCTTTACCTAACCTTGCTGTACTGAAACACTTAGTGTCAGCATTTATTTAATTACCTGTATACTATATATCCAGACATTATGGTAGTTGAGTCATGACCCTGAAAATCCTCAACGAGTGGCCAATTTAGGTGACTTTAGTAACACTAAGCTTAGTAGCTACGGCAGTATGGCTTAGGAGGTAGAGCGGTTTGATTTCTGGGTCCTCTGGTCTGCATGTTGAAGAATGCTTGGGCGAGACACTGAGCCCCAAGTTGCCCCCGATTAATCTATTGGAGTGTGAGTGTATGAATGTCACCTTAAATTAAATGTGTGTGAATGGATGAATCAGGCTTGTAGTATTTTGAGAGAAAAGCACTATTTAAGTAACAGTCAATTTACCACAAAATCATGCCTACTTGAGCTTTCTGAATTTTCTCACCTGTTTACTTTATGAATCTTTAGTTCTGGCATCTTACATTTTCTTCTTCTTCACCTAATCCCAATATTCCTATGAGGCTAACAATAACATTTTTGGCTTGGCACAGATTTTAACACCAGACACACTTCCTGACAGCCCTCCCATTTATCCACAAGCTAGGCCCCAAAGCCGGGATAAATGGAAGGATTTGCATCTGGTATAAAAACCTGTGCCAAACCAAATATGGAGTTGAATCTGCTGCTGGAAATAAGGGAGCAGCTGAAAGTTGTGAATGTAAAGTTATATGTCTCTGACGCTAAAATCTTGTTGTTTACTCAAAACCTTTTTTTGTTTTGTTTTTTGATGTGTAAAAACTTATTGCCTTAATGTTTTATTCAGTGGGATTAGATTAATAGGTGATACTAAATTGGCCAATGTGAGTGTGAATGGTTGTGTCTCTGTGTTAGCCCTGCGTCAGATTGGCGAACTGTCGATGGTGTACCCCTCCTCTCGCGTTATGGTAGCTGGGATAGACTCCAGGCATCCCACGACCCTGATAAGGATAACTGGAAGAGAGCGTGGATGGATGATATTTTAAATTTTTTCACTTTATTTTTTTCACATTGCATTAAGCTCCAATGAGAAACAAAAGTATTTTTTTTAAATATAAACTTCTATCATGATTTTTTTTGTTTTATCCCGTTTAAAGTGCTCAAAATCTCTTGCTTTCCTTTCCTCATGTTTGCCTCAGTCGGCTTGTTGCCACACCCCTCGATGGCACTTAGTTTCACCCGCTCACCTTAGCACTCCATGAATTTATGCGTAAAATCAAAGCTCGTCTTCTCAACATTCTGCCTTTCAGCAGAAATGCTTCTCCTCTTCCTAATTACCATCTCTCCCTTTACGCCTCCATCCTCCTGTCCCCACTCTTGATTTACTAAAAATGGTTTGCTTTCCCCGAGAAATGTCATGTGAACGAGGAGTTGTACTACGGTTGCTGTGAAGTCTCCCTTGTGACAGGCAGGTGCAGTATAGCGCCGTGGTTTCCGATCTTCCAGGTGTCTCTAATTATGATACTTTGGCTCACCCCTGTTCCATTTCCACATGTCTTACAACCCTTTCACATACTTATTTTCAACCATGTTCTCCTACAAATGCTTTGGGAGTACTTTTTTTTTTTAAAAAACAACAAAAAAACTACCTTCCTCCTTTGTCATTGTCATAGGATGATAACTGGGGCAAAGTGATGACCTGTAATGTCACAGGAATATGCACTGTGTGATGATAGAGAACAAAGCTGGTTTTCACTGAGCTAATGAAGCATGAAAATGCTCCATAAAGCTCAGGATCTCCCTCTTTCCCTTTATGGTCGTGTCTTCTATCAGAGTTTCTCACTTAAAAAAAAAGAAAGAAACTTAAGTTGTGGAGCAAATGTGTAGTTTCAGCAAGGTAGAAAGTTTCGAGAGCTTAGAAGATAAAACTTACGCTCACTTGTGAAAGTGGAGAGCTCCACAGGAGAGAGACGAGACTTTTCCAAGCCGTGAGGTGTTTACTTCACGATAGCACATTATTTCCATGGGGCACAAAGTGGTTGTGCGATGATAACATTATAAAATGTTTTTGTCTTTATTTTATTGACTGATTTCCCTCTTTATCTGCTCCCTAATCATTCCCAATACACATACATCATTACCAAGATGGATTTTTCTGGGTGAGAGATTTAGGTTAGTAAGAGAAAGGGACTGTAGAGGAAGAAAAAGAAGGAGAGGAAGCCTCTTCTCCATCTTTTCATTAATCACAAATCAGTTTGTTTCTCTCTGGGGACCAGAACACTCAGTGGGAAGAAGAATAGGCTTTTCCTCTCCCCCTTTTATCTCCCTTCTGTTCAATACATTCCCCTCTCTTCTTCTCCTCAGGATTTCTCCAGTCTCTAAATGCCAAACCAATAAACCGAGAAACAAAATCCCCCTCCTCTCCCTCGCTCTCTCCTTCTCAAACAGACTGCATGTTCAGTATTTTAATAAAAATCACAGCTTAGATGGTCACATCTGAGAGAGCACATACACACCGAAATGTATGCAGACACACACACAACAACTGACTTCTGGTATGCGTGCAGTCTTTTATATTTCCAGAGTCGGTTTAGTGTATCCTACCGTTCCACGCCTCAGCAGTCACTGTGACTATTAGTGGGATCTCACAGGGCTGAATGAGCAGTGGGATTGTTCGACTTGAATAACAACATGGAGAACTTCTCTGAAATATAAGTTCGGACTAGGCTGTGAAAAATCACAGACTCATTGTCTGAGTGGGGGAATGTTGCCAACTTGATAGGAAACAGGAAAAAAGCAGCAGTGTACAAAATCAAAGAAAGGACTTCTCTGTACAGGAGTGAAATGATTTTCCTCGCTCGCTTCGGCAATCTATTCTAAGTAATTATTATCATAGTGAAACAGCCAGTGGTTGAAAAGTTAATGCCCCACTTCCTGTTATCTTTGCCGGTGTACACAGACAAATGTGTCCTTTCACGAGTACCTACAGTACGTATGACTAGCTGTGCCACATAAAGTGCATTCTATTACGCTCAGCAAAGCATTATGCAGTACATGTACACGAAAGAAGATAAAGACTGGTATGACATTGAGTGGTTTCGTGCTCGTGGCAGAATTGAAACCTTTATCTAATCTTAGAGGTGTATCGCTCCATCTCGATACTCGACTCTAGCCGCAAACCACTCGTCTCACAAGTACACATGTGCACACATAGCCACATACTACAGCAGCAGCAGGACTACCGTGACGAAAACTTTGCACCCTTATGTGCACATTTACACTCAGAAGTGAACTATTTTCAGTTTTGAGGTTCACATTTTAAAGGAAATGCAGAATAATAAGCTTTTTGGGTGAAAGTAAGTGATGTATGCGTCGATGTTTTAGTGTGCCACCTTGAGTCCCAGCTGAAGTGAGCAGCCAGGGCAGGGCGGAGAGAGGATAATGATCCAGCTGATAATGGAGGAGTGGAATCTGGTAAATGAGGCTGGATATAAAACGTGCTGCAGGCTGTTCCTTTGCTCTCAGTGTCTCTCTCTCTCTCTCTCTCTCACACACACACACACGTACCTCAAGATATCTTCCAGCTCTTGAGGTATGAATGTGTAAAATCATGTCAGTATAAATGAACGCTACAGCAACATACTCTTCATTACCTCTTTCTTTCCTATGTGCGTACGTGTGCACATGTATGTGTGATGCACGTATGCATGAATAGCAGGGATTATGTCTGAGGCAGAGAGCATGCACTCCCCTATTAATAAAACATTTCCATTACTAGCGCTAGTTATAGGTAGGCAGAACTTGTGGCACAGGAAAATAGACGCAGTTCCATCTCTATTTTTCAGTGTCGCCTAAGAGGCAGCATAAATGCACTGCTAATGAGCTACAGGTAGCAGCTGATGTGCTAATACTGGCTTTATTCCAAAATGAGATAGCCAGTGCTCTGGTTAAATACTGACCGAGTTCTTATTCGTTCAGAACAGACAACAAAAAAATTACACAGAACATAAAAAAACCCAAAAGTTATTTATTATGAATGATGATAATCCATATTCCTTCTCTTCATCCTCTTATCCAGTCCTCTCAAAAAACAATATTAGATGCTTTCTTTGTAACTCCCACTATCATGCTTATCAGCTTTCAGAATTAAATTGAGTCCTGTGTCCATCAGCTGAAAGATCCACTTACTGTTGGGAAATCTAAGATGGACACTTTTCAGAATAAAGTATCACACTTTACAGCGCGTGGCTGCTCTTGATTACCCCTGCAAAGCCCCAATCAATAGATTCTAGAGCTAAGATAATGAATAATTGTATCAGTCTGTTGCACTTCAAATCATCGCTGTCTCCAATCAGGCTTTGATGATCAATTACGTCTGTTTTATGGAGCGAGCAGGAGATCAGTGAAATACCGTAATGGTGGTTGTGGGATCAGTAAAGACAGAAAGGCATTCTTGGTATGAGCCTGCTTTTTGCTCCCTTTAATGATATATGTTGTAACATGCTAGGTTTTTTCAAACAGATGTATTTTTTATATTAAAATGTTATCAGAGAATGACGCACGTGTGGGTATCCTTTGACTTTGTGAAGGTTTGGGAACGCGTCTCAATTTGCTTGTCCGTGGTGTTGAACAAATAGTGTTCAAAGCTGCTCTTATTTTCTCCCTTTGCATTGGTTGATACTGATGTCTCCATTTCTGCTCCAGTCTTCTATTTAATAAGGAGACCAATCAGGATGCCACAATGTGAAAGTGGGATTTGAAAAGCACATCAGTTGCAGGAGCCCGAGTGACCTGCAGTTAACAGAACCATATTTTCTACATCAGTCTGCTGTTATGTGTAGTTTTCACAGGTTTCTTAAAGGTAGATCATTGTAACACATAACCTGAAAATAATCATCAAACAAATATTTATATTAGCTAGCAGTGGATAACAATAATTTGATATTACCATACAATGCGCTACATTTCATGTAATATCAATGCAGTCACTCAAATGAAATGCTGGGAGTAAATTCCTCTGTAAGGTCTCAAGGGAGATTAAGCCACCATTGTTTACTATTCGTAGGCTCTGTTATTATCATGATCTCTTTCTTCTGTTTTCATCCCAGCATATTTTGACAGCACAAATTTATGTAAAGGAAGTTGAGAATGAAATTGGAAGGGAAAAAAAGGGTGAAAAAATAGGGAGGGATGACATTTTATAAATAGAAGGCGGGCTAGAAAAACCCAGCAGCTTGTTCGCAAGTCTGATGTCATCCTGAAACCCTTTAATATTTAATTCAAAGTGTTGTGAAATTAAAAAGGCTCAAGGAGAAAAGGAAAGGGAGGCAAAATAGAAGGGACGCAGGGAGAAAGGTAGAGCGAGACAGATAAGAGACTGTAATAAAAAAAAGCAGCTCACCTCTCTTTTTAATTACAAATATGTTGATAATGAGCTATTAATTTAAAAGAAGAGGCCCTTGACTGGCATTATCAGACAGAAGGGGAAGGGGAAGGGGGGGTGTTTACAAACTGAGAGTGTCCTCTACACAGCAACAACATCAGCGTGCCTGCAGATCTCACAATCTGGATAGGGTGTTCTGAAACTGTGTGCATCGTGCCTTTGAATCCAGATCGATAAAGTAATTGATAGTCAATAAAATGAATACCTTGCAGAGTAAACACTAGATCCATTTTGATAAAGGTTTTTTTGTGCTTTTTTTACTGGACCTGGACTCCTCCCAGGTATATGGTTAGTCTATCCCAGCAAAGCAGAACAGTGACCTCCTGTGGATTCTAATATACAACACAAATGCAACATGACGTCACACTGAAGCGAGGGCTGTTACCATTTACAAACTACTGTCCTGCAAATATGTAAAAATAATTTAAACTCCAGTGAATGATCGTGCAGTTTGTGAACTCACGTACTTTTCTTTTTTAGAATTTCACCTATCAAATAACTTCAGCGTTTGACTAATTGAGAGTCGGTGTTCATTCAGTCGCACGTCCGTCACAGTCGCACACAAACACACGCGTCATGTCGAGAATGTCACATGGCCATAATATGCATTACACACTTCAGGGAGTGTATGACATGACATGTCCCAGGTGAGAAAGGGCCCATGTTTGACTTGACATGCTGCCGGCAGGTGATTAACAGAGAGTCCGACCTCGGTGCCCTCCATTAGATATTATTACGCAGAAGGCTCCATCTCCCTTATACATAATTATAAGAGTCATATGAATGTCCTTCACATGTCTGTAGGGTGGTTGTAACACTAGAGCTGAAGCACATATTAGATACTCAGATTGTTTTAAGGCAGTTTGACTTGGTTACAGCCAAGAAAATTCAGCAGCGTTGAGATAAAGAACCAGACCGTCTCCACACAAGACGGTGATGGACTGGTGCGGGGTCACTAATGATTCTGTCAATCAATACCATGGCTGGTGTGTCACAGCAGTCTTTTGCATCCTGTCAGGCCCATCACTCAGTGCACCTCAGACACAGTGAAGACCCAGCACACACAGACCTACACGATTACTATGCGGCACATCTCATCTAGGTGAGAGATTATGACAAGAGGGATTATGTCAATGAAATCTGCAGCCCACAGACCCAGCATCACTCCCGAGGACTAAGAAAGAGTATAAACCCATGTGTAGGATGCCTTTTCAATCAATTTCCTCCCTAATGAACTGCCTCAATGAGGCTTCAATAAACCTAAACTAATTCAAGGCAATCCTTAATCTCCTGACCTAGCCTTTTTGCATTGTCCCTGGTATTACAGTAACAGGATTGTAAAAGCATTGGCTCCAGATACACCCGTCCTCAAGTGACGAAGAGACTGGTGGGGGTTAGCATTAATTTCCAAAGCCTTATGTTTCATTTGCATAATTACCATAAATCAGTGCAGGGATGTTCTGGGCGACAGTAGAGGGGAACAGAGGAACGCTATTGGGAAAAGGAAATGTTTGGGAAGGTGACAGCATGCAAAAGACTGCTGACTTAGCGGGCAGTGTGGTGATTAAGGAATAACTGTGTGCTTCTAAAAACAAAGTTAAGTAAGTCCTCATGGAAACTGGAGGGTTTTTTTCTCTGTAACAATCAGTGAACCATTTCATTAAAATAAGACGTGTCTAAAAACTAGAACTTTTTTAAAACTGCTGGAAAATTATCTGAATAATAAATAAGTAACAGATAATTGTGACGCTTTTTTCACCTGTTCAAAGAAGAGTTTAACATTGCAGGTGATGCGCTAAACTTTGAAGCTCTTCAAGATAAGTTTGGGGTATTTGGCTACAAAGAAACAGGCTTAATTTAATTTGACTTTGTGGCAACAGTTTCAGTAAATATATTCATATATCATGCAGCATGACCTTGGAATAAGGTACCTTTTAGGGAATGCTGCACTATGAACTTAATATACAGTAAATACAGCAGAATGGGGCCACAGTGAACCCGAGGGACAGCCATTTATACAATAACAATACTGAGGCCTTTGGGTAATAACCATTCTACCTGTGTGACACAATAGGTGATCTTTGCTGCTTTCCTCTACATACAGTAAAGAAAGGTTGACTTGTGCAGTAAACTAAAGGATCCGTCATGCACGGATTAAAACTATGTGAGCTCACTGACGGGGAAACTATTCGTATCCTGCACTGGATTAAATGGGTGAAACAAATGTGAGGGGTTAAATGCTTTGACACAGGGTACAGACTGTGCAGCCTGCTGGCTCAGTAATCTGCTGAAGTTCTTGTGCTTTGTGTAATATTGAATTTGAGTCATCTGCAGAGCAGTCGGGGTTATTTAAGGACAACTACAAACATGCAAGAGGTTAACCCGGAGACCTAAATAGGTAGTGCTATATTGCTAAAAGATTAAGCTCTCTTTGAAGCCATCTCCTACTTCATGCTGTACATAAAGAGCAGACAGTACAGTAAGCTCACAAAAGTTCCCTAAACTTTGCCTAACCTCTTTTATCTCTACTTCCAGGCCTCCACAGCTGCTGCTGCTGCCTGGTCTGATAAAGCCAAGAGAACAGTATGTGGGTGAGCAAATGATAAAAACAGAGACGCTGAAACTGAGAAAGATGCAGGGACGCTCTGAGAGAACCATTAAGACTGAGATGGAAAAAGAGAAAGACATAAAATATTCTAAGAGAAAAGAAAAAATAAAATATCATAAACTAAATAAACTATCATGTAAAAAAGGAGGAGGAGGAGAGTGTTGAGAGAGGACTGATGGAGGGGGCAGAGATGGAGACATATGACAGCTGGCAGACAGAGAAGGCGGCGCTCCTCTGCTCAGTTTCACTGCACCTTAGCAGGCCAGATGGACTAATTTGGCCCTCTGTGCCCTTCATAAGCAAACACACACACACACACACACACACACACACACACACACACACACACACACACACACAGAGTTTATATATTTAGCTATATTTACGGGAACACTAGCCTACTTCGTCTATTAAGGTAAATGACTATTCTCTGCCAAGTGGCATTGTACTATAATATGCTGGTTTCACACAGTGATGTTGAATTTATGTAAAAGTATTAGGCCTCTATGTACTTACAGAGTAATTACTGAGCAGTTAATTACTGTTGCAGTATCTGACTTATTATACTTCTGCTAGATCTTAAAGATGTATTAATCTCGTATGTATTAAAAAGAAAACCCAATAAACTCGACTGTGATACAGGCCCTCCCTCTACTGTCAAAACTCTGCTACTACATTAAAGAGCACGGATCAGCACCAAAGTAAAGGACAGCTCCCACACTCCAAACACAGTCCCACAAATTACCTACAAAAAAACACAAGGAAGAAAACTGAACTAGAAATGACATCTATCAAAGGCCTCGGATTTTTAAACTTAAAAATAACAAACCTCTTGTTTAATTTTTTAGATCTTCTCCTCTGGATGTTTGTTTTCATTCTCATTTCTCCAGTAATTGAGCAACAACACTGCTAGAGGTATAAAAAAAAGATTCAGCCAGTCCCAAAACAGTATTGATTGATGTCTGGTTATAAAAAGACATCTATCATCTAGACAGTCTAAAATTGAAGCTGCACTGGACTGTGTGTTCATGCGCCCGTGTCTGTGTGTGCGTGTGTCTTCACTCATGCGTGTGTGTGTACTTGCTGGTGGTCTGGCTAGCCGTGTTGATGCAGCACAATATTATGAAACAATAAAATGTAGACAGCTGATTCATATCTCAGCATAAAAGCCAGAGTTTTGTTAGGTTCCCCTTTAATGAAACCTATAATTTCTGCCACCCTCGATGGCGCTGCCACACAGCAGAGGGATCGATCATAAAGAGAGATATCTAGAGCTGCTCGATTTTGCAGGATTGCCATGGCAATTAGTGAGCCAAGTTGCAGTGCGAAAAGTAATTTACACAGTAAAGTCACATGTCAACCACATCTTTCGCCTGAGAACAGTACACTCATCTCTCTTAAACACACACACAAGGGTGGGGGAAAAAACAAAAGAAAAACACCCACCCACACAAAGTCACACACATGCTGCAGAGTAATGCAACAAGGTTTTGTCAAAGACTGATGTTGTAGTCACAAAGGTTAGAAACTCAATCACTTTAGGGACGGCTTCCACGTCACCGTGTCTCAAGGAAATATGACTCCATCCCGCGCGCGCATGTGTGTGTGTGTGTTTATCCATGAATGTACAGACACCAATATGTGCTGAGAATGAATTGCTGGGTCAACAGAAATGAAGCAGGGCGGAGATGTCATAACCAGCAAAAACATTACCGTAAAGAAGGGACGACCAAACAAAGAGAGGGAAAGGTCAGAAAGCGAGCGAACCTGTGTGAAGCGAGACAGCTTCAACATAATAGCGCAGATTTCTCTGGGCTATTGCGATCAATTCTCTTGAAATCACAAGAGAGGAGAAGCTGACTCTTCCTTTCTCGCAGAGGAGGGCAGATCTACAGTATCAGCACATTCAAACGGTGAAGCAACGTCTGTTTTTCATCCGCATTTCCTCTCCACCACTCTCCCCCGTCTCCCGTGACCTTAGGGTCTATTACGCGCACACTCTCTCTTTCTCTCTTGGTGATGATCATCTGGCCTTGTCAGCAGGTTGAAGTCACTGAGCTAAGCATTTCCCTGCCATCCCAAAGGATCTCAAACATAAACGATGTCTCTTTTTTGTGTGTGTTTGTGTGCTGTAGTCGTGTGTACAAACTTGGCTGATGGCATTACACGCAAACATTCAGGATGGATGCGTGGGTATGACGTCATCAACCACCAGCTGCGAATCTTATAGGTCGCCTGACAGCTTCTAAGCCAGCAGATTGTGTTTCTGTTCCACAGCACTCTGTATTCTCTTCACTCATAACCCACTCGACCCCCTTTTGTCCTCAAGAATCCAAATCCAGCAGTCTTCTTCAGTGTAAAAGCTTTTCTCTGTAGTGACTGAGTGGACAAGTACCACCTAAGTGTGCTCAAATGCAGAACTCTCCCAGCCGTCTCTGAGATTTAACCTGCCTGTTGACTTCAGGCTCAGAGATTAGTAGAGAAGTGTACACACACTTGCTATTCAGCCAGAAGGCTGAAGACGACGTCAGTATAGAATTATAATGACCACAACAGAAGCAGTAGAGAAAATCCCAGGGATTTACTGTGGTCTGGTTAAATGGAAGATCGGAAGATGTGCTGAATGAGAATGGCGTTTCGGCTGCTCTCTATTCTCAGCGTGCGCTTCCTCTGAGAGTGTGTTTAAGAGAGACCACATCCCCGTATATTTACTCTTTGAAAGCGGCTGGTTCTAAGTTTGCAGAGCAAATAAACTGGCTTTAAGATACTGCCCCCTTGTGGACATAAGTGGGACTACGAGCACAGTTTCACAGTCTCTACAAAAGGCAGGACATAACTTGGAACATATTAAAACACGGGCAAGAAAAGTGAGGAAAATTTGTGAATTTTCTGCATTTATGTAAAAATAAAGTCTCATGTGAGAAGAAGAAGAAATCCAAAACACTGTTTTGTTTTATCTAATAAAATTAAAATATACTGTTTGTTTCTGCAAAGCAAATTAAAGTAGAAAAAAAAAACAATAAACACCATTCAATAAAACAAGACAGAAATGTGTAGGTTGAACCTACTTTGACTTGTTTTCAACTGATTTGTTTGCATAAAGCTGGAAAGCATCAGAAAGTCAACACAGTGACTGCTCTTACTCACATTGCTAAAATGACACAAAATGCTAAACGAGGTAAACCACACACCCCAAAGTCACACCCAAAGGCTTAAAGCAGCCAGATAAGCTAACTAACATCTCTGCTCATGTGTCTTTAACAAGACGGCACAAAGAAGACAAAGAAAGAAACCTTTACACAACTAAACTGGAGAGAACACACAACATCTGGCATTCATCCCAGAGTAGTACAGTAGAGGGAGCCTAGTAATTATGAGCTACTTTGCTGCTCACCGTGTTAAAGGGGATATGAATTCCTACAGGGTAATGTCATGGTCCCTCCTAAGGAAAGGTTTGGTAATGCAGCAATGCAATATCCCTAAAACTCAAGTAAAACAACAAAGGTTTAAACAACTAAATTCCACAATGAAGTGCGACCAAATTAGACTTTTGCCTTAATAGAAATAGAATTAAACAAAAAACAAAATTAGCTGAGCTGAATGGAAACATTGTCCAGCTTTGATCAATTCAATTTAGTTTTATCTATACAGCACCAGATTACAGCAACAGTCCCCACAAGGCACTTTATATTGTAAAGTAAAGACCCTACCCTACCGATCTACAGATGCCAGGTTGATGTTAAAGCGTCCAAAAAAGTATCAGTTATCAGTTATTCAATCAGTTATTAAACCAAGATGTTAAAGGAAATGTCTAATGTGTCTGTTTGACTGTACTCTGAGATCTTAGGAACAAGTAGTGCAGAACAAACAGGTAAATCAAAAGGATTTGTTCCTTGCCACTGTACTGTCACATACTTCTAACACAAGCCTGCATATAGAATGACATATTGTTAACATACAACACAAAACTACTGCACCAACCAACATGTGACTATTGGCAGTCATTTCTAGTCATTCGTCACACACACACACACAGACACGCAGCCTCCTCAAATACTATCACACATGTAGCATGTTGTTTAAAGCCATACATTTGTAATAGAAAATTTGCTTGACATGGGCATCACTTACTGGGGTGCTGCCATCTGACAGGGTCAACATGCTGATTGACATGCTCATCTTATCGGAGGAGGAGAGGGATGGTGGGGAAGGGCTCCTTTTCTCCACTTCCTGTCGCTGCAGGAAGTCACGCCAAGCCCGCTGGATACTGCACGTGTAAGATAAAGAAAGATTCATTTGAACTGTGACTCAATGAAAGCTACAGAGAGGTAAACAGGCACAAAAAATTTCAAATCTCATCATCGCAATGATGGAAATTAACATAATGGTAGTTACACAAAAGAAATGAAGCACTTTATTAAATGTTTTTTTTAATGACTGCAATTAAAATAAAAGTCTGCAAATGCCCCTTTTTCAGACAGATAAAAGAAATACTCACATCAACACCTTGTTCTCAATTGGTGGCAGGTTGACATTGATGTTGTTGTCTAGGTTCATAGTCAGGTGATTACTGAGCAGAAGAAAAGGGGAAAGGGGTAAAGAACAACAAACAGCACACACACACACACACACACACACACACACACACACACACACACACACACACACACAGGTCCAGTCTATGTTATCAGTAATTAAACAGCGGTAAATCACTCCTACAGAGAAACTGCAGTAGCACAAGAGCAGGATGATCATTCTGTATCTGTGTTTATTACTATAAGGTTTACCTAAGGTGTGATTTGATGCCGCAAAGGGGATAGAGATACCCCCCACACACACACACACTGATTTTTATGTTGCATCTTGATGCTGCTTCTTCTTTTCATTAATCTGCTAAGAACACCTGTTTCTGAGTGAAATCAATAAAACAGAAATTAACCGGATTAACCCCTTGCTGATCGCTGACATCAGAATTCCTTACACAGGTGGGTTATGCAGCTTCTTCTTTCAGTATGTTAAATTGCAGGTCTGCACCAGGGCTGCTGCCTGCAACATCCTGCAGTTAGAAAATCTTGCGATGGAGGAGTTTCCGAAGAAATTACGAACACAGTTTCATGAGTTTGCATGTGATGGTGGAGCTGCTGGGATGATTGAGTAAACAGAAGCAGCCACAGTCTTGATTGAAAACATCAACCGTAACCTGATCGTCATTTGCTGAATCATTCACAAGTAAGTGGTTGCGGTCTCTGATGCTGTAGTGCACGTTAAAGTGCAGAGTCATATTCACACATTGTCTGACTCTCAAACTCAAAAGTCTGCTGATGATCAGCAGCAGAAAAAAGCAGAGAAGGTCTGTCACTAAAGACTGAGGTCGTCGTCTGATATGTAGGAATTACTGTAGCGGGAAATTTATGTGTTATTTTCTGAATTGACGTAATTGGAAGGGGGATTTAATTCTGGCATACTGAACTGTTTGCACTGTTACAGTCTGATTGGATCACCTGTGTCTGAAGAGGAAAACATGCGACTGAGAATACTGCGCATGTTGATTGCATTAAAAACAGACCACGATACTCTCGTAAATGCTGTAGTCAGACTTTAAGTCATAAATATAAATATATAGGACTACTCTGGGTCGGTTATGTGTGCACATATACCCAAACTCACCTGTGCAGCAGCTGGAAGCGTTCATTATTAACATGCTTGTAGCCACTCTGGAGGCTCTTGAGATGAATCTGTGTAAGAGATACACAAGAGGGACAAATACAGAGTCAAGCAGCCAGGAGCAGGAGGAGGAGGAGGTAATGAGATGAGGATGATAAGAGGAGATCCCAGCATTTTGTGTGTGTGTGCACAAATATGAATGAATGTGTGCCAGATGTGTGATCATTGTGCTGAGATCAGGGACCCCCGAGGGATGTGGTTTGGCAGCATTTTGGTTCGCTTAAATGTTTTCTTGAGAAGTTAGTAAAGTAAGCTTTCAAAAACTCGGCCAACTGAGCTGGCTCAGCGTTTTCCAGGCATTTGGATCAGAAGCACACAGAGAGAAAGAGAGAGAGAGAGAGAGAGACCGGGGCAGAGCAAATAAGTCGCAAAGGACATCATTCATGTACCTATGGCACAGCTGTACAGATGTGCCAATCACATTGGAGATTAGAGCAGTAAAACTTTACTCCTCTACTAAAATTACTTTTAGCTCCATCCTCCAGTCCTCGCCAGCTGCTCTCCTCCCCTTGGCTCCATTCTTGAGTTTTAATAGTGCTTTATAATGAGGACAGGCCTGCCTCTACATAATTGAACATACTAATTCAATTACAAAGGAGCAACAATGTTTAAGTGGAGCATTTCTTCCTGATGAGCCAAGAGGGTCGCATCAGGGCACCGAGCATCTATCAGCGTCATCCCAGTGTATTTGTGGATGTGTGTTTATAGTCAAACTTCACTTTTATTCGGCTATTATTGTTATTAATTCATTACTGCACAATGACCTATGCATGAAAGAATATATTGCATCTATTAAATAGCAAAGTGGGCTGTAAAGAAACCGGCACGAAGAAATATTTTTGCAGCTCGCACATGTATGACCACACTGAGACAAATCACCGCACTCAAGTGGTTAGCTGATGCTTTTGTTCAAGGTGTTTAATATTCATTATATATATTGATATATACGTTCCCCACTTAATAACTATGCAAGAGTGTCCTGTCCTTCTGAAGTGTTACTTACACAAATGTAGCACATAAATAGTGTATGTAAAACAGCGTAGGAACCACTGTCTTACTATATTATAGAACTAGGGTTATAAAAACATCTTGTTTGGCTGTTTGCTTAATTTCAGTGTGACAGGCAGTGTTGTTTTTTTCTCATTCCTCTGCCTCCCAGAAGGAACAAACAGCTCATTAGGCAGAATCAAGGACTTTGACTAGTGATCAATGACTGTTTCAAGAAGCTTTTTCCCCCCCATCTCTTTTTTTCCACTTTGTCTTTTCCTCTCCGTTTACTCAGATGAAATAAGGTTCAGTGAAAGCACAACTGCAGCTCCACTGAACCCAGACCTCCCTGAACTGTCATTCGTTTTGAGAGCCGGTGAAGTCACCTTTGCATTTCCAAATTCCCCGGAAAGACAGTAGGTTTTATGCTACAGTATCCACCAGTTTCACACATAGAAATCCAATTAAACACTTTTAAATAGCCTTTAAAGTGCCATTTGGGAATTTTGAGATAGTTAAGCAGAGGATGAAATGAAAGATGCAAATTAAGAAAGAGAAAAACCCCCCACTAAAATAAAGTCAGGGAGGTGTGGAAAAAAGCTGAGTAGAGAAAGAGACAACAGAGAATTAAATGACATGATGTAGAGATAAGCAGAGTATAAATGAGTAGAGATGTGTATATGTGTGTGTGTGTGTGTGCGTGCGTGTGTGTGTGTGTGTGTGTGAGGTTTTGAGTAATGGAGTTGCTGGGAGACTGAATGAGGCGATCATTTCAATTTCCCCTTCGAGTTACTGATGGTACTGTCACAAGCCTGACCAGACAAACTGTTAGCCTACTTCAGCACACACACATATGCACACACACATACACACTTACAAGCACACAAGAAGGCACTAACATAGAGACACGCATCACAAACATTAACACAAGCTAACACACAGAATTGAATCCTTATTTATTGTTTTACTGAAAAGAAGAAAGTACAACTAACACTAATTAATCAGCATGCAAAAGTTTAAAAGTGCAAGAGTAGTTGTGTTAAATGGGTCGTAACCTCATTCAAAACATAGAGAATGACACTAAACAGTAAAAACATGTGTTTGCCTTACACTGTAAATGTCCATAGGAACATACAGCTTCTGTACAGCTTCTCACACATTCATCAGTAATTCTGAACAATACACACACACACACAAACACAGTGCTTAATAAGTTTATTGCACCACATTTATGCCATAGGTGCCCTAAATTACCAAGATTATTTTCTCTATGGTACACTAGTATGCGAAAACTCTTAAACTGAAATGATATTTATATATAATTATTGTTGTTAGGAATTCATTTTCAAATTTGTATTTTCCCAAAACATCTAAAAACATAGTAAAACACATTATTAGGTTTTTATTAAGATGTCTAATTACCACAATTTACTTGCAGTCAATAATTTGTTGAATTTCAGGTTTGATTAACTTCTGATTCCTCACAGAAATCCAGAGTGCCAGCTCAAATTTGGGTATGAAACTGTGAATTTCAGTCATTTTCAGTTTTAAAGTTTATTTTCTGTACTTCATAGCATAACAATAGATCAACATTGTGTTATTTAAAAAGGTGTAGTTTATTTACGGTAAGTTGCATTTAAGTCTTTGTAGTGCCTTATCCTTCACTTCATTTTTCTCATCACTGTTTTTTGATCCTTGATTGTGCGTATGGGAGCTTTAAAAAACAAAAACTGCAACGCAAACATCAGGAGTGTGTTATTCATCAGTTAAACACAATCCTGAACTCAGGGGGACATTTACATTGACTTTAATAGATGGTATTGATTTTAAGACCTGTAGCAGTAAACATTTTAAGGTTACTGTGTACCAAACCAAAAGCTCAATGTGCTCATAAAGAGTTTATTAGATCCTGTTTGAAAGTATTTTCTCTTGCTAGCCGTACTTGTATCTTTCCATTCTGATCTGCATGGAAAACCTCCATCCCAGTTTTAGAGAAGGAATACCAAAAACGTACCGGAACATAAACCAGAGGTTTGCATAATTTAGTGGCAGAGTCGACAGAAAATCTATAGTCATTTTAGGCTTTGGCAGTGCCAAGCAGGCTTGTATTGATTGGTGTGAGTGTTTGTGTATATGTGAACGTGTGTATTGGTGGATTTATGGTAAAGTCAGGCACAGTAGAGAGAGGATGGAGTAGGGAGGTCGAGAGGGAGGGATGCTGATGGAGAAGAGACCTTGAACCCCCAGGAAATAACAACGGAGGAAATAGAGCTAAAGACAGCCAAATACAGACCACAAGACCTGTTTCATTATCTTCCCTTCCTTCGCCTCCTCTCTCTATCCCCACTGCTTTCTTCCTTCATCAATCTTTTCTCCTTAACTCCACTTTCCAAGAAAATAAATGAAAATAAAACAAGACAGGCACAAGGAGGCAATGAGAAGAGAAAGCACACAATTAGTGGAGATGATAAAGAGGAAAGTCAGTGATTTAATCACACTGTGAGAAATATACTGGCGTCAGAAATAAGGACAGACAAAGCAGAGTGCAGTGGACTAGTAGTTGTTTTGGAGGTCTTTTTTGTCGTGTGTGTACGGATCTATGTAAAGATCAATCAATAGATGAAAATACAGGTATACACTTCACCTGAATGGTATTGAGAATTGTTCATAGGGCCATTAAGAATAAGCTTGACAGAACATGTCAAGAAGGACAGATGGCCAGAAAGTGTCGAGGAAGGCCAAATGCACTCAAAATGACACCCTTTACTGGCAACTCTGAACTAAGATTTTGAGCTCTTGCCCTTCAGATATGACAGAACACTACTTACTCATAATCACCCAACCATCTATTCATCATTTATCTTTCTTTTTCAGGCACTTATCCAGCTTTGGGTTACAAAGGGCTGGAGCCTATCCCAGCTGTCACAGGCCAAGAGGTACTCCAGGGACTGGTTACCAGTCACTCACATGGCTACTCAGACTTTAAAGCTTGGCCACAGCTACTTGCGGAGTGTGCATCCTGGCCATATGAAGGGCAAAGCCTTATAATTAAACTCTTCTTAGTTCAATGGATGGTTTGTTTCCACCATGTAAAGTTTAGTGTTTCAAACTAAATTGCACAGGCTGAAAGATGTTAAAACGGAACAAGGAAAATGAATTTTTTGTTCTCTATTATACTATAAAAAGTTGCATTCAAGTTTTGTACTTTGAAATAAATGATACTCGCTGATTCATGTTATGTAATATCCAAAATTTCTTTTAAAATGTGTTTTTAAGGTGGTATTGACAGGCTGGTTTGTGCTAACCGATGCTACACATATTACATTGTGTTTTTTATACTTTTTATTGCTTTTATATAATTATTTTAGTATTTTTTGTTTTGCTTTTACAATATTGTTTTATTGTGTTACAGTTCTCTGTGGAGTTCCTGCCTTGTTATCTTGTTAATACTTTAATACCTGGCTGCACATCACATTTTCTAAAATGGGACTATAAAGAATGGCTCTACCTGACATGAATTCAAACATAAAAATGACAGTTTGTGTTGTTTTGCACACTGGGAACAGAAGGTTTATCAAACAGAAGTGCTGTATATTTAAGATAATTTACGTATTTTGCTCTTTTATATTGGATGTTGCATAAACGTGCTCTCTCGCTGTATGAAAGAAAACTGGACAACCATGACTTTTCTCTTAAAATGATGTAGTTGGAAGTTGCTGAAGGTATTAAAGAAGAAGAGAATTAGTGAAAGGTTCTTTCTTGGCAAAGGAAAGAAGGGATGCGGAGGCGGAAGAACTGGCCTGTGGGCTGAGAAAGAATTAAGCTGGACCAAGGCCAGCTAGCCAGAGCAGCACGGAAAAGAGAGAAATGGCCTTCCTGCGAAGTGGCCTTCATCTCTCCTGTACGAGTGTAAATCTGTCTCTTGTACCTTGACTGATCCAGACACGCATACTAACACTCACACACGCGTCTTGCAAACTCAATCATCCAGGTGAGGAAATCCCAAAAAGTTGATTCTTCAGTCTCATGAAGATGAGATGGAGCATGAGATGGCCTTTCTGAGACTGAAGAAGTCACTTTAGATAAGTGCCGAAATGTTTTTCACGACGAAAACGCTACGTCCAGATGAACAGAATCAACGTTTTGGGATTCACACATCTGATTTAACCAGGTAATCACGGTCAGTTTAAATGCTCAAATTATAGATCTAAATTAAGTAATTAATTAAGCCAAAGCAGGATAAGGATATTCAATTAAATGAAATCACAATAAACAACACACATTTGTGTAGTATAAATAGAAAAATGTACTTCCAATAATAAAATACTAGCAAATGTTCACTGCTGCCATAAAAAAATGAAAAACTCAGAGTGTTAGACAGTTTTGTAGTATATTAATTATGACTGATAACTTCATAAAACTGTTGGTTCAAGTAAAGCCAAGATTAAGTATATTACACAGGCTAATTTGTCAACTTAAATCTATAAAAAAAATATTGTCAAAGCTTGATGTATGTTTTTTGTTTTTGATGTGCTGCAGACTGTGTCCCTCTAATGGCTGTGAAGTAATGGTATAAAACAGTAATTGAAATATTAGTCCAGTGCTTGACTGAACACACATTCATATTAATTCAATCCCAGAAACTGATGTATGACTGTGTATCTATCAACAATATGTCAGCCACCAAGCAAACAAATAAAGACATGCATAAATTACTTCCTGCTAAATCTAGCTGGAGGTTCCCCCAGCTTAATAACCTTGAGGCTAGGAGTTATTCCATTCACCTTTCAGCCAAAAAGCTGTCATGATGTGGTCTTCCACTGATGGTAACCTAACTAATTTAAATACTGTCATACCATCTGCAGTGCTACACAGACCCCTCCCCCTCTCTCTCTCTCCCACACACACACACACACACACACACACAAACACGCTAGCCAAAGAGCTTGGAGGCAGCTTCTATCAGTCAAACCTCCCTGGGGTTCTTTGGCCTAGCAAGCCAGCCGGCGCCATCTCTGCCATCAGGCTCACATCCTCATCGCTCTCTTCTGCCACAGGGACACAGAACCTGTCGGAACACCCTGCATTTGTGTGTGGGAGTGATAGCAAAACCTGAGAACAGGTGCTGTTATCTCTAGCCATTCCTGACAAGGCACTGTGTCTTATTGTTTCCATGTGTGTGTGTGTGTGTGTGTGTGTATGTGCAGATTTCCCAGTGTCCATTGGGATTCGGTGTCCAGACACTCGCAATGTCGTCCCCGAGTGACCCTGCAACTAGAGGTGGCCTATACTTTTTCTATGGCACTCTTTTTTGCACACACATATACACACACACACACACACACACACACAAACAGACACACACACACACACACACACAGACACAGAGCCCTTCATTCTGCCTTGGGAGTTAGGTTAATAACTGACAGTGTCAGAGACAGAGAGGACGGACCGCAAGAGGAGGAAATGGAGCAAGGAGACAACCTAAAGATGTAATGCCATGGAGAAAAGGTGAAAAATCACATCACTGCCAGCAAACACAAACAGTAATAAATGAAGATAGAATGATGCTGTTAATAGGCAAGAGAGGTAAAAGGGGTAAAGGGTAAAATGATTTAGCTGAACCTAAAATGTCAAAGGAGTTCAGTTAAGTGGATAAGGGCCAAAGCGCGAGCAATGCCAGCTGCAGGAGACGAGAAGAGTCGAGAGCAAAACATACACACATGCACAAAGACACAGGGACACAGACACACACTGAGGTCCCCAGTTGTCGAGGCAACAGACTGAGCATCTGTGTGGTGTCAGATTGGAGCAGGAACCGGTCCACTGTGGAAAAACATAATTCTGTGCATGCAGTGTATCTTTTTTCTTTGCAGTTATCAAATTAGAAATTCAGACTCAGACCACAAGCTGTGGGGGGTTTGTCGCACCAGAATAACAATCAATTTATTTGCAAAAACTGCACTCATACCAGGGAATGTTGTTAGCGATGCAGGCATTCAGGCGTAAACCAATGAGGGGCAACAAGACTTTCAGTGTAACAAAACACAGCACACCCGAGTTGAGTCATATGATCTTACTGTGCCCTTTACATGTTGACATACTAATATAATATTGTATAAAGATCCTTTAAGACTCCTTTGCATTAATCTCATACTTTTTTTAATGTAGAAATGACAGTCTTACAAGGTCACAGCTCGTAACATTTATGCATCACTTTCAACACTACAACATAAAGGTGTCCTGTGACAGAGAGACTGATGAAATCAGCCAAGTTTGAAATGATCTTAATTGTCAGAAAGTTAGGCCTGAACCTTTAACCAGATATGAAAGAACAAAGTACAACAATGTATCCTCTGACAGGCAGGGGAATCATTTTGTTTCACTGTGAAGCCACACACAGCCTGAGGAAATGTACACTGTCACTTCCTCGTGTCCTTTTTTCCAAGCAGCATTTCCAATGTGTAGTTAACAGGCTGCCGGTGGGCCATAATCAGAGCGGTAAAGCCAGCCGTTAACATGCCAGAACAAACACACAGTAAAGCAGCTCCTTTTACAACACCAATCAATACTACCTGTCCTCCACGGCAGCTGAGCATAACACCACAGTACTAACGACTGCACTGTTGGATGAAGAGCAATATATATGCAAAGAGCTGAAGGTAAATGTATGCAACCATAAAGTCGTTTTTATTAGGCATTATGGTCAAATGGAAGGATCGGCATTGCTGCTTAATAGGATTGTAAAGGTAGTTGTGGAAAGAGTAGTAAAAGAGATGCAGAGTAAGGAATATGAGCTCCCTAAGGGCTTTTTAGTTCAGGTGATATGGTCCTATTTAGATCTTTATTTTGCATCTGAACAAGGCCGGAACAAGTTATGTTAAAGACGTCTAAAGTGCATTAAAATGATTAGGCATTGCACTTAAAGTAAAGGCTGCAAACTCTACCAAGTCATCCCGACTTTAACTCCATAACATGAGACAAGCTGTAAAGATACTGGTCCAGACTGATAATGTAACTCGCTTTTATCTTTTGCTAAAACAGTTCCAGCCTGAAGAGTTAACTGTTCAGTTTTTATGTTTTAAATTTGTATCGTCCAAGCCAAAGCTGAGATACCAGGGTGACATTACTAGAGTAATTTTACCAGGTCTCACTTAACTAACAAGACACTTCTTTAACTACAAAAGTGATTGAAACACGAAAAGTTGCTATTCTGAACTTCTAAAGGTGAGATAAATCGAGGGTCATCTGCTGCTTCAGTCTACATGCTGTTTTTCTTGCAACTTTCTAAACACATAATCAAATAAATGACACATAAAGCCTGTTTTCTTTACAGCCTTTGTGCTCACACTACATGCACACAGTTCAGTACTCGCAAATACAGCCGCACACACATATACTTTACACAAAGCAAACAATTAACGCTGGGCTTTAGTTGTGAGTTAGAGCTGAGACTGTCCATTAGCAATGGTCCACTGCTGTTCAGGCTTAATGAAGTAGAAAGCCAAAAGCAAGAGAAATCCTAATTAATGAGAGGAGGATAGAGGGAGAGCAGGAAAGAACAGAGTAGAAAAGAGAAACCCAAAATTGCGCTGTTAGAGGTGATGAAGCAAGAAGTAAAAGGGGCAGAGAACCAGCAAGTAGAGACTTTCCATTACTTTTTTTTAATTGATCCATGTAAAGCTGCCATGTTAAATGTCTTTATCACGTCTTAATTCCTTCAGTGTATTTACTAAATGCTCGCCTCTGCTCAAAGATATCACTGTATCTTGTTCTTGAAAGGTCTTTTTAAGCATCTTTGTGTCCATGACAGTAGCTCAACAGTAGCTTGCAGAAAGCCTGGCTCACTTGTCTTCAGCTCAGCAGGAAATTATTAAAGTCACGGTCCAGTTAGCTGCTGGTCACCCTCAGCAATGTGGGCCTCGGCTTGAACCACCCACCTGTGCTGGGCCTCTTAAGAAGGCACGGTGCACAGTCGCACACACACACACACACACACACACACACACACACACACACACACACACACACACACACACACACACACGCAACTGTGCTCCTTACTGTGGAGTGAGCATTAGGCAATTAGCTTTGCTGGGCTCTATCTAAAGCTTGGCTTTGCTCTAAAAATCAGCAGTGGGAATGGCATACCAGGCTTATGAGGCAGGCAGGGAGTGTGGGTGTTCATTAAAACACCCAGCACCGTTCACGGGGTGAAAAAAGGCCATAAAAGCAATTAATCTGCCCATAAACAAGCCATTCGCCTGTCCAACACACCCACGAACACACTCTCATGACAGTGGGAGCAGGGAGAGGGAGAGGTGAGGAGCTGTGCCGCTTGTTCCTCCCGGCTCTCTTTCTCATTATCTCTCTCTGTCTCATTCTGTTTCTCTGAACTACTCAGACAAATCCAGAGATCTTAAGGGTTTTTTTTAATCTAAAAAAGTTTTTTCTAGTTAAATCCTGCAGAGCAAAGTTATAGAGATGAGCCTCAGATAAGGTGGATAAAAAGTCTCATGTCACACTTGCTACAGATCACCAGACTGATACACTGACAGCATGGCCCAGATGTTTTCTTTTTTCTTCTTAGAACAGTCTGTGATGTTCTCTCAGAGCTTTTTGAAAAGTTTAGGACCATTCATCTCTCTTTATCATGCATTTCATTACTTTGACTCTGTCCTTAAAGATGGATGCCCATCAATAACATTATGCAACTAAAATAAATCTAGTCTTCTGAAAATAATAATATTACTTTATATTCCAAAGCATTAAATTGCATATAGACTGGAATGATGCTGTGACCAGAGACTATAGAAAACGAATGATATTCTGCAACTGTAAGCTACTATGGGTCAAATAACGGCTGGCGGCAGGAAGTGGGCGGAACCCAAGACGAAACTTTTCTCAATTTCCAGTCGAGCGACTGAAGTAACTACAGATGAGAGTGAAGAATACTGTTGATTGAGATATGAGCTGGCAGCAAACACATTAGAGGGTCACCTAGGCAACCAGTGGAATGTCTGCAAGCGACCAGCCGTCACATTTGAAGTGATGTGCGATTAGAAAATCACTTCCAGTGTGGATACAGCATAAGATTCATTTTATCATCATTATTAACATTTTGGTGGTTAATACAAAAAAATACCATTATTATAATTTTCCTTACACCAACTCTTAATTTCAAATGTTAATATTAGAAGCTGCACAGAAGACTAGAGGTTGAGTAATCTGACTTTTAGGAAACGAAAACAAATATTTTGTTTGGTGTATTTCAATGAAAATCAGCACGTGGCACCACATTTTTCACCGAACAGTAACTAAACCATGTCTGTCTAAACAATAGCAGCTCATCCAGCTCAAATACGACCTTGAGGTTGACCTTGAGTACAATTTGAGTGAAGACACTTTAGGTGAACAACGTATAAGCTTCAAATGGTTTTATTAGCCATTATCACACATTAAATAATTTACTTATAATAAAATAAATGCCCTTGAACTAGACTGTAAAGGACCTTCTATGACACTGTGATGGTTTCTGGTGTCTTTTTTGTGGTTGTCTGCTGGGGAGGTGGCAGCACGGAGAGGGACAGGAAAAGGCTTAATAGCCCGGTAAAGAAGCCCAGCTCTGTCCTGGACAGCCCCCTAGACTCCACCGAGGAGTTGGGTGAGAGGAGGATGTTAGCCAAGCTAATATTCATTATGGACAACACCTCTGAGCAGCTTCTTCAGCAGTAGACTGTTACAGGACTGAACGCTATCATAGGTATTTCATCCCGACAGCATCCAGGCTGTACATACACACACAGGATGAAAACTCTCTAAAAATATCGGTATATTATTATCATTCCCACTGCGTTTATGTACATATAAAAAACTCTTAGTGTAATTTACTGTATATAGTAACCATCTGTACATAGTATAGCATTTTGGCTTTTTTTACATCTCTAATTACATCCCTGATTTACCTTTTCTTCCTGTCGCTTGTGCTGCTGTAACAAGCTGGGAAGTCTAAGTCTAAGTTGTCTGTATTTTTGTATCTTAACATAGTTTTTAGTAATCCCCAGAGGTTCCCACATAGTAGATTATTATTACAACACAATAAAAGCATCAGACTATCTAAAACAGATAAATGACTTTCACACTGCTGAATGTAAAAACTAAGGCGCTATAAGAGCACTGGGACTCATGTTACAGTATTTATGAAGCCCTCCTCCCCCACCCTGCTGCTTCTTTCACTTCTGCAACAATACAAAAACATATCAGCTACAATAGTATATAATAAGCAGAGGATGTGAATGTGCATGTGCAAGGTTTTAATGTGTGCATTTATTGCCCAGGGATGTACAGATGATGAGAGATGATGAGTTGCATGCCTCCATCCTATTGAGTAATAATGAGAGTGCTGTGATTGCTTGAGCTAAGAATAGTAGGCTTTAATAGGGGGGATTGTCTCTCTGCAATCCGCCCCTATGGCAACACTATAACTAGATTTATCACTACGAGCGAAGCTGTAACAACACGGGAAAAGGCGTACCGCACACAATTAAAAGAACTTGCAAACACACAGATGTCCAGAAATAGGTTAGGGGCATAAAGGCATGGAGAAAAGTGAAAAGACAGAAAAACACAATGATTTTGAAGGACAGGTGGACTCAGTAATATTTTTCCTTCAATAAAGGTCAGCTAAAGTTTAGACAGGGAGCCAAAGCTTCCATACTCTTACTTTCTGAACAACCAATTATCTTTTATCCATATCCTCAGCTTTCTGTCAAAAACTCACTCATTTTGCTGGCTTTCTGTATGACATTCTGTCCTTCTTGTCATTATTTCAAATAACTATGAAATTTTTGTCTGTGGTTTTTTTTAAACTCTGAATTTATTCCAGCATGTCTCAGGCGCTGTTATTCTGCCCTGCAGTGGCTAGAAAAACACAAGCTGGCCAGGTAATGCAGGTTACTAAATACATTATTATGCCTTAATGAAAAATAATTGGCAAATGAGATGAGAGCTGGACAACAGGTTAAACCTCCCCACCCCTCAAAGCAATACAGCCAGAAAGAAAATATCCATATTGTCACTGCTCGTAAAAACCATCTGCTTGTAACTCGCCTCAATGAGAGACAGAGGAATGGTTATGTTAAACACAAACACACGTTCCCTTTCTCGGTACGGCTCCCCTAATTTTATTTTGCTATGTCCCTCTCATACTGAGTGGCCATCACCCAGAGTCAATCTTGTGGAAAATGAAAACTATCTGAATATTCCTGGGGAGCTCAGGGAGAGTTGTGTGCTCTCTGAGCACCATTTCACCTGCTGTGCTTACGGCTCCATGCTGAGCTATTGCATGACTTGTCTTTGCTCTCCAGATCACAGAACGAGAATGAAGTTGAAATTAGTTCCGGAGATATATGTGCGTGAAAGTGCGTGCATTTCAATTGCTGAGTCATGGCCATACACACAGAAGCACGCGCAAACACTCACATGCGCACACACAGATGTACACAGAAGTTCAATTAGCGTCCAGTCGTAGGGGACTCAGGTGAGGGATAAGTCATGTTTAGTGCACCTGTCTCTCCAGCAGGACCTCTGCTGGAATTAAAGCAGAGAGTTTGGGAGCTCTGCCACAAGAACATCAACTGGAGGTCATAAACACACAGTGGAGACAAGCTGCAGTCTATCCTGCTCACATGATGTCTCTAAGGGACAGAAGCAATAAATAAATCAGTGCATGCCCTACCCTCAAACAAACACACGGCATCAATATAAACTCAAGCGTGCATGAATCCAACGTGTGAATAAAAACGAGACAGTGAACAAGTATTCCGACGCAGAAGAAGAATATAGCAAACGTCACCGAATTACAGATGTGTGTCTATGTGTAGCTGCAACCACCAGAGACTCTGAGAGACAGGTACATGGGTAACCGTCACCAGTACACAGCTGATGAATATTCACAGTATTTTCACAAGCATGATCTTTCCCACTGCATCCACTCGGTGCATGCATAAACATGCACATTTACATTCTTGCATCCTAACCCGAACCAACACATTTGGACGCACACGTGAATGCAAATAAAGAAAAAAAGACAGGGAAACTGAGAAATTTCCATTTCTGCCCACAAATCTATGTCTAGCTGTCAGCATATGAGCTGACAACAGCTATGAAAATGCAGCCCGCTGGGGTGACCTTGACTTTAAGTACATACCGTACTCTCACACGGTGGTTAACTCCACAGTAGCTACAGAAGTTTCCCTCTATTCTGTTTCACTTTTACCTAAATTGCTGTCAATCTGTCCATCTCACTCAGTTCATCTTTCCTGGTCTAACGTGTCTAAACTTAAAGCAGAAATGTCAGCATTGGAGGTAAATCATCCTTCTAAATTGCGCGTGTTTGTGTGTGTGCTTGTGTTAACGCCGTTTTAACGCAACTCTCCAGAATGCAGCGGAGAAAGGCAGCAACTTCCTCCCACCACTGAATAAAACATCCCATTTGGAGCCAGCAGCCATAAACCATAAATCACCACTTCTACCACTGGGCCCTTACACAGAGAGAGAGAGAGGAGCAAGATGAGTACATGTGTACGAGAGTGAAAAAGAAAGACATGCAGGTAATAATAAAATAAAGTCGTAGCATGAAGTGAAAGATAGTCGTGAACAGAGTACATAAAAAATGTCATGATGAAAACAATTTTGCTGCACCAAACAGTTAGAAACATACCTAATAAAAAACACAGAGGTAAGTTCTGTCATGTGAATTTCGACTGTTTGGTTACACTCTGAAACTTGCTAAGAAGTGATAAAATGAACGTCCATTTATCCAATTCAAAGTTGCAGAGCTTATCCTATATAGATCATAGGGCAAGAGGCTGGGACCACATGGACAGATCGCCAATTCATTATATTGCTATACAAAAAGGTTGATTTAGACACATGAATGAGCTTTCTTGCCTACAGTATAAGAACCATCCCTCTTTGTGTGCTCGCAAAACATGATCCCTACAAAACCACAGTGGCCGGGCAGATGTAGAGGCTGTGCACTGGCCTTAGAGTGAAGCTATAGCCGGGAGAGAGTGAATTAGCTTTCACAGAAAGATGGAAATGAAGGAGAACGTGCAAAAGTAATAAAATCCACTGAGCACAAATTCACCAGTTAACATTTCTTAATGTGTTTTTTCAATCGGTGCAAAAAACAAACATTCATAGACTGGCAGTTTAGCTCTCTGTGCTGCGCTTAGATAATGGCTGTATTTAGCATACAGACATGAGACTGGTTTGGAAATTCCTTTTCTTACTAATACCAAGTAAGTCAATAAGCATATTACAAAAATCTCTATTTTCTCAAGAAACCCATTAAAACCTCCTATAAGTCATTTTCTTCATGCATGGTTTAGTTTAGTTTGGTGTTCAAAGAAAACACTACTGTAATTTGGGTACATATAAATCAGACACAAAGTAATAAGATCATCAGTGAAACTACTACACATTATGCATAAACTGCTTTCCAGAGGCAGTGATTTTCACTCATGCACATAACTGCCATCCCAGCTACTCATCTTTATGGATTAATACAACTGTGATATCTGCTGAATGATTAGGGAGCCCAAACGACTCTCAGAATCACATCAAAAGGCCTGACTGAGACAAGCGCTGCTCGCTTGGCAGGGCTAGAAGTCTACTTTGCGACAATTTTTCTTTGGCTTGTGTAAATGAAGGAACAATTACACAAAATTCTGAACAAAACAAACAAAGGGGTGAAAATGGATGCAGGGAGTTATAATAATTATTAGCCAATGAGTTCATAAGTACCTAAAAAGTTCTTAAATGTGCATTTTTCTTTTGATTGTTCTTGAAGTGTACATAGTACTATTTGTGCACACAATCACTTCTAGGCATATGTTTGTGCAGGAGAAGTTCAACTTTAATTACCCTTTCCTTTACTGAACGAGCAGAGGTGAAATGAACTTGACGGAAGAAAGAGGTGGGAGGGGAGGAGGCAGCAGTCAGACAGGGTAAGTAATGCTTTTTGCCTCAATGTGTTTTTTTCTTTTTCAGAGAGGGGTGATTTTAATTGAATACTGGGGAGAAGTAATCGCATCAAGCACCAATCATTTCTGCATTAGGGGCAAACATAGGTTCCTGCAATAGGCTGACTGTTAGGGGAGGGCATCTGTCTATCTCATGTTAAAGATCAAATCGCATTCAGTCTCTTTCAGGCAGAGTGAAGGGAAGAGGAAGGGTTGAATTGTTTAACATCTAGTGGTGTCTGTTCATCTGTCTGTGTACCTGCAGCGGATCAAGGTGGCACTTGTATCTATCCGTGTGTTTCAGTCTGCACTATGTTGCACCAGCTGCAGTTGTCTAACCTTTTATAATAGCTTGCTGGTTATTTACAGCCAACACATGCTGCTGCATTTAGCTAGTGTGTTGTATATCAGGCTGTGTACATCAAGAATGGGAGTATACTTCTTTCTACACACACACACACATACACACACACATACACACACACACACACATACACACACACACACACACACACACACACACATGGATCAAATGTGCAAATAATAAATCTCACTTCCTAATTCTCATCCTCTTACAAACAAAGAAAATGAACTGAAGATGTTATAAATATACTGCTTTAAAAAAAGCACAAAAAACAACAGAGAATGCAGAAAAGGCTTGCAATGACTTTGCATGACAGCTACATCTAATTAGCCAATCACATGGCACCAATTTAATGCATTCAGGTCAAGGTCAAGGTCAAGATGACCTGCTGAAGTTCAAAACCGATCGTCTGAAAAGAGAAAATATGCAGAGAGCAGCAGTTCTTTGGGTGAAAATACCTTGTTTGTGCCAGAGGTCAGAGACTGCTTCTGACCTCTGACAGGAAGGCAACAGTAACTCCAATAATCATGTGTTATAACCAAGGTATATAGAAGAGCAGCTCTGAATGCACAACATGTGCACCTCGAAGCTACAGAAGAGGAAGATGTTGGTGGTCTGATGGGTATTGAAGTCTGCATTGCCATTCTGGTGGTAAGGTCAGAATTTGGCTTAAACAACGTGAATCCTGCCTTCTCTCATTGGTTCAGGCTGCCAGTTCTGGTGTAATGGTGTGGGGGATATTTTCTTAGCACACTCTGGTCGTCTTAGTTTCAAATGAGCATGATTTAAACACAACACCCTACCTCAGTATCACTGCTGACCAACTCCATCCCTTTATGACTACAGTGGACCCATCTTGTAATGGCTGCTTCCAGCAGGAAAACACACCTAGTCACAAACGTCATATCATCTCTTTTTTGAACATGCCAATGAGTTCACTGTACTCAAATGCCCTGCAAAGGCAACGGATCTCAAACCAACAAAGCACCTTTGGGATGTGATGTTACAGGAGATTTGTATTACGGATTTTCAGCTGACAAATCTGCAGCAACTATATGATGTCAATATGGACCAAAGTCTCTGAAGAATGTTTCCGACACCGTGCTTAATCATTGACACAAAGACATTAGCAATGTGAATGTGGCACTCGGACATAAACCCAAAGAGAATTACCAGCCAGCTCTCATAATGCACCATAGATGCTTTATCTCTGTGGTGCATTATCGTCTCATGGCTTTGTGTTACAGACTTGCTCACCATATGAACAAATAAAAGACCAAATTCAGGAGGCGGCATTAATTCAACTGAATCTGTTTTGCAACTACGAAAAACAGCTTTAAAAACTGAACCTAAGAGGCGTAGAATGAGTAAATGTAAATTGGGAATTGCATAACAGAAGGGTCAGTGTTTTATAGCAAGAAACACTTTGTAGATTGCATCTGTTTTAGTGAAAGATCACATAAACAAGCACACACATACACACACACACAGATGGGAAAAAATGTACATTATGGACATGTTGCAGGGGTAATGGACTTGGTAATTGCTTAGCAACAGGCAATGGCACCACCACCTGTCTACTAAGGTACCCACTGAAGGTCAGTGTGTGTGTGTTTGTGTGAGCACGAACATTTGTCGGAGGGCACCTTAGTGCAGCACACAAACATCCACACACTACAACTGCCCCATTGCTTTTTCCAGTCTTGCAAAGTCACTCCTGGGTTGAGCTCTCCTGTTTGAAGTCAAATGTGTCAGAATCATTTTGAGATAAAATTTCGCACGATGATGTTGCAATTTGGAAACCTCATACAGGTATAAAGATGAGCGAGACAGACGTGCTTATGGCTGCAATCTCTGTGAGACTGCGTGTGGCTGTCAAACTGTGGGTGGTCTGTGTGCTGCATGTGTGAGGTTGGGGAAAAGCGTCATTGTGTGTTTGTGTTTATCTCTGATAGACCCGCTTGGACGTGGTGTGTCTTTCAAGTGCCACAAAGGAAGATGGGGTGATGTCTGGGCCCTGAGGGGGAAGGTGTGTGACAATTCTCTGCTTTCATGTCCTGTGTTTCCAGGCCGTCTTCTCTTTATCTCCCCCTTTAGTCACCCACCTTCGTTCTCCTCCTCGCTCTGTCACTAACTCACGCCCGTGAGTTACATCACATGACACACCCTCTATATCACAGTCTGACTTATCTCTTCTCATGTTCGATGAGGTGTGTAAGAAAAAGAAACCTTGAATGCATGCTTGATTTTGAGTTTGAAGATGGATTCCCACTTCTGTGCACACTGCGATTATGTGTATTACCTGAAAACAGCAAAATATTTGTGCACCCGTTTATGAAAATACTAGCAACAAACAGTTAGGACACTGCTCTCCCACTGGACACATATTTTCTCCAGCAAATGAAAAAGGAGCGCGACTGTCACCAGTGTTTTACTGTAAAGAGACAAGCATGAGGTCCAAATCAGATACGGGACGAGATCACACTGGCAGAGAATAATGCATGCATTTCATATTCACAGTTTCCATACATTTCTTGGGCATTTCATGAATACCCTACAAGATGACAGGATTTCTCGGGGTTGTAAGTGTCAGCCATTGTTTAGCGAACAGCGTATCTGAAAAGTACACTTTGCTACGCTCATGTCGTGCTGTGAGGGATGGTATAGTGATAAAAATATATCTGACAGCATACTGCGTAATGGCACATACAGAGGGAATTACATGAAGACTTGCAACGGCAAAACTGCATATAAATATGCATCAAACTGGTCTTGTTCATTTTTTTGTTATCAATTTCTCTTTGAGTGAAATTTGCCTGTCACGATTTCCAAGTCTTTGAGTTTTTCTGATTTTAAAATTCAAAGACATTCAGTTTACTGTGATGTGTAACAGAGAAAAGCACCAAAAAATACTTAAGAGAATGTATCATTATAAATGACTCAAATTATCAAAGTCTGTGTCGATTAATTGATAAAACTGTTTCAGATAAACTTTGTAAAAAATCTGCTTCATCTCGCTCATACATTGAACCACGACTCTTACGCTGATAAAAATACCAAACCATGTCTCATATTAAAAGAACAAACTGTGATCCAAACCAAAGCTGAGGGAAATGCTTTTTTTCTGTGGATTTTCTGCAAATTGTGTCGTTGGGCAGGAATACACTGATGCGCAGCACTGCACCACACCTGTGCAGGGCTGCTTTTTATTGGAAAAGAGGAAAATGGATAGTTACTCACGGCTCATATGCATCCATTTGTCTGGTCTCTGTACCATTCATACATATGGATGACCAAATTTGTCTGTGTTCTTCCAATACACA
Source organism: Oreochromis niloticus (assembly GCF_001858045.2). NCBI lineage: Eukaryota > Metazoa > Chordata > Actinopteri > Cichliformes > Cichlidae > Oreochromis > Oreochromis niloticus. Next base: position 24,201,300 of record NC_031979.2, read on the forward strand.
GGCCAGTCTTTTTTTGTCTCATTCAATTACAGCGCTCCCCCCCCCCCCCCCCCCCCCCCCCCCACCTTGTCTGTCTCTCCTTATTCTTCTTCAAAACTTCTCTCCTCCATGCAAAGGCACATTTCATTTTTCTTTATTGTTTGCCTTTTGGTGAGGTGACACACGACACATTGTGGAGTCTAGCCACCCTGGGGGAATGCTAATAGAGGAGAACTGTGAGTCTGTGAGGCAGGGAGCCAGAAAGAGACTGAAGCGGTGCAGAGAGACAGAGACGGTGTGAGACAAAGATGGGGAAGTGAAAAAGAGAGATAGTCATCAAAAGAAATAAAATGAAAGGCAGTCTGAGAGAGACAGAGAGAGAGCAAAGTGTGATGAAAATCTAAATTACAGAAAGAGGGAGAAAATGTATAGGCAGCAACAGACCATAGAAAGAGGTTAAGAAAAAGAAGAACTGATAGGAAAGGGTCAGACAGATGAAGCCGAAGTGAATCGAGAAAGTATGTCGAGAAGAGATGGTGAGGACAGCAAAGTGGGAGGAAAAGGATATAGGTGGAATGGAGGAGTAGAAATGAAAAGTGTTGTGTTTCATCAAAATGAGAGGGCAAAGGAAGCGAGGAGGAGGAGGACTGGGTCGATGGGGCAGCGAGAATGAAAGACTTTTGTTTAGTATTTAAGTTCCATAAACAATGAAACCAGCAGAATGAAGCGTTCCATCTTTGCCTCCATCCGCACAAGGTCAAGGTCACACATGTGCAAATTTACTCCAGAGACGTGGCTCGTTTCTGGTAACAAGACAGGAGATAGTCCTCATTTTAATGCAGTGCTAATTAGTGTCCTCTACAATTTGAACCTTTCCCTTTATTTGTATTTATTTGTGTGTTTCCAAATGTTTGGATGCATCCGTGTGTGCGTTAAACTTGGGTGCAACATGTAGCACTCCAGCAGGTCCTAACCTGGCTTTCATTTAAATCGCTCAGCTTCACGGCCCCCTGCTGCCTCACACCAGTTGTCCTTTTCTCTAATATCAGTAACTATAGCAACACTCAAAAAAAGACCAAGATAAGTGAACAGCTAGTCGAGATATACAGGATGAAGAAGGAGGGTATCTGGGGAGATAAGGGCCTGAAAACAATGCTGGAACAAATAAAGGACAGAAAAGAGAGGGGGAGAGGAATCTGGCAACGCGAGGTCAAGATTAATTATAACATGCTGTTCTTAAGTTGAATACCAAATGGCCACCAAAGAAAGGACAAAAGTAAAAGAAAAAAAAAGAGTTGACGCCAAAAGTGAAGCAGCCCCTACAGTCCCATCACGTTAAAGTGCTGAACTTCACAACAGAAAAAAATAGGATTATAACCTTGGTCAAAAATGGTTTGTCTCTATCGTAAAAAACAAACTGTACCACAGTGCACTTTTCAGTGACTCACCGTGATAGTGTGAGGTTGTTTTCTTAAAAGTGTGTCAATGTGTAATATACAACACATACAAAGAAAAACCCCACATCATTGTGAAAAATAGCCTATGCTGTACTTGGACTCACAACCTTCAAATTACAAGGGAGAACTGAGTGAGTGGTAACTCTGACACAAAGTCAGTGAGGGAGAGTTGAGAGGGAAGTTTCGTTCCATTCAAACTCAGTGGGACTTCATCACTGGAAAAACTGGAATTTTTCAGAAACAGTATTTTCAAAATCCTGAATAGAAACACGCAGCACACAGTCGAGCTGGTCATTTTAAGACATGAACGGTGTGAGAAGAAGAAAAATGGTTGATGACAATAACATATACTGTGATTGCTCCTTTGCAACAATCCCTCCAATTATCTAATAACAGCTCTAGCTGTTAATACATCACATCCAGTAAGTTTCTCCTTTGGTTTTGGTGAATATTGTTCTAATATTTCATTAGCATGTTACTTAGCACTGATTAGAAGTTATCTGTTCACAAGACACATCAATACAGTCAACCAATGTACTTTGCTTGCACCCTGATAAATCAGTACTTCACCCTCCTGTTTAAATATGTACAATTCTGGCCTCTGACGCCATCGTGACCACTTTTGATACATCAGTCTATCTCGTATAGTTTATGAAGTCAAATCGGCTTTGTCTAGTGGGACGTATCTTCCCAGTCCATCTTCCCATTTCAAATTTAGATTAGAGTAGAATAGAATAGAATAAAATGCATTTCTGTCATCATACAAGTTTACAATGAAATTTAGAGCATCTCCCTGTGTGTTTATACATATAGCAACTTTTGGCTGCTCCTTTATTCACAAGGGCCACAGCAGGTAGCTTCGCATGTTTGATTTGGCAGGAGTTTTTATACCACTTGCCCATCTTGACCCAAACCAAGAATAAATAGAATGAAAGAATCTAAGAGTTTAAATTACAGAAAAAAGGGACAAATATAATTTAAAATACACCCACAACACACCCACATAGCAATTACACAGGAGGTTTGGAGTGGCGGCAGTGCACAGTGTTATGAGACACAATTCAACACTTTTGATGGTGTTTAGAAGCTTTTGTGTATTCTGCAGGTACAGGACCTCCTGAAGTTGATGATTAGCTTTTTTTGTTTTGGAGGTACTGACATCCAGGTTATTGATTGTGATAGTTTGCAGACTTCGCCCTAGAACACTAAAATGAAAATTTTTTCCAACATAGTTCTTGATAAATTGTCTTTTGTTTGTTGTTTGATACAGGTGTGAGCCTTGGGCTCTGTTGCTATGAACTGTGAGTCATATGTTTGGGAGGGAATTCAAACCACAAAATATGGTGTCATATCTGCTTTTTTAAATAAAACTGAAAAAGAAAGTTTAAAGTAAAATCTATTTAAGGTTTAGATTGTGGTTTTAGTTTTTCTGCACCTACATCTTAAGCTCTCTACGGACTTAGGCCCAAGTCACACACGCCTAGAGACCTGTCAACTATCTAGCAACCACCAATTATGACGCAAAAAAATTGTTACTGGAGGCTGGCGGCAGTCTCTATGAACTTATCCAGACTTTACTAGAGACTGTGTGTAGAAGAAGTGTGTATTCTGTGGCCTGCTGGTGAGTGGTTTCTGGAAGTTGCTGAGAGTCGCTAGAGTGAAATTAGTCGCAAAAAGATATGAAGTTGTGGTGCACCAAAACCCCCCCTCGTGATTGATTTGCAGATGCCAGTAGTTTCCGAGGAATACTGGAATTCTCACCATTCAGTCAAACTTGAAGAATTGCAACACAAACTTGCACAGTGTGTTACTACTGTGACCTGCACATCGTCAAAAGGCACAACTTTTCTTTTTTCTTTTTTTTTACAGGCCAGAATCTTTCAGCAAACCATAGAAATCTGCTGGCAACCAAAGCAATCACAACGAGCTTTTTAGTGCAGCAACCTATTTGCAACCAATTTTATCTGGTGACATCCAGCAACCTCCAGCAATCAGTTGCCAACTGGTCACAGAATAAACATTTCCCTAGTAATCGAAACCACTCTGTATGACTGATGTCTTAAATTGCTTAGTTTTAGTTAGCTCACTTGACAGAATTTTAGGCAGATTTAAGATGTTTCCCTATCTCCTGAAATGAAATTGTCCAATATAAGAGATAATACAATACTTTTAAGTACTTTTGTTTACCACAGTGCCACCTTCTGGCCTTAACACAGAAACAACACTGGCCACGGAATTTCCCCCAAAAAAACATTCATGGTAAAGGTCGTAGTGTGATTGCAGCTACTGCAAATGTAATTTTAGGTTTGCTCAAATCTAGTTGAAGCCAAGATATTTGATGTCTAGTGAGCTGTCAAGTCAATAGTCAACAGTCAACAGATTAGTTCTTTATACTGAATTTTTTTTTAGTTCTTTATACTGAAGTAAATGGTAAAAACGTAGTGCTAAATTCTTCTTTTTTTTTTCCAAAATCTTTTGTTCTTTGTAGCAGTTTTAACAACAAAACCAAAAATCAAACCTTGTTTGAATTTGAGAAATTCACTGTAGACTAACCACAAGTCTTCGAGAATTACATCGTACTTTTCAGAACATATTTTGCAACAACTGGCTGTCAGAAATAGCCTCTCCCACTTCACATCACTTTGGGATTTGAAGATGTTGCCCAATAGTACATTTTAAGAAGACCGGCTCCGCCTTTTGGGCATACTTTCAATTGACGAGTTGTGGCTGCACTGCAGTCAATAGTCTTGCAACACACTTCAAGCTTTACTTGGCAAAGCAGCAAATGACCCCAATGGCAATAAGCTGTGAGGAGAGCGGCAGTAAAATGGATTTCTGTGTTGATTTAAATTTCTCTGAGAACAAGTGTATCGAAAGGTGGCACAGAATGAAATCTACATTTGTTTATACTCGGCTGTATTGATGTCAAGCGTTCAGTACACATAGTAAATATTGGGTTTTGGTAATGTTGGAAAAGTGCACCACGGCGTGATTACTGACCCTTGCTTTTGACCGTTTCATCACTCCATCCATCTTACCTACATCAACCTAGGCCTCATTCCTGCTAGGTTTTCATTTATCCCTTAGAATAAATCCTGTGTTATGGTGCCTCATAAACAGGTCAAGTTTCATCCAACCAGAACTCCAACACACTTACACTCATACACAAACATCATAATTAAAGGAGGCACAATTTGATAAATCAAACACTGTAATCTGTGTGTCGAGAAACACTTTGTGTGTCATTCGATTTGTGTCTTTTGTCAGGTGTATGCGGTTGAGCAGAGATGGTGGGGCTAGTATTGCTCTTTATGGAGCATGCTATGTTTTTTTCTCTAAGGGTGACATTCAATTGATCTGCACTTTCTAGATCCTGCACTGTTTACAGCCAGTAAACAACCTCATTAATCAGATTGGGGTAAAACAAACCCTGTAAGCATTTACGGGCTCTTCACAAGCGCTCACATTTTCTCTTTTCTTGCTTTTATAGCTCCAACTTCCCCATCATCACTCCCCTCCTGTCTCATCTACTCTATCTAAAAAAGCTAATCTCCTTAAAGCAGCCATCTCTCTCTCTTCCCTCCTCATCCCTCTCTCTTTGTTTCTCCCATCCTTTCCTTCTTCCCGTGGATTGCCCTCTGCCCATCAACAGACCTCTCTGTCTTCTCACCTGTCTGCCAGCCCTCGTCCCCTCATTTCTCTTCCCTCACATCTCCACCCATCACTCTTTTCACCCCAAACAGCTCTGCTTCTGTTTCCCTCCATCCCCCCTGATGGATAGCTTTATTTGCTGTCCGCACCCTTCTTACGCTTCAGATCTCACTAGCCTCGTTTCAAGGTCAATATGGAATAGATAATTTTTCAATCCTGCATAATAATAATATAACATGAATGAAGTAGTTAGTCACCACCCACCTCTATGGTCACTGCTGATCTCGATTAAACAGATAGATAGGTTGGAAGGCGGGACTATGTTAAGGTTAAACAAATCATTAATGTACTTTAAGCATAAAGACACACAGAGCTAACGGGCACTTTCATTAACAGAAGTGACGACTGTGGACATTGTAGAAACACATATAGAAAGGTGATTAAAAAGTGTGTGCTTTTCCAAGAACACTTAAGATATATATGAAAAAGAATTAGAAAATTAGGAGGAGAGACGGGTGACTGGTGAGAGAACGGATGGGGGAACAGATAGGATGAAAGATGAAGGACCAGCTGAAGGTAAAGTGTTACACAATGTACTGACTGAAATTGAGACAGGTGGCAGGCTGGACTGCTGGTGATTGACTGATGTTCAGGGCAGAAGCAGATTAAAGCAGAGCCAAGAGGCCGGCTTAGACAATACACAGAGGGAAGGTTAGAGGGGGTGGTAGAGAAGGAGATAAAACAAAGATAGAGAAGGAAATGAAGAAGGTGAAGCAAAGAGCTGATCTGAGATGAGCTTTTTTTGGGGGGGTGTAAGTTACAACAATCAGTCACATGGAAATTGCTTAGAAACGATTAGGTTCTCAGTTTGTGACGGTTGTTATCCGTCACCGATTAGAGATAAATTTAATATACTGGATTCTGCCTAAGAGAATAACAAATAATTATATTATTATTTGTTATCCACAAGAAACAAACAATTTGTTGCTATAAATGGGAACTTCAATGTACTGTGATGCTTAATGTTCTAAGTCAGTAATTATTAGTTATTATTATTATTAATAATAATATCAGAAAAAACTGTCGAATTTTTCATGCTGAAAACATTACCTGGTACAATTATTATTGATGTGGAAACACTCAGTGTTCCAGCCACAAAATAACACACACAAAAAAGAAAAATCAGTTTACCTTATACGACCTGGATAAAAAAGACAAGACCCTGTGATATTCTGTCTGTTTTCCTTTCAGTTAGCTCGGTGAAGCCATCCACCTGTTTTGATATGATGCTATGACAGGTCTCTCCTCCCACTTAATGCTCTTTGCAATCAAAACGCATTTTGACGTTAGCAGAGAAAGCACGGGTGTCGTGAATGCCGATAATAATAGCTCATTAAAGTATTGACACTTACCTGAATGACATTAATTGCCCATTAAAGTTTATTATTTATACATATATTTTTGCACCACTCCCCGTCCTCTCCTTGGTCTTTGCGTGTACTTTATCAAACTGTCATGTTCTCTAGAAACTTTGGCACAAGCACTTTTCTTTTCAAAACAGGTGTTTGGTGTTCTGGACATGTGTCATTAAGGTATGTAGTTAGGTAGTATTTAAAATCTATAACAAAAAGCAGTAGTGAATATTGCTGCGATCACAGCAACCTGCTAGCAACCAAAGCAATGGTAAGAAGGTTTTTCAGTACAGCACCGTACATTTTTATCTAACAACTGCCTGCATATTTTTTCATATTTCATATATTTTTCTCCATAACAATCTGCAGGGGTCACTGACCACTCTGTAGGTCCAGGTTAACTGGGCTTAAGTCTGAATAATCTATTTCTTTCCTTGAATGGGTAATTTCAGGCAGGTTTTTAGGTGAAAACTACATGACTTCCTTGTGTGAGGCTTTTTTGCTGTAATTTTTTCTTTTTATCGAGTTGTGCTATTATTTTGTGCTGTGTTTTGTTACATCACTTTTTGGATTTTCTGCACATCTAGGTTCTTTTTTTCTCTTTTATGCAGGTAAAGCATTGAGAGGAAAAGGATAATGGGATCAATGGTTAAAGGCACAGAGAGAAGAAAGAGAGAAGAAAACAATACTGTGCTAAAAAATAGTGAAGAGAGGAAGAAGCAAAAGAACCAAACAGAAAGAATAAGAGGCAGACGTCGTTCACGCCAAAGGAATGTAGAAGCAGATGGAGCAGAATAAAGAAACTGTAAGACAAGGACCAGAGGGGAAGTACAAAGAGAGACCAGGAAAGAAAGGAGTATAATATAAGTGCAGTATCATGAAAAGGGAAAGGGATACAAAGAGGTATCACAGTAGGAAAAGGGAGTCAATGGGAAGGCCTGCAAGATGTATGAAAAGAGTTGAAATGAAGAAAGATGGGCATTGAGATGGTTGCAAGAAAAGGTTTATGGAGAAAAGAGGGAGGGTGAATAAGGCAATGGAGGGCAAATGGAATGAGCAAAGCCAGAAAAGGATAGATGGAAAGAGAAGGGATGAGCTGGCTGCATTGAGAGGGGATGTTCAATGGGCCACAACGCAGCTGCTGACAAGCCCATCTTATTCGCAGTATGGCATCTTTCCACTCAACAACTCGCAGGTGGAGGGATATACAGATGCTCACATATTCCTACACACTGTCCATGCTCATGCACTAACAGAGCCCATGCCATGTTTCAGTGCCTGTCCGTGTTACAGATGAAATGAGAGCTCAGTGCTCTGGATAACAACCCTCAGTGAGAATACAGTGGCCAAAAGAGCTCAATATGATGCTGGAAACCCCCCACCCTAAAAAATACAAAACAAAAAGCAAAGTCCCCTTCTGATGTGTCCTCCTTTATGTTAAAATTGTAGCCGGCAACAAGTTTTTGATTAAGCAAAAAACATAGTAACTTCAGCATATTGGAAGGCAATTTTTCTGATAAGAAGGACAAATGTCTATTTTCAAATTTTGTGGGTTTTTTCCCATTTCTGTTAAGATTTCCTGCTTTGGTCTGATGGCATCTGAAGTGCATACAGTTGCCAAACCAGATGGGTACACACAGAATAATACAACAACCAATAAATAAAGTCCAAAAACAGGTGGACTACAGTCTTGCCTGTTTAAAAAGATATCAACAGATTGGAGCATAACATTCTTTTTCCTGTCTATACAGTGTCAATAGAGTTTCTCAGTGTCTTCACCCTGGTAGGAGTTTTTAAAAAAGGTTAATTTTTAGTGACCTAAAACTTGAATGAAAGGTCAAAATACATGAATCACCATGTAGCACTGGACAAGGCCTTAAATGAAAGAGTGGCACTTGGGGGATAAGAGGACAGCTGAGTCTACAGAGCTCAGAGAGTTTAAAAAGCACGGAGAAGTCATGCAGCTGGCAATGTGGAAGGAGATGCATTAAGTTCCTTTTCAGAGCAATTTTATACCAGGTGTATTATTTTACTGGGCAGTCAAGTCACATGTTGGGGCGATCGTGGCTCAAGAGTTGGCAGTTCATCTTGTAATTGGAAGGTTGCCGGTTCGAGCCCCGGCTCTGACAGTCTCGGTCATTGTGTCCTTGGGCAAGACACTTCACCCATTGCCTACCTACTGGTGGTGGTCAGAGGGCCCAGTGGCGCCAGTGTCTGGCAGCCTCGCCTCTGTCAGTGCGCCCCAGGGCAGCTGTGGCTACAATGTAGCGTGCCATCACCAGTGTGTGAACGTGTGTGAGTGGGTGGATGACTGAATGTAGTGTAAAGTGCTTTGGGGTCCATAGGGACTAAGTAAAGTGCTATACAAATACAGGCCATTTACCATTTACATGTTAACTCGGTGTAGAATCTAATCTTTTACATATGGCATGAACTCTCTCTGGTATTTCCAACTGAGGTCACAAGGTTTAAGTTAAATGAGACTGACCAATCAGATGTATTTAAAGGAGCTCCAATGTGTCTGTGTATGCTTCATTGCATTATTTTGACAATCCCTGAATTTTGAATGAATAATAAATGTCTCTTTGACTGCTAGTCTGATATGCATAACAAGGATTATGAGTTCAATGTGACTGCAGTTGCTCAATTCAATCATTTGCTTCAAAGCTAATCTGATGGTAGAAAATACAAGAAAACACTAATTCCTCTATATATAGTATTGGGTAATTAGCAGAAAAAATGTGATTTGATGGAGCAGAAAAAAGAGTGTTGTTCTGTTAGGGTTATGAACAAGTGAGCAGGGTACATCACAGAGTATGTGAGAAGTGAGTTTGCAAATGCTGAAAACACTTTCTGTGCTATGCTTTACAACATCTGTATTATGATCTGACATTCGTTTTATACGCTGCTGCCCTTTATGCATGAGGCAGGATTATATATACCTGCCTGTGTTTTGTAAATAGCAGTCAGATCAAACAGCAGGTAATACTGAAACCTTACAGTGAGAACTTTAATAATTAGAAGTGCTCTTTGCCTCATTAAGATTTATGGATAGACGGGTACGCAAATCCACATCTAGAATTTATTACTAAGAAGTGAATCAGGACTGGAGTAAGAGAGGAGAAATTCCCACCCATGTCTGCCATGGCCCTTTCACTTAGAACTTAGAGCAACCCATCTGACCTCGCTACCACTCTTCATTATGATTATGGGCAGCACAACCTGCAGTGTGTATGTGTTGCCTCTCTGTAAATAATATGATCTGGTGTAACTGCTACATTATGATGTCTCCAATATGTTGCAGCATTGTGTAGGAGAATTCTGAAAAAACACTTGGGAAAATCCTGAAAAGGTTAATGAACTTGGATCGGGGATATATCTTTGGCTGCGCTGGTGAATGGGTCATTATTCAAAATGAACATGATTCCCAAACTGTATCTGCGTCATTGTGTTCGCGGTGAAGGACACGCACACTTGCGTGTTCATTTGTGCTCTGTGAATGTCTTTATTGTTTCCTGTTAGGGAGCAGACAGGTTACTTGGCTACCATGTCTCAGCCTGTGCTCCTGACTGATAAGCTCCATCGCTTATCTCAGTGAATGTATGAATGTGTGTGAGAGAGTGTGAAAGTTGGACAGATTTGCAGCCATTTTCTGAGAACTATTTGAATCTAATGTTTGCTCTCCAAATGGACAAATGTCGCCATGCCGTGGGAGGAAATGTGATGTGTGCATGTGTGTGTCTAATTGCCTGGCTGTCTTTGTGAGGATCAGGTTGAGCTGATTTTGGCCACTCTCCTAAATTCCACAGAGCTGACTGAGAACTAAGGCTTTGTTTTAAATTTATGGTATTATATGTAAATGAGATTTCTTAATCAAGCTTCAAATTTAAAACAGTTGCACTTGTATACAACCTACACGATGCACCATAATACCCTTTATAATATTAAGTTCCCAGAAGAGCTTGCTAAGTTTAAGTATATGTGCATTGGGAAATGTTGGTGTCCGTGATAATAATTAGTACACAATGTTGTTATGTAACTGTAAGCTACATGTGAATGAACAGTTCAAGCTGGGTGAAATGATGATTCATGATGAAAGGATGACTAAATGATGTGTTGTAAAGATATCTTGTATTCACACTCTTACTTGTTCAAATAAACAAAATGGGTTTTACTGATTTCACGACACTTGTAGAGTGTCATAAAATGTATTTTTCTCTCTTCTAAAAACTGTTACAGAGACAGTCTGTATCTGAAAGATGATCAGGTGCCAGACACATCCCATCTGCATTTAATATATTTCTGACAGATCTCATGAGGAACTCTGAGGCCTGATATTTGTTGATCTAATAACTAATTCTAGACAGTTAATGGGAAGGTTTCCCAGCTCTTTATCAGTGCAGGAGAGATGGGCTAATGCGGATGGAAATTGCCTCATGCAATTACACCACAGTAAGGATTGTTATCAGTGTAATATTAGTCTATTAGTCATGCAGCTGCATGCTACAGTTAATAAGGTAGCGACTGAGACAGTTCAGTGATGGCCAATAGGACAACCATCATATAGATGTGGGCTAGCATGCTACAAAGCTAATTTTTTCTGCCATTACCTCAATAAAAAAAGTGGCTTCATTATATAAATGATGGATATTGCTGCCTCCAACTTTGCTCAATAATTTTGCCATCTTCACTGTGAAGCACACAGCCACACAAACAGAAGAGGCACTGGTGGCAGCTCTAATCCTGTAAAAGTAGCAGCAGGACGGAGAAAGGCTTGTGACGGGACTGCTGGATAGTGAAAGCTTTTGGATACACTCCGCTGGTTGAAAATCATGCAGCTACACACTACATGTGCGCGCAGCTATGCTGGAAAACAGACATGCATACCTGTACGCACCACACACACACATGCACATAGCTATGGGGCTTCAATATTCTCTGCTTGCTGTCCCACCTGGATGCTCATGCAGCCCGAGGAGCATGGAAAAGAAAGGCAGCGAGCAGTGAAAAGCATTTCACCTCGCTGTGGGAGTGGGTGACAGGGCTCAGCTATCACACACTGGGTCCCTGTCACGTACATACACAAACAAACACACACAGGAGAAACAGAAGGATGAAGCTGAACTTGGACTGCAGAGAAAAAAATATCCCCAAACAAACTATTTATATTGAAAAGTAATAATAAAGGATATCTCTTGCAAAATTATTTCAGTTTTTACTTAAAATTACCATTCTTTTACAACTATTTTAAAATTATGAAAAAGGGAATTTTAATTCCACTGGACACACGTGCAATAATATATTTTCTATGACTCTAAACGTCACATTCTAAACCTCATATTACACAAGATAGGATCTCACAATCTGACAGTTTCTGATACCTGCACACATTGCACATTAATCACCGCACATAATTAACTACATGCCACCTTTGCTCTACCGAGCTATTTAAACATTCTGAATAAACATCACCAAAACATTATCTTCATACATGGGTTGAAGCATTGCAGGGTCTCCATCCATTTGACTGCTTGGAAATGTTATTTCAGTTGAATCACCACTGAAATATGGGTAACCCATATTGATCACAGTGACAGTCTCTAAGAAAACAATCCTCCTGAACTGGAAACAGAGGAAGAAAAAATTCAATATCTCAGTGGCAACGCTTACTATCCCAATGCATCTGTGAAGAAAGATAAATGGCACTAAAAAAACAATAACCTAGATGATTTTAATAGCTACTGGAATTCATTTATCAATACCACTTGCTTCTTTGTGTAATATAAACATAGGAATAACCATGCATACACACAAGGAAAATACCTTTATTCAGTGAGTAGCCTCTTTCTACTATTACTGCCAGTGACATGAGTCCCCTCCCCCACCACACCTCCCGAATGTGTAATTGGATGACCTCTTAACCCATCCATATTTTCTTATTTCCAAAAGAAGTGAATAGTTGCCTAATAATACAGGTCAGCCACGGGCGACAGCTTTAATGTTCATATCCTGTCACAATGTCACAAGCTTCTTTTGACACAAGAAGGCGCATGCCTCTTTCTGCAGTGATCTGACTGAAGTTACAAGAAACATGTACATTTGATTTTGGGGTAAACTGTCATTTTTAACTGTCCTCGAAGCATATGCTTACACAGCTTTAACTACCTGCTTCCGATCACAGTTCAACAGGCACAATGAAAAGTGAGAAACTGAAGACAGGCTAAAGTAATTGTGCGGTTGGGCTCAAAATGCGTGGTAAGAGACGACATGTGTCCAGTACAAGACTGTGGCTTCATCTAATTAATAAAACCAAGGAAGGTATGACCAAGAAAATGCTGGGAATGGAAAAACTGAACACAGCTTTTTAAAAAACACAACTAAAAATCACTACAAATTATGGACACCGGGGGGGAAACCGTATTTTAATAAAGCACCTAATGAATGCCGCACAGTCGCACACGTTTGAGCAGGAAACATGTCGATGCCATTCAATGCTATTTTATTTTTATGTCAGCCCTGAAGGGGATGAGAACATTAACTAAATTTGACTCTTTCTCTCACTGCAAAGGAAACTGTTTCCCAGGTAACCACGGGACAGGGATGGAGAAGAGATATGGAGAGAACAGGAAGTGAAATGAGCACAGCTGGAGAAGCAGAAATTAAAAAAAGAAAGGTAATATTTGTAATCAGTAATAGCTCAATAGGTAATATCCAGAGATACAAAACAGAATACCAAACATGGGTTAAGTTAATACCACATGCTAACTTTATGTCTCTTGCACAAAGCTCGGTCGGCCTGATTTCAGTGCAAGTATATGATCATATTCTACAGAACAATCACTCTGTTCTTTCTATCTGTAAGGTGATGAAAGCCGTGTTCCTGTTTGAAGCCTTGAGGAGTCCAGGTTTCACCCTTTCTTCCTTTCACACCTCTTCTAATGCTTTCTTTCACTGTCTCACTCCGTCTCAGACTAAAGGAAAGAAGAAAGGCATGATGGGCGGGTTAGGAGTGCGGGTAAAGTGTTCTTTCCTTTGTGCTTTCATCCCATTTCTTCTCTGCACTGCCCCAAATGCATTTTTCACAAGTTACAGAAACCTCCTTCACAGCTATTCACAAAAGAAACTAGTTTTGTGTGTGTGTGTGACTTAGTCAGGCAAAGTTTATGATGCAGAGATGGAGAAGGAGGATGTGTTCGGGTACCACATAATAACATTCTGCAGCCCAATTAAAAGTTGAACCTGATATTTTACACAAATCTGACATAACATTAAAACTTGTCCTCATCCCTCCCCCAGATGTTCATATACATCCCATGTGTCATTCCTGCCTCTCTCGATCCACTCCCCTTATTGCCGCTTGCAAGGCCCTGTCTTATCTCTACTTGCATTACACCCAATAAAATCTAATAAAACTTCCATAATGGTATTTAAATTAAAAGAAAATTGATGTTCATGTTGGTCCCACAGCTTGATAACACTTAAACAGGGTGGTAAAAGGAGTAAACACTCTTCTCAGAACCTCCTAGGATTGGCCGTAATACTTGTCAAGCCTAGCTCCTGACTTAAAGGGCTCATATGGCCCACTCAACAGTGGACAGAGCCATCATTTAGCTGCAGTCACCAAAAGTAGCCCAAACGAGGCTCAAATGCATCTGCATGTGGGTTGCACCAGATGTGTGGCATCACACAGACACAAAATTACAAAAATAGTTTCCCCTCTACGCAATATAACATTCCATAAGGAAAGTCATCGCGTCATTTGGGGGTTTTATGTGGAGCGGTGAAAGGTTGTTAGATATATATCTCAAAGTAAAATTAAGGAGGGAATGAATTATATTTACAACTTCATCTTTTTCAGGTTTTTGATCATCTGTGGTGTAGTGTTTTTGGAAAAGGGCCAGTACTGTAAATAGAAGGCTGTGTACCTGGTTGCGCTCTGTTATATCAGGTTGTTCTGCAACTATCCAGAGTGCCTTTAAGTTGGGGAGGATAAGAGGCACTAACACCTGCAGCTTGTTTGGCTCTTTAACCGCCCAAGAACATCTACATAAAACTCCAATTACACACACTCATAAAAACTCACACAGCAGCAATATATCACCCCCTCTAAACTAGATTGATGAGAAATGGAAAGGTGGGCATATTTCAAAAGAGCAAGGAGCACCCTGAAATAGACTGCATCAAACTTCGCCCCCCAGCAGTTCTTGGCTTCTTGTAATTAGAAGGCAGCATTAATGCTATATTAACGAGCATCAGCATGCCCGCATACACACAAACAGAAAGAGAGAGAGAGAGAGAGAGAGAATGAGAGCGAGGGAGTGTAGAGAGAGGGCGTGAGAGAGTGGAATTAAATCATGACGTCAAATTTATGTCCTGGCCATATTTACTGCTTTAATAAGAGTTGGGTAAGCAAAGAGAACTGCTGGAGGGCACATAGCCTATGTCAGCAGATATTCATACACACACACACCCACACACACGGATCTATGCGCTCAGCGATACGAACACGTCCTTCTCGACGTGACCCGTTTTACATATCAGTCTCTTTAACCAACCGCCTTTAAACTGTCAGTGTTTATGCACCTGCCATATTTACACATTCGTGGCACATGTAACACATGAAAGAGGTGCAAGTGTGTCACGCAGTGAATGAGAACGATAAGAGATCGAGAGATTCAAAAGGAAAGAACGTGTACGGGAGTGGGTGCAAGTGAGAAAACTGGACAAATCTAATTAAAAGCTCCCCAGACACGAGCTGCCTGCTGATTTACTACCCGATAAACCCATTCTGACTATCTGCATTGTAAACAAAGCCTTAACAACTTCGCTCTGATCTACCCTTTTTACTGTGATTGTACGTTCACACCTGCTTGCACACGAGAACTGTAACACACATAAAAACCTGTTGAAGCTTTTGTCTCATACTGCCGTCCATGCAACTCATCGTCAGTAGTGAAATGGTTCAATTGGTGGTGTTAGAGAGCCGGAGTGAGCAGCTGGCCACCCCGGCAGCTTGCGGGGCTCAGGGCTCAGGGGCAGGCTGTGATATCTGACTGCTCGGTCGAGGCGGGAGGATGGAGGATGAAGGGGGGTGAGATAAAAGTCCACTGATAAAAGCAATGCACACAGAGCTGAGGTTGGTATAGAATCTCAATTAGCCAACAATACAATCCTGTAGAAAAAGGGAGGGGACCGTGCTGAATTCACATGTGTTTTGTAGACGTTAAACACCATATCTGCAGTAGATCAGCAGCTTTACCATCTGCAGCAGTACTATGGAAAACCTCTAGATGATGAACTGTAATTGTTTTACCACTGTGTTCTGCACCACATGACTAAAAATACTAACACACACACACAGGCACACAAAGAAAAGACGACCAGTAAACAGACACCCTTTTTTTTGTACAACTCACTTTTATAGAAACACAGTGATACTCTGAAAGATTACCTCCAAGACCAGCAACTCATTTAGGCTACGTCCACACTAGCCCGGACAGATTTGAAAACAGCGTTTTTGTCTGAAAACGCTCCGCGTCCACACTAGCGTTTTCAGTCGTTTTCACAGAGTTGTGCGTCCACATTGAAACAGCCAAAAATGCTTAAGTTCCAGTACCGCGCATGCGTGAAACGCAAGAAGATTCGACCTGCCTCATTTAGTCTGCCGCTTATTTACTTTCCGGCTCTTTGAAACGTCGCAGCAAAATGTTGAGGAAAAGCACCGAGTTTTTTAAATGGACTAACAATGAGGTGGAGCTGTTGCTGCGAGTAACACAAAAGTACACAGTTGCAAAAGCGAGTGAGAGTTAAAGAATTTGAAGAAAAGCTATCAGCAGCATGTACAGACTGATATTAATCTTTAATAGGGCTGTCAAAATTGAGAGCAAACAAAACAACTGCTGTATAATGCCCTCCGCTATCTTAGTTTAATTGGTCACATGACTGCATCATATGACATATGACATGCGTCATCGTTTTAGAAAGTGTCCGTTTTCGCTGTCCACACTGCGGCGCGAAAGCACCATTTTCAAATGTATGCGTTTTCACACGTCTCGAAAACGCTGCGTTTTCCATGAGCGAAAATGCCATCTCAGCGTGGACGGGAGGCCAAAACGGAGAGAAAACGATGCATTTTCAAACGAAAACGTATTAGTGTGGACATGGCCTTAGAAAGTGCCTCTAAGTCCTAGAAGAGCTCAGGTCAAATAATCAAAATCTACATCTGGCAGACCCTCATCTTCTCCCTGCTGTGAGAAGATCCATTCCCAGCTGCTAATGAGCAAAGCATCTGGTGACAGGCCCTTTTTAAACGTGTTAACTTTGTAACTGTTTGAAGACACTATCACTGTGAAAAATTAAATTACAGCATTCAGCAGTGCAAACAATATGTCACCACATGAGAGGTTCATCTCTTCTGCTTCCTTGTAATTCTTTTTCAAGTAAGAATTAAATATGTTGTCTGTTCCTTCAAGAAAATATCAGCTTGTCAGAAAGTGATGATTTGCTGCTTTTATGTTTGCTATATCACGGTGACATAGCTGCCATTCTTTTCTATAAGCTTTCATTATAGATACCTACAATTAAGTTACAGATGTGTAGAATTGTTGGTGCTGATTCTGACAAGTTGCACTTAGTGACAAATGGGCCTATTAATAACTTTTCTGACGACGTGATGGTGTAGTGGATAGCACTGTGTCCTCACAGCAAGAAGGTTCGAGGTTTGAATCCATTCTGATTCCTTTCTAACTGAATAACCAGAAGAAAATAGAAAATATCCTCAAATCCCCTCAGTTCAATTTATATTCTCACTTCTAGACATCTTGAAATATATTTTAAGTAGTCATACTGATGTAGATTATTAACAACAAGAAACAACTGCCACTGCTTTGCTACTAAACACGATTTGTATGTGCTGACAAATATGTCAGCTAACAAATAGGGCTCATCATATTTTGTAGAGACACTTGAAATCTCTCAATGAATCACAATCCAACAGACACACCAACATGAAAAGCATGAATTAGCCTTTAAGTGTGAAAAATGATTTTTGATCCACTAACAGCATTTGACAAAAACCATAAAACCAAGATGTCAGATTCACGTTACCCAGTCAAAAAGCTGACAGTTCAACACTTATGTCTCCAACAACAGAGGAAATTCTGCTGATCAAGATCATGAAAAGCTACTGCAAAGATTACTTTTGTCAAACATGAACTTTTTAGTTTTTCCTGGAAGAACTTTGAATGAAACTCTAACAGCTTTTAGCTAACATCAAAACTACACCCTGAAGATAACTGTCTGTGCATAAGCATGACGTTAACGCTGGTAAAGAAAAGATGACACTACTGACAGGTGAACTCAATTACACTGGTTATCTCTTTACGTGTGCTTGGAAATTTGTGGTCCTGGTATTCATGTGGATATTACTTGGACATGTATCACCCAGCTGAATGGACTGAGCACCTACAGTAAGTGAAGCTTTCACCATTAGCAAACAAGCTACAGTAATTCCACTGAGCATCAAAGAAACATAATTTGCACGCATACACACTGAAAACATGAAGTCAGATCACTCAGAGAGCGTGGTGCTTCAGCAAAGCCAATTCTTCAGCAGCAATTTGGACACACATCAAAATCAAATGAGTTCTTCTTTTGTCCACGCTCCATCTCTTTACCAAACGACACCAATGAAAATATACTTCTCTCTAGGCTCTTGCCTTGCAGGAGAAAAACCCATTTCCCATTCTGAAAGCATACTCCATATCCATGGAGATAAATGTCAGCCAGTGACCCTCCGTCCCACTGGGCAGGCTGGACAAAAAGTTGGAGAGGAACTGAAAAGGTGAAGAGGGAAATCTGACCTCTGGGTAGCCTCCCTCTGGGAGCCACACAGACAGACTGCCTGGACAGAGGAATGAGAGTGAGATGGGGAGAAAAAGAAATGGATGGGGGGCTGATAAGCCATTTCCCCTTGACATTCAGGGAAGTCCAGGTGCCTGGCATGTGAACAGATTAGGGAAGAAGAGAATGCTCCAAGAGAGAGATATCACACACAATTATAATGTTTACTGGATCTCATTTTATGCCTCCCTCTCCCTCCCTCACTCTCTCGCTCTGTTTTGGGTGAACACATGAGCAGGCAAGGTTAGAGCTCTACTTCATGTTGAAGTCTGTTGATGATAGAGATATATCCAGAGGCATGCACAGCACAATCACTGCCATCCATCTAAGAAGAGGCAATGCTTTCATTTGTGCTTGTATGTGTAGTACAAGCAAACACAAATCAAGCCATTCTTGGAAAAGCACAGCAGGTGTGTGTGTGTGCATGCTCATAGTTCCCATCAACTCTCAAGCAACTCTGCTGCCTTTCATTGACCTTCCTCTTTGTCTCTCTGTGAATCAATAGCCTCTGACCCAGCTCAGTCAAAGTCTGACCAGAGAAAATTAAACCAGAGAAGGATGGAAAGGACAGCCCGGCTAAAGGTTGTACAGAAGTGCTAGAACTTCTGATCCGCCCACCTAGACCCCAGTAAGAGCTGAACAGAAACCACAGTAAGACGGAGACAGGCTCAAGAGACAGGAAGGCTGATAGATAGAAACAGACACTCCTAATCTCTTTTTTGTGCATCAGTGCTTTGTTTACGCCACAGTATCTAAGAAATCAGATAGCATCCCATTAGTCACAGTGGGCTTCTGTTTACGGTTTCTACAGTAGTTGAAATGAAAGATGCAACTCACTGAACATAGTCTGAATATCATTCAAGCTACAATATTTTTTTATGAAACTCACAATCGCAGGCATAATTTAAGGTAATCCTTCCATTTAGAATGAATTTGTTTGACAACAGGAGAGCAGGATAAATGCCAACTTTCCAGAAAAGTGTTATTACTTTAAGTAAAACAGATAATGCAGTGGAACAGCATATAGTCTAACATTTGATTTACTGCTAATAAATGTCACTGGAATAGCTCTGCAGTTTTTAGGTCTAATTTTGTTACTTCATTGTATTTATGCAATATTCAGTTTTTCTGAAATAATCCGAACAGAGTGTACAAAAAGAAAGTTTTCTGTTTACCCAATTCATGTTTTAAATGAATCTGTTGCCTCTAATACAACAATAACAGAGAAATAGAGAAAAATAGAAAAAAGAAGATACAAAGCAGACTTGAATTCATTTGGATGTAAGTACGAGTGTGTCCAACTTTCTGACTGGTACTGTAGCTTTAAAGTGTGGGTGTAATGTTGTCCATGGATGTTATGAGTGATTCTTTAAGCTGGGATTTCATGTTTTTTTATATATGGTTCTTGGATGGAGCTAATGTGTTTAGATGAAGTGCAAAGCAACTAGCGAGCACATAAGGCACAAGTTTGTTATGGCAAAGAGATCGAGCTCGGATAAATGGGGAGTGTAGTGTCAGGAAAACTAACATGCAGATTTCTATACTGAATGAGTGCCGATGGAAATGGTTCTCCTCCTCTATCTCTGATAGCTAAAGACAGAGGAAGAGGAGAGGTGTGTTCAGAGGCCAGTAAGCGAGAATGAAAGGCTGTAGTGTAGAGGTGAGAGTAAGGACTTTAAATGTAGAGACTATGGGAAAGGGAGAGAGCTGACTGATATGATGGAGAGAAGGAATGGTAGATATATGATACATAGGCTGAAGGAAGACATGCAGAGGGCTGGTGTGACAAAAGGGGATGCAATGGAAGAAGACTTCAAAAGTATCAGAAACAAGTGACTCCAGACAGACCACTGCAAACAGCTAAAGCAGTTATTTACATTATATTAAAAAAAATGACTTCAGTTTTTCTGCTGACTTTAGGATGCTCTAAATTTTTGAACCCTTATTTAGTGCACTCTAATTGTAGGAAAATTGTAGGAAATGTAGGAAAAACTCATAGAGAGAAAAAGAGTCAGAGAGAGCTCACACTTGATCCAGTCTTGCATTGTACAGGAGAATTATAGCTCTGTGCAGTGGGAATGCACAGCTGTGCTGAGCTTGTTGCCTCACTCACAGGTTCTGGGCTGCATCTTGCTGGTCTGCTGAGGTCTTTCTGAGTGCAATTTGCATGTTCTCCCGGTGGCTCTGCAGATTTCCTGAAGGAGCTCCAACTTCCTCCCACAGCTCAAAGTCATGCATCTTAGGTTAATTGGCTATGGTTAATAGTTGACCATCAAGCTGCTCTGTTACCCTCCATGGGTTAAAACAGATATAGCTAATAGATGGATGTGCAAATGTTTGTGAGAATGTGCTTAGGGGCTATAGTTGCAATCCACTACAGGCTAGCCAGCAGGGAAGTCTCTGGCTCTGAGGGTGTTACTTTCCTATACACAGGGCAACATACATTAAAGATGAGAGCTTCTCACACCGATTGTTAGCAGAGAGGCTGCTTACACGTTTACAAAAATGCAGAAAAACAGCAAAACACCCTGGCACGCAGAGGCTTTGGCTCATCTCAGGGTGTAAAAAGCAAAAGGAGCAGCAACCCAGGGAGAGACAGAAGCAGAGGAAGAGAGGAGAGAAAAACTTAATTTAGAAAGCAAACAAGCTGTTCACAGCTTCCTCATCTATAATGCAGAGGAGTAAGCCCCAGTGTTTCAGCAGCAAACAGCAGCAGCAGGATGTACAGATGTCAGCTTGTATCCTGTGTGCATACCTGTAACTCAAAAAGTCTGCAGCATTCACGCATTCAGATACGAGTTTTGTGCTTGTGTGCAAACCTGCAAGTATGTGCAAGTAAATTTTCGTTATGTGCATTGCATGTGAATGTTTCTCATGTTTATACAGAATGTATTGGGGGGGGGAATCAATGCCTCAGCTCACCCATTTTCCTGCTTACACATGAATACTATGAAAGTGGGGATTTGCAGGCAGGATGGAAAGTCTGGTGTAATGCAGCTTCAAACACTGGGAGGGATCACAAGGAACATCACACACTCTGTCACAAAAAACACAAGCCTGTTTTCCAACTCTCATTCTGGCAGGAAGATTACTGAGGGAAACGAGCTTTGGGAGTGAATGAAAGACTGTAAAAAAGAGAATACAGGTGAGAGAGGGAAAAACTACACACACACACACACACACACACACACACAGGAATTCAAAAGTTACAGAAAAAAGGGAAATCGGTATCTGTATTAGAAGTGAGGCTGGAGTAAAAGAACTGATAGATGCTGGAAAACTCATCATTCACACAGAGGCAAGAAATGTGTAGTAAAACTTTTGTCCCCCCCCCAAAAAAGATTACTCCCGATGATATCGCTTTGTCTGGGCCAGAACGGCATTAACTGTTCCCAGTGTTCACAGTTCTCACCAGAATAGGCTGCTGTGCCAGTCGACTGTGTGCTCAGAGAACCGTCTGGGAGATGAGATGCTAAATATAACCATTACATCGCCTCTACACATGCTACTACAGGCACCAGCCCTGCTGTCACTGA